>NC_084460.1:177808691-179008691 GCF_027409185.1 Cynocephalus volans
GTGGCCTATTGTCATGGCTGACGTGGTCCCCAACCACTACTCCAATGAGGACTACCCTCCTCATCCTGTAAGTCCTCCCAAGGACTTGAGGACAAGAAATGATGACGGCAATCCCCCAACCTTGTAAATTCCCAATTTCCCCAGCCAAAATTACCAGAATCCCAATTTGTCCATCCTCCTCCTTGGGGTCACTCTGCAGCACCCCAAACTAAGCCTCCCTGTTGTATTTCTCTACCACGGGGTGCCTTCTCAACCCAACTATGGCTCCAAAGCCCTACTCTGGATGGCTCCCACTTCCAGTGCACTCTGCCTATGCTCAGCCTTCTCAATTACCACCATCCTGAGGTGGACTGTTCCCACCCGTGCCCTTCCCCTTTGAACACCCCATGGTGCACGCAGGAGGACGTGTAGATGTCCACACCAGGACAGGTGAGTGCCCTCCCCACATGCTCAGGCTGCACAATCCATTCCAGTCCACTCTTCCGTTCTCTCCCGCTCGCAGACACCCTCCTCACAATGCTCCTCTTCCCCAGCCAACTGTACTGTGACATACCTTTCAACTTTCCTTGGCATTCCTAACTTCCTGAGTATCCATGGTTCTATTCAGTGTCGTTAGTCTTCTGCAGGAAGAAAGCTCTTTAGGAAATTTTGCTGCAGGTCTCCTGCACACTTTTCTCTGAAAATGAAATGCTTTCATATTAAATTGGAAAGCGAAACTTCACTGAGTATGGAATTATAAACTGGCAAGGTCTTCTCCCCTTGCCCGTCATGACAAAAGTTGATCTTTCAACGACAGGGAGAGTAAATCGATTTGGGGAAACAATGACTTACTCGTTGCATTCGTTCAGACATACATTGAACCTTCCTCCCTCATGTGCTGTCATCTATGAACGAATGCATGTGGAGGTGCATCTTTCATGGATCCAGACACTGCGATGTGGAGTTTGAGCAGAAACGGTATTTGATCAGAAGAAATAAATGTATAGAACCCACGATACATGCCACAGAAGAAAGAGTCAAGAATGCCCTCTACCGATGCTCCCATGTAACTCTTGCCGACACAGGAAGTTTCAATAACCATAGCAAATGAACAATGACCATCCTAGATGACCGCAATAGGCAGGTCAGTGTCCCTCAGGGGAACATCTTTCAAAAAGTTCACATTTAGCAAAGGCCATGCATCTGCTGGCTGAAGCCAATGAAAGAACATAGTTCTTTTTTTCCTCTTTCAGGTCTCAGTCTTGCTCAAGAACCTGTCCCTGGCACAACCCATGGTGAACCTCCAGGGAAGTCTCTTGCAAAGAGAAGTCTGTTTATGGAATCCATCAAACGGAATGGAAAGAGAAGAGAAGGGTGCGTGATTGCCAACAGAAAGCCCAGTAGTTTACACGTCACTCAGACATGTCCTTGCGTGACTATTTTGTATTAACGACAGAATCTTTTCTTGCCTCCCTGGCTCCATGAGGAGCAGACAACTTGCTTATCAACTCTAACATGCTATTCATTTTAAGGAAGAACACAGAGCATACTCAGGCATAGGAAAGAGCCGAGACCTTCTGGGAACAGGAAGTTTACTAACTAGGAAGCATGCTGAATCCCACAAGTGACGGCCAGTCGGAGCCCGTGCTGGACCCACGCTTGAACCGTGTCCTTTGCCGAGGTCACCAGAATTCTACAGGGCAACTGAAATTGCAAGGGGAAGCCTGGATGCAGAGAGCGGAGAATTAGGATGATTTCATGACAACGGTAGGACATACAAATTGACAAACACGTATATCCACACCAGAGATGTTGTTCGCACGTTTAAAGAAATAATTATACGTAAGTAAACGAAAAATTGTACAGTTCAGTGGAACGATCACGTAGACCAAAGCAAGAATTCTCAATAATGAAAAAGTTCACTGTGAAAAACGAACAGGCATTCACACAACAGACATATAAGCAGTCATTCACCAGTAAATAATCCTTGGTGTCTCACACCTACGGAAAATAATTGCTTGCCCCTAAAAGAAACAAACAGGTAATGTACAGTTTTGTGACTTCATGAATACCTCCAATTCACATGACCACATAGGGACATTCGTAAAGCCTAACCACACATTTCATTAAGGGATTTAAATGTATCGTAAAGAAATGATAATAAAGTCATGAGAAAAAATGAGCTTCCCAGGCAAAATCATCAGCCCTGTTAAACTAACTAGCACATCGCAAGTGTTAGACTTGGGCATTCCACATATAACCAAGGTGACTTGCTAAAGTCATCTGCTTTGACGGTGGGAATCCTGACATAATAGCAAAGGATTCTCAGGTATGCAGGCTTCTTTCTGCCTAATAAACTACAGATTCTGACACGTGAAAATGCAAATGAATGTAAAGCATGAGGCTAAGCCCTGGCTGTGGTTTGACCCACCCATTACAAATGGTATATAAAAGGCTCTGGACAGATGGCCGCATCCACACTGAGGAACTTGATAAGCTGCTCCTCAATTGAACCTTTCCCTCTCCACACCATGTGCTACTACAACAACTACTACGGCGGCCTTGGCTACGGCTATGGCTGTGGCTGTGGCTGTGGCTATGGCAGATATGGATACGGCTGGTGCCGCCCATCTTGCTGTGGCAGATACTGGTCCTATGGGTTCTACTGAGAAATGGTTGGAGCTACTCAGCCCATCAGACTCATCATGCTGCCAATACCAGATATTACCTCAGAATTCCCATCACATCTTTCCCGAGAAGTCAACTAAACTAAGGTTGCCTGGAAGCCCATAGTTCATACACAACCCAGCTGACATCCTCAGATGATTTGGAAAAATCATCTCAAGTACTTTAAATGCTCTATCTTAAAAGATGTCTTCATGCTGATATTTCATTTCCACCATACTTCCTCATTAATTCTGTTTAACAGAATGTATGTAAGAAACAAATCCTCTTTTGATTTTCAATAAATTCTATATCCAATTGTCTCTAACATGGTCTCAACAGGTTTCTGTGTGACTGTGTGTGTGTGTGTTCGCGCGCACGCACCTGCACACGTGTGTGTGCGTGTTTTCTTATAACCATAGAAAACAAGAGAGGAATAGAGAGAAAAAGAAATGACAGACAGAGGGAAAGTAACAGGGAGCAAACAAAGCCCAGAAAGACAGCAACGGTGGGGACAAAAGAAAGAAAACAAAAACGCCTGTTCTTACTTTTTCTCCTCATTTGTAGGTTTTACCTAAGAAGACAAGTGTCCCTTCAAAGCAAAAGGAAATGGATAAAAGATCTTCAAAGTGTAAAGGAATTCCCCAAAGTTTCCTACCATTTTTCTACTTCAAAATAAATTAGCAAAAACTATAGTGCTTGAGAACTCAATAGATGGAGATCTAGGAAATCAGAATGATTAAACAGAAGCACAGGTTGGTAAAAACACTCAAGTGAAGATACCGTAAAAAATGGAATGTAACATAGTGAAGAGAGGATCAAGTATGTGTGAGACCTCATAACATGGTAAAAAAAGACGTTTAGTTGGAGATGCGCAGGAGGCAGGAGCCTGTCAGAAGAGCAAATAGCTCACAGTTCTCCAAAACTCTGGAAAGACACCAACCCTCATCTCTAAATGCTCTGTAGTGCCAAGAGGCAGAAAGGCAACGAAAACCACATCGAGGCATCATGCAATAGCTGAAATTACATGCAAAGGCAAAAGGGTAGCTATAGGAGGAATGCACATTAGCTACAGAGAAGAACTAAAGGTTGACAGTGGCCGCCTCAACAAAAACAATTGGAGCTGAAGAAAAATGGGATGATATTATAAGAACTAATGATCAATAACTCTCCGTCAAGAATAGCCCGTGAGCAAAGGGTCCAGAAAATTACGTTAGACTCAAGTACATCTAATCTTTATAAATTAATTTGAAACCTAAAAAAAATATATATTAATAAGAAAGAAATACTGAGAATACGTATTTGTATGAAGTGTCATTCAAGCATGAATTATAAGGAAAAACAGATTTCCCACGGTGGAAGAAAAGCAATCCAGACCAAAAGCTGGGCATTCGCAAAAGAGGGAAATTAATTTAAAACTATAAATCATTATTAATTGCACACAGGTCATGATAATTTCTTTTGCGTTTGAAGTATAGTGAGAATGAGATACGTAAGGCAGGCTTATGAGAAGCCTCGAGTACACAAACAGCAAGCTCTCAGCTCCTGAACTTATGCCAAAAGACGTATAAATAACATACATTGCAATAGACTATACTAAGTCTATAACGGAAAGCTAAAGGAAAATAAAAAACTAGTGAGTAGTGGAACAAGTGAAGGTAAAAAGATGAACTTTGGAAAAGGGTTTGGTGCTATCTTCGGTAACCCAGCAAATCGGCTTCCGCATATAGACCCAACCAATATGCCTCTTTTGACAGATCACTCGGGGTAAGGTAAATTTTTGCTGCAGAGAGCTAGAGAGCTTACATTGTACAATCTGCAGGTCACGCGGTCTATGGCTCAACTACTCAACGCTACCATTGCAGCGTGAAAGCAGCCACACTCTATGCGTAAATGTATGACCGTGGATGTTTTCCAAAAATAAAAATAAAAATAAAAAAATGTTAACACCCAAACAAATGAATGGCAAGATAGCGCATCCCTCAGGCTCAGAATACTATTGAAGAGAAGTTATCCTCCATCCTCTCATCATGAGGGAAGAAGGACACCAGCCTTCCCCATACACGATGCCTGCCAAAGCTGCTTGCAGGGATCTCACGATAGACAGAGTGTATTTTTTGCCCCTTGCCATTGGGCTTGGATATGAGTTTATCTTGGCCAGTGGAATATTGGCCGACATGCCCTGAAAACACGTATGTGCACGAAGGCCATACCCAAGGACCCCGCAGCTAACATAGTACACTCTGGGTAAAAGCTGAAACCTTGTTGCTCTAAGATCGGGTACAAGGCATGGATGACCACCCCGACTACTTCGATCCGTGAAGCACTGAATGTCTTGGACAGAGCAAGGAGAAAGAAAAAGAAAAACCAGGAAAGAAAGGAGGACCGAAGAAATACAATTATCTTCGTTTGCAGACAGCATACGAACATGTAAGAAAATGAAATAAAATTTTTTTTAAAAAAACGTAACAATTAAAACAAGGAAAACTCTTACAAATGACGAACTCATTTAGTAAACTTTCAGGGCACAAAATCAATATACAAAACCCCGTGGCATGTCTGTACACAGCTAGCAAATTGCCTGAAAGAGAATGAAGAAAATTATTCCACTTACGAAAGCCACAAACCATACAATACTTAGAAGTAGACTTGGTTTAAAAGGGGAAAGATTTGTACGGTGAGAATTATGAAACCCTGAGAAAGGGAATTGAAGAAGACACAGATAAATGGAAAATCATCCATTGTGCATGGATGAGAACTACTCCTACTTTTAAGATGTCTCTGAAACACAGAGCGATCTACAGACTCAACACAATCCCTATCAGAACGGAAGACTTAAGCTAAGTAAAATAAGCCACACGCAGAATGCCAAATACCGCATGATATCAGGTGTACGTGGAATTTACAAAAATGAAGTCTTAGAAGCAAGGAAGAGAATGGTGTTCACATGGGTTTCAGGGGAATTGGAAATGGGGAGATGCGGGTCAAAGGGTATAGAGTTTCAACTATGCCAGATGAATAAATGCAGCAGATCTAATGCGCAGCCGGGTGCCTATGCTTGTCCATACTGTATTGGATATCTGAAATATGCCAAGAGGAAACTTAAGTGTCCTCATTAAAAGAATAAAGATGAGTTGCATCTCTGAGATGATAGATATCTACATTATCCTTATTGTGATGCTTATTCCACCCAGTGTCCATAGAGCAAAACACCAAGTGGTACGCAAGAACGCATCCAATTTTTCTTTATAAGTAATTCAGTAAATAAGTAAACCAAAAACCTTCTTTCACACTGATTCTTGGAATTTCAAGCCAACATCAAAATGGGCCTCTTAGATTTCTTCCAGTCTGGCAAAAATAAGACAGATCATGGCAGCCAGCATGGGTGGCTCCCACGATCCGTCATCGGTTTCCTTCTTTGATCATTCTTCCAAAGTGTGGCCTATTGTCATGGCTGACGTGGTCCCCAACCACTACTCCAATGAGGACTACCCTCCTCATCCTGTAAGTCCTCCCAAGGACTTGAGGACAAGAAATGATGACGGCAATCCCCCAACCTTGTAAATTCCCAATTTCCCCAGCCAAAATTACCAGAATCCCAATTTGTCCATCCTCCTCCTTGGGGTCACTCTGCAGCACCCCAAACTAAGCCTCCCTGTTGTATTTCTCTACCACGGGGTGCCTTCTCAACCCAACTATGGCTCCAAAGCCCTACTCTGGATGGCTCCCACTTCCAGTGCACTCTGCCTATGCTCAGCCTTCTCAATTACCACCATCCTGAGGTGGACTGTTCCCACCCGTGCCCTTCCCCTTTGAACACCCCATGGTGCACGCAGGAGGACGTGTAGATGTCCACACCAGGACAGGTGAGTGCCCTCCCCACATGCTCAGGCTGCACAATCCATTCCAGTCCACTCTTCCGTTCTCTCCCGCTCGCAGACACCCTCCTCACAATGCTCCTCTTCCCCAGCCAACTGTACTGTGACATACCTTTCAACTTTCCTTGGCATTCCTAACTTCCTGAGTATCCATGGTTCTATTCAGTGTCGTTAGTCTTCTGCAGGAAGAAAGCTCTTTAGGAAATTTTGCTGCAGGTCTCCTGCACACTTTTCTCTGAAAATGAAATGCTTTCATATTAAATTGGAAAGCGAAACTTCACTGAGTATGGAATTATAAACTGGCAAGGTCTTCTCCCCTTGCCCGTCATGACAAAAGTTGATCTTTCAACGACAGGGAGAGTAAATCGATTTGGGGAAACAATGACTTACTCGTTGCATTCGTTCAGACATACATTGAACCTTCCTCCCTCATGTGCTGTCATCTATGAACGAATGCATGTGGAGGTGCATCTTTCATGGATCCAGACACTGCGATGTGGAGTTTGAGCAGAAACGGTATTTGATCAGAAGAAATAAATGTATAGAACCCACGATACATGCCACAGAAGAAAGAGTCAAGAATGCCCTCTACCGATGCTCCCATGTAACTCTTGCCGACACAGGAAGTTTCAATAACCATAGCAAATGAACAATGACCATCCTAGATGACCGCAATAGGCAGGTCAGTGTCCCTCAGGGGAACATCTTTCAAAAAGTTCACATTTAGCAAAGGCCATGCATCTGCTGGCTGAAGCCAATGAAAGAACATAGTTCTTTTTTTCCTCTTTCAGGTCTCAGTCTTGCTCAAGAACCTGTCCCTGGCACAACCCATGGTGAACCTCCAGGGAAGTCTCTTGCAAAGAGAAGTCTGTTTATGGAATCCATCAAACGGAATGGAAAGAGAAGAGAAGGGTGCGTGATTGCCAACAGAAAGCCCAGTAGTTTACACGTCACTCAGACATGTCCTTGCGTGACTATTTTGTATTAACGACAGAATCTTTTCTTGCCTCCCTGGCTCCATGAGGAGCAGACAACTTGCTTATCAACTCTAACATGCTATTCATTTTAAGGAAGAACACAGAGCATACTCAGGCATAGGAAAGAGCCGAGACCTTCTGGGAACAGGAAGTTTACTAACTAGGAAGCATGCTGAATCCCACAAGTGACGGCCAGTCGGAGCCCGTGCTGGACCCACGCTTGAACCGTGTCCTTTGCCGAGGTCACCAGAATTCTACAGGGCAACTGAAATTGCAAGGGGAAGCCTGGATGCAGAGAGCGGAGAATTAGGATGATTTCATGACAACGGTAGGACATACAAATTGACAAACACGTATATCCACACCAGAGATGTTGTTCGCACGTTTAAAGAAATAATTATACGTAAGTAAACGAAAAATTGTACAGTTCAGTGGAACGATCACGTAGACCAAAGCAAGAATTCTCAATAATGAAAAAGTTCACTGTGAAAAACGAACAGGCATTCACACAACAGACATATAAGCAGTCATTCACCAGTAAATAATCCTTGGTGTCTCACACCTACGGAAAATAATTGCTTGCCCCTAAAAGAAACAAACAGGTAATGTACAGTTTTGTGACTTCATGAATACCTCCAATTCACATGACCACATAGGGACATTCGTAAAGCCTAACCACACATTTCATTAAGGGATTTAAATGTATCGTAAAGAAATGATAATAAAGTCATGAGAAAAAATGAGCTTCCCAGGCAAAATCATCAGCCCTGTTAAACTAACTAGCACATCGCAAGTGTTAGACTTGGGCATTCCACATATAACCAAGGTGACTTGCTAAAGTCATCTGCTTTGACGGTGGGAATCCTGACATAATAGCAAAGGATTCTCAGGTATGCAGGCTTCTTTCTGCCTAATAAACTACAGATTCTGACACGTGAAAATGCAAATGAATGTAAAGCATGAGGCTAAGCCCTGGCTGTGGTTTGACCCACCCATTACAAATGGTATATAAAAGGCTCTGGACAGATGGCCGCATCCACACTGAGGAACTTGATAAGCTGCTCCTCAATTGAACCTTTCCCTCTCCACACCATGTGCTACTACAACAACTACTACGGCGGCCTTGGCTACGGCTATGGCTGTGGCTGTGGCTGTGGCTATGGCAGATATGGATACGGCTGGTGCCGCCCATCTTGCTGTGGCAGATACTGGTCCTATGGGTTCTACTGAGAAATGGTTGGAGCTACTCAGCCCATCAGACTCATCATGCTGCCAATACCAGATATTACCTCAGAATTCCCATCACATCTTTCCCGAGAAGTCAACTAAACTAAGGTTGCCTGGAAGCCCATAGTTCATACACAACCCAGCTGACATCCTCAGATGATTTGGAAAAATCATCTCAAGTACTTTAAATGCTCTATCTTAAAAGATGTCTTCATGCTGATATTTCATTTCCACCATACTTCCTCATTAATTCTGTTTAACAGAATGTATGTAAGAAACAAATCCTCTTTTGATTTTCAATAAATTCTATATCCAATTGTCTCTAACATGGTCTCAACAGGTTTCTGTGTGACTGTGTGTGTGTGTGTTCGCGCGCACGCACCTGCACACGTGTGTGTGCGTGTTTTCTTATAACCATAGAAAACAAGAGAGGAATAGAGAGAAAAAGAAATGACAGACAGAGGGAAAGTAACAGGGAGCAAACAAAGCCCAGAAAGACAGCAACGGTGGGGACAAAAGAAAGAAAACAAAAACGCCTGTTCTTACTTTTTCTCCTCATTTGTAGGTTTTACCTAAGAAGACAAGTGTCCCTTCAAAGCAAAAGGAAATGGATAAAAGATCTTCAAAGTGTAAAGGAATTCCCCAAAGTTTCCTACCATTTTTCTACTTCAAAATAAATTAGCAAAAACTATAGTGCTTGAGAACTCAATAGATGGAGATCTAGGAAATCAGAATGATTAAACAGAAGCACAGGTTGGTAAAAACACTCAAGTGAAGATACCGTAAAAAATGGAATGTAACATAGTGAAGAGAGGATCAAGTATGTGTGAGACCTCATAACATGGTAAAAAAAGACGTTTAGTTGGAGATGCGCAGGAGGCAGGAGCCTGTCAGAAGAGCAAATAGCTCACAGTTCTCCAAAACTCTGGAAAGACACCAACCCTCATCTCTAAATGCTCTGTAGTGCCAAGAGGCAGAAAGGCAACGAAAACCACATCGAGGCATCATGCAATAGCTGAAATTACATGCAAAGGCAAAAGGGTAGCTATAGGAGGAATGCACATTAGCTACAGAGAAGAACTAAAGGTTGACAGTGGCCGCCTCAACAAAAACAATTGGAGCTGAAGAAAAATGGGATGATATTATAAGAACTAATGATCAATAACTCTCCGTCAAGAATAGCCCGTGAGCAAAGGGTCCAGAAAATTACGTTAGACTCAAGTACATCTAATCTTTATAAATTAATTTGAAACCTAAAAAAAATATATATTAATAAGAAAGAAATACTGAGAATACGTATTTGTATGAAGTGTCATTCAAGCATGAATTATAAGGAAAAACAGATTTCCCACGGTGGAAGAAAAGCAATCCAGACCAAAAGCTGGGCATTCGCAAAAGAGGGAAATTAATTTAAAACTATAAATCATTATTAATTGCACACAGGTCATGATAATTTCTTTTGCGTTTGAAGTATAGTGAGAATGAGATACGTAAGGCAGGCTTATGAGAAGCCTCGAGTACACAAACAGCAAGCTCTCAGCTCCTGAACTTATGCCAAAAGACGTATAAATAACATACATTGCAATAGACTATACTAAGTCTATAACGGAAAGCTAAAGGAAAATAAAAAACTAGTGAGTAGTGGAACAAGTGAAGGTAAAAAGATGAACTTTGGAAAAGGGTTTGGTGCTATCTTCGGTAACCCAGCAAATCGGCTTCCGCATATAGACCCAACCAATATGCCTCTTTTGACAGATCACTCGGGGTAAGGTAAATTTTTGCTGCAGAGAGCTAGAGAGCTTACATTGTACAATCTGCAGGTCACGCGGTCTATGGCTCAACTACTCAACGCTACCATTGCAGCGTGAAAGCAGCCACACTCTATGCGTAAATGTATGACCGTGGATGTTTTCCAAAAATAAAAATAAAAATAAAAAAATGTTAACACCCAAACAAATGAATGGCAAGATAGCGCATCCCTCAGGCTCAGAATACTATTGAAGAGAAGTTATCCTCCATCCTCTCATCATGAGGGAAGAAGGACACCAGCCTTCCCCATACACGATGCCTGCCAAAGCTGCTTGCAGGGATCTCACGATAGACAGAGTGTATTTTTTGCCCCTTGCCATTGGGCTTGGATATGAGTTTATCTTGGCCAGTGGAATATTGGCCGACATGCCCTGAAAACACGTATGTGCACGAAGGCCATACCCAAGGACCCCGCAGCTAACATAGTACACTCTGGGTAAAAGCTGAAACCTTGTTGCTCTAAGATCGGGTACAAGGCATGGATGACCACCCCGACTACTTCGATCCGTGAAGCACTGAATGTCTTGGACAGAGCAAGGAGAAAGAAAAAGAAAAACCAGGAAAGAAAGGAGGACCGAAGAAATACAATTATCTTCGTTTGCAGACAGCATACGAACATGTAAGAAAATGAAATAAAATTTTTTTTAAAAAAACGTAACAATTAAAACAAGGAAAACTCTTACAAATGACGAACTCATTTAGTAAACTTTCAGGGCACAAAATCAATATACAAAACCCCGTGGCATGTCTGTACACAGCTAGCAAATTGCCTGAAAGAGAATGAAGAAAATTATTCCACTTACGAAAGCCACAAACCATACAATACTTAGAAGTAGACTTGGTTTAAAAGGGGAAAGATTTGTACGGTGAGAATTATGAAACCCTGAGAAAGGGAATTGAAGAAGACACAGATAAATGGAAAATCATCCATTGTGCATGGATGAGAACTACTCCTACTTTTAAGATGTCTCTGAAACACAGAGCGATCTACAGACTCAACACAATCCCTATCAGAACGGAAGACTTAAGCTAAGTAAAATAAGCCACACGCAGAATGCCAAATACCGCATGATATCAGGTGTACGTGGAATTTACAAAAATGAAGTCTTAGAAGCAAGGAAGAGAATGGTGTTCACATGGGTTTCAGGGGAATTGGAAATGGGGAGATGCGGGTCAAAGGGTATAGAGTTTCAACTATGCCAGATGAATAAATGCAGCAGATCTAATGCGCAGCCGGGTGCCTATGCTTGTCCATACTGTATTGGATATCTGAAATATGCCAAGAGGAAACTTAAGTGTCCTCATTAAAAGAATAAAGATGAGTTGCATCTCTGAGATGATAGATATCTACATTATCCTTATTGTGATGCTTATTCCACCCAGTGTCCATAGAGCAAAACACCAAGTGGTACGCAAGAACGCATCCAATTTTTCTTTATAAGTAATTCAGTAAATAAGTAAACCAAAAACCTTCTTTCACACTGATTCTTGGAATTTCAAGCCAACATCAAAATGGGCCTCTTAGATTTCTTCCAGTCTGGCAAAAATAAGACAGATCATGGCAGCCAGCATGGGTGGCTCCCACGATCCGTCATCGGTTTCCTTCTTTGATCATTCTTCCAAAGTGTGGCCTATTGTCATGGCTGACGTGGTCCCCAACCACTACTCCAATGAGGACTACCCTCCTCATCCTGTAAGTCCTCCCAAGGACTTGAGGACAAGAAATGATGACGGCAATCCCCCAACCTTGTAAATTCCCAATTTCCCCAGCCAAAATTACCAGAATCCCAATTTGTCCATCCTCCTCCTTGGGGTCACTCTGCAGCACCCCAAACTAAGCCTCCCTGTTGTATTTCTCTACCACGGGGTGCCTTCTCAACCCAACTATGGCTCCAAAGCCCTACTCTGGATGGCTCCCACTTCCAGTGCACTCTGCCTATGCTCAGCCTTCTCAATTACCACCATCCTGAGGTGGACTGTTCCCACCCGTGCCCTTCCCCTTTGAACACCCCATGGTGCACGCAGGAGGACGTGTAGATGTCCACACCAGGACAGGTGAGTGCCCTCCCCACATGCTCAGGCTGCACAATCCATTCCAGTCCACTCTTCCGTTCTCTCCCGCTCGCAGACACCCTCCTCACAATGCTCCTCTTCCCCAGCCAACTGTACTGTGACATACCTTTCAACTTTCCTTGGCATTCCTAACTTCCTGAGTATCCATGGTTCTATTCAGTGTCGTTAGTCTTCTGCAGGAAGAAAGCTCTTTAGGAAATTTTGCTGCAGGTCTCCTGCACACTTTTCTCTGAAAATGAAATGCTTTCATATTAAATTGGAAAGCGAAACTTCACTGAGTATGGAATTATAAACTGGCAAGGTCTTCTCCCCTTGCCCGTCATGACAAAAGTTGATCTTTCAACGACAGGGAGAGTAAATCGATTTGGGGAAACAATGACTTACTCGTTGCATTCGTTCAGACATACATTGAACCTTCCTCCCTCATGTGCTGTCATCTATGAACGAATGCATGTGGAGGTGCATCTTTCATGGATCCAGACACTGCGATGTGGAGTTTGAGCAGAAACGGTATTTGATCAGAAGAAATAAATGTATAGAACCCACGATACATGCCACAGAAGAAAGAGTCAAGAATGCCCTCTACCGATGCTCCCATGTAACTCTTGCCGACACAGGAAGTTTCAATAACCATAGCAAATGAACAATGACCATCCTAGATGACCGCAATAGGCAGGTCAGTGTCCCTCAGGGGAACATCTTTCAAAAAGTTCACATTTAGCAAAGGCCATGCATCTGCTGGCTGAAGCCAATGAAAGAACATAGTTCTTTTTTTCCTCTTTCAGGTCTCAGTCTTGCTCAAGAACCTGTCCCTGGCACAACCCATGGTGAACCTCCAGGGAAGTCTCTTGCAAAGAGAAGTCTGTTTATGGAATCCATCAAACGGAATGGAAAGAGAAGAGAAGGGTGCGTGATTGCCAACAGAAAGCCCAGTAGTTTACACGTCACTCAGACATGTCCTTGCGTGACTATTTTGTATTAACGACAGAATCTTTTCTTGCCTCCCTGGCTCCATGAGGAGCAGACAACTTGCTTATCAACTCTAACATGCTATTCATTTTAAGGAAGAACACAGAGCATACTCAGGCATAGGAAAGAGCCGAGACCTTCTGGGAACAGGAAGTTTACTAACTAGGAAGCATGCTGAATCCCACAAGTGACGGCCAGTCGGAGCCCGTGCTGGACCCACGCTTGAACCGTGTCCTTTGCCGAGGTCACCAGAATTCTACAGGGCAACTGAAATTGCAAGGGGAAGCCTGGATGCAGAGAGCGGAGAATTAGGATGATTTCATGACAACGGTAGGACATACAAATTGACAAACACGTATATCCACACCAGAGATGTTGTTCGCACGTTTAAAGAAATAATTATACGTAAGTAAACGAAAAATTGTACAGTTCAGTGGAACGATCACGTAGACCAAAGCAAGAATTCTCAATAATGAAAAAGTTCACTGTGAAAAACGAACAGGCATTCACACAACAGACATATAAGCAGTCATTCACCAGTAAATAATCCTTGGTGTCTCACACCTACGGAAAATAATTGCTTGCCCCTAAAAGAAACAAACAGGTAATGTACAGTTTTGTGACTTCATGAATACCTCCAATTCACATGACCACATAGGGACATTCGTAAAGCCTAACCACACATTTCATTAAGGGATTTAAATGTATCGTAAAGAAATGATAATAAAGTCATGAGAAAAAATGAGCTTCCCAGGCAAAATCATCAGCCCTGTTAAACTAACTAGCACATCGCAAGTGTTAGACTTGGGCATTCCACATATAACCAAGGTGACTTGCTAAAGTCATCTGCTTTGACGGTGGGAATCCTGACATAATAGCAAAGGATTCTCAGGTATGCAGGCTTCTTTCTGCCTAATAAACTACAGATTCTGACACGTGAAAATGCAAATGAATGTAAAGCATGAGGCTAAGCCCTGGCTGTGGTTTGACCCACCCATTACAAATGGTATATAAAAGGCTCTGGACAGATGGCCGCATCCACACTGAGGAACTTGATAAGCTGCTCCTCAATTGAACCTTTCCCTCTCCACACCATGTGCTACTACAACAACTACTACGGCGGCCTTGGCTACGGCTATGGCTGTGGCTGTGGCTGTGGCTATGGCAGATATGGATACGGCTGGTGCCGCCCATCTTGCTGTGGCAGATACTGGTCCTATGGGTTCTACTGAGAAATGGTTGGAGCTACTCAGCCCATCAGACTCATCATGCTGCCAATACCAGATATTACCTCAGAATTCCCATCACATCTTTCCCGAGAAGTCAACTAAACTAAGGTTGCCTGGAAGCCCATAGTTCATACACAACCCAGCTGACATCCTCAGATGATTTGGAAAAATCATCTCAAGTACTTTAAATGCTCTATCTTAAAAGATGTCTTCATGCTGATATTTCATTTCCACCATACTTCCTCATTAATTCTGTTTAACAGAATGTATGTAAGAAACAAATCCTCTTTTGATTTTCAATAAATTCTATATCCAATTGTCTCTAACATGGTCTCAACAGGTTTCTGTGTGACTGTGTGTGTGTGTGTTCGCGCGCACGCACCTGCACACGTGTGTGTGCGTGTTTTCTTATAACCATAGAAAACAAGAGAGGAATAGAGAGAAAAAGAAATGACAGACAGAGGGAAAGTAACAGGGAGCAAACAAAGCCCAGAAAGACAGCAACGGTGGGGACAAAAGAAAGAAAACAAAAACGCCTGTTCTTACTTTTTCTCCTCATTTGTAGGTTTTACCTAAGAAGACAAGTGTCCCTTCAAAGCAAAAGGAAATGGATAAAAGATCTTCAAAGTGTAAAGGAATTCCCCAAAGTTTCCTACCATTTTTCTACTTCAAAATAAATTAGCAAAAACTATAGTGCTTGAGAACTCAATAGATGGAGATCTAGGAAATCAGAATGATTAAACAGAAGCACAGGTTGGTAAAAACACTCAAGTGAAGATACCGTAAAAAATGGAATGTAACATAGTGAAGAGAGGATCAAGTATGTGTGAGACCTCATAACATGGTAAAAAAAGACGTTTAGTTGGAGATGCGCAGGAGGCAGGAGCCTGTCAGAAGAGCAAATAGCTCACAGTTCTCCAAAACTCTGGAAAGACACCAACCCTCATCTCTAAATGCTCTGTAGTGCCAAGAGGCAGAAAGGCAACGAAAACCACATCGAGGCATCATGCAATAGCTGAAATTACATGCAAAGGCAAAAGGGTAGCTATAGGAGGAATGCACATTAGCTACAGAGAAGAACTAAAGGTTGACAGTGGCCGCCTCAACAAAAACAATTGGAGCTGAAGAAAAATGGGATGATATTATAAGAACTAATGATCAATAACTCTCCGTCAAGAATAGCCCGTGAGCAAAGGGTCCAGAAAATTACGTTAGACTCAAGTACATCTAATCTTTATAAATTAATTTGAAACCTAAAAAAAATATATATTAATAAGAAAGAAATACTGAGAATACGTATTTGTATGAAGTGTCATTCAAGCATGAATTATAAGGAAAAACAGATTTCCCACGGTGGAAGAAAAGCAATCCAGACCAAAAGCTGGGCATTCGCAAAAGAGGGAAATTAATTTAAAACTATAAATCATTATTAATTGCACACAGGTCATGATAATTTCTTTTGCGTTTGAAGTATAGTGAGAATGAGATACGTAAGGCAGGCTTATGAGAAGCCTCGAGTACACAAACAGCAAGCTCTCAGCTCCTGAACTTATGCCAAAAGACGTATAAATAACATACATTGCAATAGACTATACTAAGTCTATAACGGAAAGCTAAAGGAAAATAAAAAACTAGTGAGTAGTGGAACAAGTGAAGGTAAAAAGATGAACTTTGGAAAAGGGTTTGGTGCTATCTTCGGTAACCCAGCAAATCGGCTTCCGCATATAGACCCAACCAATATGCCTCTTTTGACAGATCACTCGGGGTAAGGTAAATTTTTGCTGCAGAGAGCTAGAGAGCTTACATTGTACAATCTGCAGGTCACGCGGTCTATGGCTCAACTACTCAACGCTACCATTGCAGCGTGAAAGCAGCCACACTCTATGCGTAAATGTATGACCGTGGATGTTTTCCAAAAATAAAAATAAAAATAAAAAAATGTTAACACCCAAACAAATGAATGGCAAGATAGCGCATCCCTCAGGCTCAGAATACTATTGAAGAGAAGTTATCCTCCATCCTCTCATCATGAGGGAAGAAGGACACCAGCCTTCCCCATACACGATGCCTGCCAAAGCTGCTTGCAGGGATCTCACGATAGACAGAGTGTATTTTTTGCCCCTTGCCATTGGGCTTGGATATGAGTTTATCTTGGCCAGTGGAATATTGGCCGACATGCCCTGAAAACACGTATGTGCACGAAGGCCATACCCAAGGACCCCGCAGCTAACATAGTACACTCTGGGTAAAAGCTGAAACCTTGTTGCTCTAAGATCGGGTACAAGGCATGGATGACCACCCCGACTACTTCGATCCGTGAAGCACTGAATGTCTTGGACAGAGCAAGGAGAAAGAAAAAGAAAAACCAGGAAAGAAAGGAGGACCGAAGAAATACAATTATCTTCGTTTGCAGACAGCATACGAACATGTAAGAAAATGAAATAAAATTTTTTTTAAAAAAACGTAACAATTAAAACAAGGAAAACTCTTACAAATGACGAACTCATTTAGTAAACTTTCAGGGCACAAAATCAATATACAAAACCCCGTGGCATGTCTGTACACAGCTAGCAAATTGCCTGAAAGAGAATGAAGAAAATTATTCCACTTACGAAAGCCACAAACCATACAATACTTAGAAGTAGACTTGGTTTAAAAGGGGAAAGATTTGTACGGTGAGAATTATGAAACCCTGAGAAAGGGAATTGAAGAAGACACAGATAAATGGAAAATCATCCATTGTGCATGGATGAGAACTACTCCTACTTTTAAGATGTCTCTGAAACACAGAGCGATCTACAGACTCAACACAATCCCTATCAGAACGGAAGACTTAAGCTAAGTAAAATAAGCCACACGCAGAATGGCAAATACCGCATGATATCAGGTGTACGTGGAATTTACAAAAATGAAGTCTTAGAAGCAAGGAAGAGAATGGTGTTCACATGGGTTTCAGGGGAATTGGAAATGGGGAGATGCGGGTCAAAGGGTATAGAGTTTCAACTATGCCAGATGAATAAATGCAGCAGATCTAATGCGCAGCCGGGTGCCTATGCTTGTCCATACTGTATTGGATATCTGAAATATGCCAAGAGGAAACTTAAGTGTCCTCATTAAAAGAATAAAGATGAGTTGCATCTCTGAGATGATAGATATCTACATTATCCTTATTGTGATGCTTATTCCACCCAGTGTCCATAGAGCAAAACACCAAGTGGTACGCAAGAACGCATCCAATTTTTCTTTATAAGTAATTCAGTAAATAAGTAAACCAAAAACCTTCTTTCACACTGATTCTTGGAATTTCAAGCCAACATCAAAATGGGCCTCTTAGATTTCTTCCAGTCTGGCAAAAATAAGACAGATCATGGCAGCCAGCATGGGTGGCTCCCACGATCCGTCATCGGTTTCCTTCTTTGATCATTCTTCCAAAGTGTGGCCTATTGTCATGGCTGACGTGGTCCCCAACCACTACTCCAATGAGGACTACCCTCCTCATCCTGTAAGTCCTCCCAAGGACTTGAGGACAAGAAATGATGACGGCAATCCCCCAACCTTGTAAATTCCCAATTTCCCCAGCCAAAATTACCAGAATCCCAATTTGTCCATCCTCCTCCTTGGGGTCACTCTGCAGCACCCCAAACTAAGCCTCCCTGTTGTATTTCTCTACCACGGGGTGCCTTCTCAACCCAACTATGGCTCCAAAGCCCTACTCTGGATGGCTCCCACTTCCAGTGCACTCTGCCTATGCTCAGCCTTCTCAATTACCACCATCCTGAGGTGGACTGTTCCCACCCGTGCCCTTCCCCTTTGAACACCCCATGGTGCACGCAGGAGGACGTGTAGATGTCCACACCAGGACAGGTGAGTGCCCTCCCCACATGCTCAGGCTGCACAATCCATTCCAGTCCACTCTTCCGTTCTCTCCCGCTCGCAGACACCCTCCTCACAATGCTCCTCTTCCCCAGCCAACTGTACTGTGACATACCTTTCAACTTTCCTTGGCATTCCTAACTTCCTGAGTATCCATGGTTCTATTCAGTGTCGTTAGTCTTCTGCAGGAAGAAAGCTCTTTAGGAAATTTTGCTGCAGGTCTCCTGCACACTTTTCTCTGAAAATGAAATGCTTTCATATTAAATTGGAAAGCGAAACTTCACTGAGTATGGAATTATAAACTGGCAAGGTCTTCTCCCCTTGCCCGTCATGACAAAAGTTGATCTTTCAACGACAGGGAGAGTAAATCGATTTGGGGAAACAATGACTTACTCGTTGCATTCGTTCAGACATACATTGAACCTTCCTCCCTCATGTGCTGTCATCTATGAACGAATGCATGTGGAGGTGCATCTTTCATGGATCCAGACACTGCGATGTGGAGTTTGAGCAGAAACGGTATTTGATCAGAAGAAATAAATGTATAGAACCCACGATACATGCCACAGAAGAAAGAGTCAAGAATGCCCTCTACCGATGCTCCCATGTAACTCTTGCCGACACAGGAAGTTTCAATAACCATAGCAAATGAACAATGACCATCCTAGATGACCGCAATAGGCAGGTCAGTGTCCCTCAGGGGAACATCTTTCAAAAAGTTCACATTTAGCAAAGGCCATGCATCTGCTGGCTGAAGCCAATGAAAGAACATAGTTCTTTTTTTCCTCTTTCAGGTCTCAGTCTTGCTCAAGAACCTGTCCCTGGCACAACCCATGGTGAACCTCCAGGGAAGTCTCTTGCAAAGAGAAGTCTGTTTATGGAATCCATCAAACGGAATGGAAAGAGAAGAGAAGGGTGCGTGATTGCCAACAGAAAGCCCAGTAGTTTACACGTCACTCAGACATGTCCTTGCGTGACTATTTTGTATTAACGACAGAATCTTTTCTTGCCTCCCTGGCTCCATGAGGAGCAGACAACTTGCTTATCAACTCTAACATGCTATTCATTTTAAGGAAGAACACAGAGCATACTCAGGCATAGGAAAGAGCCGAGACCTTCTGGGAACAGGAAGTTTACTAACTAGGAAGCATGCTGAATCCCACAAGTGACGGCCAGTCGGAGCCCGTGCTGGACCCACGCTTGAACCGTGTCCTTTGCCGAGGTCACCAGAATTCTACAGGGCAACTGAAATTGCAAGGGGAAGCCTGGATGCAGAGAGCGGAGAATTAGGATGATTTCATGACAACGGTAGGACATACAAATTGACAAACACGTATATCCACACCAGAGATGTTGTTCGCACGTTTAAAGAAATAATTATACGTAAGTAAACGAAAAATTGTACAGTTCAGTGGAACGATCACGTAGACCAAAGCAAGAATTCTCAATAATGAAAAAGTTCACTGTGAAAAACGAACAGGCATTCACACAACAGACATATAAGCAGTCATTCACCAGTAAATAATCCTTGGTGTCTCACACCTACGGAAAATAATTGCTTGCCCCTAAAAGAAACAAACAGGTAATGTACAGTTTTGTGACTTCATGAATACCTCCAATTCACATGACCACATAGGGACATTCGTAAAGCCTAACCACACATTTCATTAAGGGATTTAAATGTATCGTAAAGAAATGATAATAAAGTCATGAGAAAAAATGAGCTTCCCAGGCAAAATCATCAGCCCTGTTAAACTAACTAGCACATCGCAAGTGTTAGACTTGGGCATTCCACATATAACCAAGGTGACTTGCTAAAGTCATCTGCTTTGACGGTGGGAATCCTGACATAATAGCAAAGGATTCTCAGGTATGCAGGCTTCTTTCTGCCTAATAAACTACAGATTCTGACACGTGAAAATGCAAATGAATGTAAAGCATGAGGCTAAGCCCTGGCTGTGGTTTGACCCACCCATTACAAATGGTATATAAAAGGCTCTGGACAGATGGCCGCATCCACACTGAGGAACTTGATAAGCTGCTCCTCAATTGAACCTTTCCCTCTCCACACCATGTGCTACTACAACAACTACTACGGCGGCCTTGGCTACGGCTATGGCTGTGGCTGTGGCTGTGGCTATGGCAGATATGGATACGGCTGGTGCCGCCCATCTTGCTGTGGCAGATACTGGTCCTATGGGTTCTACTGAGAAATGGTTGGAGCTACTCAGCCCATCAGACTCATCATGCTGCCAATACCAGATATTACCTCAGAATTCCCATCACATCTTTCCCGAGAAGTCAACTAAACTAAGGTTGCCTGGAAGCCCATAGTTCATACACAACCCAGCTGACATCCTCAGATGATTTGGAAAAATCATCTCAAGTACTTTAAATGCTCTATCTTAAAAGATGTCTTCATGCTGATATTTCATTTCCACCATACTTCCTCATTAATTCTGTTTAACAGAATGTATGTAAGAAACAAATCCTCTTTTGATTTTCAATAAATTCTATATCCAATTGTCTCTAACATGGTCTCAACAGGTTTCTGTGTGACTGTGTGTGTGTGTGTTCGCGCGCACGCACCTGCACACGTGTGTGTGCGTGTTTTCTTATAACCATAGAAAACAAGAGAGGAATAGAGAGAAAAAGAAATGACAGACAGAGGGAAAGTAACAGGGAGCAAACAAAGCCCAGAAAGACAGCAACGGTGGGGACAAAAGAAAGAAAACAAAAACGCCTGTTCTTACTTTTTCTCCTCATTTGTAGGTTTTACCTAAGAAGACAAGTGTCCCTTCAAAGCAAAAGGAAATGGATAAAAGATCTTCAAAGTGTAAAGGAATTCCCCAAAGTTTCCTACCATTTTTCTACTTCAAAATAAATTAGCAAAAACTATAGTGCTTGAGAACTCAATAGATGGAGATCTAGGAAATCAGAATGATTAAACAGAAGCACAGGTTGGTAAAAACACTCAAGTGAAGATACCGTAAAAAATGGAATGTAACATAGTGAAGAGAGGATCAAGTATGTGTGAGACCTCATAACATGGTAAAAAAAGACGTTTAGTTGGAGATGCGCAGGAGGCAGGAGCCTGTCAGAAGAGCAAATAGCTCACAGTTCTCCAAAACTCTGGAAAGACACCAACCCTCATCTCTAAATGCTCTGTAGTGCCAAGAGGCAGAAAGGCAACGAAAACCACATCGAGGCATCATGCAATAGCTGAAATTACATGCAAAGGCAAAAGGGTAGCTATAGGAGGAATGCACATTAGCTACAGAGAAGAACTAAAGGTTGACAGTGGCCGCCTCAACAAAAACAATTGGAGCTGAAGAAAAATGGGATGATATTATAAGAACTAATGATCAATAACTCTCCGTCAAGAATAGCCCGTGAGCAAAGGGTCCAGAAAATTACGTTAGACTCAAGTACATCTAATCTTTATAAATTAATTTGAAACCTAAAAAAAATATATATTAATAAGAAAGAAATACTGAGAATACGTATTTGTATGAAGTGTCATTCAAGCATGAATTATAAGGAAAAACAGATTTCCCACGGTGGAAGAAAAGCAATCCAGACCAAAAGCTGGGCATTCGCAAAAGAGGGAAATTAATTTAAAACTATAAATCATTATTAATTGCACACAGGTCATGATAATTTCTTTTGCGTTTGAAGTATAGTGAGAATGAGATACGTAAGGCAGGCTTATGAGAAGCCTCGAGTACACAAACAGCAAGCTCTCAGCTCCTGAACTTATGCCAAAAGACGTATAAATAACATACATTGCAATAGACTATACTAAGTCTATAACGGAAAGCTAAAGGAAAATAAAAAACTAGTGAGTAGTGGAACAAGTGAAGGTAAAAAGATGAACTTTGGAAAAGGGTTTGGTGCTATCTTCGGTAACCCAGCAAATCGGCTTCCGCATATAGACCCAACCAATATGCCTCTTTTGACAGATCACTCGGGGTAAGGTAAATTTTTGCTGCAGAGAGCTAGAGAGCTTACATTGTACAATCTGCAGGTCACGCGGTCTATGGCTCAACTACTCAACGCTACCATTGCAGCGTGAAAGCAGCCACACTCTATGCGTAAATGTATGACCGTGGATGTTTTCCAAAAATAAAAATAAAAATAAAAAAATGTTAACACCCAAACAAATGAATGGCAAGATAGCGCATCCCTCAGGCTCAGAATACTATTGAAGAGAAGTTATCCTCCATCCTCTCATCATGAGGGAAGAAGGACACCAGCCTTCCCCATACACGATGCCTGCCAAAGCTGCTTGCAGGGATCTCACGATAGACAGAGTGTATTTTTTGCCCCTTGCCATTGGGCTTGGATATGAGTTTATCTTGGCCAGTGGAATATTGGCCGACATGCCCTGAAAACACGTATGTGCACGAAGGCCATACCCAAGGACCCCGCAGCTAACATAGTACACTCTGGGTAAAAGCTGAAACCTTGTTGCTCTAAGATCGGGTACAAGGCATGGATGACCACCCCGACTACTTCGATCCGTGAAGCACTGAATGTCTTGGACAGAGCAAGGAGAAAGAAAAAGAAAAACCAGGAAAGAAAGGAGGACCGAAGAAATACAATTATCTTCGTTTGCAGACAGCATACGAACATGTAAGAAAATGAAATAAAATTTTTTTTAAAAAAACGTAACAATTAAAACAAGGAAAACTCTTACAAATGACGAACTCATTTAGTAAACTTTCAGGGCACAAAATCAATATACAAAACCCCGTGGCATGTCTGTACACAGCTAGCAAATTGCCTGAAAGAGAATGAAGAAAATTATTCCACTTACGAAAGCCACAAACCATACAATACTTAGAAGTAGACTTGGTTTAAAAGGGGAAAGATTTGTACGGTGAGAATTATGAAACCCTGAGAAAGGGAATTGAAGAAGACACAGATAAATGGAAAATCATCCATTGTGCATGGATGAGAACTACTCCTACTTTTAAGATGTCTCTGAAACACAGAGCGATCTACAGACTCAACACAATCCCTATCAGAACGGAAGACTTAAGCTAAGTAAAATAAGCCACACGCAGAATGCCAAATACCGCATGATATCAGGTGTACGTGGAATTTACAAAAATGAAGTCTTAGAAGCAAGGAAGAGAATGGTGTTCACATGGGTTTCAGGGGAATTGGAAATGGGGAGATGCGGGTCAAAGGGTATAGAGTTTCAACTATGCCAGATGAATAAATGCAGCAGATCTAATGCGCAGCCGGGTGCCTATGCTTGTCCATACTGTATTGGATATCTGAAATATGCCAAGAGGAAACTTAAGTGTCCTCATTAAAAGAATAAAGATGAGTTGCATCTCTGAGATGATAGATATCTACATTATCCTTATTGTGATGCTTATTCCACCCAGTGTCCATAGAGCAAAACACCAAGTGGTACGCAAGAACGCATCCAATTTTTCTTTATAAGTAATTCAGTAAATAAGTAAACCAAAAACCTTCTTTCACACTGATTCTTGGAATTTCAAGCCAACATCAAAATGGGCCTCTTAGATTTCTTCCAGTCTGGCAAAAATAAGACAGATCATGGCAGCCAGCATGGGTGGCTCCCACGATCCGTCATCGGTTTCCTTCTTTGATCATTCTTCCAAAGTGTGGCCTATTGTCATGGCTGACGTGGTCCCCAACCACTACTCCAATGAGGACTACCCTCCTCATCCTGTAAGTCCTCCCAAGGACTTGAGGACAAGAAATGATGACGGCAATCCCCCAACCTTGTAAATTCCCAATTTCCCCTGCCAAAATTACCAGAATCCCAATTTGTCCATCCTCCTCCTTGGGGTCACTCTGCAGCACCCCAAACTAAGCCTCCCTGTTGTATTTCTCTACCACGGGGTGCCTTCTCAACCCAACTATGGCTCCAAAGCCCTACTCTGGATGGCTCCCACTTCCAGTGCACTCTGCCTATGCTCAGCCTTCTCAATTACCACCATCCTGAGGTGGACTGTTCCCACCCGTGCCCTTCCCCTTTGAACACCCCATGGTGCACGCAGGAGGACGTGTAGATGTCCACACCAGGACAGGTGAGTGCCCTCCCCACATGCTCAGGCTGCACAATCCATTCCAGTCCACTCTTCCGTTCTCTCCCGCTCGCAGACACCCTCCTCACAATGCTCCTCTTCCCCAGCCAACTGTACTGTGACATACCTTTCAACTTTCCTTGGCATTCCTAACTTCCTGAGTATCCATGGTTCTATTCAGTGTCGTTAGTCTTCTGCAGGAAGAAAGCTCTTTAGGAAATTTTGCTGCAGGTCTCCTGCACACTTTTCTCTGAAAATGAAATGCTTTCATATTAAATTGGAAAGCGAAACTTCACTGAGTATGGAATTATAAACTGGCAAGGTCTTCTCCCCTTGCCCGTCATGACAAAAGTTGATCTTTCAACGACAGGGAGAGTAAATCGATTTGGGGAAACAATGACTTACTCGTTGCATTCGTTCAGACATACATTGAACCTTCCTCCCTCATGTGCTGTCATCTATGAACGAATGCATGTGGAGGTGCATCTTTCATGGATCCAGACACTGCGATGTGGAGTTTGAGCAGAAACGGTATTTGATCAGAAGAAATAAATGTATAGAACCCACGATACATGCCACAGAAGAAAGAGTCAAGAATGCCCTCTACCGATGCTCCCATGTAACTCTTGCCGACACAGGAAGTTTCAATAACCATAGCAAATGAACAATGACCATCCTAGATGACCGCAATAGGCAGGTCAGTGTCCCTCAGGGGAACATCTTTCAAAAAGTTCACATTTAGCAAAGGCCATGCATCTGCTGGCTGAAGCCAATGAAAGAACATAGTTCTTTTTTTCCTCTTTCAGGTCTCAGTCTTGCTCAAGAACCTGTCCCTGGCACAACCCATGGTGAACCTCCAGGGAAGTCTCTTGCAAAGAGAAGTCTGTTTATGGAATCCATCAAACGGAATGGAAAGAGAAGAGAAGGGTGCGTGATTGCCAACAGAAAGCCCAGTAGTTTACACGTCACTCAGACATGTCCTTGCGTGACTATTTTGTATTAACGACAGAATCTTTTCTTGCCTCCCTGGCTCCATGAGGAGCAGACAACTTGCTTATCAACTCTAACATGCTATTCATTTTAAGGAAGAACACAGAGCATACTCAGGCATAGGAAAGAGCCGAGACCTTCTGGGAACAGGAAGTTTACTAACTAGGAAGCATGCTGAATCCCACAAGTGACGGCCAGTCGGAGCCCGTGCTGGACCCACGCTTGAACCGTGTCCTTTGCCGAGGTCACCAGAATTCTACAGGGCAACTGAAATTGCAAGGGGAAGCCTGGATGCAGAGAGCGGAGAATTAGGATGATTTCATGACAACGGTAGGACATACAAATTGACAAACACGTATATCCACACCAGAGATGTTGTTCGCACGTTTAAAGAAATAATTATACGTAAGTAAACGAAAAATTGTACAGTTCAGTGGAACGATCACGTAGACCAAAGCAAGAATTCTCAATAATGAAAAAGTTCACTGTGAAAAACGAACAGGCATTCACACAACAGACATATAAGCAGTCATTCACCAGTAAATAATCCTTGGTGTCTCACACCTACGGAAAATAATTGCTTGCCCCTAAAAGAAACAAACAGGTAATGTACAGTTTTGTGACTTCATGAATACCTCCAATTCACATGACCACATAGGGACATTCGTAAAGCCTAACCACACATTTCATTAAGGGATTTAAATGTATCGTAAAGAAATGATAATAAAGTCATGAGAAAAAATGAGCTTCCCAGGCAAAATCATCAGCCCTGTTAAACTAACTAGCACATCGCAAGTGTTAGACTTGGGCATTCCACATATAACCAAGGTGACTTGCTAAAGTCATCTGCTTTGACGGTGGGAATCCTGACATAATAGCAAAGGATTCTCAGGTATGCAGGCTTCTTTCTGCCTAATAAACTACAGATTCTGACACGTGAAAATGCAAATGAATGTAAAGCATGAGGCTAAGCCCTGGCTGTGGTTTGACCCACCCATTACAAATGGTATATAAAAGGCTCTGGACAGATGGCCGCATCCACACTGAGGAACTTGATAAGCTGCTCCTCAATTGAACCTTTCCCTCTCCACACCATGTGCTACTACAACAACTACTACGGCGGCCTTGGCTACGGCTATGGCTGTGGCTGTGGCTGTGGCTATGGCAGATATGGATACGGCTGGTGCCGCCCATCTTGCTGTGGCAGATACTGGTCCTATGGGTTCTACTGAGAAATGGTTGGAGCTACTCAGCCCATCAGACTCATCATGCTGCCAATACCAGATATTACCTCAGAATTCCCATCACATCTTTCCCGAGAAGTCAACTAAACTAAGGTTGCCTGGAAGCCCATAGTTCATACACAACCCAGCTGACATCCTCAGATGATTTGGAAAAATCATCTCAAGTACTTTAAATGCTCTATCTTAAAAGATGTCTTCATGCTGATATTTCATTTCCACCATACTTCCTCATTAATTCTGTTTAACAGAATGTATGTAAGAAACAAATCCTCTTTTGATTTTCAATAAATTCTATATCCAATTGTCTCTAACATGGTCTCAACAGGTTTCTGTGTGACTGTGTGTGTGTGTGTTCGCGCGCACGCACCTGCACACGTGTGTGTGCGTGTTTTCTTATAACCATAGAAAACAAGAGAGGAATAGAGAGAAAAAGAAATGACAGACAGAGGGAAAGTAACAGGGAGCAAACAAAGCCCAGAAAGACAGCAACGGTGGGGACAAAAGAAAGAAAACAAAAACGCCTGTTCTTACTTTTTCTCCTCATTTGTAGGTTTTACCTAAGAAGACAAGTGTCCCTTCAAAGCAAAAGGAAATGGATAAAAGATCTTCAAAGTGTAAAGGAATTCCCCAAAGTTTCCTACCATTTTTCTACTTCAAAATAAATTAGCAAAAACTATAGTGCTTGAGAACTCAATAGATGGAGATCTAGGAAATCAGAATGATTAAACAGAAGCACAGGTTGGTAAAAACACTCAAGTGAAGATACCGTAAAAAATGGAATGTAACATAGTGAAGAGAGGATCAAGTATGTGTGAGACCTCATAACATGGTAAAAAAAGACGTTTAGTTGGAGATGCGCAGGAGGCAGGAGCCTGTCAGAAGAGCAAATAGCTCACAGTTCTCCAAAACTCTGGAAAGACACCAACCCTCATCTCTAAATGCTCTGTAGTGCCAAGAGGCAGAAAGGCAACGAAAACCACATCGAGGCATCATGCAATAGCTGAAATTACATGCAAAGGCAAAAGGGTAGCTATAGGAGGAATGCACATTAGCTACAGAGAAGAACTAAAGGTTGACAGTGGCCGCCTCAACAAAAACAATTGGAGCTGAAGAAAAATGGGATGATATTATAAGAACTAATGATCAATAACTCTCCGTCAAGAATAGCCCGTGAGCAAAGGGTCCAGAAAATTACGTTAGACTCAAGTACATCTAATCTTTATAAATTAATTTGAAACCTAAAAAAAATATATATTAATAAGAAAGAAATACTGAGAATACGTATTTGTATGAAGTGTCATTCAAGCATGAATTATAAGGAAAAACAGATTTCCCACGGTGGAAGAAAAGCAATCCAGACCAAAAGCTGGGCATTCGCAAAAGAGGGAAATTAATTTAAAACTATAAATCATTATTAATTGCACACAGGTCATGATAATTTCTTTTGCGTTTGAAGTATAGTGAGAATGAGATACGTAAGGCAGGCTTATGAGAAGCCTCGAGTACACAAACAGCAAGCTCTCAGCTCCTGAACTTATGCCAAAAGACGTATAAATAACATACATTGCAATAGACTATACTAAGTCTATAACGGAAAGCTAAAGGAAAATAAAAAACTAGTGAGTAGTGGAACAAGTGAAGGTAAAAAGATGAACTTTGGAAAAGGGTTTGGTGCTATCTTCGGTAACCCAGCAAATCGGCTTCCGCATATAGACCCAACCAATATGCCTCTTTTGACAGATCACTCGGGGTAAGGTAAATTTTTGCTGCAGAGAGCTAGAGAGCAAACATTGTACAATCTGCAGGTCACGGGGTCTATGGCTCAACTACTCAACGCTACCATTGCAGCGTGAAAGCAGCCACACTCTATGCGTAAATGTATGACCGTGGATGTTTTCCAAAAATAAAAATAAAAATAAAAAAATGTTAACACCCAAACAAATGAATGGCAAGATAGCGCATCCCTCAGGCTCAGAATACTATTGAAGAGAAGTTATCCTCCATCCTCTCATCATGAGGGAAGAAGGACACCAGCCTTCCCCATACACGATGCCTGCCAAAGCTGCTTGCAGGGATCTCACGATAGACAGAGTGTCCTTTTTGCCCCTTGCCATTGGGCTTGGATATGAGTTTATCTTGGCCAGTGGAATATTGGCCGATATGCCCTGAAAACACGTATGCGCACGAAGGCCATACCCAAGGACCCCGCAGCTAACATAGTACACTCTGGGTAAAAGCTGAAACCTTGTTGCTCTAAGATCGGGTACAAGGCATGGATGACCACCCCGACTACTTCGATCCGTGAAGCACTGAATGTCTTGGACAGAGCAAGGAGAAAGAAAAAGAAAAACCAGGAAAGAAAGGAGGACCGAAGAAATACAATTATCTTCGTTTGCAGACAGCATACGAACATGTAAGAAAATGAAATAAAATTTTTTTAAAAAAACGTAACAATTAAAAGAAGGAAAACTCTTACAAATGACGAACTCATTTAGTAAACTTTCAGGGCACAAAATCAATACACAAAACCCCGTGGCATGTCTGTACACAGCTAGCAAATTGCCTGAAAGAGAATGAAGAAAATTATTCCACTTACGAAAGCCACAAACCATACAATACTTAGAAGTAGACTTGGTTTAAAAGGGGAAAGATTTGTACGGTGAGAATTAAGAAACCCTGAGAAAGGGAATTGAAGAAGACACAGATAAATGGAAAATCATCCATTGTGCATGGATCAGAACTACTCCTACTTTTAAGGTGTCTCTGAAACTCAGAGCGATCTACAGACTCAACACAATCCCTATCAGAACGGAAGACTTAAGCTAAGTAAAATAAGCCACACGCAGAATGGCAAATACCGCATGATATCAGGTGTACGTGGAATTTACAAAAATGAAGTCTTAGAAGCAAGGAAGAGAATGGTGTTCACATGGGTTTCAGGGGAATTGGAAATGGGGAGATGCGGGTCAAAGGGTATAGAGTTTCAACTATGCAAGATGAATAAATGCAGCAGATCTAATGCGCAGCCGGGTGCCTATGCTTGTCCATACTGTATTGGATATCTGAAATATGCCAAGAGGAAACTTAAGTGTCCTCATTAAAAGACTAAAGATGAGTTGCATCTCTGAGATGATAGATATCTACATTATCCTTATTGTGATGCTTATCCCACCCAGTGTCCATAGAGCAAAACACCAAGTTGTACGCAAGAACGTATCCAAATTTTCTTTATAAGTAATTCAGTAAATAAGTAAACCAAAGACCTTCTTTCACACTGATTCTTGGAATTTCAAGCCAACATCAAAATGGGCCTCTTAGATTTCTTCCAGTCTGGCAAAAATAAGACAGATCATGGCAGCCAGCATGGGTGGCTCCCACGATCCGTCATCGGTTTCCTTCTTTGATCATTCTTCCAAAGTGTGGCCTATTGTCATGGCTGACGTGGTCCCCAACCACTACTCCAATGAGGACTACCCTCCTCATCCTGTAAGTCCTCCCAAGGACTTGAGGACAAGAAATGATGACGGCCATCCCCCAACCTTGTAAATTCCCAATTTCCCCTGCCAAAATTACCAGAATCCCAATTTGTCCGTCCTCCTCCTTGGGGTCACTCTGCAGCACCCCAAACTAAGCCTCCCTGTTATATTTCTCTACCACGGGGTACACTCTCAACCCAACTACGGCTCCAAAGCCCTGCTCTGGATGGCTCCCACTTCCAGTGCACTCTGCCTATGCTCAGCCTTCTCAATTACCACCATCCTGAGGTGGACTGTTCCCACCCCTGCCCTTCCCCTTTGAACACCCCATGGTGCACGCAGGAGGACGTGTAGATGTCCACACCAGGACAGGTGAGTGCCCTCCCCACATGCTCAGGCTGCACAATCCATTCCGGTCCACCGTTCCGTTCTCTCCCGCTCGCAGACACCCTCCTCACAATGCTCCTCTTCCCCCGCCAACTGTACTGTGACATATCTTTCAACTTTCCTTGGCATTCCTAACTTCCTGAGTATCCATGGTTCTATTCAGGGTCGTTTGTCTTCTGCAGGAAGAAAGCTCTTTAGGAAATTTTGCTGCAGGTCTCCTGCACACTTTTCTCTGAAAATGAAATGCTTTCATATTAAATTGGAAAGCGAAACTTCACTGAGTATGGAATTATAAACTGGCAGGGTCTTCTCCCCATGCCCGTCATGACAAAAGTTGATCTTTCAACGACAGGGAGAGTAAATCGATTTGGGGAAACAATGACTTACTCGTTGCATTCGTTCACACATACATTGAACCTTACTCCCTCATGTGCTGTCATCTATGAACGGATGCATGTGGAGGTGCGTCTTTCATGGATCCAGACACTGCGCTGTGGAGTTTGAGCAGAAACGGTATTTGATCAGAAGAAATAAATGTATAGAACCCACGATACACGCCACAGAAGAAAGAGTCAAGAATGCCCTCTACCGATGCTCCCATGTAACTCTTGCCCACACAGGAAGTTTCAATAGCCATAGCAAATGAACAATGACCATCCTAGATGACCGCAATAGGCAGGTCAGTGTCCCTCAGGGGAACATCTTTCAAAAAGTTCACATTTAGCAAAGGCCATGCATCTGCTGGCTGAAGCCAATGAAAGAACATAGTTCTTTTTTTCCTCTTTCAGGTCTCAGTCTTGCTCAAGAACCTGTCCCTGGCACAACCCATGGTGAACCTCCAGGGAAGTCTCTTGCAAAGAGAAGTCTGTTTATGGAATCCATCAAACGGAATGGAAAGAGAAGAGAAGGGTGCGTGATTGCCAACAGAATGTCCAGTAGTTTACACGTCACTCAGACATGTCCTTGCGTGACTATTTTGTATTAACGACAGAATCTTTTCTTGCCTCCCTGGCTCCATGAGGAGCAGACAACTTGCTTATCAACTCTAACATGCTATTCATTTTAAGGAAGAACACAGAGCATACTCAGGCATAGGAAAGAGCCAAGACCTTCTGGGAACAGGAAGTTTACAAACTAGGAAGCATCACTGAATCCCACAAGTGACCGCCGGTCGGAGCCCGTGCTGGACCCAGGCTTGAACCGTGTCCTTTGCCGAGGTCACCAGAATTCTACAGGGCAACTGAAATTGCAAGGGGAGGCCTGGATGCAGAGAGGTGAGAGTTAGGATGATTTCATGACAACGGTAGGACATACAAATTGACAAACACGTATATCCACACCAGAGATGTTGTTCGCACGTTTAAAGAAATAATTATACGTAAGTAAATGAAAAATTGTACAGTTCAGTGGAACGATCACGTAGACCAAAGCAAGAATTCTCAATAATGAAAAAGTTCACTGTGAAAAACGAAGTGGCATTCACACAACAGACATATAAGCAGTCATTCACCAGTAAATAATCCTTGGTGTCTCACACCTACGGAAAATAATTGCTTGCCCCTAAAAGAAACAAACAGGTAATGTACAGTTTTGTGACTTCATGAATACCTCCAATTCACATGACCACATAGGGACATTCGTAAAGCCTAACCACACATTTCATTAAGGGATTTAAATGTATCGTAAAGAAATGATAATAAAGTTATGAGAAAAAATGAGCTTCCCAGGCAAAATCATCAGCCCTGTTAAACTAACTAGCACATCGCAAGTGTTAGACTTGGGCATTCCACATATAACCAAGGTGACTTGCTAAAGTCATCTGCTTTGACGGTGGGAATCCTGACATAATAGCAAAGGATTCTCAGGTATGCAGGCTTCTTTCTGCCTAATAAACTACAGATTCTGACACGTGAAAATGCAAATGAATGTAAAGCATGAGGCTAAGCCCTGGCTGTGGTTTGACCCACCCATTACAAATGGTATATAAAAGGCTCTGGACAGATGGCCGCATCCACACTGAGGAACTTGATAAGCTGCTCCTCAATTGAACCTTTCCCTCTCCACACCATGTGCTACTACAACAACTACTACGGCGGCCTTGGCTACGGCTATGGCTGTGGCTGTGGCTGTGGCTATGGCAGATATGGATACGGCTGGTGCCGCCCATCTTGCTGTGGCAGATACTGGTCCTATGGGTTCTACTGAGAAATGGTTGGAGCTACTCAGCCCATCAGACTCATCATGCTGCCAATACCAGATATTACCTCAGAATTCCCATCACATCTTTCCCGAGAAGTCAACTAAACTAAGGTTGCCTGGAAGCCCATAGTTCATACACAACCCAGCTGACATCCTCAGATGATTTGGAAAAATCATCTCAAGTACTTTAAATGCTCTATCTTAAAAGATGTCTTCATGCTGATATTTCATTTCCACCATACTTCCTCATTAATTCTGTTTAACAGAATGTATGTAAGAAACAAATCCTCTTTTGATTTTCAATAAATTCTATATCCAATTGTCTCTAACATGGTCTCAACAGGTTTCTGTGTGACTGTGTGTGTGTCTGTGTGTGTGTGTGTGTTCGCGCGCACGCACCTGCACACGTGTGTGTGCGTGTTTCCTTATAACCATAGAAAACAAGAGAGGAATAGAGAGAAAAAGAAATGACAGACAGAGGGAAAGTAACAGGGAGCAAACAAAGCCCAGAAAGACAGCAACGGTGGGGACAAAAGAAAGAAAACAAAAACGCCTGTTCTTACTTTTTCTCCTCATTTGTAGGTTTTACCTAAGAAGACAAGTGTCCCTTCAAAGCAAAAGGAAATGGATAAAAGATCTTCAAAGTGTAAAGGAATTCCCCAAAGTTTCCTACCATTTTTCTACTTCAAAATAAATTAGCAAAAACTATAGTGCTTGAAAACTCAATAGATGGAGATCTAGGAAATCAGAATGATTAAACAGAAGCACAGGTTGGTAAAAACACTCAAGTGAAGATACCGTAAAAAATGGAATGTAACATAGTGAAGAGAGAATCAAGTATGTGTGAGACCTCATAACATGGTAAAAAAAGACGTGTAGTTGGAGATGCGCAGGAGGCAGGAGCCTGTCAGAAGAGCAAATAGCTCACAGTTCTCCAAAACTCTGGAAAGACACCAACCCTCATCTCTAAATGCTCTGTAGTGCCAAGAGGCAGAAAGGCAACGAAAACCACATCGAGGCATCATGCAATAGCTGAAATTACATGCAAAGGCAAAAGGGTAGCTATAGGAGGAATGCACATTAGCTACAGAGAAGAACTAAAGGTTGACAGTGGCCGCCTCAACAAAAACAATTGGAGCTGAAGAAAAATGGGATGATATTATAAGAACTAATGATCAATAACTCTCCGTCAAGAATAGCCCGTGAGCAAAGGGTCCAGAAAATTACGTTAGACTCAAGTACATCTAATCTTTATAAATTAATTTGAAACCTAAAAAAAATATATATTAATAAGAAAGAAATACTGAGAATACGTATTTGTATGAAGTGTGATTCAAGCATGAATTATAAGGAAAAACAGATTTCCCACGGTGGAAGAAAAGCAATCCAGACCAAAAGCTGGGCATTCGCAAAAGAGGGAAATTAATTTAAAACTATAAATCATTATTAATTGCACACAGGTCATGATAATTTCTTTTGCGTTTGAAGTATAGTGAGAATGAGATACGTAAGGCAGGCTTATGAGAAGCCTCGAGTACACAAACAGCAAGCTCTCAGCTCCTGAACTTATGCCAAAAGACGTATAAATAACATACATTGCAATAGACTATACTAAGTCTATAACGGAAAGCTAAAGGAAAATAAAAAACTAGTGAGTAGTGGAACAAGTGAAGGTAAAAAGATGAACTTTGGAAAAGGGTTTGGTGCTATCTTCGGTAACCCAGCAAATCGGCTTCCGCATATAGACCCAACCAATATGCCTCTTTTGACAGATCACTCGGGGTAAGGTAAATTTTTGCTGCAGAGAGCTAGAGAGCAAACATTGTACAATCTGCAGGTCACGCGGTCTATGGCTCAACTACTCAACGCTACCATTGCAGCGTGAAAGCAGCCACACTCTATGCGTAAATGTATGACCGTGGATGTTTTCCAAAAATAAAAATAAAAATAAAAAAATGTTAACACCCAAACAAATGAATGGCAAGATAGCGCATCCCTCAGGCTCAGAATACTATTGAAGAGAAGTTATCCTCCATCCTCTCATCATGAGGGAAGAAGGACACCAGCCTTCCCCATACACGATGCCTGCCAAAGCTGCTTGCAGGGATCTCACGATAGACAGAGTGTATTTTTTGCCCCTTGCCATTGGGCTTGGATATGAGTTTATCTTGGCCAGTGGAATATTGGCCGACATGCCCTGAAAACACGTATGTGCACGAAGGCCATACCCAAGGACCCCGCAGCTAACATAGTACACTCTGGGTAAAAGCTGAAACCTTGTTGCTCTAAGATCGGGTACAAGGCATGGATGACCACCCCGACTACTTCGATCCGTGAAGCACTGAATGTCTTGGACAGAGCAAGGAGAAAGAAAAAGAAAAACCAGGAAAGAAAGGAGGACCGAAGAAATACAATTATCTTCGTTTGCAGACAGCATACGAACATGTAAGAAAATGAAATAAAATTTTTTTTAAAAAAACGTAACAATTAAAACAAGGAAAACTCTTACAAATGACGAACTCATTTAGTAAACTTTCAGGGCACAAAATCAATATACAAAACCCCGTGGCATGTCTGTACACAGCTAGCAAATTGCCTGAAAGAGAATGAAGAAAATTATTCCACTTACGAAAGCCACAAACCATACAATACTTAGAAGTAGACTTGGTTTAAAAGGGGAAAGATTTGTACGGTGAGAATTAAGAAACCCTGAGAAAGGGAATTGAAGAAGACACAGATAAACGGAAAATCATCCATTGTGCATGGATGAGAACTACTCCTACTTTTAAGATGTCTCTGAAACACAGAGCGATCTACAGACTCAACACAATCCCTATCAGAACGGAAGACTTAAGCTAAGTAAAATAAGCCACACGCAGAATGGCAAATACCGCATGATATCAGGTGTACGTGGAATTTACAAAAATGAAGTCTTAGAAGCAAGGAAGAGAATGGTGTTCACATGGGTTTCAGGGGAATTGGAAATGGGGAGATGCGGGTCAAAGGGTATAGAGTTTCAACTATGCAAGATGAATAAATGCAGCAGATCTAATGCGCAGCCGGGTGCCTATGCTTGTCCATACTGTATTGGATATCTGAAATATGCCAACAGGAAACTTAAGTGTCCTCATTAAAAGACTAAAGATGAGTTGCATCTCTGAGATGATAGATATCTACATTATCCTTATTGTGATGCTTATCCCACCCAGTGTCCATAGAGCAAAACACCAAGTTGTACGCAAGAACGTATCCAAATTTTCTTTATAAGTAATTCAGTAAATAAGTAAACCAAAGACCTTCTTTCACACTGATTCTTGGAATTTCAAGCCAACATCAAAATGGGCCTCTTAGATTTCTTCCAGTCTGGCAAAAATAAGACAGATCATGGCAGCCAGCATGGGTGGCTCCCACGATCCGTCATCGGTTTCCTTCTTTGATCATTCTTCCAAAGTGTGGCCTATTGTCATGGCTGACGTGGTCCCCAACCACTACTCCAATGAGGACTACCCTCCTCATCCTGTAAGTCCTCCCAAGGACTTGAGGACAAGAAATGATGACGGCCATCCCCCAACCTTGTAAATTCCCAATTTCCCCTGCCAAAATTACCAGAATCCCAATTTGTCCGTCCTCCTCCTTGGGGTCACTCTGCAGCACCCCAAACTAAGCCTCCCTGTTATATTTCTCTACCACGGGGTGCACTCTCAACCCAACTACGGCTCCAAAGCCCTGCTCTGGATGGCTCCCACTTCCAGTGCACTCTGCCTATGCTCAGCCTTCTCAATTACCACCATCCTGAGGTGGACTGTTCCCACCCCTGCCCTTCCCCTTTGAACACCCCATGGTGCACGCAGGAGGACGTGTAGATGTCCACACCAGGACAGGTGAGTGCCCTCCCCACATGCTCAGGCTGCACAATCCATTCCGGTCCACACTTCCGTTCTCTCCCGCTCGCAGACACCCTCCTCACAATGCTCCTCTTCCCCCGCCAACTGTACTGTGACATATCTTTCAACTTTCCTTGGCATTCCTAACTTCCTGAGTATCCATGGTTCTATTCAGGGTCGTTTGTCTTCTGCAGGAAGAAAGCTCTTTAGGAAATTTTGCTGCAGGTCTCCTGCACACTTTTCTCTGAAAATGAAATGCTTTCATATTAAATTGGAAAGCGAAACTTCACTGAGTATGGAATTATAAACTGGCAGGGTCTTCTCCCCATGCCCGTCATGACAAAAGTTGATCTTTCAACGACAGGGAGAGTAAATCGATTTGGGGAAACAATGACTTACTCGTTGCATTCGTTCACACATACATTGAACCTTACTCCCTCATGTGCTGTCATCTATGAACGGATGCATGTGGAGGTGCGTCTTTCATGGATCCAGACACTGCGCTGTGGAGTTTGAGCAGAAACGGTATTTGATCAGAAGAAATAAATGTATAGAACCCACGATACACGCCACAGAAGAAAGAGTCAAGAATGCCCTCTACCGATGCTCCCATGTAACTCTTGCCCACACAGGAAGTTTCAATAGCCATAGCAAATGAACAATGACCATCCTAGATGACCGCAATAGGCAGGTCAGTGTCCCTCAGGGGAACATCTTTCAAAAAGTTCACATTTAGCAAAGGCCATGCATCTGCTGTCTGAAGCCAATGAAAGAACATAGTTCTTTTTTTCCTCTTTCAGGTCTCAGTCTTGCTCAAGAACCTGTCCCTGGCACAACCCATGGTGAACCTCCAGGGAAGTCTCTTGCAAAGAGAAGTCTGTTTATGGAATCCATCAAACGGAATGGAAAGAGAAGAGAAGGGTGCGTGATTGCCAACAGAAAGTCCAGTAGTTTACACGTCACTCAGACATGTCCTTGCGTGACTATTTTGTATTAACGACAGAATCTTTTCTTGCCTCCCTGGCTCCATGAGGAGCAGACAACTTGCTTATCAACTCTAACATGCTATTCATTTTAAGGAAGAACACAGAGCATACTCAGGCATAGGAAAGAGCCAAGACCTTCTGGGAACAGGAAGTTTACTAACTAGGAAGCATCACTGAATCCCACAAGTGACCGCCGGTCGGAGCCCGTGCTGGACCCACGCTTGAACCGTGTCCTTTGCCGAGGTCACCAGAATTCTACAGGGCAACTGAAATTGCAAGGGGAAGCCTAGATGCAGAGAGCGGAGAATTAGGATGATTTCATGACAACGGTAGGACATACAAATTGACAAACACGTATATCCACACCAGAGATGTTGTTCGCACGTTTAAAGAAATAATTATACGTAAGTAAACGAAAAATTGTACAGTTCAGTGGAACGATCACGTAGACCAAAGCAAGAATTCTCAATAATGAAAAAGTTCACTGTGAAAAACGAAGTGGCATTCACACAACAGACATATAAGCAGTCATTCACCAGTAAATAATCCTTGGTGTCTCACACCTACGGAAAATAATTGCTTGCCCCTAAAAGAAACAAACAGGTAATGTACAGTTTTGTGACTTCATGAATACCTCCAATTCACATGACCACATAGGGACATTCGTAAAGCCTAACCACACATTTCATTAAGGGATTTAAATGTATCGTAAAGAAATGATAATAAAGTCATGAGAAAAAATGAGCTTCCCAGGCAAAATCATCAGCCCTGTTAAACTAACTAGCACATCGCAAGTGTTAGACTTGGGCATTCCACATATAACCAAGGTGACTTGCTAAAGTCATCTGCTTTGACGGTGGGAATCCTGACATAATAGCAAAGGATTCTCAGGTATGCAGGCTTCTTTCTGCCTAATAAACTACAGATTCTGACACGTGAAAATGCAAATGAATGTAAAGCATGAGGCTAAGCCCTGGCTGTGGTTTGACCCACCCATTACAAATGGTATATAAAAGGCTCTGGACAGATGGCCGCATCCACACTGAGGAACTTGATAAGCTGCTCCTCAATTGAACCTTTCCCTCTCCACACCATGTGCTACTACAACAACTACTACGGCGGCCTTGGCTACGGCTATGGCTGTGGCTGTGGCTGTGGCTATGGCAGATATGGATACGGCTGGTGCCGCCCATCTTGCTGTGGCAGATACTGGTCCTATGGGTTCTACTGAGAAATGGTTGGAGCTACTCAGCCCATCAGACTCATCATGCTGCCAATACCAGATATTACCTCAGAATTCCCATCACATCTTTCCCGAGAAGTCAACTAAACTAAGGTTGCCTGGAAGCCCATAGTTCATACACAACCCAGCTGACATCCTCAGATGATTTGGAAAAATCATCTCAAGTACTTTAAATGCTCTATCTTAAAAGATGTCTTCATGCTGATATTTCACTTCCACCATACTTCCTCATTAATTCTGTTTAACAGAATGTATGTAAGAAACAAATCCTCTTTTGATTTTTCAATAAATTCTATATCCAATTGTCTCTAACATGGTCTCAACAGGTTTCTGTGTGACTGTGTGTTTGTGTGTTCGCGCGCATGCACCTGCACACGTGTGTGTGCGTGTTTCCTTATAACCATAGAAAACAAGAGAGGAATAGAGAGAAAAAGAAATGACAGACAGAGGGAAAGTAACAGGGAGCAAACAAAGCCCAGAAAGACAGCAACGGTGGGGACAAAAGAAAGAAAACAAAAACGCCTGTTCTTACTTTTTCTCCTCATTTGTAGGTTTTACCTAAGAAGACAAGTGTCCCTTCAAAGCAAAAGGAAATGGATAAAAGATCTTCAAAGTGTAAAGGAATTCCCCAAAGTTTCCTACCATTTTTCTACTTCAAAATAAATTAGCAAAAACTATAGTGCTTGAGAACTCAATAGATGGAGATCTAGGAAATCAGAATGATTAAACAGAAGCACAGGTTGGTAAAAACACTCAAGTGAAGATACCGTAAAAAATGGAATGTAACATAGTGAAGAGAGGATCAAGTATGTGTGAGACCTCATAACATGGTAAAAAAAAGACGTGTAGTTGGAGATGCGCAGGAGGCAGGAGCCTGTCAGAAGAGCAAATAGCTCACAGTACTCCAAAACTGTGGAAAGACTCCAACCCTCATCTCTAAATGCTCTGTAGTGCCAAGAGGCAGAAAGGCAACGAAAACCACATCGAGGCATCATGCAATAGCTGAAATTACATGCAAAGGCAAAAGGGTAGCTATAGGAGGAATGCACATTAGCTACAGAGAAGAACTAAAGGTTGACAGTGGCCGCCTCAACAAAAACAATTGGAGCTGAAGAAAAATGGGATGATATTATAAGAACTAATGATCAATAACTCTCCGTCAAGAATAGCCCGTGAGCAAAGGGTCCAGAAAATTACGTTAGACTCAAGTACATCTAATCTTTATAAATTAATTTGAAACCTAAAAAAAATATATATTAATAAGAAAGAAATACTGAGAATATGTATTTGTATGAAGTGTGATTCAAGCATGAATTATAAGGAAAAACAGATTTCCCACGGTGGAAGAAAAGCAATCCAGACCAAAAGCTGGGCATTCGCAAAAGAGGGAAATTAATTTAAAACTATAAATCATTATTAATTGCACACAGGTCATGATAATTTCTTTTGCGTTTGAAGTATAGTGAGAATGAGATACGTAAGGCAGGCTTATGAGAAGCCTCGAGTACACAAACAGCAAGCTCTCAGCTCCTGAACTTATGCCAAAAGACGTATAAATAACATACATTGCAATAGACTATACTAAGTCTATAACGGAAAGCTAAAGGAAAATAAAAAACTAGTGAGTAGTGGAACAAGTGAAGGTAAAAAGATGAACTTTGGAAAAGGGTTTGGTGCTATCTTCGGTAACCCAGCAAATCGGCTTCCGCATATAGACCCAACCAATATGCCTCTTTTGACAGATCACTCGGGGTAAGGTAAATTTTTGCTGCAGAGAGCTAGAGAGCAAACATTGTACAATCTGCAGGTCACGCGGTCTATGGCTCAACTACTCAACGCTACCATTGCAGCGTGAAAGCAGCCACACTCTATGCGTAAATGTATGAACGTGGATGTTTTCCAAAAATAAAAATAAAAATAAAAAAATGTTAACACCCAAACAAATGAATGGCAAGATAGCGCATCCCTCAGGCTCAGAATACTATTGAAGAGAAGTTATCCTCCATCCTCTCATCATGAGGGAAGAAGGACACCAGCCTTCCCCATACACGATGCCTGCCAAAGCTGCTTGCAGGGATCTCACGATAGACAGAGTGTCCTTTTTGCCCCTTGCCATTGGGCTTGGATATGAGTTTATCTTGGCCAGTGGAATATTGGCCGATATGCCCTGAAAACACGTATGTGCACGAAGGCCATACCCAAGGACCCCGCAGCTAACATAGTACACTCTGGGTAAAAGCTGAAACCTTGTTGCTCTAAGATCGGGTACAAGGCATGGATGACCACCCCGACTACTTCGATCCGTGAAGCACTGAATGTCTTGGACAGAGCAAGGAGAAAGAAAAAGAAAAACCAGGAAAGAAAGGAGGACCGAAGAAATACAATTATCTTCGTTTGCAGACAGCATACGAACATGTAAGAAAATGAAATAAAATTTTTTTTAAAAAACGTAACAATTAAAAGAAGGAAAACTCTTACAAATGACGAACTCATTTAGTAAACTTTCAGGGCACAAAATCAATATACAAAACCCCGTGGCATGTCTGTACACAGCTAGCAAATCGCCTGAAAGAGAATGAAGAAAATTATTCCACTTACGAAAGCCACAAACCATACAATACTTAGAAGTAGACTTGGTTTAAAAGGGGAAAGATTTGTACGGTGAGAATTATGAAACCCTGAGAAAGGGAATTGAAGAAGACACAGATAAATGGAAAATCATCCATTGTGCATGGATCAGAACTACTCCTACTTTTAAGATGTCTCTGAAACACAGAGCGATCTACAGACTCAACACAATCCCTATCAGAACGGAAGACTTAAGCTAAGTAAAATAAGCCACACGCAGAATGGCAAATACCGCATGATATCAGGTGTACGTGGAATTTACAAAAATGAAGTCTTAGAAGCAAGGAAGAGAATGGTGTTCACATGGGTTTCAGGGGAATTGGAAATGGGGAGATGCGGGTCAAAGGGTATAGAGTTTCAACTATGCAAGATGAATAAATGCAGCAGATCTAATGCGCAGCCGGGTGCCTATGCTTGTCCATACTGTATTGGATATCTGAAATATGCCAAGAGGAAACTTAAGTGTCCTCATTAAAAGACTAAAGATGAGTTGCATCTCTGAGATGATAGATATCTACATTATCCTTATTGTGATGCTTATCCCACCCAGTGTCCATAGAGCAAAACACCAAGTTGTACGCAAGAACGTATCCAAATTTTCTTTATAAGTAATTCAGTAAATAAGTAAACCAAAGACCTTCTTTCACACTGATTCTTGGAATTTCAAGCCAACATCAAAATGGGCCTCTTAGATTTCTTCCAGTCTGGCAAAAATAAGACAGATCATGGCAGCCAGCATGGGTGGCTCCCACGATCCGTCATCGGTTTCCTTCTTTGATCATTCTTCCAAAGTGTGGCCTATTGTCATGGCTGACTTGGTCCCCAACCACAACTCCAATGAGGACTACCCTCCTCATCCTGTAAGTCCTCCCAAGGACTTGAGGACAAGAAATGATGACGGCCATCCCCCAACCTTGTAAATTCCCAATTTCCCCAGCCAAAATTACCAGAATCCCAATTTGTCCGTCCTCCTCCTTGGGGTCACTCTGCAGCACCCCAAACTAAGCCTCCCTGTTATATTTCTCTACCACGGAGTGCACTCTCAACCCAACTACGGCTCCAAAGCCCTGCTCTGGATGGCTCCCACTTCCAGTGCACTCTGCCTATGCTCAGCCTTCTCAAATACCACCATCCTGAGGTGGACTGTTCCCACCCCTGCCCTTCCCCTTTGAACACCCCATGGTGCACGCAGGAGGACGTGTAGATGTCCTCACCAGGACAGGTGAGTGCCCTCCCCACATGCTCAGGCTGCACAATCCATTCCGGTCCACACTTCCGTTCTCTCCCGCTCGCAGACACCCTCCTCACAATGCTCCTCTTCCCCAGCCAACTGTACTGTGACATATCTTTCAACTTTCCTTGGCATTCCTAACTTCCTGAGTATCCATGGTTCTATTCAGGGTCGTTTGTCTTCTGCAGGAAGAAAGCTCTTTAGGAAATTTTGCTGCAGGTCTCCTGCACACTTTTCTCTGAAAATGAAATGCTTTCATATTAAATTGGAAAGGGAAACTTCACTGAGTATGGAATTATAAACTGGCAGGGTCTTCTCCCCATGCCCGTCATGACAAAAGTTGATCTTTCAACGACAGGGAGAGTAAATCGATTTGGGGAAACAATGACTTACTCGTTGCATTCGTTCACACATACATTGAACCTTACTCCCTCATGTGCTGTCATCTATGAACGGATGCATGTGGAGGTGCGTCTTTCATGGATCCAGACACTGCGCTGTGGAGTTTGAGCAGAAACGGTATTTGATCAGAAGAAATAAATGTATAGAACCCACGATACACACCACAGAAGAAAGAGTCAAGAATGCCCTCTACCGATGCTCCCATGTAAATCTTGCCCACACAGGAAGTTTCAATAGCCATAGCAAATGAACAATGACCATCCTAGATGACCGCAATAGGCAGGTCAGTGTCCCTCAGGGGAACATCTTTCAAAAAGTTCACATTTAGCAAAGGCCATGCATCTGCTGGCTGAAGCCAATGAAAGAACATAGTTCTTTTTTTCCTCTTTCAGGTCTCAGTCTTGCTCAAGAACCTGTCCCTGGCACAACCCATGGTGAACCTCCAGGGAAGTCTCTTGCAAAGAGAAGTCTGTTTATGGAATCCATCAAACGGAATGGAAAGAGAAGAGAAGGGTGCGTGATTGCCAACAGAATGTCCAGTAGTTTACACGTCACTCAGACATGTCCTTGCGTGACTATTTTGTATTAACGACAGAATCTTTTCTTGCCTCCCTGGCTCCATGAGGAGCAGACAACTTGCTTATCAACTCTAACATGCTATTCATTTTAAGGAAGAACACAGAGCATACTCAGGCATAGGAAAGAGCCAAGACCTTCTGGGAACAGGAAGTTTACAAACTAGGAAGCATCACTGAATCCCACAAGTGACCGCCGGTCGGAGCCCGTGCTGGACCCACGCTTGAACCGTGTCCTTTGCCGAGGTCACCAGAATTCTACAGGGCAACTGAAATTGCAAGGGGAGGCCTGGATGCAGAGAGGTGAGAGTTAGGATGATTTCATGACAACGGTAGGACATACAAATTGACAAACACGTATATCCACACCAGAGATGTTGTTCGCACGTTTAAAGAAATAATTATACGTAAGTAAACGAAAAATTGTACAGTTCAGTTGAACGATCACGTAGACCAAAGTAAGAATTCTCAATAATGAAAAAGTTCACTGTGAAAAACGAAGTGGCATTCACACAACAGACATATAAGCAGTCATTCACCAGTAAATAATCCTTGGTGTCTCACACCTACGGAAAATAATTGCTTGCCCCTAAAAGAAAGAAACAGGTAATGTACAGTTTTGTGACTTCATGAATACCTCCAATTCACATGACCACATAGGGACATTCGTAAAGCCTAACCACACATTTCATTAAGTGATTTAAATGTATCGTAAAGAAATGATAATAAAGTTATGAGAAAAAATGAGCTTCCCAGGCAAAATCATCAGCCCTGTTAAACTAACTAGCACATCGCAAGTGTTAGACTTGGGCATTCCACATATAACCAAGGTGACTTGCTAAAGTCATCTGCTTTGACGGTGGGAATCCTGACATAATAGCAAAGGATTCTCAGGTATGCAGGCTTCTTTCTGCCTAATAAACTACAGATTCTGACACGTGAAAATGCAAATGAATGTAAAGCATGAGGCTAAGCCCTGGCTGTGGTTTGACCCACCCATTACAAATGGTATATAAAAGGCTCTGGACAGATGGCCGCATCCACACTGAGGAACTTGATAAGCTGCTCCTCAATTGAACCTTTCCCTCTCCACACCATGTGCTACTACAACAACTACTACAGCGGCCTTGGCTACGGCTATGGCTGTGGCTGTGGCTGTGGCTATGGCAGATATGGATACGGCTGGTGCCGCCCATCTTGCTGTGGCAGATACTGGTCCTATGGGTTCTACTGAGAAATGGTTGGAGCTACTCAGCCCATCAGACTCATCATGCTGCCAATACCAGATATTACCTCAGAATTCCCATCACATCTTTCCCGAGAAGTCAACTAAACTAAGGTTGCCTGGAAGCCCATAGTTCATACACAACCCAGCTGACATCCTCAGATGATTTGGAAAAATCATCTCAAGTACTTTAAATGCTCTATCTTAAAAGATGTCTTCATGCTGATATTTCATTTCCACCATACTTCCTCATTAATTCTGTTTAACAGAATGTATGTAAGAAACAAATCCTCTTTTGATTTTCAATAAATTCTATATCCAATTGTCTCTAACATGGTCTCAACAGGTTTCTGTGTGACTGTGTGTGTGTCTGTGTGTGTGTGTGTGTTCGCGCGCACGCACCTGCACACGTGTGTGTGCGTGTTTCCTTATAACCATAGAAAACAAGAGAGGAATAGAGAGAAAAAGAAATGACAGACAGAGGGAAAGTAACAGGGAGCAAACAAAGCTCAGAAAGACAGCAACGGTGGGGACAAAAGAAAGAAAACAAAAACGCCTGTTCTTACTTTTTCTCCTCATTTGTAGGTTTTGCCTAAGAAGACAAGTGTCCCTTCAAAGCAAAAGGAAATGGATAAAAGATCTTCAAAGTGTAAAGGAATTCCCCAAAGTTTCCTACCATTTTTCTACTTCAAAATAAATTAGCAAAAACTATAGTGCTTGAGAACTCAATAGATGGAGATCTAGGAAATCAGAATGATTAAACAGAAGCACAGGTTGGTAAAAACACTCAAGTGAAGATACCGTAAAAAATGGAATGTAACATAGTGAAGAGAGGATCAAGTATGTGTGAGACCTCATAACATGGTAAAAAAGACGTGTAGTTGGAGATGTGCAGGAGGCAGGAGCCTGTCAGAAGAGCAAATAGCTCACAGTTCTCCAAAACTGTGGAAAGACACCAACCCTCATCTCTAAATGCTCTGTAGTGCCAAGAGGCAGAAAGGCAACGAATACCACATCGAGGCATCATGCAATAGCTGAAATTACATGCAAAGGCAAAAGGGTAGCTATAGGAGGAATGCACATTAGCTACAGAGAAGAACTAAAGGTTGACAGTGGCCTCCTCAACAAAAACAATTGGAGCTGAAGAAAAATGAGATGATATTATAAGAACTAATGATCAATAACTCCTTCAAGAATAGCCCGTGAGCAAAGGGTCCAGAAAATTACGTTAGACTCAAGTACATCTAATCTTTATAAATTAATTTGAAACCTAAAAAAATATATATATTAATAAGAAAGAAATACTGAGAATACGTATTTGTATGAAGTGTGATTCAAGCATGAATTATAAGGAAAAACAGATTTCCCACGGTGGAAGAAAAGCAATCCAGACCAAAAGCTGGGCATTCGCAAAAGAGGGAAATTAATTTAAAACTATAAATCATTATTAATTGCACACAGGTCATGATAATTTCTTTTGCGTTTGAAGTATAGTGAGAATGAGATACGTAAGGCAGGCTTATGAGAAGCCTCGAGTACACAAACAGCAAGCTCTCAGCTCCTGAACTTATGCCAAAAGACGTATAAATAACATACATTGCAATAGACTATACTAAGTCTATAACGGAAAGCTAAAGGAAAATAAAAAACTAGTGAGTAGTGGAACAAGTGAAGGTAAAAAGATGAACTTTGGAAAAGGGTTTGGTGCTATCTTCGGTAACCCAGCAAATCGGCTTCCGCATATAGACCCAACCAATATGCCTCTTTTGACAGATCACTCAGGGTAAGGTAAATTTTTGCTGCAGAGAGCTAGAGAGCAAACATTGTACAATCTGCAGGTCACGGGGTCTATGGCTCAACTACTCAACGCTACCATTGCAGCGTGAAAGCAGCCACACTCTATGCGTAAATGTATGACCGTGGATGTTTTCCAAAAATAAAAATAAAAATAAAAAAATGTTAACACCCAAACAAATGAATGGCAAGATAGCGCATCCCTCAGGCTCAGAATACTATTGAAGAGAAGTTATCCTCCATCCTCTCATCATGAGGGAAGAAGGACACCAGCCTTCCCCATACACGATGCCTGCCAAAGCTGCTTGCAGGGATCTCACGATAGACAGAGTGTATTTTTTGCCCCTTGCCATTGGGCTTGGATATGAGTTTATCTTGGCCAGTGGAATATTGGCCGACATGCCCTGAAAACACGTATGTGCACGAAGGCCATACCCAGGACCCCGCAGCTAACATAGCACACTCTGGGTAAAAGCTGAAACCTTGTTGCTCTAAGATCGGGTACAAGGCATGGATGACCACCCCGACTACTTCGATCCGTGAAGCACTGAATGTCTTGGACAGAGCAAGGAGAAAGAAAAAGAAAAACCAGGAAAGAAAGGAGGACCGAAGAAATACAATTATCTTCGTTTGCAGACAGCATACGAACATGTACGAAAATGAAATAAAATTTTTTTAAAAAAACGTAACAATTAAAACAAGGAAAACTCTTACAAATGACGAACTCATTTAGTAAACTTTCAGGGCACAAAATCAATACACAAAACCCCGTGGCATGTCTGTACACAGCTAGCAAATTGCCTGAAAGAGAATGAAGAAAATTATTCCACTTACGAAAGCCACAAACCATACAATACTTAGAAGTAGACTTGGTTTAAAAGGGGAAAGATTTGTACGGTGAGAATTATGAAACCCTGAGAAAGGGAATTGAAGAAGACACAGATAAATGGAAAATCATCCATTGTGCATGGATGAGAACTACTCCTACTTTTAAGGTGTCTCTGAAACTCAGAGCGATCTACAGACTCAACACAATCCCTATCAGAACGGAAGTCTTAAGCTAAGTAAAATAAGCCACACGCAGAATGGCAAATACCGCATGATATCAGGTGTACGTGGAATTTACAAAAATGAAGTCTTAGAAGCAAGGAAGAGAATGGTGTTCACATGGGTTTCAGGGGAATTGGAAATGGGGAGATGCGGGTCAAAGGGTATAGAGTTTCAACTATGCAAGATGAATAAATGCAGCAGATCTAATGCGCAGCCGGGTGCCTATGCTTGTCCATACTGTATTGGATATCTGAAATATGCCAAGAGGAAACTTAAGTGTCCTCATTAAAAGACTAAAGATGAGTTGCATCTCTGAGATGATAGATATCTACATTATCCTTATTGTGATGCTTATCCCACCCAGTGTCCATAGAGCAAAACACCAAGTTGTACGCAAGAACGTATCCAAATTTTCTTTATAAGTAATTCAGTAAATAAGTAAACCAAAGACCTTCTTTCACACTGATTCTTGGAATTTCAAGCCAACATCAAAATGGGCCTCTTAGATTTCTTCCAGTCTGGCAAAAATAAGACAGATCATGGCAGCCAGCATGGGTGGCTCCCACGATCCGTCATCGGTTTCCTTCTTTGATCATTCTTCCAAAGTGTGGCCTATTGTCATGGCTGACGTGGTCCCCAACCACTACTCCAATGAGGACTACCCTCCTCATCCTGTAAGTCCTCCCAAGGACTTGAGGACAAGAAATGATGACGGCCATCCCCCAACCTTGTAAATTCCCAATTTCCCCTGCCAAAATTACCAGAATCCCAATTTGTCCGTCCTCCTCCTTGGGGTCACTCTGCAGCACCCCAAACTAAGCCTCCCTGTTATATTTCTCTACCACGGGGTGCACTCTCAACCCAACTACGGCTCCAAAGCCCTGCTCTGGATGGCTCCCACTTCCAGTGCACTCTGCCTATGCTCAGCCTTCTCAATTACCACCATCCTGAGGTGGACTGTTCCCACCCCTGCCCTTCCCCTTTGAACACCCCATGGTGCACGCAGGAGGACGTGTAGATGTCCACACCAGGACAGGTGAGTGCCCTCCCCACATGCTCAGGCTGCACAATCCATTCCGGCCCACCGTTCCGTTCTCTCCCGCTCGCAGACACCCTCCTCACAATGCTCCTCTTCCCCCGCCAACTGTACTGTGACATATCTTTCAACTTTCCTTGGCATTCCTAACTTCCTGAGTATCCATGGTTCTATTCAGGGTCATTTGTCTTCTGCAGGTGGAAAGCTCTTTAGGAAATTTTGCTGCAGGTCTCCTGCACACTTTTCTCTGAAAATGAAATGCTTTCATATTAAATTGGAAAGCGAAACTTCACTGAGTATGGAATTATAAACTGGCAGTGTCTTCTCCCCATGCCCATCATGACAAAAGTTGATCTTTCAACGACAGGGAGAGTAAATCGATTTGGGGAAACAATGACTTACTCGTTGCATTCGTTCACACATACATTGAACCTTACTCCCTCATGTGCTGTCATCTATGAACGGATGCATGTGGAGGTGCGTCTTTCATGGATCCAGACACTGCGCTGTGGAGTTTGAGCAGAAACGGTATTTGATCAGAAGAAATAAATGTATAGAACCCACGATACACACCACAGAAGAAAGAGTCAAGAATGCCCTCTACCGATGCTCCCATGTAACTCTTGCCCACACAGGAAGTTTCAATAGCCATAGCAAATGAACAATGACCATCCTAGATGACCGCAATAGGCAGGTCAGTGTCCCTCAGGGGCAAGTTCACATTTAGCAAAGGCCATGCATCTGCTGGCTGAAGCCAATGAAAGAACATAGTTCTTTTTTCCCTCTTTCAGGTCTCAGTCTTGCTCAAGAACCTGTCCCTGGCACAACCCATGGTGAACCTCCAGGGAAGTCTCTTGCAAAGAGAAGTCTGTTTATGGAATCCATCAAACGGAATGGAAAGAGAAGAGAAGGGTGCGTGATTGCCAACAGAAAGCCCAGTAGTTTACACGTCACTCAGACATGTCCTTGCGTGACTATTTTGTATTAACGACAGAATCTTTTCTTGCCTCCCTGGCTCCATGAGGAGCAGACAACTTGCTTATCAACTCTAACATGCTATTCATTTTAAGGAAGAACACAGAGCATACTCAGGCATAGGAAAGAGCCGAGACCTTCTGGGAACAGGAAGTTTACTAACTAGGAAGCATCGCTGAATCCCACAAGTGACGGCCGGTCGGAGCCCGTGCTGGACCCACGCTTGAACCGTGTCCTTTGCCGAGGTCACCAGAATTCTACAGGGCAACTGAAATTGCAAGGGGAAGCCTGGATGCAGAGAGCGGAGAATTAGGATGATTTCATGACAACGGTAGGACATACAAATTGACAAACACGTATATCCACACCAGAGATGTTGTTCGCACGTTTAAAGAAATAATTATACGTAAGTAAACGAAAAATTGTACAGTTCAGTGGAACGATCACGTAGACCAAAGCAAGAATTCTCAATAATGAAAAAGTTCACTGTGAAAAACGAACAGGCATTCACACAACAGACATATAAGCAGTCATTCACCAGTAAATAATCCTTGGTGTCTCACACCTACGGAAAATAATTGCTTGCCCCTAAAAGAAACAAACAGGTAATGTACAGTTTTGTGACTTCATGAATACCTCCAATTCACATGACCACATAGGGACATTCGTAAAGCCTAACCACACATTTCATTAAGGGATTTAAATGTATCGTAAAGAAATGATAATAAAGTCATGAGAAAAAATGAGCTTCCCAGGCAAAATCATCAGCCCTGTTAAACTAACTAGCACATCGTAAGTGTTAGACTTGGGCATTCCACATATAACCAAGGTGACTTGCTAAAGTCATCTGCTTTGACGGTGGGAATCCTGACATAATAGCAAAGGATTCTCAGGTATGCAGGCTTCTTTCTGCCTAATAAACTACAGATTCTGACACGTGAAAATGCAAATGAATGTAAAGCATGAGGCTAAGCCCTGGCTGTGGTTTGACCCACCCATTACAAATGGTATATAAAAGGCTCTGGACAGATGGCCGCATCCACACTGAGGAACTTGATAAGCTGCTCCTCAATTGAACCTTTCCCTCTCCACACCATGTGCTACTACAACAACTACTACGGCGGCCTTGGCTACGGCTATGGCTGTGGCTGTGGCTGTGGCTATGGCAGATATGGATACGGCTGGTGCCGCCCATCTTGCTGTGGCAGATACTGGTCCTATGGGTTCTACTGAGAAATGGTTGGAGCTACTCAGCCCATCAGACTCATCATGCTGCCAATACCAGATATTACCTCAGAATTCCCATCACATCTTTCCCGAGAAGTCAACTAAACTAAGGTTGCCTGGAAGCCCATAGTTCATACACAACCCAGCTGACATCCTCAGATGATTTGGAAAAATCATCTCAAGTACTTTAAATGCTCTATCTTAAAAGATGTCTTCATGCTGATATTTCATTTCCACCATACTTCCTCATTAATTCTGTTTAACAGAATGTATGTAAGAAACAAATCCTCTTTTGATTTTCAATAAATTCTATATCCAATTGTCTCTCACATGGTCTCAACAGGTTTCTGTGTGACTGTGTGTGTGTGTGTGTGTTTGTGTGTGTGTGTGTGTGTGCGTGTTTCCTTATGACCATAGAAAACAAGAGAGGAATAGAGAGAAAAAGAAATGACAGACAGAGGGAAAGTAACAGGGAGCAAACAAAGCCCAGAAAGACAGCAACGGTGGGGACAAAAGAAAGAAAACAAAAACGCCTGTTCTTACTTTTTCTCCTCATTTGTAGGTTTTGCCTAAGAAGACAAGTGTCCCTTCAAAGCGAAAGGAAATGGATAAAAGATCTTCAAAGTGTAAAGGAATTCCCCAAAGTTTCCTACCATTTTTCTACTTCAAGATAAATTAGCAAAAACTATAGTGCTTGAGAACTCAATAGATGGAGATCTAGGAAATCAGAATGATTAAACAGAAGCACAAGTTGGTAAAAACACTCAAGTGAAGATACCGTAAAAAATGGAATGTAACATAATGAAGAGAGGATCAAGTATGTGTGAGACCTCATAGCATGGTAAAAGAGACGTGTAGTTGGAGATGCGCAGGAGGCAGGAGCCCGTCAGAAGAGCAAATAGCTCACAGTTTTCCAAAACTGTGGAAAGACACCAACCCTCGTCTCTAAATGCTCTGTAGTGCCAAGAGGCAGAAAGGCAACGAAAACCACATCAAGACATCATGCAATAGCTGAAATTACATGCAAAGGCAAATGGGTAGCTATAGGATGAATGCACATTAGCTACAGAGAAGAACTAAAGGTTGACAGTAGCCACCTCAACAAAAACAATTGGAACTGAAGAAAAATGGGATGATATTATAAGAACTAATGATCAATAACTCTCCTTCAAGAATAGCCCGTGAGCAAAGGGTCCAGAAAATTACGTTAGACTCAAGTACATCTAATCTTTATAAATTAATTTGAAACCTAAAAAATATATATATTAATAAGAAAGAAATACTGAGAATACGTATTTGTATGAAGTGTGATTCAAGCATGAATTATAAGGAAAAACAGATTTCCCACGGCGGAAGAAAAGCAATCCAGACCAAAAACTGGGCATTCGCAAAAGAAGGAAATTAATTTAAAACTATAAATCATTATTAATTGCACACAGGTCATGATAATTTCTTTTGCGTTTGAAGTATAGTGAGAATGAGATACGTAAGGCAGGCTTATGAGAAGCCTCGAGTACACAAACAGCAAGCTCTCAGCTCCTGAACTTATGCCAAAAGACGTATAAATAACATACATTGCAATAGACTATACTAAGTCTATAACGGAAAGCTAAAGGAAAATACAAAACTAGTGAGTAGTGGAACAAGTGAAGGTAAAAAGATGAACTTTGGAAAAGGGTTTGGTGCTATCTTCGGTAACCCAGCAAATCGGCTTCCGCATATAGACCCAACCAATATGCCTCTTTTGACAGATCACTCAGGGTAAGGTAAATTTTTGTTATTTATATGCTCGTGTTGGGGTGTGCATTTAATGGAACATGGAAAAAAAACAAGAGATTTTACAAAAATACATCCACAGGTCTAACGTGTATGGATAGTCAAATGATAATATTTTGTAAAATGATATTGCTTTTCAGGTAGGGGAGGTAACTCCATTATGCAGTCATGTCAAGTGCAAGGCTCAGACATGTTGTGTTTCTCACTCAACCATTTGATTGATAAAAAAGTGATGATGTGAGATTTATATAGATCCCTTCATTTGACAAAACCTTCCTCAGTTAAAATGAGATTAATGAATAAAGTTGCACTTACTGAATGCTTAAAGTACTAATACCAATTCACTAGCATACATATATAAAACAGATTCCTTGAGGGATGCTCTGTGCATACCAGTTCATAGCTGGGCTTCACTCAACTCAACTTTTCCTTGTGCTCTTGACTTCTCCTCACCGACATATCTTGCTTCCTTCACCTGATTACAAGATGAATTGTAAATAATATGTAAAATATTACATTTTACCTTAAGGAAAATCCTATAGCAGAGCCTTCTCTAACTGCTGGTTTAGACTTTGCATAAATACAAATATCTCCCCTTTAGCATAAAAGACCTGAGTCCTGAACTGAAAGGTCAGAAAGATTAAAAGTGGTCCCATGACCTCTGCCACTGTTGTCAAATATCTGCAGCAAGCTCAGGGCAACTGTAAGACAAAAGGTGACCCCAAAGAATGAGGCTGAATTGTGTTTGGAAAAGCCCCAACCTTAAAATTCAAAAGTCAAAGGAATATCTTCACAGTAACCACGTCAGAGACAGTGGCATTCATGGCATTATGATGCATTAAGTTATAAATTAGATGGTAGAGATGGCTGAAGGTGAGATTTAGAGATGACGAAGAAGGAGACAGACAGACAGGCAAACGGAGACAGAGAGACTGAGAGAAATAGAGGTAAAGACAGAGATTAAAGACATAATGAAATGTAAAATGTCGATGTACTGAAATGTTATCATTTGGGAAATCTGAGTGGAGAGGATATAGAAATGCTTTTTACTGTTATTTTATTTTTCTATCTGAAATATTTCAACATAGATTATACCAAACATTTTAAAAGTAAAAAACACAAATACTGGTCACCAGTTTTTTCTAAACCGGTCCCACGCACATAAAATGCTTTCATGTGACTCTGAGCCTCACCTATTATCTCATCTGTTTTGGCTACATTCTTATCATTTATTAAGGTTTAAGTGATATATTGCCTACAAAAAACAGTACTATTCCCGTATATACACACCACTGACAGTTTTCTGACATGACTGTGCTCCCATATGATTGTAATTTGTTCCTTCCTCATCATATTCTTCCAATTGCTCCTCTACAGTTTAGGAAAAAGAGAGGAAGAAATCCTCCATACCTCCTTGCTGCTGACTCAGTGATCTGTCAGTCTTGTGCAAAAAGTCCTCCAGGAAAGAGACTTCGTCAACATCTCCGTTCACCAAGATCAGGGTTTTCCTGCTGCAACACAGATTCTAGTATTTGTGGTTCCAACTTTTCCTTAGTAATCAGGACTACTCTTGCTTTTTTTTTTTTTCATTGATTCCAGAACTTCTTCACCCTTCAGTCATACAAAACAATATGGGAAAATGAAAATTTATCTGAGCATATGCATTCAAATAACAGAGACCAGAAAAAGTAGGAAATTCAAAAAGTTTGATACGTATTAAAGGAAATGAATTTGTGTTTGAAAACATTCATGTAAGGGATACACCAAGCTCAGATTGCTTCACTAATGAATAGTTTAAAGCACTTAACAGAAAAAGTTATATCAATCACAGAAATACTCTTTAACAGAATAGGAAAAGGGCAAAATCTACTAATAAAGTTAAAACCTAACAAAGAGATCACAAGAAAGGAAATATATTTTGTGAACATAGCTATAAAAATCTGAAACAAGATATTAAAAAACCAAGTTCCAGAATTTATATTCCAAGATTGCAAAATCATAGATTGGTTTAATGTCTAAAAACTCAGTCAGTGCAATTTATCACATTAACAGAAAAAAGAGAAAGAAATATATAAATATCTCAAGGATTGATATAAAACATGCTAAAATCCAATACCTGTACATAAATTTTTTTAAAAGTAAGGATTAGAGAAAAACATCCCTAATTTAATAAATGACATCTGCACAAAATCTGCAACATAATGCTGAGATATAGAATAATTTTCCCCTGAAGGTAGGAACAAGACAAGAATGACCATTATTACAACATTCATTCACATTGTACCACAGGTCTTAGCCAGAGAAATAATTAATTGAGGTTGTGACACAAACACAATGTAAAAAGGCTAAAAACTTGCACAAGCATTTTACAGCAAACTATACCAAAAGGTGACTAACCTCATTAGAGCAGAAAAAATGCCAACTACAACAAAACTAAAACAGCACTGAATAACATTTTGATGGTGTGCAATGCAGACACTGAAAATACTGTTGAGAATATGCACAAATTGGAATTTGCAAACATTACTGGCAGGCAAGTAAGTTGGCACAACCCCTATGGGAACTGTTTGGCAGAACCTAAAATTGCTAAATACAAAAATATATTAAGACTCAGAAACTCCTTCTTGCAGAAAGAACATTTTCTTTCATATCAGTTATTTATCTCTTCCACATAGTCAAAAATTCATATGTGTATATCTAAATTTTGAAAAATTAAAGTTATTTTTAGGAAATAAAAGCCAACAAAGTAAATCTTGAAGAAAGGAATGTGTCTTTTATTTCACACAAAGTAATCAGGACATATTGTTTCAACTAAATAAAAATGGGTAAGCATGTACAAAAAAAAACATGGAAACCAAAATATCTAAAAGCACATTTTTGAAGGCCATTCTGATAGAAAAGCAAAAGCAAGCTTGGTCATGAGGGCCCTCATGTCCCTAATGAATCAGAAGATTCAAGAGGACCTCTAACACCTTCAAATGTCTTTGAAATCTCATCCAAATCTCTCTCATTGATGGAATTTCATGAAGAATCTTGTGTTGCAGGTCACCTTTGGAAATGTCATCTCTGGGCTTTCAGACTTAGTGTTACTTGGGAGCGGGCAGAGAATGATAACTGATAATCGATCTGAATTAATCACACACTAAATAATTGCATTTCAAAACAGAACAAAAATGTCTTATTGAATTATGTGACTTAATTTGGGGTCATTTCATATAACAACAAAGCAATCATAATTATGAGGAATTCTCCTTTCCTGAGTAAACAAAAGATTCAGTAATTTTTTCTAGTGGAAGTTATTCTAAATGATAGGGCCAGCAATGCCTGTAGTTTTCCCCCCCGCCCCCTCACCAGTGACAGTACATAAAAGTCCCCATGCACATGCTGACATTTTAACTAAGAAGAATAATTTCCTTTCAGTCTCAACATCATGTACTACTACAGCAACTACTATGGCAGCCTGGGCTGTGGCTGTGGCTGTGGCTATGGCATATATGGATACAGCTGGTGCCGCCCATCTTGCTGTGGCAGATCCTGGTCCTATGGGTTCTACTGAGAAACTTCAGGAGCTACTCAGCCCATGGAATTCATCGTGCTACCATTACCATGAATTACATTAAAATTTATATTATATCATTAATGGGAAGTAAACTCATCTAAATTTACCCACAAAAACATACTTCAGATTTGACATGTGACATCTTTTTTGATGAAAATCATCTGAAAAACTTCATATGATCTATTTTCAAAACATACTTTTGCTTTGGTATTACATTTCCATCATACTCTCTCATTAATTCTGGTTTTATACTGTAAGTGAGAAAAAAAATACTTGTTTTGCAATAAAGTCTATGCAACATTTCCGTTAATGTTTTCTCATAGATTTTACATGTGTGTGTGTTTGTGTGTGAAACAGAAAAAAGAAAGAGAGGGAATGGAGAAAAAGAAACAGAGACACACAGCAGGTAACAGAGCAACAAAAATAGAGACAGAAATGGTGAGGACAAGAGAGAGAAAACAAAAATGCTATCCATAGCATTGAAAACACATGAGCAAGACATAAATGCTGATGCTGTATGACACAGATTTGTTTTTTTAAATGCAAAATTATTATAGCAATGATTGTCTTAGATACATTCATAAGAATACAGACTCTTTTCAAAATGGTTGTATCATTTAACATTTCCACCAGCAATGAAATAGATACCCTGTTGCTTCACATATCTGGCAGCATTTAATGTCACTTTTTTTAACTTTAGCCATTCTAATAGGGGTGTAGTGGTATCCTATTTTTTTAAATTTGTAATTACCTAAAGACATGTGATGTTAACATTTTTGTATGCTTCTTTGCAATCTATATACATTCTTTGATAAGGCATCTCTACAGATCTTTTGCCTATTTTTTAATTTGGTTGCTTATTTTCTTATTGTTGAGAAAAACACCTCATTTTAAATCCACAAGATTTGACTACAGGAATCCTGACATAGTAGCAATGTAATCTTGGCTATGAAGGTTTTATTTCACCTATTGAATCAAGAGTCTAAAAACTTCTAATAAAAATTAGTATAAAATATCCAATAGATATTGTCCATGGTATTCCTCATCCACTATTAAAAGTGCATTAAATATCCTGTGCAGAGGTTACAATTAATAAGCATTGTTTCCCTATTTCTCAACTGAATCATCCACTACTGACATCATGTGCTTTTACAGCAATTATTTTGGTCACCTAGGATATGGCTGTGGTAGGAACGGAAACAGCCACTCTTCTAACTGTGAGAGATTCTGATCCTATGAATTCTACTGAGGAACTTTTAGAGGAGCGGAAATTATTGGACTCCTTCTACTATGATTCACTGACTCTGGCTCTGTTTCTAGAGTTCTTTACTTGGAATTCCATTATTCCACCCTGGCAAAACAGATCTTAGCTTACAGGAATTGTAGGAGCAGGGAAGAGAAAGGTTCCAATTTTTCGTGTTGAATCTTTATTGGTTAAAATCATTTGAAATATGTTGTGATTTATAGAACTTTTTCTCTCAAATTATACTTTTATTTTACTTTTGTATATAGTTTGATTGAAAATGTTTCAAGGGCACAAAATTTCAGCTGCATTTTGAAATCAACAACTTCATTGTCACTATTGCTTTACTTTCATTTACCTTAATTTCCAGTAGGTTCTAACGATAATGTCTGGAGCCACTGCTTTATTTTCCTCACAAACTGTTCTAAGGCAACAGTAATGTAAATTTGGACATTCATGTATTCCTACAGCCACTGCCATCATCAACAAAATCATGACACTAAAACCTCATCTTCATAAGCTGTAATTGTAACTAGTAATATTTTAATTTCCTTATAATATTATTTATTTATTATTTATTTCACTTCTTTATTAGATAGAATCCTTTATACATTCTAGAATTATTACATGTATGCACTGCAGTTATCTTCTCATCACATTTTCTTGACATGTTGACAAATAAATTTTGAATTTAATACAGGTCAGTTCATCACTTCCTCTTTACTGCTAGTAGTTCTTATGTCCTGCTTAAGAAGTTGTTGGCTGCTCAATGATCATGAATACGGTCACTTACATTTTTTAATAAGAGCAGTAGTACTTTATTCATTACAATTATAGCTACAATCCATCTTGAAATAATTTTATGTGGTATAATTTGAGGTCAAATTTCTTTATCCATATAAATGACTTATCAACCCAGCACTAGCTACTGTGGAGAAGGGAGAGTTAACCTGTACCCACAGCACTATAGAATCACATTTGTTATCTAATGTATTCAAGTAGAATTTTATATTTCCTTCTAAATACTGCTTTTTTTCTATCCTACAAGCTTTGATATACCATATTTTCAATATTATTTTGTTTTAAAATCTTTAGTTTTCAATGGAATTTTGGTTTTGATCCTCCAAAAGTTAAAGCATCACTTAATTTGAAATATTTGGGGTTTTTCTTGTTATATTACCGTCAGTGTGTTCTAGAATTAGTCTTATGTAATCAGAGAACACACTGTAAATTATTTAAATCTTTTAAATAATCTAGGCTTGTTTATGTCCCAACTTGCGATCAGTTTTGTAAATGACCCATGTGCACTTCAAAACTGTGTTTTCCAGTTTTAGGTTCGGTTGTCCACTTTCTTCCTTTCATCAAGTTAATTAATTATATTGTTTAGATGTTTTATATCCTTGATTATTTTTATTATCTTTTTGCTTGTATTCTCAGTTATTAAGATATATGTTTTATTTTATCCCATTATAATTGTTGAAAATCTTTTGCTGCATATTATAGCTATGTTATTTAGAGCATACTGAATAAAAGTTGCTAGGCTTTTGTAATGGATGGTTCCCTGGATGGTTATAAAATCTCTCTTATTTGTAGCAACATTTATTGCCTAAAAGGATACTATTTCTAATATTAATATAGCCACATTAGTTTTCTTTTGCCTAATGTTTGCAAAGTATAATCTTTCCATTCTTTGACTTTCAAATAAGCTGTTATCTGATATTAGAGGTATCTATTCTAAGAAGAATGTACTAGGTGTTGTATTTTTTCCAGGTTTGCAATTTCTATATTTTTATTGTATCTATTCTATTTATTTTATTTTATTTTATTTTCAGTTCCAGAAACATTTATTAAGACATCCTTTGTACCAGTCTTGAGAAGAAACAAAGATGTATCAAATAATAGCCCTGTTTTCTGGTTTGTACTCAGTTATAATATATGTTTGACTCTGATTAGTATAATGATAAAAATGTAAACCAAAGTGCTATGAGGGTAAAATGGAAGAAAAAGAATGATCAAGAGAATGATGTTTCTTTATATTTCTGATAAGAAAAGGAAGATGATTAGGATCCCAAATCCTGGATGATGGGAGGTACAGATTGTTGTTTCAGATTCTTGAATGAGTGGCACTGGCTCCCACACCAAATATCCATTTTATTTATTTATTTATTTATCTATCTGTCTATCTATCTATCTATCTATCTATCTATCTATCTATCTATCTATCTATTTATTTATTTATTTTGAATATTCTTGAGACACAAAGCTGATTGTCCCCCCTCCTGCTCTATTCTATTTAGATTACCAATACAGTAGAGCTTTCAATATACCATCTTTCTTCTGTTTTATACTTCTCCGAACAATTTTATATTCTTGCCTTCTTAGAATAAATCAAATGCTTTGTATTTAATTTTTATCTCTTTATTCTATTTTTTGTTATTCTTGTATTCACTAGAGAATAAAACATATAATTATACTTATTAATCTCTAATGTAAATTAACATTGCAATACACTGCTAGAACCTTACAACACATTAACTATACCTATACTACCAGCTCATCTTTTGTATTATTGTTTGAAGCTTGTTTGTTCCACATGCTTTACATCCCACAGAGATGATGATGGTGATGCCTGATGATTTGTGTACACTTAATTTACCATACATTTACTCATTCCTTGATCCTCACTCTTTGTGTATTCCCAACTGAAACCATTTTTTTTCTGCCTAAGAATTTCCTTTAGTGTCATTCTTTTTCTAATTTTTATTTATTTTTCTGTATTTTACACTTGAAGCAAAATTGATTATACATATTTATGAGGCACACAGTGGACTGTACTTGTGTACAATATATGATGATCAAGTAAATATTAGCATGTTCATCATTACAAATTGTAATTATTGTGTCCATTACCCAAATTCTCCTTATCTCCCTCCTTCCTCTTTCCCAACTCTAGTGACCACAGATTTTCTTTTAGCACAAAACTCTTGATGAAAATTTTCCACACTGTTTTTTTCTCTGGATATATAATTATTTCCTTTTAACTTGTAAATGTTTTGACAGGCAGTAATTTTACTAAGTACCTTTTGCAATTTCATACTAAAACATAAATTTAATTTGCAGCATAATACAAAGTAAATATTAATTTACACATAATTTTATAGACTATACCTCTTTAATAATGTGTGTATAACAATACATTGCTAAGCATATCAACTAGATTTTAGAAAGGTAAATAGAGAACATGCTGGGGTTTTAGGCAAGAAAATATTCAATTAAGACAAATAGCTTATTCAACCACTGGAAGTCCTGAGGAAAGAAAGATAACAAATTTTCTCCCCTACTTCTCAGACTTACTGTTATATTTTACTGACTCAGGAAATTGCAGAAAGCAAAGTTGATCCTCAGAAGAGTAGACAGTATTTCACACAAAGCCTCAAATATTCCAAAAGATGTATGTGATCCTACTGTTGCTATCTAATATCATGGCTTTTTTCTCTCTTTAGTCAGTCTTCATCAATACTGGCAAAGTGCCTGTCTTTGGAATAGTTTATCTCGACACTTCTAGGAAGAAAACTTAGAAATGCAGTTCCCAGACTCTGTGGTAACTGGAAGAAAACAAAAGTAGAGAATAATAGGAACTACATCCATGACAAAATAAACTGCTCTTCATCACATATTCATTTCTTCCATCCTGACTTCCATGAAAAGATTATACTTCCTCTACCCATTGTTGTTAGCTCAGCTACGGAATTTGTGACCTCATAGTTGACAAAATGGACATAGACAAAGTGTGTTTCTCCACCTTCTGTCTTGCTTCTTACAATGGGACTTGCATATTCTCCAAAACTGACTTGGCCACCTGCACTTCTGTTTCCTTCATTGAAAGAAGATGAAGTGGCCAGAGGCTAATCTAAATGAGGGGAATGTTAACATAGATCAAACCCATTGCTTATCCAAAACTCAGTCTGCTTAAGCCAAATCACAGAGCACATGTAGAGTTGAGGGTGAAGTAAATGTTTACTGTTACCTAAAATTGTAATTTTTGTGGCAATAATGTACTGAGACATACATTAGTTTGCCAAAAAAAAAAAAAAAAGGTTCAAAAATATCCATGGAAGTAATACTTATAATGATTAAAATGAGAAACAACTTGACATTCCATCAACAATAAATGGATAAATATATTCTGGCATGTCATTCATACAAGAGAATACTGTTTAATAATGAAAATTAAAAATTTATATACCTAAAACATGTATGAATCTCAAAAGCACAACTCTGAGGAAAGTGGAGTTGGTTTGGTCAGGCCCCCTTGCATCATATCCGGCTGGGTATGATTCAGCACATCCATTGAAAACAAGTTTCATGAGAGTAGAATTAGTGCACATGTTCACCTGTGCGCCGCGTGGCTTGTTGCCATTTCTGTGTACTCTTCAGTGTGGAAGGCAGCAGCTCTGAACCGCTGGTCAGCAGAGCTCGTGTCTAAAAATAAAGCATGTCCTCTTTGCCTGCGGCTGCTCGGTTTTTCTTTTGTCTACCTGGCTCAGGACCTACACAGGAAGGGGTAGAAAGGTCTGTTACCCAGCCCTACAACAACACTCAGCAGTTACAATAGATAAAAATAGTACATACTGTATGAATCCATTTAAATAAAGCATACATGTGGTCAAGAAAATACATGATTTCAAAAAGTGGCACAAGTAATGCCTGGGATAGCGATTGTGAAGGGAAGAAGTATGAGGCCCCCTGGGTCTTGCTATTATTCTATTTCTTGATGTGAATGCTGACTAAATCTGTATGGTTATTTTGTGAAAATCAATCTAATGATTTATGGTCTTTTCTATGTGTATTCTGTATTTTGATAACAGTTTACTTTAAAAAGTGGAATAGAACTTTGCATTGTCAGCTCATTGCAAGTAAAATACCTAAACTTGGAGACACACTATCCCTAAGAAAATAGAGGAATTTATCAGATTTGTGATGTCAAATAATTTTGCCTTACATGTACTCAGAAACTCATCATGTATTATATGAATTGTCAGCATGTATGTCTACCTTAAAATACAGTTTTTGTTAGAAAAAAAAAATCTGAAATATGGCTTTCATGTTGTGTCATTTCTTTTATCTTGGATACATTCTTATTACCAAATGTTCAATGAGGGAAGATTTGAAAATGGGAAAGAAATTCCTTTTTAAGTGTGCATGATGAAGGGCCGGCCCGTGGCTCACTCGGTAGAGTGCGGTGCTGAACACCAAGGCCCCGGGTTCGGATCCCATATACGGATGGCGGGTTCGCTCATTGGCTGAGCGTGGTGCTGACACCAAGTTAAGTGTGCATGATGTATTTCTGGCTATCTTGACATGACAGCAAATTAATCTTTCTTTACATAATGAATCAAGAGACTCAATAATTCTTATGAATTCTCATGAATTCGTCCAAAATTGCTTGTGGTTTTCCCACTATTGTGGGGGAGGGGAGCTAAGAAACCCAGTACAAATGGTGACATTCAGTCTATGGAAAGGAAATCTCTGATCTTCAGTTGTACTTTCTACTTTGGAGACCATGTGCTACTATGGGATATACCACGGCAGCCTGGGCTGATGTTATGGTGGATGACAATACTGCTGTCCCTGACTAGACTTCTTGGCAGATACTAGTCCTATGTATTCTACTATGAAACTTCCAGAGAATTTCAGCCCACTGGTAATATCCTCCTGATTTCCTTGACTTTGCCTCCAGTAATTCTTTTCTCCTTTCAGACATGGAAAATTTGTCTTAATCTCATGAGGGTGAAGTTGGGGAAGTTCAGATACAGCTTTGTTTTCTTCATTATCCAAAGTCACCCCCAAAATTTTCCAATTTATAAGAAATATTTTCTTTGTATTGTATTGCAAGTATACTTCTGCATAAGGGTTAATTCAATAATCTCATATGCAAAACATTCAGCTTCATTTTTGAATAAACCTACATCAACAACATTGCTTTATTTTTATGTATATTTCTTTCTTTCTGTTGGTTTTCTGTGCATGCAATATGTGCATGTGTGTGACCTGTTCAACAGATTTAAGTGAATCTTTAAAACAAACATTAAATATTTGCCTTCCAAAATATTGAATATGGAAAATATCTCATATGAGTTATATTATTATAAATTGCTTTATTCTCACAATGTGTTTTCATCCAATATATTCAAAATTGAAAATGTATGTTTCTTATTTAAGAATATTTAACAAATATTTTTTATTCAAAATTATGATGTTATATGTCATAGTTTTAACAATGTATTACATGAATTCTCATCTTTTTTCTCCAGAGATCACTACTGTTGCTTTACTGAACTTACAAAATTCAGTGTCGTCATAAAATAAGTGTGGAAACAGATAGTATTAGGACACCCAATAGTAAATCATATGAACAAGTACTTGGAAAATTGCTCAACATAAATTGACACTATGTAAATATTAAATAAATTAATTAATAAGACAGACAAAACTTACCATATTTCCATATGATTTCATAAGGACCACATAATAAATTAAGAGTACTCAAACATTTCCATTAATCAATCTCCATTATCTTATCTTCAAAAATAAAAATACTGTTGCCCAAAGGTATTGTTTCCTTATATAATATTTGGGGTAAAGAGTGTTTGATAGGAATGTGGATCCCTTAGCTGAGGGTGTGTGCTGCTTTGACAATCACTACCACTCACTCATCTGTGCTATGACTATAAATTGAGAGAGCAAATGACCAGAAAACTGATAACTCAAATTGGATATTCTTTTAGGTGAGCATCTTGTGAAAATTTTTTAAGGAATGTGTATTTTGTGTCATGTCATTTCTGGAAAAAGCATGCAATAGTATGCAGAAATCATTTTTACAAAATGTAATCAACACAGATCAAAATATACACTATAAACAGCACCCCAGAGGCTCTTTCCAAGTCACCACAATCCCACGCAACCAATATACTGCTTTCCATCCTTACTGAGTAGTTTTGCCTGCTTTCGAAATTTATAAAAATAAAATCACAGTGTGTAGTCTCGCTTATCTTACTCAGTTTTGTGTTTGTGAGTTTCAAACACGTTCAGGTAGTAGAAGTTCTTTCCTTCTCATTTGTGTAGAGTGTTCAATTGTGTGAATATAACACAATTTATTTATTCAGTAACGGGAAATCATGTTTATTTTACTTTTTAATTATTGCAAGTCATCTGGAAACCTTACATGTGCATTTTTATGATGTATATACCTAGACATGAAATTTCTGGATATAGGGTAATTTGCATGTTTACTTTCAGTAGATATGGTAAAGGTCAAACAGTTTTCCAAAGTAATTATTCTAATTTACATACTGCCTGAAATATTTCTAATTCCTCCTCATCCTTGCTAAATCTGAGTATTTTCAAGCTTTTTTAAAAAGTAATTTAAATCATTCTAATGGATGTTCTCTAATTGCCACTTATAGTTACTTTGTGAAGTACCTGTATGATTATTTTACCCATTTGTCCACTGGGTTGCTTCATATACACACCCACACACACATACATGCACACAATATCTTCCTAATCCTGTAACTTGTGTTCTTCTCTTAATGTTGCATTTTGATGAGTCAAGTTCTTAATACACCTTATTCCAATTATTACAGCACTTTTTCTGTCCTATTAAGCAATTTTCTTTCTTTCTTTTTTTTTTTTTTTTTTTTTGCTAAGCAAATATTTTGAAGAGATTTTCTTGTTTTTGGTGTTGTTAATAAAGTTTTAATGTTTTTTAAGTTCACCTTTAGATATATAACCCATTTGAAGTTGATATTTGCATGTGAGATACAGGTCTAATTTTTAAACAGTATTTTTTTGCCTAATTTATTAAAAACATTATCTTTTTTCTCACTGCATTGAAACACACCTACTTTATCTCTTGACTGCATATTGCTGATATTTCTGAAGTCAGTATTTTCTTCATTCATGACTTTGTCCATTTTGTGTCAATAGTACATAGTCTTGGTTACTAAATTTTAATAATAAGTATTGGTATCAGATAATATAGGTCTTCTAACTTTGACTATGTTCTTCAACATTATCTTGCTATTCTTATCCCTTACATTTCTATATAACTTGCAGAGTCACCTGGTCAATTTTTACCAAAAATTAAAAATAAAAAAGACAACAACACCTAAAACATCTCTGGTATTTTCATATTACACTTCAGAAAGGATTATCATGAAATTTGAGTTTTCATTTCCTTATACTTGGTATATTCCTCCAATATTTAGATCTCTTTAATTATTTAATTATTTAGATCTCTTTAATCTCCCTCATTAATATTTTATGGGATTTAGTTTACCAGTCTTAAACAAATTTCATTGTATTTATTCTTAGATATATAGTATATTTTATGGTATTACAAATAGTTTGTTTTCTAAATTTTATTCTTTATTTTCATTATTATATTTATCATTACATAATACAATCATTTTTGTGGTCCTTTACCAATTTTTCCCTCTCCCACTTTCTCACCTGTGCCGGCCTCAGTTCCACTCTCTCCTTTTGAAAGTTTCATGAGTTAATGTGTTTTTTGTATCTTTCCTTCTTTTTTGTTTGTTTCGGTTTTTTTTTTTTTTAGCTCCCATTTATGAGTGAGGACATGCAGTATTTCTCTTTCTGTGCCTGGTTTACATTAATTTCTAAAGGATACTTTCTCTAAGTGTAGAAGTATAAGCTGACAGAATATTTTCAACATAATCTCCATTAAAGAGGTTAATTAAAAAAGAAAGAAAAAAACTTGACTCTTTGACACTCATAAAATTGCATGTTGCATTAATTGACACATTTATTTTTATTTTACTCTGCTAAGTGATGTAATGTACATAGGACTGCCTTGTACGATGTATCTTTCAAGGTTTGGTTAAGGAAATAAAAACCACTCTGTGTATTTTAAGCAGAAAGGCATTTTACATGGAGAAATAAACACTTACAAAATCATGATAAAGACCATAGAAGAATAAGTCAAGGCTTCTACGATCACTCAAATTCACCATTATCTTTGGTAAGCCAAAAAGTTTCAGAAATCATTGTAAAGTGACACTGAAATTCACAGGTACCTGCAATGAGCAGGTCAGTATTTCTGACGGGAACATACTTCAATAACCCCATATTTGACAAATGTTATGCATTTTCTGGCTTATGCAAATTAAATAATATGGCTTCTGCCTCTCTTCCAGGTCTCAGTGTTGCTCAAGAGCTTATCAGTAGCAGAATCTGTGGCAAACCCCCTAGAAAGAAACTTGAAAAACATAGATGGCTGTTGATGGGATACATGAAGTAGAATAAAAAGGGGAGAGAATAGAGTATAGTTTGCAACAGAAAATCCAATACTTTAGGTTTCACTCAAATATGTTATTGTGTTCCTACTTTTTTTTATAACACAATCTTTAAACCAATACTTGAGTCTGTGAAATGCAGGCAAGGAATATATCAACAATAACATTTTAAATGCTCATTTTAAAGAAGAACACAGAGTATAATCTTGAATAGGCAACAGTACAGACCTTATATAAATGGGAAGTTACATCTCTAGTAAGCATCACTGAATCACATAAATGACTGCCGGTCAGTTCTAGCACTGGGCCATTGGTTGACATGTGTTCTCTGCCAATGTCATGCTACTTCTAGAGGGCAACTGAATGGTCAAGGGGAATCCTGGATCCAAAGAGAAGAGAGTGAGGAAGACCTCATACATATACTTGAATACGAACCAGTTCTTCATTAGTATCCCTGTCTTGGACAGAGAGTTTTGACAGCATACAAACTTACAAAGTCATATACCCACTCAATAGATTGAATGTATACTTTAAAAAAAAAAAAGAAATTAATAAGTACATGGCAAATTGTATTAAAAAAAAGAAATTAATAAGTACATGGCAAATTGTATAATTCAGTGGTAAAATTAACTACACCAATGCAAGAATACTAAAATAATAAATTTCAAGGTGAAGAAGAGGAGACATTAAAACAACAAACATATATAAGCAGTCATTCAGTAGTAAATAATCACTGGACACTCATATCAAGGGGAAATAATTGTTTGACCCTTAAAAAAGTAAATAGGTAGTATAGCAGCTTTGTGACTTTGTACATGTTTCCAACTCATGAACCCACGTGCCTGTATGGAGACATTCATAAATACTAACCACACATTTCATTGTGAGATAAAAAGTGCAATAACAAATGATGATAAAGACATGAGAGAAATGAGCTTCCCTTCCCATACAAAGGCATCATAGACATTAATAAAAACATGGTGTTAGAGTTGGGCATTCCAAATATAACAAAGGTTGCTTGTTAAAATCATGAACTTTAAATTAGGAAATTCTGACATAATAGCAAAGGATTCTAAGTTATGAAGCCTTCATTCTACCTAATAAACAATTGATTCTGACAAGTTGAAATGCAAATTAATGTAAAATATGTGGCTAACCCCAGCCTGTGGTTTGCCACACTTTTTATGGAAGGTATATAAAAGGCCCTGTACAGATGGGGACATCCACACTGAGCAAATTGATAATCTGCTTCTCAGCTGAACCTTTCCCTCTCAACACCATGTGCTACTACAGCAACTACTATGGTGGCCTAGGCTGTGGGTATGGCAGCCTGGGCTGTGGCTACGGCTATGGTTGTGGTTATGGCAGCCTAGGATATTGTTATGGTGGCCTGGGCTGTGGCTATGGCAGGTGTGGATATGGCTGCTACCGCCCATCTTGCTGTGGAAGATATTTTTCCTATGGATTTTACTGAAAAATTTCTGGAGCCATTCTGCCAAGAGAACTCTTCCTCCTATATTTTCCAACTATTCTTCCAAGAACCTTCTTGGAAATAATTTATTTCAATTTCCCAGCAGGAAAGTTTTATCCTAGACTATTTCATCTTCATTTTGAATACTTGAGAATCATCATGCTTCAACTTGATTGACCAAAGGCACATATAATACCTGATAATTTATAAAAATGTTTACACTTGATATTGCATAATTCCTCCATTTATTGTAGATGAACAGCTTTGATGTAAAAACTTTTGAGTTTCTTTTTCAATAAACTTTATCTTCTCTTGTAAACTGCTTTGCATTTATATTTGTTTTTTCTCTGACATTTATATGTGTATGTTAGGGTGTGTATATTTCATATAAGAGCACATGGAAAAACAGGTATCTTTATAGAAATATGTCCACACACCTAGAGAGTCTGGACGGTCACTTGATAACACTGTGTAAAGTCGTACTGTTTGTCCAATAAGAGTAAAAACTCTATTCTGCAACAGTGTCTAGTGTGAGGCCCAGACAGATTCTCTACCCCATTAGGCCATTCTAATTGTTCTAAGGAAAGTGAAGGAGTGTGATTTATATAGATCACTTCATTTGACCAAACCTCCCTCAGTTAAAATGAGATGGATGAACAGAATTTCTCTTCATACAGGCTAAAGAACAAATATCAATTCACCAGCACACATATATAAAATAGATCCTTGAGGGATACTCTGTGCATACCCCTTCATAACTTGGCTTCACTCAATTCAACTTCTCCTTGTGCTCTTGATTTCTTCTCAAAAAGACATCTTGCTCCTTCCAGCTGACTCCATGCTGAACTGTAAATAACATGTCAAAATGTCACATTTTACCTTAAGGAAAATCCTCATGCAGAGCTTTCTGAAACTGCTGGTTTAGACTTTGCATAAATACAAATGTCTCCCCTTTTGCACAAAGCACCTGAGTTCTCAACTGAAAAGAGACAAAGATTAGAAGGGTCCCATGCCCACTGCTACTGTTGGAAAGTATCTTTAGCAAGCCCAGGGCAACTATAAGACAAATGGTGACCCAAAAGAATGAGGCAGAATTGTGTTTGGAGAAGTCCTAACTTAGAAATGAGATATCAAAAGGATATATCTACAGTACCCACATTAGGGACAGTGGCATTCTGTGATTATGATATATGAAGGTATAAGTCTGATGGTAGAGATGTTAGAAGGGGAGAAGCATAGAGATAATAGAGAGAGACTGAAATAGAGACAGAAAGATAAGGGAGAATGGGAGAGAAACAGAAAGATAGAGAGACAGAGATGACAGAGTAAAATGTAAAATACAGATATAGAGGAATGTCAATAAGTAAGGAATCCAAGTGGAAAGAACATAGAAATTCTTTTTCTGGTTTTGCACTTTGCAGTTTGAAATATTTCTACATAAATTGTACCAAACATTTTAAAAGAAAAGGTAAGAGCTAATGTTTGTTCACCAGATCTGGGTAAACTACTCATACAAAATGTTTCCTTGTGACTCTGAGCCCTTCCCGTTATCTCCATATATTCTCCCTACATTCTTATGCTCATATGCTAAGGTTTGAGTTCATATATTGCCTATAAAAACAGCACTGTTCTCACACAGACATGTTGCTGGCAGCTTTCTGACATTGCTATGCTCCTGGGTGATTGAAATTTGTTCCTTCCTCATCACCTTCTTCTCTTTGCTCTTCTACAGTTCAAGAAAAAAGAGGGAAAAAAATTCTGCCATGCCTCCTGGCTGCCGACTCAGTGGCTTTATCAATCTCCTACAAAATTCCTCCAGGTTAGAGACCTCATCACCATTTCAACATACCAGGAATACAGCTTCCTTCCTATAACACCAATTCTTGTTTTTGTGGTTCCACCTTTTCCTTACAAATCACAACAACTCTTTTTTTCATTGATTCTAGGTCTTCTTCAACCCCATGCAGACAGAGAACAACAAAAATGTGGAATTTTATCTGAGTATGTACCACTCAAAAGATAATAAATCTGTATTTTAAAACTTTCATGAGAAAGAAACTCCAGGCCAAGATGATTTCTCTGATGAATCATTTGACCACCTAAGAAAAAATTAATACCAGTCCTACAAATACTCTTCCACAGAACAGGAAAAGAGAAAAACCTACCAACAAAGTCAAAACATAACAAGAATATTACAAAAAAGGTAATACATTTTGTGAACATAGTTACAGAAATCTGAAACAACATATTATCAAACCAAATCTCAAAAGCCGTATTTCAAGACTGCAAAATCCTAGATTGGGATAATATCTGAAAAGTCAGTTGCTGCAATTCATCATGTTAACAAAAAAAGAAATTTATATAAATATCTTAAGAGGTGAAGATAATTTTATTCTTTTTTATGGGTGAGTAGTATTCCATTGTGTCACATTTTCCTTATCCAGTCATCAGTTATGGACATTTAGGTTGGCTCCATGTTTTTGCTATTGTATATAGAGCTGTGATGAACATGGGAGTGCAAGTATTCCTTTAACATGATGATTTCCATTCCTTTGGATATATATACCCATAGTCGGATTGTTGAATTTTATGGTCGTTCTATCTGTAGTTGTCTGAGAAACCTCCACATTGTTTTCCATAATGACTGCACTAATTCAGTCCCACCAACAGTTTAAGAGAGTTCCCCTTTCTCCACATCCTCTCCAGCATTTGTTATCCATGGGCTGTTTAAAATGGCCAGTCAAACTGGGGTGAGATGATATCTCAATGTGGTTTTGATTAGCATTTCCATGATGTTTAGTGATGTTAAGCGTTTTTTCACATACCTGTTGGTCATTTGTATATCTTCCTTTGAGAAATGTCCATTCAGCTCCCCTGCCCATTTTTAATTGAATTATGTTTTTACTGTTAAGTTGTTTGAGTTCCTTACAAATTCTGGACATTAATCCCTTGTTAGATGTATACTTTGCAAATATTTTCTCCCATTCTGTAGGTTGTCTTCTTGCTCCATTGATTGTTTCCTTTGAGATACAAAAGCTTTTTAGTATGATATAATCCCATTTGTTTTTTCTTTTGTTGCTTGTGCTTTTGGGGTCTTGTTCTTTCAGAAGGGGAGAACAAATCTATGTTTACTAGAGGTGGAAGGAGAAGAGGGAGAAGGGGATTGGGAAGTTATTGAGTAAGGAGCACAAAGAATAATTATGATTTGTAATAATGAATATGCTAATAATATTGATTGGATCATCACATGTTATACACAAGTGATAGTAGTCAATGCTGCACCCCCAAAATATGTATAATGATTTATGCTTCAATGAAAAAAAAAGATAAAGAAGAAAACAAATAAGAGACTAAGATAAAACTTACTAAAATCTAATATCCATTCATAAATTTCTAAGAAAAATTAAACAAAGAAAAGAAAAAATCCTTAATTTGATAAATAATATTTACATAAAATCTATAGCTTATACATAATACTTAATGCTGATATTTAGGATAATTTCCTACTAAGGTCAGGAGTAAGACAAGGATGACCATTATGACAGCATACATTCAATTTTGTACTGCAGAATTTAGCCAGTGCAATAATGAATTTAGGTTGTGACACAAAATACAAGTAAAAAAGGCTAAAAACTTGCACAAGCATTTTACAGCAAATGATTACAAAAGTTCATTAGAGCAAAAAATGCAAATTACAATCACAGTGAAACCACTGCATACACATCACAATGACTAAAATGAAAGAGAAGTAAGATACCAAGTAATTTTGAGGATGTGCAAAAACTAGAACTTGCTACTGGACAGGTATGAAATTTGGCACAACCCTGTGGAAAACGTTTGGAAATATTTAAAAATGCTAAATACAAATATACCCTGAAACACAGAAACTTTATCTTACAGAAATAATCACTTTCATAGAGTCCAGTTCTCTTGTCTCCTCCACATGCTCATAATTCATATATATAAACTCTAAGTTCTTTCACTGCCTCTTCAGAAATTGAAGTTATTTTTAGAAAATAAGCCTACAAACTGAAACTTGAAGAAAGAACTGTACAATATATGTTACACCAAGCACTTAGGACATATTTGAACTGAATAAAAGTGGGAAGCATGGGCAATTTAATTTGTGAAACAAAAACTTCTAAAAGCATGTTTTGGTGGACACCATTTGGATATAAAAGAAAACTAGGCTTAGCAATGAGAGCCCTCACTTTGTCTAGTAAATCCAAGACTTAAGAGGATCTCTAATAACTTCTAATGTCTTTGACATCTCATTAAAGTCTCTGTCATTTTGTGGAATTTCATGCAAAATCTTGTGTTGCAAATCACCTTGGGAAACGTAGTCTCCAGACATTCAGACCTAGTATTACCTGGAAGTGGGTAGAGGATAATGAATAATCCACCTAAATTAATTATACACTGAGTAACTGATATTCAAAATAGAACAAAATGTCTTATTGAATCACATGCCTTAATTTTGTAACATTTGATATAATAGGAAAGCCATCTTAATTACAAGGTATTCTCTTTTCAGTAAATTTTTCTAGTGAAAGTTATTCTAAATGATGGAGCCAGCAATGCCTGAAGTTTGCCCCATTCACCACTGACTGACATGGTATAAAAGGTCCTGTGCAGATGATAACATTTAAACAAAGAAGAATAATTTTTTCCTCCTCAAGTGAACCTTTCAGTCTAAACATCCTACGCTACTACAGAAACTACCATGGACACCTGGGATGTCGCTATGGCTGTGGCTATGGCAGATATGGATACATCTGGTGTTGCCCATCTTGCTGTGGTATATCCTGGTCCTATGGGTTCAACTGAAAAACATCTGGAGTCACACATCCCAATGGACTCATTCTTCTGCCACCACCAGGAATTCCCTTAGAATTTCTATTTTACGTCTATAACAAGGGGCAAATTCATCAAAATTTATCTGGAAAATCATACTTCAGATTTCATATGTGACATCTTTATTGATCAAAATCATCTGGAATCCTTCAAATTATCTATTTTCCAATGATGCCTTTACTTTGATATTGCATTCCCATTATATATTACTTCATAAATTCTGGTTTTCAAATGTATCTAAAAAGACAACTATTTCTCATTAAACTCTATACTACATTGCATCTAATGTTTTCTCATAGATTTTGTTTGTGTTTGTGTGTGTTACAGAAGAGATAAGGAGAAAGAAACAGAGAAAGAAAAGACAGATCCAGAGGTAGTAATAGAAAGCAACAAAAACAGAGAAACAGAAATGGTGGGAGCAAGAGAAAATAGCCCGTAATTTTCTGTACTGTTGAAAGACATCAACGCACATTATCCAAAAGCTCTGCACTTCCAAGAGGAGAAATATGATAAAATTACATCTAAACACAGCTCAACAGCTAAAAATTAAGTGCAAATCCAAAATATTAACCTAGCTAGAGAAAACAAACACTTTATGCACAAAGAGCAACTAAAGACTGCCAGTAGACTCCTCAGCAGAAACAAAGAAAGCTGAAGGAAAATGTGATATTTTAAGAATGGATTACAAATAGCTATCAACTTAGAATTTTACACAATCAAAAATGTTCATGTGATAAAACATAATAAATAAATACATTAATAAAATATATAAATTAAAATTTTGAATAAATAAATAAAATAAAAGCTTCCAGATAAATAAATAGTGAGAAAATTTACTTCAAGTATGAATGGTACTAAACAAATTTTTTTTAGGCAGAAGGAAAGTGATCCAGACAAATATATGAACATTCACAAAGAATGAAATTCTTCAAAAAATATAAATGGATATTAACTGAATGCAAATAATAACTGCTTTTGAGTTGAAATATATAGAAAATAAAATACATGAGACAAATATAGCAAAAGACAGAAGTACAAGAACACCTAGCTTTAAGATCCTAGACTCATTTGGAAGAAGCAAAAGTGATATATATTGCAATAGACTTTAATAAGTCAATGACACCTAAGAAAACACACAGAAAATACAGAAGTATAGGGACTAGTGAAAAAAAAATGGAAGTACAAAGTTAAAGTTTGGAAAACTTGTGGTACTATCTTCTATTACCCAGCAGTTATGGTTCTAACTGTATACCCAACCAATATACCTACCTGAATAGATCAATCAGAGGAAGGCAAACTTTTTCTGTAACAAGCTACACAGTAAATATTTTAGGTTTTGCAAGCCATATGGTCTGTGTCTCAACTGCTCAAATTAGCCTTTGAAGTTCAAAAGCAGTGGCAAACCATACATAAAATGATGTGGACTTTTTGAGTAAAATTTTATTTACCAAAACAAATGCTGAGCAAGAATTTGCAAATCCTTGGGTTGTATTATTACTGAGGAGAAGTTATTTGCTCATCTCCCACCTTTAGTGCAGGAGTACACCTCCCCTCCCTTTGGAGTATGATTACCAGTGTTGCTTCTTCTGATCTTACTATAGACAGGTGTATCTTTTTGCTCCATGCCTTCCAGCTTGGCAATATTATCTTAATAGGCCAGTAGAATTGGCAGGTGTATCCTGGACAAAGGTATGTGTATGCCTAACTGAGCTTTCCTTGTGAAGATGCTCCTGGAAGATACCATCCAAGCAAGATGAGAGACACATGGAGAAGGCTTAAAACCACTCCACAACTAGAGCTACACCAAGATTATGTTGGCCAAATGCCAGCTAACCCACACACGCATGAGCAAAACATAAACGCTAATGCTATATGACATAGATTTGTTTCTTAAAATGCAAAATTATTATAGCAGTAATGTCTTAGATACATTCATAAGTATACAGACTGTCTTCCAAAGTGGTTGTATCATTTAGCATTTCCACCAGCAATGAATGAGATTTCTTGTTGCTTCACATTGCTGACAGCCTTTGATGTTGTCACTGTTTTGAATTTTAGCCATCCTAATAGTGTGTAATGGTACTTCATTGTTTTAATTTGCAATGCCCTAATGACATATAATGTTGAGCATCTTTTCATATGCTTATTTACCACCTGTATACATTCTTTGGTGAAGAGTGTGTCCAGATCTTTTGCCCATTTCTCAACTGAGCTGCTTATTGTTGAGAAAACATCTCATTTTAAAGCCACATGATTTGACTACAGGAATCCTGACATGGTAGCAATGTAATTTTGATTATGGAATCTTCATTTGACCTTATGAATCAAGAGACTTAAAAGTTTTCTAATAAAAATTGGTGTAAAAAATGCAATAAGTACAATCTGTGGTTACCCCTATCCACTACTGAGAGTGTATAAAATGTCCTGTAGAGAGATTTGTAGATATATTACAATTAATACCTGAAAAATAAAAAAGATCATAAGAGACTATTATGAGTAATTACACGCCAACAAACTGGACAACCAAAAAGAAATGGATCAATTACTAGAAACATACAACATACTAATGCGAAACCTAGAAGAAGTAGAAAGCCTGAACACACCAATAACAAATAAAAAACTGACTCAGTAATCAAAACATTTCTAGCAAAGAAAAGCCCAATACATGATGGGCTTACTGAGAAATTCTATGAAATATTCAAAGATAACTTAATTCCAATATTTTAAGCTCATTCAAAAATCAGACAAAAACACACTTCCAAACTCACTTTATGAGACCATAATCACCCCTGATAACAAAACAACACAAAGACACCCCAAGAAAACTATGCCCAGTGAAAATAGATGCCAAATTCCTGAATAAAATATTAGCAAACTGAATCCAAAAGCACCATAAAAAGATTATGCACCGTGACCGAGTGGGACTTATCCCTGGGATGAAAGGATGGTTTGACATAGGCAAATAAATCAATATGATATGCCACATTAATGGAATGAAACATAAAAACCACATGATCATCATAATAGATGCTAAAAATGCCATTTTACAAAATTTGGCTGTCGCTTATGGTAAAAACTCTCAACAGATTAGTTGTAGAAGAAACTTACCTCAAAAATAAAGACCATATGTGAACAGTCCACAGTTAATATAATTACCACTCGGAAAAAACTGAATGTCTTTCCTCTAAGATACAGTACAGGGCAAGATTGCCCATTCTGACTACTTCTATTCAAGGTAGTACTGGAAGTCCTGGTCAGAGCAGAAAACAAGAAAAAGAAAAGAAAGGCATCCAAATCAGAAAGAAAGAAGTAAAATTATCTCTCTTTGTAGATGACATATGATCATATATGTAGAAAACCCTAAAGAGTAAAAATAAAAACAAAACTATTAGAAGTGATAAACAGATTTAGTAAAGTTGTAGGATACAATATCAACATACAAAATTCAGTGGCATTTCTATATGCAAATAGCAAAGTATCTGAAAAGGAAATTAAGAAAATTATTCCATTTACAATAGCAACAAAAGATTAAATACTTAGAGATAGACTTAGCTAAAGGGGGAAAGACTTGTACACTAAAAATTATAAAACATTAATAAAGAAAATTAAAGACACAGATAAGAGGGAAAACATTCCATGTCCATGGATTGGAAGAATTCATATTGTTAAAGTCTTTATACTAACCAAAGTGATTTAGAGATTCATTATAATCCCTATCAAAATGCCAATGGAATTTTTTACAGAATTACAGAAAAAATATCTGAAAACTCATGCAGAAACACACAAACACGCACAAAGCCAGAATAGATGAAGCAATGCTGAGAAAGGAGAACAAACCTAGAGGCATTACATTTTCTGGTTCCAAAATATATTACAAGCCTACAGTAATCAAAAGAGTAGGTCAACATTACAAAAACCAGATTTATAGACTGATGGAACAAAATAGAGAGCTCAGAATAAATATGACTTCACACGTGTTAAAATGCCTATTATCAAAAACACTAAAGATAAGTGTTGGAGATCGTATGAAGAAAAGGGAACCCTCGATCACACTTGGAGCAGATGTAAATTGATATAGCCATTATGGGAAACAGTATGGAGATTTCTCAAAAATTAAAAATACAACTACCTTAAGAGCCAGCAATTACACTTATGGATATCCACCTGAAGGAAATAACATCAGAATCTTTAAGAGGTATCTGGACTTGCATATTCATTGCAATTAATTACAATAACCAAGATAACAAGATATGGAAACAACCTAAGTGCCCATCAACAAATGAAAGGACAAAGAAAATGTTTTACACACACACACACACACACACACACACACACACACACACACACACACACACACACACACACATGCACATTAGAATATTATTCAGTCTTTAAAAAGGAGGAAATCCTGCCACATTTTACAACATGGATAAACACAGAGGACATTATACTAAATAAAATAAGCCAGACACTGACAAATACTACATGATCACACATACATGTGGAATCTAAAAAGATGAACTCATAGAAGCAGAGAGGAGAATGTTGGTTTCCAGTGGTTGAAGGGACTGGGAAATGGGGAAATATTGGTCAAAGGATGCAAAGTCTTAGTTATGCAAGAGGAGTAAGTTCTGCAGATCTAATATGCATCAGATGACTATAGTAAACACTACTGTATTGTGTATTTACATTATGCTGAGGGAAAATCTTAATTGTACTCACCAAAAAAAAAAAAAGAAAGAAATTGTAAATGTGTGGGTTGATGGATATGTTAATTAACTTGAACGTGATAATCATTTCAGAATGTACACATTTACCAAAATATCAAGTTATATACCTTAAATATATATAATTTTTATCTGTCAATAAATAAATCAAAAACCATGTGTTCAAACTGATATTTGCAATCCAATCCAACATCACAGTATGCTCTAGTTTTCTCCCCGTATGCAATAAAAATGATCATGCCAGACATTGTCAGTGGCTCCCATTATCCTTGATAGATTTACTTATTTGATCATTCTTCCAATGTAAGCCAATTTCCATTGCTGATGCAGTCTCCAAAGACTACTCCAATGAGGATTATCCTCCTCATCCTATATGGCATCCAACAACCCACACCAAATGATGACTGCAGTCCCTCACCCTTGTAAGTGTCCAATTTATCCTACTTAAATGCAATGCTGGGTGAAGTCTCTCCTCATCTGAGTCAGACTCCAGCACCCTGAACTGAGACTCTCCATGGTATTCCTCCATCATGAGGAATGCTCCTAACCCAACTAGAGCTCTGATGCTCTTCAGAGCTACCAATTCCATTGCTCTTCTCCTGTGCTCACCCTTGTCAATTGCTGCCATCCTGATACAAGCTGTTTCTACCTTTTCTCTTCCCAGTTGACTGCTTCCATGTAACATGCAGGAGGACATGTGGATGTCCACACCAGGACATGTCGGGGGTCTCCTCTCACGCTCAAGCTCTGCAGTCCATTCCAAGACACAATTAAGTCCTCTGCAGATTGTAGACACCCCCTTCACATTGCTCATTTTACCCAGTCATTTATATTGAGCTATATATTTCACTTTTCCTAGTCCTCCTAACTTCCTGAGTTTACATATTTCTATGTGGGATATTTTTTCTTCTGCATGAAAATAATTCTTTTGTTAGTATTTCTTAGTGCAGGTCTGCTGGCTACTTTTCTCTGGAAAAGAAATTGTTTTACATTAAATTTGGTTGGCTACTTTTACTGACTACAGAATTATAGGCTGGCAAGATGTTTTCCTAGTGATTGTCTGGAAAGAACTTCATCTATTAAAACCGAGAATAAGAATTCAACTTTTAGACACAATAAAATTGTATGTTGCATTAATTCTCACATATATTGTGTTTAACTCTCCTGAGTAATGTTATATACTTAGGGCTGCATTGTGAGGTGTGTCTTTCAAGGTTTGGTAAGGAAATAGAAACCACTCCATGTATTTTAAACAGAAAGGGATTTAATATAGAGAAATAAACTCATATAAAATCATGACAAAGGCCATAGAAGAAAAAGTCAAAAAAGACCTGTATGATCACTCAAATTTACTGTTATTTTTTTATGAGTCATGAAGTCTCAGAAGCCATTACAAATTGACACTGAACGTTACAGCTGACCTGAAGCTACAAACTGCAGGTTAGTGTTTCTCAGGGGAACATACTTCAAAAACCCCACATTTGCAAAAGTCATACATCTTCTGGCTAATGCAAATGAAATAATATGGTTTTTACTTATCTTCCAGGTCTCAGTCTGGCAGAACCTATGGCAGACCCTCCTAGGAGGTAACATGGGAAAATAGATGCCTGTCAATGAGATACAGAAAGGAGAACAGAAAGAGGAGAGAACGGTACATAGTTTTCAACAGAAAATTCAGTGCTTTAGTTTTCACTCAAACATGTTATTGCATTATTTTTTTTTTCACACAATCTTCTTTCCAATACCTGGATCTATGAAGTGTAGGCAAGGAACATATCAATTATAAAATTTAAAATATTCTCTTTAAAGAACAACACAAAGCATATTCTTAATTAGGAAGCACTCTAGACCATATATTAATGGGAAGTTATCTCTGTATTAAGCACCACTGACTCATATAAATGACTGCCAGTCAGGGCTAGTCCTGGGTCAATAATTTACAGGTGTTCTCTTCCAAGGACATGTTACTCCTAGACGGCAAGTGAATGGGCAAGAGGAATCCTGATCCAGAGAGTTAAGAAGATCTCACACCTATACTTGTTTATGAACTTAGTCTTCATCAGTATCCCAATCTTGGGCAGAGGGTTTGACAACAGTGTGACATAAAATTTACAAAGTCATATATCCACCCAAGAGATGAAATTTGCACACTTAAAAAAATTAATAAACAAAAATGGCAAATTGTATAATGCAGTGACAAAATCACCTAGACCAATCTTTTGGAATAGTTTGTAAAGAATCAGTGTCAATTCCTCTTTGAATGTTTGGTAAAATTCTGCTGTGAATCCATCTGGTCCTGGGCTTTTCTTTGTTGGGAGCCTTCTGATAACAGCTTCAATCTCCTTTATTGTTATTGGTCTGTTCAAATTTTCTACGTCTTCACGGTTCAGTTTTGGGAGCTTGTGTGTGTCCAGAAATTTATCCATTTCCTCCAGATTTTCAAATTTGTTGGCATATAGTTGTTTATAGTAGTCTCGAATGATTCCTTGTATTTCAGATGAATCAGTTGTAATATCGCCTTTTTCATTTCTAATTTTTGTTATTTGAGTCCTCTCTCTTCTTTTTTTTGTTAGCCATGCTAATGGTTTGTCAATTTTATTTATCTTTTCAAAAAACCAACTTTTTGATTCGTTGATCTTTTGAATTGTTTTTTGGTTTTCAATTTCATTCAGTTCTGCTCTGATCTTAATGATTTCTTTCCGTCTGCTAACTTTAGGTTTGGATTGTTCTTGTTTTTCTAGTTCTTTATGGTGAAGTGTTAGGTTGTTCACTTGCCATCTTTCCATTCTTCTGAAGTGAGCATTTAATGCAATAAATTTTCCCCTCAATACTGCTTTTGCAGTATCCCACAGGTTTTGGTATGATGTATCATTATTTTCATTAGTTTCAATAAATTTTTTGATTTCCTGCTTGATTTCTTCTTGGACCCATATGTCATTAAGTAGAATGCTGTTTAATTTCCATGTGTTTGTATAGTTTCCAGAGTTTCGTTTGTTATTAATTTCTAGTTTTAATCCATTGTGGTCTGAGAAGATACATGGGATAATTCCAATTTTTTTGAACTTATTGAGACTTGATTTGTGACCTCATATGTGATCTATCCTGGAGAATGATCCATGTGCTGATGAGAAGAATGAATATTCTGAGGTTGTTGGGTGGAATGTTCTGTAGATATCTGCCAATTCCAATTGGTCTAGCGTCTTGTTTAGATCTTGTGTTTCTCTACTGATTCTTTGCCTAGATGATCTGTCTAATATTGACAGTGGGGTGTTCAGGTCCCCTGCTATTATGGTATTAGTGTCTATTTCCTTCTTTAGGTCTAATAGAGTTTGTTTTATAAATCTGGCTGCTCCAACATTGGGTGTGTACATATTTATGATTGTTATGTCTTCTTGATGGTTCAGTCCTTTTATCATTAAGTAGTGTCCCTCATTGTCTCTTTTTATGGTTTTTAGTTTAAAGTCTATTTTGTCAGATATAAGAACAGCTACTCCAGCTCGTTTTTCTTTTCTGTTTGCATGGTAAATCTTTTTCCATCCTTTCACTCTTAGTCTGTGTGAATCTTTATGGGTGAGGTGGGTCTCTTGTAGGCAGCGTATAGTTGGGTCCTGCTTTTTGATCCAGTCAGCCAGTCTGTGTCTTTTAATTGGGGAATTTAAGCCTTTTACATTAAGAGTTGTTATTGAAAGGTGTTGATTTATTCCTAGCATTTTATTGGTTGTTTGGTTGTCTTAGGTCTCTTTTGTTCCTTGCTTTCTGATTTACTGTTTGGTTTCTGTGTTTGTTGGTTCCTTAGGTTGTAGATAGTGTTTTTCTTTGCTTGTTTTCTCTCCATGACTGCCATTTTTATTATACTAACGGGTTTAGATTTTTCTTGGGTTTTTAGTGCAGTGGTAGTTATTTTTCAGGAACCAAACCCAGTACTCCCTTGAGGATTTCTTGTAAGGGTGGTCGTGTGGTAGTGAACTCCCGCAGTTTTTGTTTGTCTGAGAAATATACTATTTGCCCCTCATTTCGGAAGGATAGCCTTGCAGGGTAGAGTATTCTTGGCTGGCAATCTTTGTCTTTCAGTATTTTGAAAATATCATCCCATTCCTTTCTAGCTTTTAGGGTTTGTGATGAAAAGTCTGATGTTAACCTGATTGGGGCTCCCTTATAGGTGATCTGACGCTTCTCTCTTGCAGCTTTTAAGATTCTCTCTTTGTCTCTGAGTTTTGCCAATTTGACTATGACATGTCTTGGAGAAGGTCTTTTTGGGTTGAATACATTTGGAGATCGTTGAGCTTCCTGGATCTGAAGATCTGTGATTTTTCCTATACCTGGGAAGTTTTCTGCCACTATTTTGTTGAATATGTTTTCAATGGAGTCTCCATTTTCCTCCCCTTCTGGAATACCCATGACTCGGATATTTGATCGCTTATGGTTGTCTGATATCTCTCTCAGATTTTCTTCAATGTCCCCATCCTGAATGGGGAAAAGCTGAAAGCTTTTCCTTTAAGAACAGGAACTAGACAAGGATGCCCACTCTCACCACTCCTATTCAACATAGTGTTGGAAGTACTAGCCAGAGCAATCAGAGAAGAGAAGGAAATAAAGGGCATCCAGATTGGAAAAGATGAAGTCAAACTGTCCCTGTTTGCAGATGACATGATCCTATATATCTAACAGCCTAAAGACTCTACAAAAAAACTCTTGGAGTTGATAAATGATTTCAGCAAAGTTGCAGGATACAAAATCAACACACAAAAATCAGTAGCATTTCTTTTCTCCAATAGTGAACATGCAGAAGGAGAAATCAAGAAAGCCTGCCCATTTACAATAGCCACCAAAAAAAATAAAATACTTAGGAATTGAGTTAACCAAGGAGGTGAAAAATCTCTATAATGAGAACTACAAACCACTGCTGAGAGAAATTAGAGAGGATACGAGAAGATGGAAAGATATCCCATGCTCTTGGATTGGAAGAATCAACATAGTGAAAATGTCCATACTACCCAAAGTGATATACAAATTCAATGCAATCCCCATCAAAATTCCAAAGACATTTTTCTCAGAAATGGAAAAAACTATTCAGATATTTATATGGAACAATAAAAGACCACGCATAGCCAAAGCAATGCTCAGCAAAAAAAATAAAGCTGGAGGCATAACACTACCTGACTTTAAGCTATACTACAAAGCTATAATAACCAAAACAGTATGGTACTGGCATAAAAATAGACACACTGACCAATGGAATAGAATAGAGAATCCAGAAATCAACCCACACACTTACTGCCATCTGATCTTTGACAAAGGCACCAAGCCTATTCACTGGCAAAGGGACTGCCTCTTCAGCAAATGGTGCTGGGATAACTGGATATCCATATGCAGGAGAATGAAACTAGATCCATACCTCTCACCGTATACTAAAATCAACTCAAAATGGATTAAGGATTTAAATATACACCCTGAAACAATAAAACTTCTTAAAGAAAACATAGGAGAAACACTTCAGGAAATAGGACTGGGCACAGACTTCACGAATACGACCCCAAAAGCACGGGCAACCAAAGGAAAAATAAACAAATGGGATTATATCAAACTAAAAAGCTTCTGCACAGCAAAAGAAACAATTAAAAGAGTTAAAAGACAACCAACAGAGTGGGAGAAAATATTTGCAAAATATACATCTGACAAAGGATTAATATCCAGAATATATAAGGAACTCAAACAACTTTACAAGAAGAAAACAAGCAACCCAATTATAAAATGGGCAAAAGAGCTAAGTAGGCATTTCTCTAAGGAAGATATACAAATGGCCAACAGACATATGAAAAAAATGCTCAACATCACTCAGCATCCGGGAAATGCAAATCAAAACCACATTGAGATACCATCTAACCCCAGTTAGGATGACTAAAATCCAAAAGACTCTGAACAATAAATGCTGGCGAGGTTGCGGAGAAAAAGGAACTCTCATACATTGTTGGTGGGACTGCGAAATGGTGCAGCCTCTATGCAAAATGGTATGGAGGTTCCACAAACAATTGCAGATAGATCTACCATACGACCCAGCTATCCCACTGTTGGGAATATACCCAGAGGAATGGAAATCATCAAGTCGAAGGTATACCTGTTCCCCAATGTTCATCGCAGCACTCTTTACAATAGCCAAGAGTTGGAACCAGCCCAAATGTCCATCATCAGATGAGTGGATACGGAAAATGTGGTACATCTACACAATGGAATACTACTCAGCTATAAAAACGAATGAAATACTGCCATTTGCAACAACATGGATGGACCTTGAGAGAATTATATTAAGTGAAACAAGTCAGGCACAGAAAGAGAAATACCACATGTTCTCACTTATTGGTGGGAGCTAAAAATTAATATATAAATTCACACACACACACACACACAAAAACCGGGGGGGGGGGGAAGAAGATATAACAACCACAATTATTTGAAGTTCATACGACAAGCAAACAGAAAGGACATTGTTGGGGGGGAGCGGGGGAGGGAGAAGGGAGGGACGTTTTGGTGATGGGGAGCAATAATCAGCCACAATGTATATCGACAAAATAAAAAAATAAAATAAAATAAAAATAAATCACCTAGACCAAGACAAATTTTAATAATAACAGATTTCAAGATGAAAGAAGAGGTGACATTAAAACAGCAAAGAAATATATAAGCAGTCTTTCAGTAGTAAATAATCACTGGAAACTCATATCTAGGGGAAATCATTTTTTGTTCTTTAAAAAAATAAATAGGCGATTTGGCTGTTTAATGACTTTATTAATGTCTCCAATTCATGAAGCCACAGACCCACATGGGGACATTCATAAACCCTAACCACACATTTTATTGTGAGATAAAAGGTATAATAACAAAATAATAGTGAAGATGTGGGGAAAATGAGCTCCCCATGCAAACTTGTCATAGATAATGAACTAACAAAAACACAGTGTTATAGTTGGGCATTCCTAATAGAACAAAGGTTGCTTGTTAAATGCATCTACACTGACTGTGGGAATCCTGACATAATAGCAAAGGATTCCTAGTTATGACAGTTTATTTCTGTCTAATAAACAGTAGATTATGAAACTTTAAAATGCCAATTAATGTGAAACATGAGGCAAAGACCTGCTTGTGGTTTGCCCTGCCCATTATGGAAGGTGTACAAAAGGCTCTGTGCAGATGGCCACATTCACACTGAGAAACTTGATAACCTGCTTCTCCATTGAACCTTTCATTCTCAACACCATGTGCTACTACAACAACTACTATGGTGGCCTGGGCTGTGGCTATGGCTGTGGCTATGGCAGATGTGGATATGGTTGGTGCCGCCCATCTTGCTGTGGCAGATACTGGTCATATGGATTCTACTGAGAAACTTCTGGAGTCACTCAGCCAGTAGAACTCCACCTCCTTTTAACCTCAGCTATCCTTCCAGGGTCCTTCTTATACATAATTTATATCTCTTTCCCAACGCCAAAAGTTCTTATCATAGACGATTTCATCTTTGATCTCAATACTTCAAATTCACCATGTTTTGCCTTTATTGGTCAGTCACACAAAATATCTTACAATTCATAAAAATGTTTACATTTGATATTGTACTACTTTCCCTTTCATTGTAGCTTAACAGCTTTGTTGTAAAAAGTTTTAAGTTTTATTTCAATAAATTTTGTCTTTCTTTCCAAGTGCTTTGCATTTATATTCATTATTCTTGGTCATTTATACATTTATGTTGGAGTGTGTATATTTCATTTAAGGGCCAGTGGGAAAAACAGGGATCTTTACAGAAATACATCCACATGTCTAGAGACTGTGTATAGTCAAACGATAATACTATGTAAAATGGTATCACTTGTCAGGTAACGGGGAAACTCCATTCAGCAGCAGTATCAAGTGCAAGGATCAGGCAGTTTTGTCTCCATTTAACAAAATATCAGCAATAAGAATACAGCAACATTTCAAAAAAATTATACACCATGATCAAGTGGGATTCATCCTAGAGATGCAAGGATGGTTCAGCATACACGAGTCAATAAATATGATACATCACATCAACACAATCAAGGACTAAAACCATATAATTACCTCAGTAGATGCAGAAAAAGCATTTGACAAACTGAAACATCCCTTTATTTCTTTATTTTACTTTTTTATTTTATCAATATACAATGTATTTGATTTTTGTGTCCCTTTACCAATTCTTCCCTCCCCCTCGCTTCTCCCACTCTCACCCATCAACATCATATCTGTTCACTTCTCTTAACAAGTTGAAGGAATTGTGGTTATTGTGTCTTCTTCCCCACCCCATTTGCTTGTGTATTTATTTATTTTAGTTCCCACAAATAAGTGAGACGTGGTATTTCTCTTTCTGTGCTTGACTTATTTCACTTAATATAAGTTTTTCTAAGTCCATCCATGTTGCTGTGAATGGTAGTATTTCATTCTTTGACCTGAAAAGGCATTTCTCAAAGGAAGATATACAAATAGCCAACTGACACATGAAAAAATATTCAACATTACTCAGCATTCAGGAAATGCAAATCAAAACCACACTGAGATACCATCTCACTCCAGTTAGGATGGCTAATATCCAAAAGACTGAGAATGATAAATGCTGGTGATGTTTCAAAGAAACGGGAACCCTCCTACACTGTTGGTGGGACTGCAAAATGGTGCAGCCTTTATGGAAAATGGTTTGGAGGTTCCTCAAACAATTACCGATAGATATACCATATGAGTCACCTATTCCACTGCTGGGAATATACCCAGAGAAATGGAAATCACTATGTTGAAAGGATACCTGTACTCCACTGTTTATTGCAGCACTATTTACAATAGCCAAGAGTGGGAACCAGCCCAAAATGTCCATCATCAGATGTGTGGATACAGAAAATGTGGCATATCTACACAACATCCCTTTATGATAAAGATTCTTAGCAAGTTAGGTATAGAAGGAAAGTATCTCAACATAATAAAAGCCATTTGTGACAAACCCACTGCCAATATCATCCTGAATAGGGATAAACTGAAAGCTTTTCCCTTAAGGACAGAAACAAGACAACAATGCTCACTATTACCACTCCTATTTAACATAGTATTGGAAGTACTAGCCAGAGCAATCATGCAAGAGAAAGAAATAAAGGTCATACAGATTGAAAAAGATGAAGTCAAACTGTACCTGTTCGCAGATGACATGATCCTATATATAGAAAAACCTGAAGGCTCTATCAAAAAACTCTTGGAGTTGATATACAATTTCAGTAAAGTTGCAGGATATAAAATCAACATGAAAAAAGGATTAGAATTTTAATGCTCAAATAAAAAACTAGCAGAAAAATAAACTAAGAAAATTTTTATCCTAGACTATTTCATCTTCAGTCTCAATACTTCAAATTCTCCATGTTTTGCCTTGATTGGTAAGTCACACAAAACCTCACAATTCATAAAAATGTTTACATTTGATATTGTACTACTTTCCCATTCGTTGTAACTTAACAACTTTGATGTAAAAAATTTTAAGTTTTTATTTCAATAAATAAAGCCAGCCAATTTAAAAGTCTCCAAAAAAAATGAAATACTTAGGAAACAATTTAACCAAGGAGATGAAAGATCTACACAATGAGAACTACAAATCACTGCTGAAAGAAATTAAGGAGGACACAAGAAGATGGAAAGACATCCATGATCTTGGATTGGAAGAATTAACATTGTGAAAATGTCTATACTACCCAAAGTGATCTACATGTTCAATGCAATCCCTGTCAAAATACCAATGACATTCTTCACAAAAATAGGAAAAAACAATCCTAACATTCATATGGAAGAAAAAAGATGCTGTATAGCCAAAGCCATCCTGAGCAAAAAAAAAATAACAATAAAGTTGAAAACATAACACTATCTGACTTCAAATTATATTACAAAGCTATTGTAACAAAAACTGCATGGTACTGGCATAAATATGGACACTCAAACCAATGGAACAGAATAGAGAACCCAGAAATCAATCCACATACTTACAGCCAACTTATGTTTGACAAAGGCAACAAGAATATATATCGGGGAAAAGACTGCTTCATCAATAAATGGTCCTGGGAAAACTAAAAATCATATGTAGAAAAATGAAGCAACCTGAACACCTCTCACCCTATACCAAAATCAACTCGAAATAGAATAAATACTTAAATATAAGACCTGAAACTATGAAACTCCTAAGAGAAAACACAGGGGAAACCCTACAGCAAGTAAGCCTGGGCAAAACCTATGAATATGACCCTAAAAGCAAGGGAACAAAATAAAAAAATAAACAAATGGGATTATATCAAACTAAAAAGCTTCTGCACAGCAAAAGAAACAGAGTGAAAAGACAACCTACATAATGGGAAAAAATATTTGCAAACTATGCATCCAAAGGATTAATATCCAGAATGTATAAAGAACTCAAACAATTCAATAGTAAGGAAAAAAATAACTCAGTTAAAAAGATATACAAAGGGCCAGCAGACAAATGAAAAAATACTCAACATCACTCATCATCAGGGAAATGCAAATCAAAACCACATTGAGATATCATCTCAACCCAGTTAGACTGGCTGTTATCAAAGAGACAGAGAATAACAAATGCTGGTGAGGATGTGGAGAAAGAGGAACCTGCCTACACTGTTTGTGGGACTGTAAATTAATTCAGCCATTACGGAAAAAAGTATGGAGGTTCCTCAAACAACTACAGATAGAACTGCTATATGATCCAGCAATCCCATTGCTGGGTATATTCCTGATCATGTCAGAGAAATACCTGCACTCTCATGTTTATTTCAGCTCTATTCACAATAGCCAAGAGTTGTAATCAACCTAAATGTCCACTGACAGATGGCTGGATAAGGAAAATGTGGTATATATCTTCAATGGAATACTACTCTGTCACAAAAAAGAATGAAATTCTGCCATTTGCAGCAACATAGGTAAAAATAAGAGAAAATTTTAAGTGAAATAAACTGGCACAGAAAGAGAAATACCATGTGTCCTCACTCATAATTTGGAGCTAAAAGAAAGAAAGAAAAGAAGGAAGGAAGGAAGGAAGGAAGGAAGGAAGGAAGGAAGGAAGGAAGGAAGGAAGGAAGGAAGGAAGGAAGGAAGGAAGGAAGGAAGGAAGGAAGGAAGGAAGGAAGGAAAGAAGGATGGATCACAGTAATACATTAAACTTTCAGAAAAGGAGCAAACAGTACTGTGATTATTGCAGGTGGGAAAGGGGGAGGTAGAGGGGGGTAAGAAAGTAGTTAAGGGTCACAAAGATTAATTACTTTTTGTAAACATGAGTAGACTAATTATCCTGATTTGATCATCTCATCTTGTATATATGTATTGATATTGAATACTCTACCCCATAATATATATAATCAAGAAAAAGAAAAAAGATAAAAAAGAAATTGAGGGAGTGTAATATATATACATCACTTCATCTCACCAAATCTACCTTAGTTAACATGAGACTAATGTACAAAATTGCTTTTAGCGCAAGCTAAATATACTACTATCAATTCGTCAATATATGTATATAAAACAGAATTCTTGAGGGATGCTCTACCATACATAAATGAATAGATGTGAGTGATTTCAGGTAAAATTTTATTTACCAAAAACAAATGACAGGCAAGAGTTTGTGTACCCCTGGATTAGATAATTATTCAAGTGAAGTTGTTACTTTCTCTCACACCCTTAGGGTAAGAGTATACCTCCTTTCCCCTTGAAATATGGCTACCAATGTCACTTGTTCTGATTTTACCATAGAGAGAATGTATTTTACTTTTTTGTGTGCACCTTGCCTTTGGGCTTGGTCATGTTATTTCAATAGGTCAGCAGAATGTTGGCAGACATCCCTTGAACGGAGGTATGTGCATGCATATTTCAGCTTTCCCTGTTGAGCTTTTGCCTTTTTTTTTTTTTTTTTTTTTTAATCTGGAGAAGATGCTCCTGGAAGATACCAATCCAAGGAAGATTCGAGACACATGGAGGAGGTTTAAAACCAATCCACAACTTGAGCTACACCTAGATTATGTTGGCCAAATTCAAGCTGACGCAGAAACGCATGAGAAAGACATAAATTCTAATGCTTTATGACACAGATTTGTTTTTTTAATCCAGCATTATTACAGAAATAACTGTATTAGGTACATGCATAAGTATGCCAGGAGACTTATAAAAGATTGTTTATAGCAGCACTATTTGCAATTGTTAAATATCAGAAATAAAAATAGCCATCGAGTAGAAAGGACAAATAAATTATGGTATATTTGTAATTGAAAAAGTATACTGCAGTAAGAATTAATGCAAAAATAAAATTTATTGAAAGTTTAGGTGTAGTAAAAGAAACAAGATACAAAGATCCTACTTGTGGAAATCCATCTGTATAAAGTTCAAAAACTGGCAAGACAAATCCATGGTTTCAGAAATCAGGAAAGGTTACCCTTAAGATCTGGTAACGAATGGAAAAGGGCATAAGGGAAGTCGTCAGGCATATCAGTGTTATGCACTTTTTGGATCCAAGTACTAACTAACAAAGTATTTTCTCTTTGAAATTTCATGAAGTTTTACTATCATGATTTATACACACTTTTTATGTTACACATTGTATAGAACATGAATAAAAATGTTTTTTTTTAATTAAGGAGCATAAAAGTAATTTTTGTTAGGCCATTGTGAAAGTGTTACATAGGAAACATAATCTGATAGGCAAAGTGTATTTTCAAGTGAAAACAGATAGAAAATATGACAGACGTCCTTCTGAAATTAAATGCCTCTTTAAAAAATTTTTCAGACTAATTCTTATCGGCTTCAGATTTACAGAAAAATTAAGCAGAATACAGAATTCTCATAAACCCCCTCACACTTACAGCTTGTTTCCTATATTATCAATTATTTGCATAATTGTGATATATTTGTTACAACTGATGAGCCAATATTGACACTTATAGTCCACAGTTTACATTGTGTTGTACATTCTATAGGTTTTGTCAAGTGTATAATAACATGTATCCACAGTATTACAGTATCACGCAGAATAGATTTCATGGGCATAAAATTTGAACTTTATTTTAAAATCAACATCCCATTGCACGTATTGCTTTATTTTTATTTACCTTTCTTAATTTCCAGTATGTTCTAGTGATATTGTCTGGAGACACTTTCTTATTTGCCTCCCAAACTCTTCTAAGACAACAGTAATGCAAATTTGTACATTCATGTATACCTATAACCACTGTTTTCATCAACACCTTCATCACACTAAAACTTTATCTTCATAAGCTATAATGCAACTAATCATTATTTTAATTTATTGATAATACTTTCTACAATGGCAACCTAATTTTCTATGATTTTATTTTGGTGTCTCCATTCTTAGCCTCTTTCTGACACTTCACAATTGGGTAGAACTTTGTATTGTTTTGCATCTGTGTATACAAAGTTTGGTTGTTCCACTTCCAATATTTTTCCACTGAGGCTACCTTTCCAACCAACAGGAACAATTCCATTTGATGACATATCAGTGAAACTTATCTCATTTTCATTAAATGGGATTGATATTTTTTATTTGACTTTAATTGTATTTCAAAATTTCACACAAGCTAAAAATATAGGCATTGTCATGCAAAGTGTGTTGTTCTCAGAAACTAACAGATTTTCCCATATAACATTTTGGCTATTTCGAATTTATATTCATTGTTCAAAAACATCTTCAGTTTGAATAAGAAGACATTTGTTCACCTAATATTAAACGAAAGTAATGTCTCATAATCACAACACGGTAAAATACTTTTAGTCAATTTTTCTTCAAAAATGATGAATATTTTTTACTGGTCCCTTGCAATTAACATGCCTTTGTGATACGTGTGTGAAAAACAATTATATTAAGAGAAACACAAACACAGAAAATAAGAAAACAGAGAAGATAAATACAAAACAAGTAATAAAATATCACATGTAAGCTCTAATGTAGCAATAATTACTTTAAATATAACTGGTCTAAATACACCAATTAAAACACAGAGATAAGCAGAGTGAAAAAAACACATGGTCCAACAATATGTTGTCTACAAAAAACTCACTTCAAAAATAACATAGTTAAGTTTTAAGTAAAATAATGGAAAACTATATAATATGCAATGCAATATTAATCAAAAAATAAATGTAAATAACCACATATGGCTAATGGCTATCATATGGGAAAGTGAAGATAGATTATTCTACTCTGTGAATATAATGCAATTTATTTGTATGACAGACATTTAAGATTCTATTTTTTGGTTACTACAAATACTGCTGCTATCATATTCTTGTACATATTTTTAGTGAATATATTTTTTCACACTCTGTTCTGTATATACTCTGAACTGAAATATTTGGGTAATAGAATTAGGTTTCAGAAAATAATTCTCCAAAGAGTTTATATAAATATATAACTCCCACCAGGAGTATATAAAAGTTTAAGTTATTCCACCTACTAGGTAACTCTTCACAGTTTTAAGATTATTCATTTAAACTATTCTATTTGGTGTTTGTCTTGTTGTGTGCTTGCTTTGCATTTTCCTGACAAGTAGTAAGAGTAAACACCATTTCAGTCATCTGTTGTTAATGTGGGAATTCCCATTTGTGAACTGCCTATTCATGTCTATTGCTGACTTTGCTTCTTTCACTTATTTATTAGAATTATTTCTACATTCCAAAATTATTCCATGCATGTATTGCAGTTATCTTCTCATAATATTTTTCTGACGGCTTAACAAATGAGTTTTTAATTTAATACAGTTCCATTCATCACCTTTCTAACTATTTTTACTTCTTTTTATCTCCTTCTTAAGAAAATGTTGGCTGCTCAATGGCCATAAATACAAGTCGCTTACATTTTCTTCTAGAAGATTTATTAGTTTATCCTTTATTATTATATCTACAATTCATTTTGAAATAATTTTTATTTGGTGTAGTTTAGAGGTTAAATTTTTTATCCATATGAATGACTAATCAACCTATCATTTTTTAATATGGTGAAAGGAGAAAGAATCCTGTTCACACAGCACTACACTATCACATTTTTTCTAATGTATGCAAATTATATCTTATATTTCCCTTTAAATACTCTTTTTCCACTAAACAAGTTTTATTATACTATATCTTCAGTAACACTTAGTTTCAAATTTTTTATAGTTTTATTTATTTTTTTATTTTTGATCCTCCAAAAGTTAAAGCATCACTTAGCTTAAAATATTTGGGGCTTTTCTTGTTACATTTTTATTAGTGTGCTCTAGAGTTAATTTTATGAGGTGAGAGAACATACTGTAAACTATTTGAATTCTTTGAAATATTCTAAACCCTACTTATGTCTCAGTTTGTGATCAGTTTTTAAAATATTTTATGTGCACTTGAAAATTAAGTTTTCTGATATTGGGTTTGGTTCTCTATTTTCTTCCTTCAGTCAAGTTAACTAATTTAGTTGTTTAGGTCTTTTATATTCTTGCTTATTTTTATTCTTGTTTTCTTGTTCTCTCAGTTACTAAGATACATGTTTTGTTTTATCTCTTTATGATTGTGGGAGATACTTTTGCTGAACGTGATAGCCATGCTATTTAGAGCATACTGAATAAAAGTTGCTGGGCTGTCCTGATAAACTTGTCTCTGGATGATTATGAAATTTTCATCTTTAACATAGCAAATTTTATTGCCTTAAAGTTTACCATATCTAATATTAATATAGCTACCCTAGTTTCCTTTTGCCTAATGTTTGCAAGGTATAATTTTTTATTCTTTGACTGTCAAACATACCATGAAGGGATGTTAGAAGCATGTCTATTTTAAGGAGTATATAGTTAGGTATTGCATTTTTTCAAGGTTTGTAATTCCTGTATTTTCATTGAAGTATTTATTCTATTTACATTACTAAGTATAGTATATTAAAAGTCCTAATATATCAGACATGCTTCTGCTTTATGCTTTTGTAACAGTTTTAGGTTCCATATTTTCTGTTTTCTTGTCTTCTTACAATTAATCAAATATTTTATATTCCATTTTTCTTCTCTTCACTATAAGATTATCTATCCTTTTATTATTCTTGTGGTGATTCATTAGAAAATTTAAAAATGTATTTATTACTTATTACATTCTAATATAAATCAACATTTTTACTACTTCTGACATAGTGCTAAAACCTTAAAACATATTAGCTATAATTATACTACCAGCTCATTATTGTTTTCAAGCACGTTGTTTCTACATGTTTTACATACCACAGAGATGATGATGATGATGATTTGTATAAACAATATTCACTCATATTTACTGTCATATGTACTTATTCCTTGATCCTCACTTTTTAATTTATTTGTGAATTTCCAGTTGAAGTTATTTTCTTTCTGCCTAAAAATGTCCTTTAGTATTTTAAAAGAACACATAAGGTTCAAATCCCTTGATAAAAAATTCCCTCAATGTTTGTTTCTCTAGATATGTAATTATTTCCTCTTAACGTGTAAATATTTTCACTGACAAAAGGAGGAAGCACGAGCTAATCACCTGAGACGTGCTAACGAAGGAAAAAAACTGGCTTCTCCGTCCCTTTTGAATTATTAATTCAAGCTTGCTGATGTAATAAAAATAGTACCCAAAAAACCCCTACAGAGAAAAAACTAAATAAAAAGCATTGTTTCATGCTGTACTGTGCTCCAGCCTCAACACGCTGACAGCCCACAGAGAGAGAACATGCATACTGATGCACTGAGGTCTCTGTCTGTGTTTTTTATTTTCGCCGGCTTCCTCATCCCTCTTTCAAGGACCCACAACTCGACTGGAGCTGGTCTCTGGCATAATTTAACATCAAATACACTACATACTCAAATTTTCAATCATTCACAATACATTAACAAAATTATTAGAAAAACTGGACTACCACAACCAAAGATGTTACCAACTGCACACAATTCTGACAGGGAGAGTGATGAGCAAGGAGTGTTTTTCTATAGGAAACAATTGTACTGAAAAACAACATGGGAATAGAAGTAATTATAAATGTTCAAGACAACTGTGAGCCCAAATTGCCATTTAGTATGCTTTCTATTACAGGATATAAAAATTATCTCCACACCACCCAGTTTTTGGAATGTTAAGCTGACAGCCAAGACAGTCAAAGCCTACCATAATACAATATTCCACTATTTTATGGCTGTACCAAAAAATAACAACTAGCAAATGATCTTACCTCTTAAAGCATTTACATTTTAAAAATAGGACGAGATGATATTCCCCCCTTCTTAAATGTGTTTCTAGAACTACTAAAAATCTTGCATTTCTGGCTATCTTGACATGATAGCAAACTAATCTTTTTTTGCATAATAAATCAGGACTCAACAATTCTTATACAAATTATGCCGACACTGTAGGTAGCTTTCCCACTATTGAGGGGATCTAATAGACCCTGGACAGATGGTCATATTCAATCTAAGGAAACACATTCTTGCTCTTCAATAAACCCTCCACTCCTGACACCATATGCTACTACAGAAACTACTATGGTGGCGTGGCTATGGGTATGGTTGTGGCTATTGTGGATAAGACTACTGCTGCTGACACTCTGCTGAGGCATATACTGGTTCTATGTATTCTACTGAAAAACTTCCAGAACAATTCAGCCCACTGAACCTTCTTACTTTCTTAACTCTGACTCCAGTAATTCTATTCTCTCTTTAGACATGGAAAATCCATCTTGATTAACTGAGTTATAAACTTGGGAAAATTCAGATACTACTTTCCCTTCCTTATTAACGAGAATCGGGCACAATATCTTCCAATTTATAAAAAATACTTTATTTATTTATTTGTTTGTTTGTTTATTTTTTAGAAATACTTTATTTTGATATTGTGTTATGATTTCACTTCTGGGCAAGGTTAAATTCAATGTCTCTCATATGCAAAAATATTAAACTTAATTTTTAAATAAACTCTCATTGACAACATTGCTTTTATTTCCCATATATTTCTTTCTCTATATTAGTTTTCTATGCATGACATATGTATATGTGTGTGATCTGTTTGATGAATTTAAGTAAGGTAAGTTTTATCTTTATAAAAAAGAATTTTTAATAATTCACCTTCTAAAAAGTGAATGTAGAAAATATCTTACACAAATGATATGACTGAAGTTTCCTTTTTTTCTCACAAGATGTTTTCCAGCCAGCATATTCAAAATTGAAAATGTATGTTCATTACTTGAAAATATCTGTGATAGGAATATCAACAAATATGTTTATTTAAAACTATGGTAAATCATGCATCATAGTTTCCACAATGTGTTAAAAGTATTCTCTTCCATTTCCTCCAGAGATGGTTAATATTGCTTTCATGATCTTCAAAAACTGCAATGCCTTTATTTATTGAGTGTGGAAACAGATGGTATTAGGAAACATTGAGTTAAACCTTGCACAAAAATGAAGTCATAATACAATATCAAAATAAAATATTTCTTATAAAATAAGCACCAGCACTTAGAAAATTGTCTAACCTAAATTTGACACTACGTAAATCTAAATGGATGAATTATTAGGACAAGCAAAACTCACCATATTTCCGTACTGTTTCATTAAAGACCACGTAGCAAATAAAGACTACTCAAATATTTCTATTTATGAATCTCCGTTATTTTAATTCCAAAATTAAAAATTTGGTTACTCAATGGTATTTTCTGCTCATACAATCTTTGGAGTAAAAGGTGTTCGATAGAAGTGTGAGCCCTCTCTTCAGAGTGGGGTGCGCTGCTGTGACAATCACTACCATTCAGTCATCTCTGCTATGCCTATAAGTTGAGAGAATAGCCAGAAAACTTATCACTCAAAATGAATTTTCTATTTTGTGAGCACCTTGTGCAAATTTCACATTGTTTGAAATACATTTTGGAGGCATTTAAAAAGCATAAATATGCACAAATCATTTTTACAAAATGTAATCAACAAAATATAGAGCATTCACAGAACCCCAGAAGTCTTTTCCATGTCAGTGAAATCCAAGATAACCAATATCCTGTTTCTAACATTATAGATTAGTTTTTGAAATTTGTAAAAATAAAATCACAATGTGTAATCTTGCTTATTTTGATCAGCTTTATGTTTTTAAGTTTCAAACATGTTCAGGCAGTAGAAGTTCTTTACTTCTCATTTCTGTCAAATGTTCCATTATGTGAATATAACACTATTAATTTATTGAATAACAGTCAATTGTATGTTTTTTACTTTGCAATTATTACATTTTATCTGGAAAACATACATGTGTATTTCTGTGGTATACATAGCTAGATGTGAGATTTCTGGTTATAAGGTATATTCAAGTTTACCTATAGTAGACACGGTCAAAGAGTTTTCTAAAGCAATCATTCCAATTGATATTCTGCCTCCAATGATGCTTCTCAGTTCCTCTCATCCTTGCTAAAACAAAGTATTTTTAGGTTTTTGCAAAAATTTTAATCATTCTTGTGCATGTTCCCTAGTTGCCATTTAGATGTAATGACATTCTGAAATAACTATTCAAGTCTCTCTCCCATTTGTCTATTGGGTTGCTTCATATACACACTCACATACACATACACATATTCACCAAGAAATTTTGCAAAGAGCTTTGGTTCTTTTTACATGGAAAAAAAGTATTTAAAAAATAAGATGAGGGCAGCGGGTGTGTTGATTGTTATTGAGGGGTTTTTATTTTCAGGTCTCCTTAGTACCCTAGCTAAGAAACATATGCATTTATATACATATATATTTTTATATACAGACATACATCCTCAATTATATTTATTAATAATTATATTTATAATATTTATTTCATGTCTACCAATCTATATAAATATATTGTGTGTGTCAGTGCCCCAGACCCAGCACCACTGCTCTGCTCAGCAGTCCTGTGCCCTCACAACAAGCTGTGATGAAGGTCTTTCCTTACAGAAGCTAGTCCATTAAGTCTGGAAGAGGTGACTTCTTCAAGTGTGTAGAAACCAATTGAAGGCTACACCAAACACAAAAAATCAAGGAAACATAACACCATAAAAGGAACACAGAAATTTCCAAAAACTAAACTCAAAAACATGGAGATTTATAAATTGCCTAACAAAGCCTTAAAATAATTGTTTCGAAGAAACTCATGAAGCTATAAGAGAATGCATGCAGATAAATCAATGAAATCAGAAAAACAATAGATGAACAAATGAACAGCTTAACACAGTGATAGAAATCATAAAAATGAATCAAATAGACTTTTTCTGGAGCTGAAGAATAAAATTAATAATATAAAAAATGTAATAGAGAGCTTCAATAACAGACAATCAAGCAAAAAAAACTAGGGAATTCAAAGACCTATTATTAAAATTATTTGGATAATGGAGAAAAAAGAATGAAAAGTGTGGAAAAATCCCATGGAATATATGGGAAAGAATAAAGTGAACTAATATGCGCAATATGGGAGTTTTCAAAATAGAAGAGAAAAGGAAAAGGGCAGAAAGCTTATTTAAAGAAATAATGACTGAAAACTTCCCAAATATTGGAAAAAAAATAGACTTCTAGATTCAAAAAACACAAAGGACCTCAAATACTTTGAACATAAAGAGGTATACAATGAGAAATATTATATTTAAGTTATCAAAATCAAATACTAAGAGAAATTTTTGAAAAGAGCAAGAGAAAAGAAACAACATTTATAAAGGAACATCCATAAGGCTATAAGAGGATTTTCCTGCAGAATTCTAGCAAGCCAGGAGAGAGTGGATGATATAGCCAATGCATTGAAAGAAAAAAGCTACCTACCAGGAAAACTATACTTGGATAAACTATTCTCTGAAGATGAAGAAGTAATAAAGTCTTTCCATAATAAACAAAAATTGAGAGAGGTCATCAATATATGACCTGCCTTAAAAGATGTGTTTAAAGGAATTATTTAAATCAAAATGCAAACATGATAAACAGCAAAGCAAAAGCACAGAAAAGGATAAATCTCACTGATAAAGATAAATACTGATTTAATAGATAATTACAAAATAATGTAATACTATTATAATAATGTGTGAATTATTTTTAACCTTTTTTTTTAAAGAGAAAATTATTAAGAATCACTAAAACCACAATCTTAAGTAATCTCACATTACAAGAACTCAAAGTAGGGGGAAAAGAGAGTAAGAAAGTAGAATTTTTTCATTCATTTGAAGTTAAATTGTTATTGACCAAAAGCAGATGGATAGAACTAGAGGTGATTTTATTCAAATGTCAAGACAACCACAGAAAAAATCCTATAAAAGATACACAAAAGAGAAAAAATCCAAGCAAATCAACACAAATAATTATTGAATAACAAAGAAAGACATTAGAGAAGAAGACACGAATAAAACACCTATAAATAAGAAAGAAAAGAATAAACAAAATGGTAAGTAAATTTAAATGTAAATGCTTGAAACTCTCCAATCAAAAGTCATAAAGTGACAAAATGAATAAAAAAAGGCAAGATTCAGCAGTATGCTGTCTGCAAGAGACTCACTTTATATTTAACACACGTAGGCTTAAAGGTAAGGAATGGAAAAATATATTCTATGCAAATGAAACTAAAAGAAAGTAGGAGTGACTATACTTATACAAAATATAAAAACTAAATCAAAACTGTCTCTACAAAAAAAGAAGGTCTGTATAATAATAAAAGGGTCAATTCAATATCCAACATCAGAACACATAAATATGTAAAGCAAATAATGACAGATCTGAAGAGTAAAAATTAAAGCAGTATAATAATAATAGGTTATTTCAATACCCATTTCAATAATGCATAAAATCCATCCAGATAATCAGAAAAAGAAACAGCTGACTTGATCAACACTATAGGTCCGACCAAATGGACCTGACAGACGTGTAAAACTTTCCACCCAACAGCAGAAGAATGCAAATTTTTCCCAAGCACACATAAAACATTCTCCAGGATAGATCACTTCTTAGGTCACAAGTCAAGTCCTAAGAAATTTTAAAAGATTGGAATAATTACAAGTATCTTTTTTTTTAAAACACAAAGATATAAAATTAGAAATTAATGATAACAAGAAGATGGGAAAAATCACAAATATGGAGAAACAAATCAACACACACTTGAATAATCATTGTTTCAAAAGGAAACTTAAAAAGTCTTTCAAGACAAATGAAAACAAAAACACTGGATACCAAAACTTATAAAATGCAGCAAAAGCAGTATTAAGAGGGCAGTTTATAGCACTAAATACCTACATTGCAAAAGAAGAATAATCTCAAGTAAACAGCCTAAATTCATACCTAACATACTTAAAAATGAAGAACAAACTAAGCCCAAGGTCAGCAAAAGGAGGGAAATAATAATGATTATACCAGAAATAAATTATATACAAAATAAAATCTAATAGAAAAAGAAATTGACAAAAGTAAGGATTGGTTTTTCAAAAGATAAGAACAACAAACCTTTAACTAGACTACCTAAGAAAGAACAGAGAAGTCTCAGATAAACAAAACCAGAAATAAGAGACATTATAATGAATACCTCAAAAATAAAAGAATACCATAAAGAACTATTATGAGCAATTATATGCCAACAAATTAGACAACCTAGAAGAAATAGATAAATCCCTTGAACTTAAAACCTACTAAGACTAAATCTAGAATAAAATAAATAGAAAACCTGAACAGACCAATAATAAAAAAAAAAAAATTGAATCAGTTATCAAAACATTCCCAACAAAGAAAAGGGAATTCTACGAAATATTCAAACCAGAACTAATACCAATTTTTCTTAAGCACTTCCAAAAAATAAACAAGATAAAATTTTCAAACTCATTTTATGAGGCCAAAATCACACTGATACCAAAGCAAGACAAAGACACCACAAGAAAAGAAAACTACAGGCCAATATTCTAGGTGAATATAGATGCAAAATTTCTAAGTAAAATACTAGCAAACCAAATCCAAAAGCACATTAAAAGGATTACACATCATGACCAAGTGGGATTTCCCCTGGGATGCAAGGGTGGTTTAAAATAGGTAAGTCAATTGATGTGATATGCCGCGTTAACAGAATGAAACACAAAACCACATTATCATTTCAATAGATGCCATAAAGCTATTTCACAAAATTTAACTGTCGTCCATGACCAGAATGCCCACTCTAATTACTTCACCCATGCTAAATACTTCTATTCAGTATAGTACTGGAAGTACTAGCCAGAGCAAGTAACAAGGAAAAGAAGATATCCAAATCAAAAAGGAAGAAGCAAAATGATCTTTGCTTGCAGATGACATGTTTATATATGTAGAAAACCCTAAAGAATTTTTTTTAACTCTTAAAACTGATGTATTAGTCTGTTTTTATCACTTACAACAGAATACCTGAAACTGGGTAATTTATAAAGAAATAAAATTTATTTCTTACAGTTTTGAAGGCTAAAAAGTCCATCCATCATCCAGGAGGCCCATCTGGTGAGGGACTTTTGGGTGGCAAGGCAGGGTATCACATGGCAACAGAGGCAAGAGCAAGAGCATGTTCTCTCTGTATAAAGCTACCAGTTCACACCCATGATAACTCATTACTCCATGAGTAGATTATTCCATCCATAAGATCATAGTCTTCATGATCCAATCACCCCTTAAAGGCTCCACCTTTCTAATGCCATAATCAGATTCTTCATCTTCTTAACATTATTACAATGGAGAGCAAGTTTCCAGCATATGAAATTTCTAACATATGAACATTCAATCCATAGCATACTGTCCCCAGCCCTCAAAGTTTATGTCCTTCTCACATGTAAATACATTCATTCCATCCCCAAAGTCTTCACTTGTTTCAACTCAAAGTCTCATCTGTGAAATCAAACAAGTGATCTACTCCCAAAATACAATGGTGGGACAAGCATAGGATACATATTCTTATTCAAAAAGGGATAAATATGTCAATAGAAAAGGGTAACAGGTCCTAAGCATGTCTGAAACCCAGAAAAGCAGGCATTAAATCTTAAAGCTGGAGGATGATCTCCTTTGACTCCATGCCCTGCATCCTCTGAACACTGTGCGGGAACTGAGCCTCCAAGTCCTCAGGTAGCCCTGCTCCTATGGCTTTCCTGGGCTCTCTCAGGCTGGCATTACACACTGGCAGCTCTACAGTTCTGGGAGATCAGTGGTGGTCCTGATCCCATGGCTCCACTAGGCATGGCCCTGGTGGGGGTTCTCTGCTGAAACTCCAGACCCACATTTCTACTTGGCATTGGTCTAGTGATGGTTCTCTGCAGTGACTCCACCGCTGAGAAATCTCTTCCTGGGCCTCAGGCTTTTCTATACATTTTTTGAAATTGGACTGGAGGCTGCAATGCCTCCACAGCTCTTGCATTTTGTGAGCATGCAGACTAAACATTGAATGGATGCCAACAAAGCTACCAGTTTGCATCTTTTGAAGCAGCAGATCCAGCCACATCTAGGCCAATTTATCCATGGCTGGGGCATCCAGAGCAGCTGAGGTGCAAGGAGAAGCATCCAAGGTGGACTTGGGCAGCAAGCTTGTGAAGCATATACCAAGCCTGTTCCCTGAAACCATTCTGTCTTCCTAGGCTTCTGGGCTTATTTTTGATGGGAGAGGAGACCTAGAGGTCTCTGGAATGCCTTTAGGACCTATTTTTTCTTTTCTCTTGATGTTTCCTTCCTTCTTGTACTAATCTCCTTAGCAGAAGGTCATTGGGCTACATCCTTAGTTTTCTATCCTGAACACATTTTTTTCTCTCTTTATGTAGCAAGGCTGAGAATTTTCTAATTTTTTACCCCTGCTTCTATTTTAATTATAAATTCTGGGTTTACATCATGCCTTTGCCATCATAATTCAGCATAAGGTGTTAGAAGTAGATATGTACCTGTATGAATGCTTTGTTGCTTAGAAATTTCTTCTGCCAAATACCCTGGTTCATGACTTTTAAGTTCTACATTCCATAAAACCCTCCAGCAGGCACACAATATAGCCATATTCTTTGCCAGTTCATAATAAATGGGACCTTTGCCCCAGTTTCCAATAACTTCTTCCTTATTTCCATCTGAGACCACCTCAGAATGGTCTTTACTGTCCATATTTCTATCAGCATTCTTCTCGTCACTACTTAACCTATCTCTAAGAAGTTCCAAACTTTCCCTGGTCTTCTTGTCTTCTAAGCCCTCATCAGAATCTAGGCTTTCTCTAGCCTGCTCTTCCAAATTGTTCTGGACTCTGCCAATCACCCAGTATCAAAGCTGCATCCACATTTTCAGTTATTTTTTTATAAACAACGCTCCACTTCTCAGTACCAATTTTCTACATTAGTTCACTTCTGTCCCTTATAACAGTACTTAAGATTTCACTGAAACACATAATTGTGTTTCTACTTTTTTTTCACAATACAATCTTTTTTGCCAATACCTATGTCTATGAAGTATAAGCAAGCAACGTGTCAACAAAAAAATTCAAAATATTCATTTTAAAGAAGAGCATTAAGTATAATCTTGCACAGGAAAGAGCCCAGTCTTTATATAAATGGGAAGTTCTCTCTATTATGCATCACCAAATCACATAAATGACTGCCAGTCAGGTGTAATACTGGGCCAATGGTTGACATGTATTCTCTATCAACATCATGCTACATCTAGAGGGCAACTGAGAGGGCAAAGAGAATCCTGGATCCAGAGAGGAAAGAATGAGGAAGATCTCATACCTATATTTGAATATTAACTGAGTCTTCATCAGTATCCCAATCTTAGACAGAGAGTTTTGAAAACAAACAAATTTACAAAGCCATATACCCACCCAATGGATTTAAGTAATACATTTAAAGTACAATTAAAAAAAATAATAATAAGTAAATGGCAAATTGTACAATACAGTGGTAAAATCACCTACACCCAGGCAAGAATACTGAATAATAACAAATTTCAATGTAAAAGAAGTGGCATTAAAACAACAAAGAAATCCATTAGCAGTCATTTAGTAGTAAATAATCACTGGAAACTCATACCTAGGGGAAACAAATATTTTCCCCTTAAAAAAACAAATATGTAATTTGGCAGTTTTGTGACATCATTAATGTCTCCAATTCATGAACCCACAGGCCCACGGAGGAACATTCATAAATCTTAACCACATATTTAGTTGTGAGATAAAAAATGTAATAACAAAACAACAATAAAGACATGAGAAAAATAAGCTTCCCATGCAAACTTGTCATAGACATTAACTAACAAAAACATAATAAGTGTTATAGTTGGGTATCCCAAATAGAACAAAGGTGGTTTGTTACAAGCATCTACACTGACTGTGGGGATCCTGACATAATAGCAAAGGATTCCTAGTTATGACAGCTTCTTTCTGTCTAATAAACCATAGATTTTGAAATTTTAAAATACCACTTAATGTGAAACATAAAGCTAAGACCTGCCTGTGGTTTGCCCCACCCATTATCAAAGGTATATAAAAGTCCCTATACAGATGGCCACATTCACACTGAGAAACTTGATAACCTGCTCTTCCACTGAACCTTTCCCTCTCAACACCATGTGCTACTACAGCAACTACTACGGTGGCCTGGGCTACGGCTATGGCTGTGGCTGTGGCTGTGGCTATGGCAGATATGGATACGGCTGGTGCCGCCCATCTTGCTGTGGCAGATACTGGTCCTATGGGTTCTACTGAGAAGCTTCTGGAGCCACTCAGCCACAAGAACTCTTCCTCCTATGCACTCCAACTATCATTCTAGAGTTCTTCTCATAGATAATTTATTTCTCTATCCCAAACTGAGAATTTTTTCCTAGAGTATTTCATCTTTAAATTGAATACTTCACATTCTGCATGCATACATCAACTTGATTGACCAAAGTCACATGTAATACTTCACAATTCACGAAAATGTTTACTTTTGATATTGTATTGATCCTCCGTCCCTTGTAGCTTAACAGTGTCAATGTTAAAAATTTTTAAGTTTTTGTTTCAATAAACTTTGTCTTTTATTGCAGAATGTTTTGCTTGTATATTCATTTTTATTTCTTTTTTTAAAATTTTATTTTGTCAATATACAATGTGGTTGATTATTGTGGCAATTACCGAAACCTCCCTCCCTCCTCCCTCTCCCCCCTCCCTCCCAACAATGTCCTTTCTGTTCACTTGTCATATCAATTTCAAGGAATTGCAATTCTTATGTCTTCTTCCCCCGCCCTGCATTTTTTATTTGTGTGTGTGTGTGTGTATGTATTTATTTATTTTTAGCTCCCACAAATAAGTGAGAAATGTGATATTTCTCTTTCTGTGCCTGACTTGTTTCACTTAATATAATTCTCTCTAGGTCCATCCATGTCATTGCAAGTGGCAGTGTTTCACTCTTTTTTATAGCTGAGTAGTATTCCATTATGTAGATATACCACATTTTCCATATCCACTCATCTGATGATGGATATTTGGGCTGGTTCCAACTCTTGGCTATTGTAAAGAGTGCTGCAATGAACACTGGAGAACACATATACCTTCGACTTGATGATTTCCATTCCTCTGGGTAGATTCCCAGCAGTGGGATAGCTGGGTCATATGGTAGATCTATCTGCAAATGTTTGAGGAACCTCCATACCATTTTTCATAGAGTCTGCACCATTTTGCAGTCCCACCAACAATGTATGAGAGTTCCTTTTCCTCCACAACCTCGCCAGCTATATGCATATATAGGAGTGTACATATTTCATTTAAGTGCACGTGGTAAAAACAGGTACCTTTGTGGAAATACATCACATATCTAAGGAGTCTGGATGGTCAAATGATAAGACTGTATAAAATGGTATTGCTTGTCAAGTAATGGGAGACTCCATTCATGTGCAAGGCTCAGACATGTTTTGTCCCTCATTCAACCTTTCAATCCCTCTAAGGAAACTAAGGGATTATAATTTATATAGATCACATCATTTGCCCAAAACTCCCTCAGTTAAAATGAGACTAACAAATAAAATTGCTCTAGTACAAGCTAAAAGAACTAATATCAATTCAACAGCTATATACATAAAACACATACCTTGAGGGATGCTCTGTGCACACACCTCCATAGCTGGGCTTCACTCAGTTCAGCTTCTCCTTGTGCCCTTCGTTTCTCTTCACCAAAACATCTTGCTCCCTCCACCTGACTCCATACTGTAAATAGCACATAAAATCTTACATTTTTCCTTAAAGAAAATCTTTAAGAAGAGCCTTTTCTAACTGCTGGTTTAGGCTTTCTATGAATACAAATATCTCCCTACTTGCTCAAAATTCCTCTTTTGTCAACTGAAAGGAGAGGAAGATTAAAAGTGGTTCCATGCCCTCTGCTACTGTGAGAAAATATCTGCAGCAAGCCCAAGGCAACTGTAAGTGTAGATGACCCCAAAGAATGAGGCAGAACTGTGTTTGGAGAAGCCTCAATCCTAGAATAGGGATTTCAATGGGTAATCTCTACAGTACCCACATCCGGGACAGTGGAAATCACAGGTTATGATACATGATGGAGATATAAGTCCAGTGGTAGAGATGGAGGAAAGAGAGAGATAGGAAAGACAGAGAGAAAGAGGGAGGGAGGGAGAGAGAAAGAGAGAGAGAGAGAGAGAGAGATGGAAGATGGAGTAAGGCATAAAACATAACTGTACTGAAATGCTATCAACTGGGGAATCTGAGGGAAGAGGACACACAAAGTCTTTCTACTAGTTTTACACTTTTCTATTTGAAATGTTTCAACATACATTGTACCAAACATTTTAAAACAAAAGACAAAGACAAATGTCTAGACACCAGTTCTGTCTAAACTACTCATATAAAATGCTTTCATGTGACTCTGAGACTCTTCTATAATCACTTGTTCTGGCTACACCCTTGGTGAAATATCTTGCCAAGAAAAACCTCATTATTCCCATATATATACACCGTTGCAGTTTCCTGACACTGCTGCACTCCTCTATGATTGTATAATTTATTCCTTCCACACCACATTCTACTGATGGCTCCTCTGCAGTTAAAGAAAAAAGAAAGAAAAAAGTCTGCCATGCCTCCTGTTTGCTGACTTAGTTACTATGCTAGCCTTGTGCAAGAAGTGCTCCAGGAAAAAGCCCTCATCACCAACTCCCCACACATGGTGCAGGGCTTTCCTCCTAGAACACCAATTCTCATACTCATGGTTTCAACTTTTCCTTAGCAGCTGTAACTCATTTTTTTCATTTTCTTCATCCCCCACTCATACAGTGAACAAAGAGAAAATGAAATTTCATCTGAGGAAATACCATTCAAGTAACATAGATAAGAAGAAATTGGAAATCCAAATAGCCTGATACCTGTTAAAGAAAATACGCCTCTATTAAAGATGTTCAGGCAAAAAAAAACTATAGGCCCAGACTGTTTTCTTAATGAATTATTTAAACCACTTCAGAAAAAAGTAATATCGATCATGAAAATACTCTTACACACAATAGGAAAATGGCAAAAGATACTATCAAAATCAAACATAATAAGAACACTACAAGAATGGGAATATATTTTGTGATTATAGTTATAAAAATCTGAAATAAGATATTATCAAACCAATTTCCAGGAGCTATATTCCTAAATTGTAAAATCCTAAATTGTATTAATATCAGACAACTCAGTGCAATTCATCACATTCATGAAAAAAGAAAATTATATAAATACAGCAATAGATGAAGATAACATACAAAAATCAATATTTATTCATAATTTTTTTGAATCAGTAAAGCAGGACTAGGAAAAAAATTCTTTAATTTGATAAATATAAATGCATAAAATCTACAGCCTATTTAGCATACTTAATACTGAAATATAAAATACCTTCTCCCTGAGGTCAGGAACAAAACAAGTATGACCATTATTACAACATGCACTCAAGACCGTACTATAGGTCTTAGCCAGTGAAATAATTAATTGAGGTTAAAAAAGTAACCAACCTCAATAAAGCAAGAGAATGCAAATTACGACAACATAAAATAGCACTGCATACCCATTAGAATGGCTGAAATTAAAGAGACTGAAAATACCAAATAATTCTGAGAATGCATAGAAATTAGAACTTGCAAACATTAACAGTGGACATGCAAATTGGCTCAACACATATGAAAACTGTTTGGAAGCATCTATAAATGCTTAATATGCATATACCCTATAACTCAGAAGTGCCACATTACAGAAATGATCTTTTTTTTTTTAGTCCAGTTCTCTATCTTGTCTCTTCCATACACTCACAAATTCACATATGTAAATCTCAATTCTAACACTGCCTTTTGAGAAATTGAAATTACTTTTAGATAACAAACAAGCCAACAAACCAAAACTTGGAGAAAGGACTACATGTTTTATGTCATACCAAGTCATCAGGACATATCATTTAAACTAATTAAATATGGGTAAGCATTACAATAAAAAATGGGGAAACAAAAATCTACAAAAGCACGTGATTTGGTGGAAATTATTCTGACGTAAAAGCAATGTAATCTTAGTAATGAGGGCTCTCATTTTTCCTACTGAATCAAAAGACTCAAGAGAACCTCTAATGCCTTCTAATGCCTTTGAAATCTTATTCAAGTCACTCTCCTTGGTAAAATTTCATGCAGAATCTTGTGTTGCAAGTCACCTTGGGAAATGTAGTCCTGGGCTTACAGACCTAGTGCTAACTTGGGAGTGGAGAGAGAATGATCAACTGATAATAAACCTGAATTAATCATGCACTAAGTAATTGTTTTTTAAAATAAAACAAAAATTCCTTATTGAATTAGGTGATTTAATTTTAGGACACTCTATATAATAGCAAAGCAATCTTAATTATGAGGAATTCTCTTTTCCTAAGAAATCAAAAGATTCAGCAAATTTTTCTAGAGGAAGTTATTTGAAATTATGGGGTCAGCAATGCCTGTGGTTTGCCCCACCCACCAATGACAGTATATAAGAGGCCGCATGCAGATGATGACATTTAAACAAAGAGGAATAACTCCCTGCTGCTCACCTGAACCTTCCAATCTTAACACCATGTGCTACTACAGCAACTACTATCGCAGCCTGGGCTGTGGCTATGGCTGTGGCTGTGGCTGTGGCTATGGCAGATATGGATACGGCTGGTGCCGCCCATCTTGCTGTGGCAGATACTGGTCCTATGGGTTCTACTGAGAAACTGCTGGAGCTACTCAGCCCATCAAACTCATCGTGCTGCCAAGGTAAACTCATGTAAGTTTACCTACAAAAACATAGTTTAGATTTGGCATGTGACACTTTTATTGATCAAAATCATTTGGAATACTATGTTATCTATTTTCAAAAGATTCCTTCACTTTTTTATTATAGTTTTATCGTACTTCCTCATTAATTCTGGTTAAAAAATGTACGTAAGAAAAAAAAATCTTGTTTTTCAGTAAAATCTATATCACATTTCCTGTAATATTTTCTCATAGTTTTTTCTTGTGTTTGTGTGTGTGTAACAGAAGAAAGAAAGAGAGGGAAACATAGAAAGAGAAACAGAGAGACACAAGGAGAGTACCAGAAACTGAGAGATTGAAATGGTGGGTGAAAGTGAAACAAAACTAAAACTGCTGTCCTCAGCACTTTTCTTGTGTTTTAGATTTTTGCCTAAAAAGACCAGTGTCCATTCAGGCTCAGTGCTAGCATTTGCAGTGATGAGAGCATGAGTACAAACAGGGGTCCACATACCATATATATCTAAATATATTAAATTCACAGTTTGAAATATGATCCCACAATTTCCTTATCCAACCATCCATTAATGGACATTTAGGTCGGTTCCATATCTTGGCTATTGTAAACAGAGCTGTGATGAACATGGAAGTGCAGGTATCCCTTCGACATGATTATTTCCATTTCTTTGGGTATATACCTAGAAGTGGGATTGCTGGGTCATATGGAGGATCTATCTGTAGTTGTCTGAGAAAGCTCCATGCTGTTTTCCATAGTGGTTGTACTAATTGACAGTCCCACCAACGGTGTAGGAGCATTCCCTTCTCTCCACACCCTCGCCAGCATTTGTTATTCCCCGTCTCTTTGATTATAGCCAGTCTAACTGGAGTGAGGTGGTATCTCAATGTAGTTTTAATTTGCATTTCCCTGATGAATAGTGATGTTGAGCATTTTTTCATGTACCTGTTGGCTCATATGTGGGAGCTAAGAGAGAAAGAAGAAAGGAAAGACCACAGTGGTAAGCTGGACTTGCAGAGGGACAGAACATACATTGGGATACAAAGTGGAATGGTGGGGAAAGGGGGAGGGAGAGGGAGGTTGGGGGTAATTGGGTGGAGGACACAGAGTACAAACGTAATTTGTGGGAATGGGCATGCTGCCAGTATGAATCTGGCCTTCACATCTTAGGCATGAGGGGTGACAACCAGCTTTGTGTCTCATGAACATTCATAACCCATAATAAATAAATAAATAATAAAATAAAATAAAATAAAAAAGAAAGCCTGTGAAGAATAGCGCCTCTTTTTCCATTCAAATAACAATGATGGAAATTTTATAAAAAGAAAAATATGAGCCCAATGCTTCAGCCAGCAAATAGCATATAAAACATGACCTAATCTATTATTCTGTCATGATAAACTTCACAATAAGCCGTGAGGCAATGTTCTAATGTTAATTTATCAGACTCTATAGAACTGTGGACCAGAATTTATAGGTATAGTTCTGTGGCCTGCACCTCTGCCAGCTGCCTTCTCCTTCCACCCCGATTCCATCCCAGAGGCCACAGGGTTATCCTGGCTATGCTGAGGATATGGCTACTATCACTTGTTCTGCCAGGGCAGATACTGGCCTATGAATGAGGATCTTTTTGAGTAGCTAAGCCTGGATTCCGCTTTCTTTGATTCACTTTGAGTAGCTAAGCCTGGATTCCTCTTTCTTTGATTCACTTTGAGTAGCTAAGCCTGGATTCCTCTTTCTTTGATTCACACTCTGCTTCTAGTGTTCTTTATTTTCATAATTCCACATGACTCATAACAAATATTATACTAGGACACCTGGAAAAATAAGTTCATATTTGGCATATCTCAATCCTAATTGACCAAAAACATCTGGACTATCATACATATTAAAGATAATTTCCTTTGTTATAGCATATTCTATTAATAACTTAACCCAACAACTGTCATGTGAGAAAATTTTATGTTTATTTTTCAATAAACTTTCCAATGGATAATACTACTTATTGTCATTTATATAAATTTATCTCTATTTCATGTGTATCTGTTTATGTTGTGAGTTTAAGTGCACATTTGAAGTCACTGCATTACACTTTTTTTGTTCCTTTTTTATACCACCATTGTAAAATCTGTTCTTTTCTGGTTTCTCATGCATTCACAGCTTCTGCTTCATTCCACATGTCATCGGGTTAAACTTTATAATCAGTAAAAATACAACCATTTATTCTCTCCAACATTCCAGAGGCCCCAGGCTATCGAATGGGTCACCAAGTTACCATGAGAATTGAACTGTCCTTTATGAGCTGGATATTGTGTAGCCCTCTGGACCACAAAGTTGAGCATACAAAGCAGCTCTACATCATCAAGTGAAAGAGACATATATGAGATCGGTCTTGAGGGAGTCCTGAAAGCACAAATAAATGCTATAAGCAAGTGTTTCAGATTCTCATGGCTTCCATTGTGCTGAGATGTCTTTTCATTCTCAACATACACCTATGAATGTGTGCTGATTTCCCAGCTATGTTGCTTTGCCTCCCATGGATTTGTCACCCCTTTTCCCCTAGGTGATGGAGCTGCCAAAGATTACTCAAAGCCCATCTCTTCTGAGCAGTGAGAAGCCCAAAAAAGGGGTTAATCTCCCGGAACCATCAAGAGAGGAAATTAACCACAAATTAGGGTTCTCTTCCCACATTTATTCTCCAGACCAGGAAGTTTCAGGAAGAGAACATAGGTGGGGGTTTTGCTAAGTATAGTTTAACAAGTTTAACAATAGAAGCTCATAACATTCAGTAAGACAAGCAAGGTGACATTCCATAATGCAATTCACAAGAAGTTAAGGTGATCCACCAACAAAAGCTTGATTTTAGCAATCATTCTCTTCTTACAGCAATTTCACAGTATCTTTACATATTAATCAGTAACCTGTCTGTCTTTGAACCAGCAACCTTGCTGTGTTACAATTCTTTTTCTTACAACAGAGACTATAGCCTGGGGAAAATTTCCTGTCCTTTGCAAGGTTAACATTTGAAACTGCAAGGCTTTGGAAAACCAGGCCCTGTGAAATATATTTTCTTTATGTATAATCCACACAGCTGAAGGGAAAAAAAAAACTAGTCTTCAATTACAGATGGTTCTGGCAATATGCTGGCACCACCTAAAAGGGGATGGCTGCAGGACAACAGCCCAAATCAGGCATGGCCCTAAAGGACAGGGGTGAAGAAAAGTTCTCAATTGTTTTAAATCCTCTTGAGAAATGGTAATATTCAAATTTGACCTGTCTTTTCAAACTTAAATCTATGTGTGAGTACATGATACATATGGAGCGAATATCCCTAAAGTAAAAATTACTAATCATGTTTTCTGTCAAATCTGAGCCTCAAAAACATCTACTCTATCTTCCTATGATCTTGTAGTCATGTAAGATTGTCAATGCTTTTTTTGCCTGTGAAGAAACATGTGTGTACTTTAATGCAGGTACAGAATAATCAACTAAGCAACTTTTTAAATAAACTGCTATGACAGGGTTTGGGTGGGGGCTATATACAAGCAACCAAGTAGCATTATTTTCAAGAGAACACAGCAATATGAAAACTACAGACCAATATGTGATTGGCATGGGTGGTAGTTGGTACAGAAAATATATTATTTGCTCCTAAGATGTATATAGATAACACCACAGCTGTGTTGATGAGGTTTTAAATCTGCATGTAAGAAGGAGGGTGTTATTAGCAAAATCACTGGAAGAAGATGGCATTTGCCTCCTCTACATGATGTCATTCATGCAGCATGGTTACAAAGGTTAAATTCAGCATCAGTGTGAGCAAGGTCATTAAATTCAGCAATTCTTTTTTCTTTCATTTAAAGCACATCAACTCTTTGGGAGGATCACAATGTACTGAGAAAACAATCTCAGTTTTAATGAGCCTTTTTTATCTAAGGAAACATGATTAATGAGATTCTTAAATCCAAGTTGTTCTACTAGGGTACTTCAAAAAGTTTCATGAAAAGATTCATATTATCTGTTAATTCTATTTTTCTATGAACTTTTTGAAAGACTCTCACATTTGAGGATGTCAGGAGTATGTGTGACTTGCCATACCTACACCGAGACTGCATTAAAAAGTTTCAATATTTTATTGTCCTTACTTGCTCAAACTTACTCTTTGCTCTTAGGCTAAAACTTAAATCCTGACACAATATGCTACTATGGCAACTACTATGGAAGCCTGGATGATAGCTATGGCTGTGGATATGGTTATGGCCATGGCTTTACTGTCTTGAGGATCATGAGCTATGGCTCCTACTACTGCCAATACTATTACAGTAAATACTTATCTCCAGGCACTGACTGAATAATGTCTGATATAGAGCCCATTCTCCTATGAGACAGTGATTTTGTTCTACTGAACCTTTTGATTGTACCTGTTTTACCCAATTAGAATTGTTAATGATCCAATCTAATCCCAGGCAACCAGGACAGATTATTACATTCACAATACATCCACATCAGTATCCTGGATTAATTACATTTTTCTCTTTAAACTGACATATTTTCATAATTACATCCCAGGCAAATTACATACTGGGATATTTCATGAGTAGGGAGCTCTAGGTTCATTTTTCATTAAACTTGCTTACCCTGGCATGGCCAGTGTTGATAGTTTTTTTTAATTTGTTACTTATTCACTTGTTCAGTAAATATTTGTTGAGTAATTGCTGCATAAGACTTCCTGCTAGGTGTTAGTGCTTCTTCCTGTTAGGTCTTAGTGTTACTTAGTAAAAATATGAGTTAGGTAGGAAAACATATGTAAACAAACATGTATGCTACAACATGACAGGTGATGTAATGGCCAAGTGTAACACAGAGGAGAAGGCTCATGTCTGCATGTAAAAAAGATAGATGCTAGAGCAAAGAGAGGGACCAAAAATGTTCTCACTGAAGGTTACATTTGAATAAATTTTTGACAGGGGAGAAGTATATTAGAGAGGCAAAGTGTATGCCAGGCAGGAGGAACAGCACCTGCAAAGGCACAGAGAAAGGAATGTAATGCAACGTTATAAGGTGATGTTTTTCCAAGAGAGCAAAGGGAACTAAGCAAGAACAAGAAATAAGGCCTTGGGTGTTGAAGTTCTCCAGATCACCAAGGCCATTTACATACCTTATCATGGGTGCACTAGATAATGTTTTATAAAGTTGTGATATTTTCCCTTAGAAATTTACATTTTATAAAAAATCATTATAGAAATTAATTAAAGGAAATTTGACCAAAGATTATGACCACAGACCAAAAAACTATTCAGGATACTTCAAGAAGTCAATGTGAGGTCTTCATGTAAGGAAGCAACTAAGATTTTAAAGAGGGCATAGATCAAATGGATAGCTAAGTGATAGAATTTAAAGGCCTTGTTCACATGGTGTGGGAATGAAGGAAAATAAGGAATAAAAAGCAGGACACAATGAACTCAAGATTGGAAGTCTGGCCATTGTTGGATTGTGAAACTCATGGCATATGTGATGTCGGAGTAGGAGCACTTGGGGGACAATCCGGGTAGTGATCTGAAAGTTCAGCTAGATACAGATTAATGTTTATTTTACCTGTGGAAGGGTCAAATAAATTTTTTTACAGGCAGTTCATTATAAAAATCTGCAACTTAGGGTAGAAATGAGCTTGAAATATATTTCTGTGTTCTGAATGTTTGACCCCTCCAAAGCTCATGTTGAACTTAATCCCCAATATGGTATTTGAAAGGTAGGGCCTTTAAGAGCTAATTGGATTATGAGGACTCTGCTTTCATGAATGAATTAACCCATTCATGGAATAATGTATTAACGGTTTAATGAGTAATCATGGGTGTAGGCTTTATAAGGACAGCAAGTGATCACGTAAAAATATTCTTTCCTCTTATTGCCATGAGATACCCTCGGTCACCACAGGATCTGTAGAGAACACTCCATCAAGAAGATTCTCAGCCAATGTGGAACTCCCAATCTCTAAATCTCGACTTTAGACTTCCCAATCTCCAAAACTAAGAAATAAATTTTGTTTTCTTATTTATTACCCACTTTCAGGTATTCTTTTATCAGCAACAGAAAACTGACTAACTAATACGTGTATACACTTGAAAGTAACTGGATAAAGTCTGTAGTAACTTTTAAAATACAGTATTCCAATATTTATAAGTAAATGAAACAAAAGGAGATCACAAGTCAGATCAGGTAAGGGACAGGCAGAAGTTATTGCTTTTTTTTTTATTGAATCATAATTGTTCACACAAATTTATGGGATACAGAGTTGAATTTTAATATCAATACCTGTGAGCAATGTGTGATGATCATATCACAATAATTAGTATATTCATTATTAAAACATGTAATCATTCCTTGTGTACACTAATCACTTTTTCACAACCCTCCTCCTGTTGGGTCCGCCCCCGGCCGACCCGAACAGCCCTAGCCTCGTTCCTTTTGGTGGGCAAGCAAATGGCCCAGATTCCTCTTTCCCTCCTGTCCCCTTTGGAAGGAGACGGGGGAAGAGAGCCGTGAAGAGAGGTGAGCACAACCGCCAGCCCCAACCAGCCCAGTTAAAGGACACTCAGACACTGCTGGGGTTCTGTTGAGCAGTTCCGTTTATTATCACACAAGCACTTGCTTTTAAAGGCAAATGGGGAAGGGAGGTTTTTTACATAATCCTATCAGCTTAAAGGTCAAGGGCATGCATCCTGTCTCAATGCCTAGCTATTGCAACCATGCAGTGTTCACGAGCACAGAAGCACGTATTTGGCCAATAAGGGCTAAGGCAAGGTTCCCGCAGACACCCCCACCCTACTTCCTCCTAGTGCCGTCTTAGGCTGCCACATTAATACGCCCTTGTGGGCCCATAATGGTGCCACTTGTAATGTCACTTAAGGTGGCATTAGTTTTGAAGGCCCGACATCCTCCCCCAAAATTCTCACCTCTAGTAACCATGGCTTTGTTCTCCATTTCTAAAAATTCAATGTATTATTGTAAATGTCTCTTTCTTCTTTTTTCTATCTCATTCTCTTTTTCTTTCTCTCTTTCTTTCTTTCTCTTTACTCCCACTTATGAGTGAGGACAGTCAGTATTTCTCTTTCGGTTCCTGGCTTATTTCACTTAGCATACTTTTCTCCAACCTCATTCGTGCTGCTGCAAATGGCAGTATTTCATTCTTTTTTGTGGTCAAGTAGTATTCCATTGAGTATATATATCACATTTTTCTTGATGGACATTTAGGTTGGTTCCACATCTTGGCTATTGTAAATAGAGCTGTGATAAACACAGGAGTTCAGATATCCTTTCAACATGATGATTTCCATTCTTTTGGGTATATATTAAAAATATTTTCTCCCATTCTGTGGGTTGTCTTAGAAAGGGGATTATATTAAACTTAAAAGCTGCTTTACAGCAAAGAAGTTAATAATTAAATCAGAAGGGAGTCATATCCGGAAAACAAGAGCACAGTAACTTTCTAGAAGGAGAAAATTGTTAATCTTTTATTCATTCAAAGGTTTTTTTGTAACATGTATTTCTTTAGTAATGGCATAAATTCTGAAATTGAGCTAGATGCTGATGATTAAACAGTCAATAAAATGGACTAGTTCTCTGCCCTCACAGAGGTTAAAATTAAGAGGACTTGATAGAACATTATAATGGCAATTACAATAAAGAAACATAGACCTTACCGCTTATTTGTAGGAGAGTCTTTCTAGGCCCCTATGACATGGAATGGATCCTAAACCCCATCCACATGATTCCCATGGAACAACCACTTTAAATATGATCCACAAGCTCTGGTCAGAGATGATGGGTCCATATCTGGCCACTTGGACAAGATAAAACAGAAAACCCCTGGGATTTGCAAACAAGGGCCAATTTTTTTCCTACTTGATGAAGCCCTAAAGACTCACACTGAGATCTATTAGCAGCTATGTTTTGCTCCTTTAAAGTTACAATTTACAGTTTACTATAAGGTACCTACTTAAGTTAACTGCTGAACAATTCTTTGTATGTTCTACTTAGAGACAGATTATAAAAAGCATTTTTTAATTTTTGTAGGCAGCCCATCTTGGTAGGTGATATTCCATCAGTCTCAGATGTTCACTATCCTAAAAAAAAAATAGGTACATGAACTTGAAAACCATCGTCACTCTCTAGACCTACACATTGACTTCAAATGCTGTGCTATGTTAATTTATTTACTTGTTCATCTCAGAATTACAAAACTCGACCTGGTTTGCTTTGTATGGAAGTGAATAAAATATCATTATGATTCAGTTATCATTTAGTATTCATAAACCACACACAGTAAAATTGTGGCAGGAAGATTAAGTTTTTTCTGATAGTTTAGAAGCTGCTGTGGATTGATTGAATTGTGTCCCCCAAAGTCACATATTAGAAGCTTAATTCGCACTGTAACTGTTGAGGGTAAAAAGTTCTATTATGGTAATTAAAAGGTGGGGCACTGAAAAGATGATTAGCTTGTAGTACCACAACATAGTGAATGAATTAATAATGGTGGTCAGGGGCATGGTTCTGAGGGCTTTAAAAAGACAGCACATGACAGTCTCTCTCTCTGATTTGCCATTTCACAATGTGATACCTGGCCATCACTGAAGTCACCACTAAAGAAAGCCTTCACCAGATGTGTGCCCTGCACTTTGGACTTCCAGCCTCTGAAACTGTAAGCAATAAATTTTGTTTTCTTTATAAATCACCCAGTTCCAGGTGTTTTGTTTTAAGCAACAGAAATAGACAAATGTAGACATATAGCACCATAAGATATCATAAGAGGCATTTTCATTAAAGTGGTGATAGTGATGACAGGTTGAGAAAGGTCTGTGAAGGAAATTATACCAATGTATGATGGCATGGAGAAAAATTTCTGGCCTGGTGGCTGAAGGCAATTGCCAAAATTACACTTTAACAAGACTGAAAGGAAATGATGGAGCAATACCCGGAACAGAGTTCTTTACAGTCTCTTTTAAGAGCCTTAAGACCATAGATTCTTGTGGTTTGGAATCACGTTTAGCTCCTGAACAGAGAGATTTTATACAGATTCCCTGTATGAATCAAAGGGTACTACAAAGAGTTCAGCAGGTCTACAGCTCTAAAAAGAACAACAGCTCAAAACTTAAAACATGGAATATTTATTTATATCTATTTCTACATCTATATATGAAATATATATGTATATGTATATATTTATCAAGAGAGAGAAATATACTAGATAATTTAGCAAACAGTTTTTTGGCTGATAGGAATAAGGAGTTGATGTGTAATATTAGGTAGATGGACAGGGATGGGAGAGGGTAAGTGGGTAAGCAAAAGGTAAGAAATAAAGATAGAAACTTCTGAAGAAAATTTCTACAATGAAGAATATATCATACATATGCTTACATTAATTTTTTTGTGTTATGTGATATGCATAGAGATGCCATTGACTTAGAGCATATCCAAAATATGTATCAGGGAAAAAAGAAAAGGCAAGGACCTTGTACTCAAATGTATAGTACAATTCTGTTTTGTTTGGAACCACAAACTCCCAATCCCCATGTGTGCATAACCATGGCTGGAATTAAAATTGCATGTGTATGAATGAATGAAGTAGAAAGGAGTGGAAGGTCACCTGAAATAAACAGCTGTGGGCAGTAGGATGAGAGATAATTAACTTCATCTTTATACATATTTGCATTGCTTCACTTATAATTAAATTCATGTATTATTTTGTAAATAAAGATAACACCAAATGAAGAAAACATTTTAAAACTGAAGAGATGTTTTATATAATAGAAAACTGAATCATGGACCCATGGAATTGGAGGAAGCTGTAGAAAACATGGCTTTATCTAACTTTCGCTTAAACTGCAGTTTATATGTTAGCATTTATTCTAGAAGATTTTAACATATGTTTATAAACAGTGTTTGGTATATATTTTTTACATATCCTGAAGAGAAAGGGTACTTGTCATAGCTCTCCAAACAACTGTTAGCATATGATGGTCATAAAATCCAAACAAATGAGATAATGTGAAACGTAATGAAAAATGTAAGCATAATTTTTTTAACACTACATTTTATTCCCAAGAGAGATTTCTTGCTTTTGTTAACAGATATTTCTACTATGCCACATTGGCATATAGTGAGGGCAGGATTATTTTAGGAAACATAATAATCTGAATTTAGATATAGCTACTCAGAAACAAAGTGTGATGCCCTTTAAAGCCCTCAAGAGTTTCCCAATGTTATTAGTCAGGTGAAATGGCAGCTTTATTTACTTGTTAAAACATTTTCTTACTCTGAAGATATAATGACTAGAGTTGATACATGCTTAATGAGTTTGTTTCTATAAGCTCTGCTAGGCAAAAGGAGGAATATAGGAAAGAGCTCTGGACAGCAATTAGGAAGAATAAACCCCCAGGGATCCTCAACTAATTTATTGAGTATTAATGAGTATTCCTTGGATAGGGCGAACAAGAAGATAACTACCTTAGCAGTTATAGAAAACTGCATACGCATTTAAGTGCATGCTAGGTGCTTTGCTGTGGAGGTCATTACAGACAATTCTTTCTAGAATATCTTTACTATAGAAAGTTGTTAGAACTACTTAAATTTCTGGCTGTTATAATCAGTTTACTCAATTAAAAAATATTATTGATATAAGACAGCACAATAGTTTTCACAGTACGGAAAAATCAAGCATTCATTCATTTTCTTCTGACAAATGTTCATTAACTATGGTCTGTGTGCATGGTCTCAGTACTTACATGGTTTATATGCATGGTCTTAGTACCCACAATTATCCTCATCATCATGTGTTGTTACCATTTTTGGTTCCTTCATGTAACACAAGTGGCATAAACAAAGCACATGCAAAAGGAGGAATTGGTAAAAGAACATGAAAATCAACTACACTGTATGTTGATAAATTAAAAAATAAAAGTTTTTTGATAAAAAAATAAGAATTTTTAATGAAAAAATGCATGGATAAGTTTCTGTTGAGTAAACCATAAACTCAGGAAAAATATAGACTGAAAACCTACAACATACCTTTTGCCATAAACAAAACACATGATATGTGGGATCTGACTTCTAGGGACCTACAACCCCTATGAATAGACAAGTTTAGTGAGAAATAGAAAAATACTTTTAAATGGTATTTAGCATAGCATAAGGATAATATACATTATAGATCATAAATAAAACAGAAATTCAGAGGAAGGGAAAAATCAATAAAACCTAGAGAGTCATATGATGCTTCATAGAAGGGGTGGAGGAACCAGGAGCAGAAATGAAAAAATGAGAACTATTTAGATCTAAAGAGAGTTGGAGCAACTGGAAAATGTAGGCACAGTGAAGTACACTGCATCTTCCATGAAGTATTCTTGCCAAAGTATTAAACCAAAATCAAACCAAGGCTTAAAGATCTAACCTACAATTTATAGAAAATGAAGTAGTTACAAGAACAAATTAAACAATGTCATGAGCAAACAGACAAATACAGAATGTGCCTTATTCTGTAAGGCAACTGATCTAATTTCTTCAGCAAGCCAAAGTGTAAAAAGGGAGGGCTATTCTAAATTCAAAGATATTTATAACATATAAAAAATTAATGCAATGTGTGAAATTTATTTAAATCCTGATTCTGAAAAAAAAAAAGATGGAAACTTCCTCAAGCTGATAAAGAATATCTACAAAAACTCCTACAGCTTACATCATACTTAATGGTGAGAAACTCAAAGCTTTCACAGTAAGATCAGGAATAAGGCAAGGCTGTTCCCCCTCACCACTCCTTTTCAACATTGTACTGGAAGCCTTGCTAATGAAATTAAACAGGAAAAGGAAATATAATGTATACTGATTAGGAAGGAGAAATAACATTGTCTTTGTTCATAGATGACATAATCGTCTACTTAGAAAACCCAAAAACAATCACAATAATACATTGAACTTTCCAAAAAAAGAGAGAGAGAGAGAACAGAACTGTGGTTCCGTTTTGCCTTTCATTCCTCTGTGAGGATACAGCAACAAGGCACCATCTTGGAAGCAGACAGCAAGCCTTTACGAACCACCGAATCTGTCAGCGCCCTGATCTTGGACTTCCCAGCCTCCACGAACTGTGAGAAATAAATTTCCGCTATTTGTAAATTATTTAGCCTGTGGCATGTTATAGAAGCAGGGAGACAGTTTTTTGAAATCTCTCCAACATCTTTGTAAACACTACCTTTTATGAAACTATGAAGCTCTCTTTAAATACCCCTTGTTGAGCTCATTTGTTACTGGCAAAGCTCCTAAGTTATGCAGTAAGGCTATCAATTACATTTGATGATATCACTATATTTTAAAATTAATTATTCTATAACCAAGTTTGTATGTTTTCAAAAATGGCCACAACACTTCCATACCCAATGATTATTTCAGAATCATGACACTCTGAAATCTACGTATCCAACCTGTGAAATTCGACTGGCATTTTTTTTTTTTTTTAATCTTATAACTGTGAATGTTACTTACTAGGTTTGGCTGTATAAATTCTGTGTAATATGCACCCTCCAGGAGATGACACTGTTAAAGGTACCTAGTCAATACTAGAGTAATGTTTGAAAGCTGGTGCTTTAACATCATTTGACCTTTTTTTTTTTTTCCTTTTTTTTTTTTTTTGGTTTGGAGAAGACAAAACTTTTTGAGAAAAATGCATAACCCAAATTAATATTAAAAGTCAATTTAAAAAGACATAATTACCAATAATACCACAGATTCAAGAGCTGTTATTTTTAAACTTTACCACATTTTTCTAGATCTTGTCATGAATGTCTAATTAGTTTTTTGTTTCCAAATATTTTTCAATTTATTTCTTTTTGTTTTCTGTTTCATTATTGTTTTATTGATAATAAACTTAATTTTTTTAGAAGTTTTAGGCTTACAGAAAACTTGCCAAGACAATATAGAAGTTCCCCAAATATTCCACATTCTGTTTCTCTTACTGTTATCATAATAGTGGGTTAAATAGTGGCCCAGAAAAGATATGTCTAAGTTTTAATCCATGGTACCTGTGAGCATGACCTTACTTGGAAAGAGAGTCTTTGTAGATGTAATTAAGTTAAGGATCTTGGGATGAGATTATCTGGATTGAGGGTGAGCCCTAAATCCATGCCCAATTTTTCAACAACTTCAACTCAGAGAATGATGCAGAAGTGATGTTATTGGACTTCCAAGGCTAAGTCATAAAAAACAATGTTGCTCATGCTGGTACTCTCTCAGGATGCTTCTTTTTGGAACTCAGCTACCAAGCTACAAGGAATCCAAGCAGTTACTTGGAGGCACCATATGTCAATGTTCCTGCTAACTGCTGACGTTCTAGTCCACATGTTGCATCAACCACCATACATGTGAGTGAACCAGTGTATTAGTCTGTTTTTGTTGCTTATAACAAAATACACAGAATTTATTGCTTACAGTTTCAGACGCTGGAAGTCCAAAGTCCAGGGAATACAGCTGGTGAAGGTCTTAGTTGTGGCGACAGTAATGGCAGGGTATCACATTGCAGAAACGGCAGAGCAGAGAGAGAGACAGACTCTCCTCTCTCTTAATAACCCTCAGAACCATCCCCTGACCACCATTTTTAATCCATTCACTACTGCACTGACCTCCAACCAATCACTCTTCAAGGCTCCACTTTTCAATTATCATAATAGGATTTCCCACCCTTGTAATCACAGTGGGGGCTAAATTTCTAATACTTAAAAGTTGGGGGACACAATTCAAGCCTCAGTGAATTTGGGGGGGGGAGTTCACTCCACTATATTCTGCCCCCGCAAAACTCATGTCCTTTTCACATACAAATACAGTAATTTCATCCCCAAAGTCTTAACTTGTTTCAACTTAAAAGCCCAAAGTTCAAAGTTCCCTCTGTGAAATCAGTACAAATTATCTACTTTCAAGATACAATAGTGGGAAAAACACAGGGTACATATTCCCATTCCAAAAGGGAGAAATAGGCCAAAAGAAAGGTATAACAGGTCCTAAGCAAGTCCAAAACCCAGCAGGGTAGGCATTAAATCTCAAAGCTGGTGAATCATGTGCCTTGACTCCATGTTCGACGTCCTCTGCATGCTGGTGTGGGGGTTGGGTCCCCAAGTCCTCAGGCAGCTCCACTCCTATGGCTTTCCTCATTTCAGGTGATGCTTCAGCTCTCCCAGGCTGGCATTCCAAGCTGATAGCTCAATAAGTCTGGGGTCTCCATGTTGGTCCTGTTCCTACAGTTTCACTAGGCATGGTGCTGATGGGGTTTCTCTGCTGCAACTCTGACTCCACGTTTCTGGTTGGCATTGCTGTAGTTAAGACTCTATGCAGTGAATCCGCCACTGCAACAGATATCTCCCTGGGTCTCCAGATTTTTCCATACATCCTTTGAAATCAAGGTTGAGGCCCCCAAGCCTTCACAGTTCTGGCATTCTGTGAGCCTGCAGACCTAACACCATGTGGATGTCACCAAGACTTCTGGCTTTTATCTTTTAAACCTGTGGGTCCAGCCACACCTGGAGCCACTTTAGCCATTTGGTTAGAATAGCCAATGAAGCTGGGGTGCTGGTGTGGAAAGCAGCATCCCGAGGTGGCCCTGAGCAGTGAATCCATGGAGGGAGCCTCGGGCCTGTTCCCCAAGACCATTCTGTCTTCCTAGCCCTTTTGGCCTGAAATGGAAGGGTTGGCACCAGAGGCTTCTGCAATGCCTCCAGGGCCTTTTTCTCCTTCTCTTGATATTCCCTTTTGCACTGGTTTTCTTAGCTAACGGTTGCTGGGCTACACCACTGCATGCTCTCTGTTTTTCTACCACATGGCAAGGCTGCAAATTTTCTAAATTTTTACACTCTGCTTCTCTTTTTAATTCTGGCTTTACATTATGCCTTTGCCACCATAACTTTGTGTAGGCTGTTGCAAGTAGCTAAGCAGTTTCCTGAATGCTCTGCTGCTTAGAAATTTCTTCCACCAAATAATCTGATTCATAATTCCTAAGTTCCAACTTCCACAAAGTCCTAGGACATGGACAGAATGCAGCCAAATTCCTTGCCAGTTCACAGCAAGGGTGATCTTTGCCCCAATTTCCAATAAACTCCTTATTTCTATCTGAGACCTCCTTAGAATGGTCTTTACAGTCCATATTTCTATAAGGATTTTGGTCACTACCATTTAGCCAGTCTCTAAAACAATTCAAACTTTCTCTGGTATTCTTGCCTTCTAAACTTTGACCAGCATCTAGGTTTTTTCTGTATTTGTCCATTTCTGTTTGTTAGGAAAATAGTCAGGGCCCCTCAGATGTTCAGAATCTTGCCAAGCATTTGATGTAAATAAGCACATGCACCCAGGTATTCCTTGGTTATTATCTAATGTAATTTTGCATATGCACCCCAGTGTCCTGGGTTATGGACTTAAGTATAAAGGACTAATGGCCTTGATACACAGTGCTTCTCAGGATGTTCCAGGAGGCCACAACGGCAGCTGCTCCCAGCTCTGAAAGAAGCCTAATAATTTTTTACCCATGACTCCCAGGATTTTTTCCTATTACCTAGCTCGTAGACCTGCATGTGAAGGGTTTGTCACCCAATCTGTACAATGGGCTTGAGGAGTCTGTAAGCCCTAACCCTAGCTTGGCACTGTTGCTTATAACAAAATACATGGAACTGGGTGTTTTATAAAGAAAACAAAATTTATTGCTTACAGTTTCAGAGATTGGAAGTCTAAAGTCCAGGGAATACAGCTAGTGTAGATCTCGATGGTGTTGACAGTGATGGTAGGGTATCCCATTGAGAAAATGGCAGAACAGAGAGAGCAGAGAAACAGACTTTTTTTTAAAGCCCTCAGAACCATGCCCCTGACCACCATTTTTAATCCGTTCACTACTGAGGGGTCTTACAATCCAATCACTTCTTCAAGGCTCCACCTTTCAATTACCATAGTAGGATTTCCCACCCTCTTAACAGTCACAATGGGGGCTAAGTTTCTAATACATAAAACTTGGGGGACAATTCAAGCTTCAGTGAGTTTGGAGGGTACATAACTCAATCCACTATAACCAGCCTTCAGATAACTTTAGTTCCCAGAGATGTCCAGCTGCCTCAGCTGACTCTTATTGGAGCAAAGATGAGCTGTCCCAGCTGAGCCAAATAAAGAATTGTTCTTTTTGCTAGTGAAATGGGCCAGTTTGCCATGAAGAAAAACAAAACTGGAAAGAGCAGATATTGCATATTTTTGCAAAGTACAAAATGACTCCTTCCTCCAGGCAGATACAGTCATAAAATAGGTTTAATGGCTCATCAAGGATAGTGTGGGCACCTTTAGGAAAGCACAACCCATCCAATATACTCAGAGGTGCTAAATATAATACACCCAAATGTAAACAGTTTTGTTCCAAAGAGCCCTTTCGGATTGCTCCTTGACTTATGTTTTCTTCCTCAGTCACAGGGATCTTAACAGTAACTGGGTCTACCTGATTGCATTTCTCATGTGGATCTCTTTACAAAGAACATTATACAAAAAGAAAAAAAGAAAAAAATTAAGTCTGTAGTATAAAATATGTTACATTTAATTCACTGGCTAGTTATTTTAAATATACACTTAACGTTGGGTAAGAAACACAAAGAGTAGAGTTTCAAGATGGCGGCGGCTGCGGCGGCTGGCGCGGAGTAGCTGAGGTGGAAAAGGTGGCCACTGGGCCTCAGGCAGCCGGGAAACTTGTGGACCTTCCTCTGGCCATCTCTTAAGGGAGGACTGCTGCTGCTGGCCGGTCGTGGGGGCTCAACGCCACTTTGCCCCCGGCAGGAGAGGCTGCCTCATTTACAGGCAACAGCTTTGAAGTGTGGAGCAGGAAAAGAACTGATTCTTAGCTGCAAAAGCGAGTCTTGAAACAGGGAACACGGCGCCAGGGCTGCTGTGGATGCAGCCAGGATCCCGGAGGCTGGGGCCGCACTGAAGGCAGCCAGCTGCCCTATTCAGGATTCGAGGTTTCAGGCCGGCATTAAAGAAGATTCCTGGGAGCGCCCGAGCGGCGCCGCGACTGAACAGCCCGAGGCGGCAGCGCCGAGAACACGGAAGGCAACAAACCAGAGACAGAGCGAGCGCCCGACCTGGCACAGCACTGTGAGTGATCCCTGGCACAGCTCTGTTCGGGGGGTGGATGCCCACGCGGCTCCCGCCTGCACCACCAGGCCACTATTTTCCCAGGTGCGGGCAGCTCCGCCCTGCTCGGCCATCACTGAGCCCATTTGCTTGGCCTGGCGCGGGGCTTTCCGGACCCTGCGGGCCGGCCTCCTCTCCCACTCCCGCCACGGTTCTCTGGTGGGGCTGGGGGTGTGGAGCGTTCCGACCAGTGTTGGGAGGGCTAGGAAGTACGGGCGGGCCGACTGTCACTCCACCACACCCTGGACTCCAGCCCCGGTAAACTTCCTGTTACTGGGAGGCAGATACCATCTCTGCGACCACCAGTTTGGAAAAAAGCCTAACGAATTTCTGGTTGGGAATAGTGTGGTAGGAGAGTTCCCAGGTCCGCTTGAACCTGCCGGAGAGCAGGCTGCAGGCGGGCACTAGACTCGGTTTATACCGGGGGGATACAAAGGTGAACAAGACCTGAGAAAGATCTACACAGTCCTACAAAGGCACCCAGAGAGACCGGTCGTCTGTGCCTAGCAGAAACCTGGTAGACTTCCTGGGCGAGGCGGTGCTGAGCAGGGTCTTGAAGGCCCAGCTGATAGAAGAGGGGTGCAGAAGACACACCCCAGCCCAGCACAGTGTGCACAGAGGGGGGAGACGTGCGGCCAGGGAGGCGGAGACTCAACAGAAACCACACACCCGGTGGGGTCGCCACTGCACAATCTAACAGCCTGGGCCAGAGCACACGGAACGGGGAGAAGTCCTGTACAGAAAGTGAAAGCTCAACAGAGATCACACACCCTGTGGTACGTGATCCACCAGCCCAGCACAGTACAAGCTAACCAGAAAGGTGGATCCCCGGAGAAGCCCAAGACCCGAGGCAACCACACACACAAGACACTAGAGGCCAACTGAGCAGTCACGGCGGGAGCCATACCAAATTGGCAACCACAGCAACATCCTAGTTAATCATTAGTCTCAAACCGGTGGACTGTGAAACCCCCTGCCACAATGAATAAACACCAAAAAAAAAGACACCAGAAATACAAAAAATCGAGAAAGTACACCACCAAAAGTTAATAAATCTCATACTCTAGATCCTATAGAACAAGAAGCCCTTGAAATAACTGACAAGGAATTTCGAGTGATAATTCTAAGGAAACTGAATGAGATACAAGAAAACTCAGCTAGACATCATGATGAAATGAGGAAAAGTATACAGGATCTGAAAGAGGAAATATACAAGGAAATCAATGTCCTGAAAAAAAATGTAGCAGAACTTGCTGAACTGAAGAAGTTATTCAGCGAAATAAAAAACACAACGGAGAGTTTAACCAGCAGGCTTGTCGAAGTTGAAGAGAGAACCTCTGAACTTGAAGATGGGCTGTTTGAAATAACACAAGCAGACAAAAAGAAAGAAAAAAGAATCAAGGACATGGAAGAAAATCTGAGAGAGATATCAGACAACCTCAAGCGCTCAAATATCCGAGTCATGGGTATTCCAGAAGGGGAGGAAAATGGAGATTCCATTGAAAACATATTCAACAAAATAGTGGCAGAAAACTTCCCAGGTATAGGAAAAATCACAGATCTTCAGATCCAGGAAGCTCAATGATCTCCAAACATATTCAACCCAAAAAGGCCTTCTCCAAGACATGTCATAGTCAAATTGGCAAAACTCAGAGACAAAGAGAGAATCTTAAAAGCTGCAAGAGAGAAGCGTCAAATCACCTATAAGGGAGCCCCAATCAGGTTAACATCAGACTTTTCATCACAAACCCTAAAAGCTAGAAAGGAATGGGATGATATTTTCAAAATACTAAAAGACAAAGATTGCCAGCCAAGAATACTCTACCCTGCAAGGCTATCCTTCCGAAATGAGGGGCAAATAGTATATTTCTCAGACAAACAAAAACTGCGGGAGTTCACTACCACAAGACCACCCTTACAAGAAATCCTCAAGGGAGTACTGGGTTTGGTTCCTGAAAAATAACTACCACTGCCATAAAAACCTAAGAAAAATCTAAACCCGCTAGTACAATAAAAATGGCATTCATGAAGAGAAAACAAGCTAACAAAAACACTATCTACAACCTAAGAACCAACAAACAAAGAAACCAAACAGTAAATCAGAAAGCAAGGAACAAAAGACACCTAAGACAACCAAACAACCAATAAAATGCTAGGAATAAATCAACACCTTTCAATAACAACTCTTAATGTTAAAGGCTTAAATTCCCCAATTAAAAGACACAGACTGGCTGAATGGATCAAAAAGCAGGACCCAACTATATGCTGCCTACAAGAGACCCACCTCACCCATAAAGATTCACACAGACTAAGAGTGAAAGGATGGAAAAAGATTTACCATGCAAACAGAAAAGAAAAATGAGCTGGAGTGGCTATTCTTATATCTGACAAAATAGACTTTAAACTAAAAACCATAAAAAGAGACAATGAGGGACACTACTTAATGATAAAAGGACTGATCCATCAAGAAGACATAACAATCATAAATATGTACGCACCCAATGTTGGAGCAGCCAGATTTATAAAACAAACTCTATTAGACCTAAAGAAGGAAATAGACACTAATACCATAATAGCAGGGGACCTGAACACTCCACTGTCAATATTAGACAGATCATCTAGGCAAAGAATCAGTAGAGAAACACAAGATCTAAACAAGACTCTAGACCAATTGGAATTGGCAGATATCTACAGAACATTCCACCCAACAACCTCAGAATATTCATTCTTCTCATCAGCACATGGATCATTCTCCAGGATAGATCACATATTAGGTCACAAATCAAGTCTCAATAAATTCAAAAAAATTGGAATTATCCCATGTATCTTCTCAGACCACAATGGATTAAAACTAGAAATTAATAACAAACAAAACTCTGGAAACTATACAAACACATGGAAATTAAACAGCATTCTACTTAATGACATATGGGTCCAAGAAGAAATCAAGCAGGAAATCAAAAAATTTATTGAAACTAATGAAAATAATGATACATCATACCAAAACCTGTGGGATACTGCAAAAGCAGTATTGAGGGGAAAATTTATTGCATTAAATGCTCACTTCAGAAGAATGGAAAGATGGCAAGTGAACAACCTAACACTTCACCTTAAAGAACTAGAAAAAGAAGAACAATCCAAACCTAAAGTTAGCAGACGGAAAGAAATCATTAAGATCAGAGCAGAACTGAATGAAATTGAAAACCAAAAAACAATTCAAAAGATCAATGAATCAAAAAGTTGGTTTTTTGAAAAGATAAATAAAATTGACAAACCATTAGCATGGCTAACAAAAAAAAAGAAGAGAGAGGACTCAAATAACCAAAATTAGAAATGAAAAAGGCGATATTACAACTGATTCATCTGAAATACAAGGAATCATTCGAGACTACTATAAACAACTATACGCCAACAAATTTGAAAATCTGGAGGAAATGGATAAATTTCTGGACACACACAAGCTCCCAAAACTGAACCGTGAAGACGTAGAAAATTTGAACGAACCAATAACAATAAAGGAGATTGAAGCTGTTATCAGAAGGCTCCCAACAAAGAAAAGCCCAGGGCCAGATGGATTCACAGCAGAATTTTACCAAACATTCAAAGAGGAATTGACACCGATTCTTTACAAACTATTCCAAAAGATTGAAACGGACGAAAATCTCCCAAACTCATTCTATGAAGCAAACATCATCCTGATACCAAAACCAGGTAAAGATATAACCAAAAAAGAAAACTACAGGCCGATATCCTTGATGAATATAGATGCAAAAATCCTCACTAAAATACTAGCAAACAGAATACAGCAACACATACGAAAAATTATTCATCACGATCAAGTGGGATTCATCCCAGGGATGCAAGGTTGGTTCAACATACGCAAATCAATAAATGTGATACACCATATTAATAAACTCAAACACAAGGACCATATAATCATCTCTATAGATGCTGAAAAAGCATTTGATAAAGTTCAGCACTCATTCATGACAAAGACCCTCTATAAGTTAGGTATAGAGGGAAAGTATCTCAACATAATTAAAGCCATATATGACAAACCCACTGCCAATATCATCCTGAATGGGGAAAAGCTGAAAGCTTTTCCTTTAAGAACAGGAACTAGACAAGGATGCCCACTCTCACCACTCCTATTCAACATAGTGTTGGAAGTACTAGCCAGAGCAATCAGAGAAGAGAAGGAAATAAAGGGCATCCAGATTGGAAAAGATGAAGTCAAACTGTCCCTGTTGGCAGATGACATGATCCTATATATCGAACAGCCTAAAACCTCTACAAAAAAACTGTTGGAATTGATAAATGATTTCAGCACAGTAGCAGGATACAAAATCAACACACAAAAATCAGTAGCATTTCTTTTCTCCAATAGTGAACATGCAGAAGGAGAAATCAAGAAAGCCTGCCCATTTACAATAGCCACCAAAAAAAATAAAATACTTAGGAATTGAGTTAACCAAGGAGGTGAAAAATCTCTATAATGAGAACTACAAACCACTGCTGAGAGAAATTAGAGAGGATACAAGAAGATGGAAAGATATTCCATGCTCTTGGATTGGAAGAATCAACATAGTGAAAATGTCCATACTACCCAAAGTGATATACAAATTCAATGCAATCCCCATCAAAATTCCAAAGACATTTTTCTCAGAAATGGAAAAAACTATTCAGACATTTATATGGAACAATAAAAGACCACGAATAGCCAAAGCAATGCTCAGCAAAAAAAATAAAGCTGGAGGCATAACACTACCTGACTTTAAGCTATACTACAAAGCTATAATAACCAAAACAGTATGGTACTGGCATAAAAACAGACACACTGACCAATGGAATAGAATAGAGAATCCAGAAATCAACCCACACACTTACTGTCATCTGATCTTTGACAAAGGCACCAAGCCTATTCACTGGGGAAGGGACTCCCTCTTCAGCAAGTGGTGCTGGGATAACTGGATATCGATATGCAGGAGAATGAAACTAGATCCATACCTCTCACCGTATACTAAAATCAACTCAAAATGGATTAAGGATTTAAATATACACCCTGAGACAATAAAACTTCTTAAAGAAAACATAGGAGAAACACTTCAGGAAATAGGACTGGGCACAGACTTCATGAATATGACCCCAAAAGTACGGGCAACCAAAGGAAAAATAAACAAATGGGATTATATCAAACTAAAAAGCTTCTGCACAGCAAAAGAAACAATTAAAAGAGTTAAAAGACAACCAACAGAGTGGGAGAAAATATTTGCAAAATATACATCTGACAAAGGATTAATATCCAGAATATATAAGGAACTCAAACAACTTTACAAGAAGAAAACAAGCAACCCAATTAAAAAATGGGCAAAAGAGCTAAGTAGGCATTTCTCTAAGGAAGATATCCAAATGGCCAACAGACATATGAAAAAATGCTCAACATCACTCAGCATCCGGGAAATGCAAATCAAAACCACATTGAGATACCATCTAACCCCAGTTAGGATGGCTAAAATCCAAAAGACTATGAACGATAAATGCTGGCGAGGCTGCGGAGAAAAAGGAACTCTCATACATTGTTGGTGGGACTGCAAAATGGTGCAGCCTCTATGGAAAATGGTATGGAGGTTCCTTAAACAATTGCAAATAGATCTACCATACGACCCAGCCATCCCACTGTTGGGAATATACCCAGAGGAATGGAAATCATCAAGTCGAAGGTATACCTGTTCCCCAATGTTCATCGCAGCACTCTTTACAATAGCCAAGAGTTGGAACCAGCCCAAATGCCCATCATCAGATGAGTGGATACGGAAAATGTGGTACATCTACACAATGGAATACTACTCAGCTATAAAAACGAATGAAATACTGCCATTTGCAACAACATGGATGGACCTTGAGAGAATTATATTAAGTGAAACAAGTCAGGCACAGAAAGAGAAATACCACATGTTCTCACTTATTGGAGGGAGCTAAAAATTAATATATAAATTCACACACACACACATACACACACACACACACAAACCGGGGGGGGGGGGGAGAAGATATAACAACCACAATTATTTGAAGTTGATACAACAAGCAAACAGAAAGGACATTGTTGGGGGGGAGGGGGGGAGGGAGAAGGGAGGGAGGTTTTGGTGATGGGGAGCAATAATCAGCTACAATGTATATCAACAAAATAAAATAAAATAAAAAAGAAACACAAAGAATAATTACAATTTGTCATGATGTAATATTGATTTGATCATCTCATACTGTACACGATAGTCAACTCTATACCCATAGACAGGTATAATCAATTATATTTCAATAAAAATAAATAAATAAATATGACAGTATGTAAAGTAAGGCAAATCATAAATAAAGCCAAAATGTTTCATTATTTTAGTTATACTAAGTTTCCATTTATATTGTCTGAGCTAGGGCTCAGACCCTCCAAACCCATTGTACAGACTGGGTCCCCAGACCCCCCACATGCAGGTCCATAGTAGGTAATTGGGAAAGATTCCAGGAGATGTTGTCAGATCTCAATCCTCAGCTTCCTCAGCGGGAGCAGCTTACAGGTCCGGCAGTGGCAATACACTTGCAGAGCGTCCTGGGGGCACTAGCAGCAGCAGCCTCCAGCAGCAGTAATGATCTCCCCGTGCCCCCCCCCACACGGGGGGGCATCTCAGGGCTAGGAGGCGCGGTGGATCAGAGCCACTCATCCTTATACTTAAGCCCATAACCCAGGATACCTGGCTGCACATGCGCAATTACACTAGACCATAACCAAGGAACACCTGAGCGCATATGCCTATTTACATCAAATGCTCGGCAAGATTCTGAACATCTGAGGGGCCCTGACCATTTTTCCTATATTTTCCCAACACAGTATCTTAATCTATGGCAGTATAGGTCCATTGTTAACTTTAAGTTCTCTATTCTGGAAAATTAGTGAATGTCTAGATCAATTGTAGCTAGAATAATGGTCACTCTCCTGGCTCTTTATGGATTCATTTCTTCTTTGGGTGCTTGATCTTAACAATTCTTCAAAATTCCATGTTCTGAATTTTACATTTCTTCACATCAATTCTCATTAAACTGGTCAATGCCTTGTATCATTTCTGACACACTAATGATAAAAATGCTCATTTTCAAGAACTTTCTCTGTTTACAGGTGTAGGGAAAGTGAAGGAAAATGGTCAGGGACCCTCAGATGTTCAGAATCTTGCCTAGCATTTGATGTAAATATGTACATGAGCCAGGTGTTCCTTGGTTATTGCCTGATGTAGACATGTGTGGGCACCCAGGTGTCCTGGGTTATGGACTTAAGTATAAAGGATGAGTGGCTCTGATACACAGGGCCCCCCACCCACCTGTGGGATGCCCCTGGGGTGGGGTATGGGGAGGCCGTTGCTGCCAGTACTCCCGGGATGCCCCAAGAGGCCACTCCCACCACTGCTTCTGCTGCTGTTGCTGCTGCTATAAGCTGCTACTGCTGAGGACTGAGCTCATGTCATCTTCCAATGGCTCCCCGGATCTTTCCCAATTACCTAGCATGGACCTGCATGTGAGGGGTCTGTGACTGAGCCTGGCATGTGAAGGGTCTGTGACTGTAGGGAAAATATAGGAAAACGGTCAAGGCCTCTCAGATGTTCAGAATCTTGCCAAGCATTTGATGTAAATACCCAGGTGTTTCTTGGTTATTGTCTAATGTAATTTTGCTTGTGCACCGGGTGTCCTGGGTTCTAGACTTAAGTATAAAGAATGAGTGGCTCTGATCCACAGTGGCCCCCACCTCTGGGATGCCCTGAGGTGACCATGGGAAGGCCGCTACTCTTGCTGGAGGCTGTTGCTTCCAGGGCCCCCAGGACCCTTAGGGAGGCTGCTGCTGCTGCTGCTGCTGAGGACTGAGCTCATGTCATCTGCCAATGTCTCTTGGGATCTTTTCTCAATTACCTAGCATGGACCTGCATGTGAGGGGTCTGTGACTCAGTCTGTACAACAGGTTTGAAGGGTCTGTTGGCCCTAACCCCTAGCCCTGACAATACAAATGGAAAACTTAGTGTAACTAAAGTAATGAAACAATTCGGCTTTAGTTATGAATTGCTTTAACAATACAACAGACATTACTATTATCTTGGACTATGTGACTCTAAGCAATGCTGGAATGTAAAGGTGATCACTGTGCTCAGAAAACCTTTGCAAAATTGCCTGCTGCAGGTGCATAGGGGAAGCCTCCTTTCCCTCCAGTACTGTGGCCTTCTGAAGATTACACTGGTGTTTTCCCCAGAAAAGAGGCTATTTCTACATAGAATTCATCCTCAGAAATATTTCTCCATCACTCAATATTTCTGATCAGTTCAACAACAAAAACAAATCTGGTTATTACCCTCCTTGTCACATAGTTGAATCACCCAGAGGAATGATTTTTTTTTAATCCATTTATCTATATACTATGTAAGCAATGATGAAAAGTTCACATAAACTCTAACATATCTGTCATTTTACAGACTCATAAGTACTTATTTTGCACAGCTCTATGTTGCTGGAAACTATGCATTCTGATGACAGAGACCTTTTTAATGTGTGTGAATCTGGCTTCAGTATGTCCTCATCCTGGAGTATTTCTGATGGGTCTTTAGCAAAATCACTTTGTTTTAAGTTTAAGCTTTAAGCTTCTTACAGGTAATATTAATTCCCTAAATCTCAGCTTACACATGCTGAATTTTGTACTCACTTCATGTGTTTTTCTGCACATTTTTAAAATGCAACACAACTGAATCCTATTGTGTGAAGCTGGAATCATTATCTTTAGTGAACAGTATCTCAACAACAAAAAAAAAATTGAACATTCTCAGCTAAAGAACATTATAGTACATCCTCAAATGACTACTTTCAGCTCGATGTCATGAGATGGTATTAAGAAGCAGTGTGAGCAAAACTGTATTTGAAAATGCTCATCTTTCTACCAATATAAAGAAGTTACATCTGCTTAGAATATAAAAGAGACAGCAGGCATATTCCTGTGGTTAGCTATATTTCCCATCCCTGGAAAGAAATGGATTCATGTGCAGGCTATGAAATTTTTATTTTGAGTTATGGGATAAACAAAGATTTATAAAACTCGGCATTTTTGTTTTTCTCATGGGTCATGGAATTCCAACTTTGCCACAGGATTCCAATACCATCCTAACTTTTTTCATTCATATGTAGAAGAATTAGCTATCATTTTGACACAAATTAGTGTATGGAATTAGAAATTGGAGTTCTGGAATTTTCCACAGCCACACTTAGTGTTATGTAAAGCTCCCACATAGAGTAACAGTCAAACTCTGGACACACTATTTGGTCTTAAATCAACTTCATATCCCAAAACTCTATTCTATAGCACTATGGAAACTACTTTGGTCATAGTGATGAGTGCTGTGGCTATGGATGCATAGGGAGTGGCTATGGTTGGGACTTTGGAGGGTTGGGCCAGGTCAATGGGTATGGTTATTTGGGTATTGATATGGCTGCTCTCACCCATTCTGCTGTGAGAAAACAAGTCCTATCCTATTGCTTCTGCTGTGCTCTGGGTCAAATGTGTCCACCAAAAGTTTGCTGTTGGAAACTTGATCACTACTCTAACAATATTAAGAGGGTGGGAAATAAAATTATTATATATGAAAGGTGGGTCCTGTGAGAGGTGATTGGATCATGAGGACTGTGCCCTCATGAATGGGTTAATCCGGTCACAGAGTAATGAATTATCATGGATGTGGACTAGTGGTTTTATATGGAGCACACGAAAGAGTTCTTACTATTCTCACCATGTGATACCCTGGTGGCCAAAGGACCAAGATGTGCCCCCTGAACTACGGACTTGCCAGTCTCCAAAACTGTTAGAAATTAATTCCATTACTTTATAAACTACCCAGTTTCAGGTATTCTGTTATAATTCAATACAAATAAATACGTATTGGAAACTTTGACAGTTAAAACAATTTATGTGGAGATTCATCAGTTCAATTTCACATGAAGAGAAATCGTCTTCTTTTCACCCACTGTTTATTACTGGTGATCCCCTCTACATTGCTGCGTATCCATTTACTGCTGGCCACTGTGAACATAGGAGTCAGCCTATATCAATCCTACTGATCAGCTTCTCCTGGCATCTGAGAAAACTGAGCATTTGAATTGCAAATCTCAACATTTTAATTACAGTTCCTCTTACCAAATTCATTTTTAACTCTGACATCAACTAATTTTCCTGTATTCCATATCTTAGAGTGCTTACATTTTCAATTTTTCTATAAAAATGCTTAATCTGCCATAGCAAACATTGTCACTTGATATTTTGTAGCTTCTTACAAAAGGGATGAGATCTGATTGTCTATTTTTGCCTTTTTCATGAGAAAATGTAATTTTCTCCCACTTTTACCTTCATATACAATATAAGCAAAGATTTAAAAAGCCAGAGATAGTTAACATGAAAAACAGTCATGTATTAGTTTCTCAGGGCTGCCATAACAATGTACCACAAACCGGGAGAATTTAAACCAGAGATCTATTCTTTCACAGTTTTTGGAGGCTAGAAATCCAAAGGCAAGGTGTCCACAGGGTCACAGGGCCACACTCTTTCTCAAGGCTCTAGGGCAGAATCTGTTCATTGCCTTTCTCCTAGTTTCTGGTGCTCCCAGCAATCCTTCACATTCTTTGGCTTGTACACTCATTACTCCAATCTTGCCTCTGTCATCACATGACAATCTGCATGTGTCTCTGTGACTCTTCTCTTCTCATAAGGACATAAGTCATATTGGGGTAGGGTCCATCCTAACTGAGTATGACCTCATTTTAATTTGATTACATCCACAAATGTCCTACTTCCAAATACAGTGGTAGTCCTTCCTTATCTGCTGGGGGTATGTTTCCAAGACCCCCAGTGGATGCCTGAAACTGCAGATAGTACCAAACTCCATATATACTTTTTTTCTTATACATACATACCTTTGATAAAGTTTAATTTATAAATTAGGTACAGTAAGAGGTGAAGAATAAATAATAATAAAATAGAACAATTATGACAATATGCCAGTGATACTGCATTTGCACTTTGGGACCATTATTAAGGTTACTTGAACATAGCTATGTGATAGTCAATCCAAGTTGACTACTAAGTAACTGACAGATGGGTAGCACACACAGCATGGATACACTGGACAAAGGGATGATTCATTCCCCAGCTGGGATGGAGATGGACAGCTCAAGATTTCATCACATACTCATAGTTTAAGACTTATGAATTCTTTATTTCTAGAATGTTCCATATAATATTTTTGGACCATGGTTGAAGGCTGGTGACTGAAACCATGGATAAGGGGGGACTACTGAAAGTTTATATTAATAGCTTCCAGGGGTTAGGACTTTGACATATCTTTCGTGGGGACATAATTCCACTCACAACTCCCAAATTCAGAGTTCCTCCAAATATTCAACCCCTCAATGAGCTAAAAGGTGAGGTCTCCCCTCATATTTTCCCTTATGAGAGTTTAGGGACCATTTTTCCTGTTGGCCAAGAATAAGTACAGACATTAAGTCATAAGAAAAAAAGGAGCACACAACATTTGTCTTGGAAAGTGACAAGGCTGAGGTGTCAAGGACTACCAACAGGAAAACTGAATGACTATGAGCCTACGGAGGACAGAAAGGTTAGTTTAACTAACTGCTTCAAATCATGAGCTTTGGAATCAGGCAGACCTGATCTTAAGCCACATCTCTGCTGTTTAGTTATCTGGGTGATTTAAGGCACCTAGTTTCTTTTCCTAAATTTTTCTTTCTTCATTAGCAAAGTGGTGATAAAGTGACATCCTAATAGGGTTGTTATGAAAAATATAAAGGTAATTACATGCAAAGGACTTAGTGCACAGACCAGCATGTAAAAGTTCTCAATAAAGGTCACATACATTTATATTTATATTATTATAAAGTAACAAATAAGGAAAGGAGAATTCTATTGTTTTTTAATCAAAGTTCACAAAAAGGAATGCTAAATAATCCAGAAAAATGTATTTCAAATTATAACATTTCTTGTATACTTGTTAGAATTTTCTGTCATCTGATTGTACATGTCCATATTAAAGTAATAACTTCCCTCTGAAGTATTCTAGAAAGCAGACATATTCTATCTACTTAATTGCAATGTACATTCATATGACTGAATACTCAGTATCCCTGAAAACAGTAAAGAAATGTTAACTGGCAATTTAAAAATAGCTATTAGTTGAAGTTAATGATGAGGATAAAATCAGAAATTTCCCCACAACCAAATAATTTTTATTTTGATAGGCACAGCTGACTTACATTATCTTAGGAAGTCTGTACCCTGATTTTTTATGAAAACGCCCCATTCACTAGAATAGGGCTTCACAGGAACAGGCAATTCAGTACATACCTGCCCAGCTTGACTTCTCATGCACCCAAGTTCATGAGCCAGTTAATCTGCTGTAAGTTGCCAAAGAGAATTTGGCAAGTAATTCTCAAACCCCCTTCACACATGAAACTGCTTGAAGGGAAAAAGCTGAGATTTCTAAAAGCGTGTCTAAGTCCACCCAAACTGACATTGGCAGACCACTGAGCACTTCAAAAGCACAGACAATGGTCACCCAACCAGGCATGGGAATCCGTGATGCTTTCCCAGAAAAAAGGACACATGAGCTAACTTCTACATGACGAGCAGGTGTTAGCCAGTTGGGGGTGGGAAGGAATAGAGCATGGCAGCAGAGGAAGCAGCATATGCAAAGACCTAAAGATAAGGGAATTCATGTTATTCCTGGGACTACAATTTAGTCAGTAAACTATAAAATAGAGAATGATAAGGAGAAGTGAATGGTGAAAATTGAATGTTAAATACCAAATCAAGGATGATTTTTGCAAGCCCTTTTGTGATTTTCTGTAGTAGCAATGAGCAGCTAGAAAATAAAAATATGACACACAAACCATATACAGGATGTAGTTCTTAGTGGTTTGGGTACAGAAACAATTTATAAGAAAAGCCTTTGTGTAACAGTTGTAGGGAAAATTATAAATCCTTTCTAATACCGAAATTTTTACAAACATTTTAACCACTAAGGCATGTGGATATGTGATACCAGAATACTTCCATGGCCATTCTGCAGTAGGAAGTAGACTGGTTATGCCTCATGCCATTGGAGTAGTTCAGATTCAGTAGTTCAGATTGAGCAAACATAAATAGCAAGGCAAAAGCCCAATAATCATTTTCAGAGCACAAGGTAAGAAACTGTCATATTTTGATCATAGTCCCTCTATAGTTTGCTGGGATTGAAACACAGAATCCAGAAAAAATATGGGACAAATCAGTTAGGGCTGGCCAGAATTTAAGCAATACAGTGGTATGTGGTGACAATGTTGTTATGGACCTAAAATCAAATAGATTTGGATTGAAATCATAGCTTTGCAATTTACTTCCTCATATTTTCATTTCTGAATTACACTTTTATGTCTACCTCATAAGCTTTTTGTAAAGTTTACATAAAATAACATCTGCAAAGTGCCTTGCAAGGTGCTTGACATCTCATATTTGCCTACTCTTTTTTCCAAATAAGTTCCCAAATGTGTGAAGGAGAAACATAAAATGATTAGAGCCTAAAGTTTTTACCAAGATTTTGCACATAGGTGCCTTTTTGGTACTATTTTGACCTGGTGAAAATTATTTTCAAAAAGGATGGCATGAATACTAACACTTCTCCCACATGAGGTTGAAGATGACCTGTAATGTCATTAACCTGTGTTGCATCCAAAAACAATCTGAATGATGGCAATGATTCTATTGTGGGTTGTAGATTGAAAGAAAAGTACTAACCTTACTCAGGGCTATCCTAAATCCGAGAGTACATATTTATATAAATAAGATGTGAGTGATCTGAAACAATAAAACTTCATCATCCAGTGCAGTTCTTTTATGTGGCACAAAAACAGATCCCTGTGGGAATCACAGGGTCCAATAAAGTATAGAAGACTCCAAAGTTCTTGATGTGTGTTAATGAAAAGGAATGTCAGGCTTGCTCAGCTATATTATTAGGAAAGTGATTTGGAGTCACTCACAGATGTAACAGAAAACAAATGATACAACTAACAAAACTAGGGGGTTACAAAAACCATCACTTATTTGAGAATAAGTCTTTCAGGCAATTTGATTTCAAAGTATGACAGGGTTAGAGACTATAGTTGAGAACCTGGCTCCTTAGGAACTGCTAAAATGAGGATGAGAAAGGGAAAATAAGAAATATTAACACATCAGAGTATGTCATGGTCTGGATATAAAAGAGGATACACAATTTATAATGTAGAAAGTGACTGTCTAACTATGGAGGAATTTGGATGCCATAAAGGACATAGCTGGAGCCATAACTATAACCAGGCCACCAAAGATTCCATGGTCATGCAGTAGCCATACCAAAATCCATAGCCATAGCTATAGACAGAGCCGTATGCACATTCCCATGGCATCTCCTTGTGTGGCAAGCAGTCTTGACAGGCTCCCAAATGAGCCCCACTTCCTGGTATTCACATCCATGTTTGATCCCCTCCTTTTTATATAGGACAGATCCAGTAACTTGCTTCTAATGGATATAATACAGCAAATGAAATGCAGTCACTTCCAAAACTGGATTAAGACAGACTGACTTTTGTCTCGCTGCCACTCTCCTCGACTCTTTTCATGTGTGCTTTGATAGAGAGACCCATGTGGCAAGGAACTGTGTTTACAAGTCAGTTAGGAACTTAGGACTCCAGCTCAATGTTCCTCAAAGAACTGAGTCCTTCCCACGTGAGAGAGCTTGGAAGAGCATCCTTCTCCAGCCTTCACTTGAGACTGTAGCCCCAGCCAACCCCTAGTTAAAGCCTTCTCAGAAACCCTGAAGCAGAGAACCCAGATAAACCATGCCAATATTCCTGACCCCAGACACAAGTCGATCATAATGCTGAGCAGTTTTAAATTGCTCCTGCATTTTGAGGTAATAATAATAATCTTTTATACAGCAAGAAGTCACTTATATCTTTGGTAATTACAACCCATTGTGTCAGGAGTAGACACCTCCGTTAGACAACAGAGAAGCTATTTGAGTTTAAATGCCATCTTCTTCAGAGGTCATATATTTATCTTCAAAGTGGTTTTCATGCGTGTACCGCCACTTCACTCTGGCGACGGTGGAATATTTTGTAAAATCTCACTGCTGTAGGATAATGGTGAAAAGCCCAGTTTCCAGAGAAACACTGAGTTCAAATCTAGACCCACTACTTTCTAGATTCTTAATCTCCTTATGCCTCAGTTGCTTCATCTATACTATGCTAATAATGATAGCACCTATTATAAGGTGTTGTTAGAATTCAATTACTTGATACGTGAAAAATGCTTAAAACTCTGTCTCATACATAGGAAGAGTTCAGTAAGCGACTGATAGTTTTATTTTTAAATATCTAATTACCTTCAATCACAGACACCACAAGTTCCTTATTGCTAGAGAGTTTCCCAATTTATTTTTAGCTAGTTTGGGAAGACTTTTATTTATTTATTTTTCTGAACCTACTATAAAATAAGATGAGCACATCACTGCAGTCACCAGATTAATCTCCTGCATTTAATATTCATGACATTCAGTAGAACTCTCTGCTGGTTCAGCAACAACAAACATTTATCCAGGTCTTGCTATTTGTAGAAAGGATCATTCCACATACTTGGCTAAATTAGTAGAACTGTCTGTCTTTTCAGAATATAAGCAGAATAACTCAGACTTCAAGGAAATTTCATTAATCTAGTACCATGATTTTCAAACCTTGATGTTCATTAGAAACACCTGGGGAGCTTGTAATATGTACATGCCAGTACAAGGCCCCCACTCACAAGATAACCTAATTCAATTATGATGGAGACTAAAATTAAATGCTTTTAGAAAGCTCCCCAGGGGATTGTAATGTACAGGCAGGACTGAAAAACACTGATTTAGCACAAACCCTCCAGTTAAAATATTAAGACTTATAGAGGCCTATTTTAGGTAACATGGATAATTACTGCTAAAGCTAGGACTAAATGTTGCATCTTTTGATACTGGACAAGTGGTTGTTGAACTATCAGATTACTTCTGAGTTTCTCAGCATTTATTCATATATTCAATCATTCATAAGACAAATATTTACTGAGAATTTCCTCGATGCTGGAAATGGGATACAATACTAAGCAACACAGAGTCACACAGTGATTTTTTCAAGATTAAAATTTTCTAGACGGGATAGATAGCAAAAAATAAAAATAACAATATAAACATCTACAAGTATACAATTGCAACCCTTTCAGTGCACTAAAGGCCAAGTATCACATTCATTAGAATTTAGAGTGGGAGCCCTGATTTAGACTGAGAAGGAAAAGAGTCCTCTAAAGAAGTGATTTTTAATCTAGGGATTATATTATATGTAACTAGATTTTGGGATAGACTTCTAAAAATTATACCCTCAGAGGTAGTTCTTTCCTTCCCCTATTCCTCCACAAAAATATCAATCTTGGAGAGGTTTGCAAAATTATTCCTTAAAAGATTACCTAAATTATAATGATAATAATAATAATAACAAATTACATCTTAAACAGTCGAAGTGGTTTTTGTGCATTATTTTATTTGATCATCACAGCATATTTGTTACTATAGCTCTCTTATGTATAGTTCTACCTAAAATACTTGAACCAAGTAAGAATTGCGAAAAAGTTGATTTTCCTTCATCACATTGTCCCCTCCAGCACATATTTCAGTCATTAAGTACAATGAGGTAATGATTCACCGAATGCAGCTAGATAAGCATTGTAAAAGGCATCCTATTCTAACACCCTCATTTTACAGATGACTTTTGCAAGGAGCTAGGCACCCTGCCACAGCGAGTGAGATCAGCAACTTGCATGATTTCAACAACCACTCCTTTGGTTGATCTTGCAGTCTAAGCACAGCTTCTGAGAAGCATATAAAATAGATGGCAGAAAATGACAGGCAAACTATGAGTGGCATTATTGTATAAGTTCAAAATGATGAATGAATGCCAAGTGGTGAAGGCAGCAGTAAATCATATTTCTAGGAACTGTGAAGGCAAGAGCAGAGACCCAGTTTAACAGTTTAAAAATATCCTCCTGAGAACCAACACCTTTGGGCTGGAGAAAGCCGAAGAGTCCATATGACCCAGCTATTCCACTGCTGAGAATGTACCCAGAGGAATGGAAATCATCATGTCAAAGGGATACCTGTACCCCAATGTTTATTGCAGCACTATTTACAATAGCCAAGAGTTGGAACCAGCCCAAATGTCCATCATCAGATGAGTGGATATGGAAAATGTGGTATATCTACACAATGGACTACTCTGCTATAAAAAAGAATGAAATACTACCATTCACAGCAACGTGGATGGACCCAGAAAAAAGTTATATTAAGTGAAATAATTCAAGCACAGAAAGAGAAATACCACATGCTCTCACTTATTTGTGGGAGCTAAAAATAAATAAATAAATACACAAACAAATGGGGGGCAGAGTTGAAGACACAACCATCACAATTCCTTGAACTTGTTAAGACAAGTGAACAGATATGATGTTGATGGGTGGGAGGGAGAGGGAGGGGGGAGGTAGGAATCAGTAAAGGGACATGAAAATCAACTACATTGTATATTGATAAAATAAAATAATAAGAAGAAGAAGAATAAAAAGAATTAGTTCAAATGGTGATAAACTGGAAGTGATTATTTAATTAGTGTTCTTCAAGATTGACTTTTCTCTAAGATGATCTACTTTGGGTAAATAGGAAAATGATTTGAATTAGGGACCAGTCTAGAGGGAAGCAAGGGATACCAATATTAATTCTTGTAAAGATAACCCAGCATCATCAAATGCTACCTAAAAAGTGTGCTTGCAAGTGTTTGAGGGTTCCTTTAATACCTACACCAATGACTGCCTGGGTCTGTGCTTTCCCACATATGTTCAGAGCTTTGAACAGATTGTATTGTAGCATGTAAATATAAAACCATGGAAGTGTGTATAAGAGGTGAGGAAAGATTTCACAAAGGAGGAGGTGTCTAAACCAGACTCCTTATTTGGCAAAGGAAGAAATGTAATTTGTGGTGATGGGAAAATACATAGGAAGAAAAAAATGTAGAAGTTAAACAAGGTTCAGCGGACCGTGTTTAGATTAGTTTGGCTGTTGTACAGAACTAGAGGGTTATAAAAGCATGACGGTATATGATGACAAGAATAAAAAGCTAAAGTGGCACTGGAGACCTCCTAAAAAATTTACTAGATGAATCACATGATGACCATTTTACTTCTAAATACATTCATTTGATGGTGTTCATGGGAGAAATTAAAGAGAGAAAAGATTGAACCAAAAGAGATCCATTGGGAGGTCCTTGTAGTTAAGTTATAATAAATCAGAGACACAGATAAAACTACCAGAATATTGAATTCAGGTGTCCCTCTTTTCCTCAATTTTCCTGAGACTCTGTACCTATGAAACAGAAGGTGTTCAATGTCTTGGCTGTGCATATTCACTTGGGGGACTCATATAAGAAGGATGGAAGAATGTGGTAATGAATAGAAAGCTATGTTTGACATAGGTAAATGTGGCTGCTTGAAAATAGCTTTTTGTAACAGCAAATATTAATTGTAGAAGAAAACTAATGTTGCCAGATAAGTATCAACTGATAACAAATACAATGATAAAGAATAAGCACATTAAGAAGAAAGAATCATAACTTCGTAACAGCCAGCTAGCAGACACAGGTGTCCTAATTGCATATACAACATCTAACCTCTTGTAATTTTTCACTTCCCTGGATCTACTGAGCTCCTACTCACTGCCCACCCCTGCCCGACTATTTCTCATTTTCCCTGTAAAATATCCAGTCGCCTCTGTACAAATTAAAGTTGTGTTCAGTTCTCACTAAACTCCCTTCTCTATTACAATAGTTATCACTGATTAAAATCTGTCCTCATTGCTTAAAAAAACAAAAACAAAAACTACTAAAATGTTATGTAAATCCTTGAAAATTCTAATACATTGAAAGAATTAGTAACAAATCCCTAAAAAGGTACAATACTTTACTCATTCCTAAAACTACCCCTTAGCGTGAGATAAAGGGCAGCAAAAAGGTATTATGCCACTTGCCATTTTAGTCAGACAGAGATTTGAAGTTTTATTTTTATAAAATTTTTATGGCTCACATATTTATAACCACGATATGTAGAGAATTAAATCTTGCAGTAGTTACATAAAAAAAATTCCAATTAAATTAATTAAAAAGCAAAGGCAAGCTAAAAATAGACTATTAAAAAGTAAGAAAATAAAATAAAATAAACACATTGGCTATATATTTCTCTTTTTAAAGCACAATATAACATATTTGGTTGGTTGGCAGTTTTCTCCCACCTCAGTTTATAATACTGTTCTGCAACTTCCCTCCAAAGTTATGAGGTCCATAAAATGCAGCCATCATTCTGGCATCCTGGGATATTTGTTCAAGAACCACAGGACACCAAAGGGCTCAACTACAAAGCATGTAGTTCAGATGTAGCCAGCTCATTTTATGGGAGGCACACAGATTTCCTGTGGAAGGCTTCAGCATCCACAGACCAATTTGGCCTATAAGAGACCCAAGCTATATTTTGGACAGTTTAACCAATTACAAAGTAAAGGAATTGCCCAGAGGCCAGTGTTCTGCCATCATCTCTCTAGTATAATATAACAAGGACTTTAAAGAATGCACTGTGATTCTTCCCTCTTTGGTCTTCAATGCAAAGTTTGCCATTTGAAGGGCCTAAGGCTCTACACTGAAAACCATGTGAGATCAAAAAGCTTAAAATTCCCTGATATTCTCTGTTTACCAATGATAAAACTTTGATTATCCACTTTCCATCTTTATAAAGCACTTGAATGGTAGATCATCAGGTTATTAACACCAGGAGAATGATTTTACTTCTTAGGGATAGAAAGGGACTTAAAAGCTTCCTTTTGCTCATGCCTTCAACTCCTTCCAAGAGCTCTGTTTCATGCAGAGGATTAAGAATTGCATTATTATCCTAGAACTAGGGATAGAGAGGCAAATCAATATTTATAAGAAAATGAGAAGATGATGGGAAGAGGAATGGGATGTTCCATGAGCCACCAACTGTTGATTCCTCTGTCCCACTTTCTTGAGACATTTATTATGATCACGTAGAAGAAATTTCCTCTGGGGACAACCCACAAATAGTGCATCCCCTATCCCAGATTTCTCTCTACTTGAAGTGAGAAGGAGAAGGAGAAGCAATTTTTCAACAAATCTTACCTAAAAACAGGCCAGGTCCTAGTAGGGGCTTGCACATACAAAAAGATGTAAAAATTCAATTTTTCAATAAATCACAAAAATGAAATAGACCTAAAAACCATCAAAACTCTAGGCCCAAATTTAGATTTTTTAAAGATTATCACTGAAACCCAAGCCTGAAACTCGTAGATGCTGTCACACACTTTCAGAATATAAATCAGTTAAGAAGGAAGAGGACATTTGCAAAAACGTGGATGAGCCTGGAGAAACTTAGGTTGAGTAAAATAAGCAAAGCACAGAGGGATAAATACCACATGCTCTCACTCATATGTGGGAGCTAAGAGAGAAAGGAAGGAAAGAAAGAAAGACCACAGTGCTGCGTTGGACTTGCAGAGGGAGAGAACATACCTTAGGATACAAAGTGGAGTGGGAGGGGGGAAAAGGGAAGGGGGAGGAGGTGGGGAAAAATTGTGTGGGGGACACAGGGTACAAACGCAATATGTTGTAATAGGCAAGCTGCCAGCGTGAATCTGGCCTTCACATCTTGGACACAAGGGGTGACAACCAGCTCTGTATCTCGTGAATATTCATAACCAATAAAAATAAACAAATAAATAAATATAGAAATATAGAAATAAAATTTTAAAAAATAAAAGGGGAGAGGAGAGAGGCATTTCTAAAGATAATTCCTGGAGATTTTTGTTGATATACTATGAGTTCTCACTTCTAAATCATAGAGAGATTTCTCCCTTCTCTATTTCAAATTTGATGAGGGGGACTTCTGTGGAATGACTGGAAAAGCTGGAATACATTTTAGTGCAGGTGGAAGATACAGACAGCTGGTTCTGATTGGCATTTGAAGAACCAATAGCAGCCAGGACAGCAGGTTAAAGGTGGATGTGTTGGGACACGCCTGCATTCCTAGAATTCATTAAGAAATGGGTGTGCATTCACCATCAACTAGATAAGGCAGACATGGGAGGAAGAGCCTTCCTAGAGTTATCTGTCCAATTAAGAATTGGGAAGACACAGGACTCCATCCATAAGAATCTGTAGATAAATTTTAGGTTTCCTGAGAAAAGAATTACAAAGTATCAACGTAATAGAAATGCTTTTGCCTGAGTTTGAAGATAACATTACCAACAATGGCCACTCTCCAAAAGAACCCATGAATTCAGTGCTGGAAAATGTGAGGATCACAGAGAAGGAAGTGGTTTGAAGATAGTAGAATTCAGGCATGTCCTTTCCTAGTTCTCACTGTTTTTAATTAGTAACTTGTACTTAACATTTAATTACTTATTTAAGATACTTTGCAATACTGCATTACATTTTCCAGGTGATTAATTTTATCTGACAGAGTTCTCATCTATGGGCAGGAGAAATTTACCCATATTAAGTACAACTTAAAGAAACAGGAAACAAAAAATGAAGTTACATTGTTTTGTGGCCATGAGTTTTGCTATTCAGCATCCTGGTTAGCATACAGATTTATATATAGACCCACTTTCTAGTCCGTGAGTAGAAATACTGAACCAAATATTTTGTAAAAGTCCAAAGCAACATGCTCCAACATGCTTAATAGCTACCCACATGGTATTCACATAACTTTGACTTTAAAAAAATGTATTTTTAAAAAAGCCTGGGAAGCTTTCTTTATTTGAAAGAATGCATAGCTTCAAGAGTGAGAGAAATAGTTGCTGTAGTAGATTGCAAAATAATTCCAATTCAACTCTCATTCCTGTATTCATGTTCTTTTCCATGTAATTTTTTTTAGCATTCTCTGACTCTGACTATGGACTCAACCATTTGATTTGCTTTGGACAATAAAAGGACACAGAGGGATAATATGCAAATACTAAGCAAATATATATATGTATATATGTATATATATGTATATGTATGTGTGTGTGTACACACACACACACACACACACACACACACACATATGGAAAACTCCTTGACATTGATTGGCCTTAGCAATTTTTTTTTTTTTTTTTTAGTGGCACAGGGATCCAAACCCTTGACTTTGGTGTTAAAGGCAGTGCCCTAACTGAGCTAACCAGACAGCCATAGCAATAATTTTTTTTTTAGTATTACACCGAAAGCTCAGGGAACAAAAGAAAAAATGAAGTGGGACTACATCAAACTAAAAAGCATCTGCACAGCAAAGAAAACAATCACCAAAATGAAAAGGCAGCCTATGAACTAGGAGAAAATATTTGCAAACCACACATCTGTAAAAGGTTAATATCCAAAATATATAAGAAACTCACACAACCCAATAGCAAAACATAAAACAGAAATAAACTGATTGAAAAATAGGCAAAGGACTTGAAATATGTTTCTTCAAAGAATGCACAAAAATGGCCAACAGGTATATGAAAAGGTGCTCAACATCACTAATCGTTAGGGAAATGTAAATGGAAACCACAATGAGATATCACCTCACACCCCTTAGAATGGCTGTTATCAAAAAAACAAGAGATAACAAGTGCTGATGTAGGTGAGTGTGGATAAAGAGAAATTTTGTACACTGTTGGTGGGAATGTAAATTGGAGTAGCCATTATGAAAAACAGTATGGAGATCCCTCAAAAAATTAAAAACTGAACTAGCATAGACCCATCAATCTCTCTTCTGATATATAGTCCCCCGAAATGAAATTAGTACCTTCTAAAGATATCTGGGTTCCCGTGTTCACTGTAGCATTATTCACAATAGACAAGATATAGAAACAATCATCAATGGAAGAATGGATAAAGAAATTGAGATAAAAGGGGTCTTCAAAAAGTTCGTGGAAAACTTTGCATTTTTTTTTTTAAATACACTTCACAAAGTTTTATATATATAAGATAACATTGTATTTTATACTGGAAATTTTCTTGAGAGTAAATTTTAGGTGCTCTTACAACAAAAAAAAGGTAACTAAAGTTATGGATATATTGTTGCTTGACTATAGCAATCATTTGATATATGTGTATCAGACATTTTTTAAAAAAACAAAGAAATCTAAGAATAGAATCTTAATGAACTCTTTTTTTTTTTTTTACTTACTAGAGCCCTATGTATGTGATGCCTAAAAGAAATACTAAAAGAAAACAAATTTTTGTTATCTTTCTGAAATCCTAGGAGTCTCTTGTTAATGTATCTAGAGATATTTAGAGTGGGAAGAAAGAATTTTACAAATAACCGTGAAAAGTAAAGCAATGAGGAGCCCAGAGATTAATAAGGAAACAAATCGAAACATAAGGAAGAAAGATAGAAGTAACTCTAAAATGCTCAGTTTTAAATGAAATATGACATTAATTTCTCACCTTTTAAAAATTGTATTGTCCAGAGAAAAATGTATGTGTGTGTGCACATGCATATGTGGGTGTGTGTATGTGGAGAGAAAGAAGGAGAGACGTATAATCAAATAACATATTTATAAATTTATGTATATATGTGTTCATATATAAAAAAGTAATGCATGGAATATTTTATTTTATGTACACAGATGTTTTTAAATTTTAATTATGTATCTATTTATCCCTCCATTGGTGAGTACTAGTCCACGTAGGCTGCTATAACAAAATTCCACAAATGGTAACTTGTAAACAACATAAATGTATTTCTCACAGTTCTAAAGGCTGAGAATTCCAAGATCAAGGCACCAGCAGATTCAGTGTCTGGTGAGGGCTCACTTCTTACAGTGCCTTCTCACTGTGCCTTCACATGGTGGAAAGAATGAGGGCTTTCTCTGTGGTTTCTTTTACAAGGGCACTAATCCCATTCATAAGAACTTCACCCTCATGACCTCATCACCTTTCAAAGGCCCCACCACCTAATGCCATCACCTTGGGGGTTAGGATTTCAACATATTAACTATGGGAGGATACAAACATTCAGACCGCAGCATTGCATGTACTTACTGTGCACTCATATATACTGTGATATACTTGTACAGCAAGACATGTTCTATGCCCACAAGAAGGCAGCAGTATAGAAGAAAATATAAGTATGTTTATAAAAATAAACATAACTCACGCATATACTAAAAAGCAGAGAAATGAATCTAATCCAATGCCATGCTGGATGCAAATGTTTTCATGCTCTGGAAGTCAAGAATGACTTTAGACATTGGAGCCACTAAAGGAAGTGAGGCATGAACTGAGACTTTTAAGGGTCGGTTAAATAGATGAGAAAGGGCACGATGTCCATACCATGCCCAAAAGGAGTAGCCTGAGAGAGGCATGAAGGCTTCAGCAGCATAAAGCATCCCAGAAAATCCACAGGTATGCATCTTGCTGGTGAGAAGGGTTTGTGAGTAGAAATGGTGGATGGTTAATGGGGATAAAGGATGGCAAGGACCTTGTGATTAAGACTTTCTTATAGCAAGTTAAAGGTTTGAGCATATTTTCATAGATATGAAGAAGTTTAATACTGGTTAGACATAATCTTTAATCCTTCAAAAGATCATCCTGGAAAACAGAATGGATGGTTACTACTAGATAAGTGGCAAGATGGTTTGGGATTGGAAGGGACAATCCTGTGGGCATAACCCAGGACAAGTATAATGAAGATGTAAACTAAAATAAAATAAGTGGGACTGTACAAAAGGGTAATAGAATCAAGGGTGTTTCAGCCCATCCAATTAAAAAAAGAACTTATACATATATTATTACAATTATGTAAGTGATACATGCATAATTTATTTATCCATATAAATACCATTAGAGAACATACAAAAATTAAAAGCTCAATGACAATGTGGAGAAAGTGTGGGTTTATCATGTTACTGAAAGCATTTCTTTTTTTGCTTAAAATATAAAAGCTTATAGCTTGGTTTGGTAACACCAAGCTCCTCAAAATAAAGTCTATGTATCTGAGTAAGATTATAACAGAATTAGTTTAGTGTTTAAATCCTAGAGAAAGAGAATTTATAGAAGAAAATTTGTTCAGTACAAGTGGAAGGATTACTTGAGAGTGGACTCACACATAGGAGGATTGAGGCTTGCAGGGAAACAGCTGTTTGGAAATAATAATCATGGGATATTCCAGATCACATTGTTAAAAACTTTATTTTTTATTTTCCTTAGGCAGTAAAAGTAAAAGTCTTTAAGAGAAAATAAAGGCATAAGCAGAAAACTTGAAAAGGCAAATGGAACTTTCCCTTAGTAATCAGCAGACAGAAGCTTCTTACTAAAAAAGATAAAAGACTGCTTTGAAGCTTCCTGGGGACACTATGCACAAAGCTCATAGAGGTCTCCAAGCTACAGACAAATGCTGGCTCTGATACTGAGAAAGGTGTGTTCAATTCTAGACAAAAGTAACACATGGCTATTCAAAGCAATAATTAGTAATGGTTGAGAATTAGTAGGAAAAAGTCTTTGGTTGTCTATAGTGCTGTTTTTTTGTTGTTGTTGTTTTTATTTTTGTTTTTGTTTTTGTTTTTTCCAATTCTTAATCAAAATTGGAGGCCATCATTTTATAATACAGCTACTATTTATTTTTTTAATGAATCCCCTGTGAGTTTCCTGGCCAGTCAGCCCATAAGATCATAATCAGGAAAATACCATCCATCTCATGAATACTATATTCTAGTTTTAGAAAAGAAAAAGATAATGAATTCTTAACCTTACAGACCAAATATATAGTGGTGACAAATATTACAAGCTTAAAAATTATCAAGGACATTCTTGAGCATAAGTAGACAAGTTTTTTGCTAAAATCTGCTGATGAATAGAAAGTGTCGATGAATACTACATGAAGAGTAAGAACAGAGATTCATAGAATTTTAAAACATCCCTAAAAAGGAGGCAAGACTGTGTTAGTACATGAAGAGGAAAGTGGACACTGCTCCTTTATTCGACAAATATTTGCTGGACATCTCCTACGCTGCAGGCATTGTTCTAGACATTTGAGGTTTGTCAGTCAGGCAAACTTATAAAGATCTCTGCCCTTATGGAGTTTATACTATAGCAGTTGTATTAGTTTTTTATGGCTGCTGTAATAAATTACTACCACATTTAAAAGAACACAAGTTTGTTTTCTCACAGTTCTGGAGGCTAAAAGTCTAAAATCAGTATCATTTGACCAAAATCAAGGGCTCTATAAGGCCTCATTTCCTCCAGAGGCTCTAGGGGAGAATCTGTTCTTTGCCTCTTCCAGTTTCTGGAGTCCACAGGCATCCCTTGGCTTGTGCCCACATCATTCCAATCTCTGCCTCTGTTGTCACATTGCTGTCCCCTCTTCTGTCAAATTTCTATCTGTTTCTCCCTTATATTTAGAGCCCATGAAGTTCATCTAGGATAATCTCCCCCTTTTCAAGACCCTTAACTTAATCACATCTGCAAAGACCTTTTGTCCAAATAAAGTAACATTTACAGGATCCAGACATTAGGACCTGATTATTTGGTGGTCATTATTTAGCCTATTACCATTATTCAGCCTACCATAGCAGTAGAGAGAAAATTTACCGAGTGATGAATACTATGTAGGTTAGATGGAAATAAGAGATATAGAAAAAAAGAAAACATAGACATGATAAAGGGACCAGCGGTTCCAAGAGTTGGGGGATGGATGGAGAAATTGTTGTTCAATGTATTCTCTTTGGGTACGTTTCATTGAACGAAGAAGAAGTAGGTCATGCTGATATATGCAGGGAGAGCTTTCCAGTGGAAGGAGGGAGCCCCTGAGAGGAGCTTTTTTTTTTCCCCCCATTATTTCATCCATTTATTTCATTTCAAAATGCTGAAGAAACTATTTGGTATAGTTGAAAAAATGTGAAGAAATAAATAATTTCAAATATTCATTACAATTTTTATGGAGACCAACTTGGCAATATCTGTCAAACATTAGCATGGATATGACCCAAGACCCAGAAATTGTGCAACACCTGTACTTTTTTTTTAATTTAATTTAATTTTGTCAATATACAATGTGGTTGATATTGTGGCCCATTACTCATATCTGTTCGCTTGTCATATCAGCTTCAAGGAACTGTGATTGTTGTGTCTTCTTTTAAGAAGGAGCCTGTTCCTCTTGGAACAGCAAGGAGGCCAGTGTGGCTGGAGTGGAGAAAGTGATTGGAAGAGCAGTAAGAGAGCTTAGCAAGGTAAGGAAGGGCATAACAGGCCATTGTAAGAACTCGCACTTTTACTCAGAGTAAAACAGGGAGATATTAGAGTTTTAAGCAGACATATGAACTGACATTTAAAAGTTCACTTGACCACTGTATTAAAAATGGACTGTACAGAGCAACAGGAGACTCAGGGGGCTTCTTTGAAGCTCTTTTGAGGTCATCTGGGTGAGTGACGATGGAGACTCAGACCAGTGAGGTAAAAATTGTAAATATATTCTAAAGTTAGAGCCCAGTCTATTTTCTGATAAATTGGATATGGAGGATTAAAGGTAGGCATCAAGGAAAACTCTGAGGTTTTCACCCTTCACAGCTGGAAGGATGGAGTTGCCATTAACTGAAATGGAGCAGATATCAGCTTTGGCAGGTTTGGGGGAAGAAGACAAGGAGTTCAGTTTTGGATAGGATAGACTTGTATGAATCAGAAGCCAGGCGGAAATTTTAAAGTGTTGGTTGGCTATATGAGCCAGGAAACAAATATAAGCTGGGAGTATAAATTTGTAAGTCATCTAGATTTTATACATGGTACTAAATGTTGTGAGAGCAAATGAGCTCTTATGACGACGGAGAAGCAGATGGAAATATAAAAACCAGGAGGTCCGAGGACTGAGACAGAGGCATCCTACTAGTAAAACATCAGGGAAAAGTAAAGGAATGAGAAGGGAAACTGTAAAAGATGGACCAGGGAAATAGGGGAAGAAAAGAGAGTATGGAGACTTGGAAATCAAGGGAAGAAAGATGTCAACGAAGGATTAATAATGAACTAGTAAATGCCGGTGATAAGTCAATAAGTTGAGGACAGAGATCTGTGTAGTAAGCAAGAAGTTATCATAGACGAAGAACACAGAGCCAGTTTTGCAGTGTGCTAGGGGCAGAAAGCTGACTGCGATGAGTTTGAGAGACTCTTCTGAGTCATAGACAGCAATCATTCCACTAAATCATTCTATCTGCACATAAGGTAACTCATTTGCTGTGGAGTTCATAATGTGCCTTTTTAGGTAGTTCCAAGAAGAAAAAAAAAAAGAGCTAAGTGGATCATTTTACTTAAAGTGCATATATTTCTCTCATGATTTTCCAGATGTTTGATTTATTTTCTACAAGTTCGAGTATCATCAGACTAGATGCTTTGCTGTACAAACACAGCTGTGTGAATTTGAGCACTGACAGCAGCATTGTTAAGTGGCACCTCCTTGTCCTGGCATAAATGGTCAACCGATAGTGAATAGAATAGTAAGAGTAAAATTATATTTATCTCTGGCAGGGCAAAGTCTGACAAGGATATTTTGAGATAACGCCACAGAATAAAAAATGTGTTCTAACTACTTTCTAATACACACAAAAAATGTCTAAAAGGGAACAAAAGCAGAATGGGTCATCCTACACACACTTCCTGTCTTTCTCTTTCTGGCAGAGCTATGGTTACTTTTCACTGTAGCAATTTCTTGTCTTAAATTTCTGCTCTGCTTCATCCTTTTTTTATTAAAGATTTTAAGCATCTTTTAAAATATAATTATTCAGTGGAGGAAGCATATAATGTGGGGCAGATAAAATGTCAAATACAAAGACAGTATGTGAAGTAACATTTCATGGTGGATATGCAGACCACAAGGAACAACATAGCTACTACAGACATTCCTACATTTTTCTACAAGCTTCCTGAAGTCTAGAATAATGTGGGAGTACAAGTCAGCTCAAGCTGCCATAAGAGAATACTACAGACTAGGTGGCTTAAACAACAGAAATTTATTTTCTCACCGTTCTAGATGCTGGAAGTCCAAGATCCAGGTGCCACCAGGATCTTTCATTTATTTCTGATGAGGCCTCTCTTCCTGGCTTACAGGTGGCCACTTTCTCATTGTATCCTCACATAGCCTTTTCTCTGTGAGCTCAGATCCCTGATGTCTCTTCCTCTTCTTATAAGGACACCAGTCCCAGTGCATTAGGGTCCCAACCATATGACCAAATGTAACCTTAATTACATCCTTAAAGGCCCTGTCTCCAAATATGGTCACACTAGGGGTTAGAGTCTCAACAAATGAATTGGGAAATGGGGGAAACAATTAAATCATAACAGAGGGCATGAATTTCTGGGGTCTCTGTGATATTAACTAAGGTAAACCAAGAGGATAGTAAGGATGGCATCAAATTGCAGACCTTTATAGGGCTAATCAAGGCTCTAACATGAATTAACATTTACTGCACCTCCAAATGGAACTAGGATATTTTCATTGAAAGAAAATTCTGGAATCTCAAATAAATATTCACAGTCCCAAAATTCTTCTCCATTGATCATAGACAAATTAAATTTATTGTTCTTTTTAAATGGCTAGTATGTAATGTTGATGAATGCACAAGAATATTTGTAACTCATATGTGAGCTCTAAAGATAATAAAATAAGCATCCATGAACACACCACTCACCCTGTGAGCTAGAATATTAACCATACCATTACATTTGCCCGTATGGTCGTATGTTATTCAATACCCCTATGGCCAAAAGAGATGCGTTGTTTTTGCTGTTTCAAACAATCCTGCTCTGAATGGTCTTCCACATGTCTCCAGCTACACCTGGGTTTAAACCCAGGAAGGGAATTAAAGGGTCTCATAAAGTATGTTCAGATTTACTTTTATGAAATAAAGACAAATTGTTTTCCAAAGCAGTAGTATCAATTTACAATCCCACCTGCATGATATAAATGTTTTCATTGCTTTACTTTCTCAACAACACTTAGAATTTTCCAACTTTTTAATTTTAAATATAGTATATATCATCATGATCTTAATGTTTCTGTTTAGTCATCAGTTTGTGCACATTTTCAAATATTTATTTGTTTTGCATGTTTTCTACTCTGCAAAATATCTACTCTTATCTTTTGCTCATTCTTCTATGTCTTTGCGTGTCTTATATACATACATACGTATTAATATACATACATATTATATATTTTAAGATACTTCAAAAAGGAAATATTTTAGCCAACATGGCTTCAGTGGGCTATATACTCCATCACTTAAGGGAGAAGTAATGCCAATTTAATGTATACTTAACCATATAAGAGAAAAAGAGGACAGAAATGGTCATCATAACCTGGATTTCAAAACCAAAGTCCATACAAAAAGGAAAATCACAGATCAATCTTTCTCATCGTGATATATCCAAAATCCTAAGGAAATTATTAGCAAATTACCAAATCAACTCAAATGTGATGATATGTAAAACAAGATATCTCTTTTTACCCAAAAATTAGATGAAAAGTAGGCAGTGAGATAAGTATTAGGGAGGTTCTGAGAAATCTAGAGAATTTATACACTGTTGTTGAGAGTATAAATAACTGTAACACTTCTAGGGAGCAATTTGACAGTCCTTTCTGAAATTAAAATGCATGTAACCCGTGATGCAGCTATCCTACACTAGGGAGCATAATCCAGAGTGTTTCTCACACAAGTCTGCAAGAAGACATTCATGGGAATGTTCACTGCTGTATGGTTTGTGGAAGTGAAGAGTAGGAAACAGCACAAGTAGCCATGATCATGATGCACATGGTGGAATATCATGCAGGGGCTAGAAAATACTCAGTAGAGGCACATGTGTTTCGAGCTAAGGTTCAGCTGATCAGTGTAGGCATGATCATTACAGTTGTTGATGCCGACGTCTCATCTGACTGATCAGCTGCCATGCTATAGTAAAAAATATTAAGAATTTTGACTATCACCCTGGCATACAGCAGCATGGATGGCTCTTAGAAACATGGCGTTAAGTAAAATTTAAGAGTGACAGTAAAAGAATGTACTGTTCTTTTAAGTGAAAGTTTTGCATAACCCGAAGAAACACAATGTATATTCTTGAAAGATTCAAGTTTCTTCAAGGATTATAATAAAATGTAAAAACAAAATAATAATAATAAGGAAGGGAATGGTATAAGAATTAGGAATAACCACTAAAATAATATAATAAAATAAAACAGAAGATATTTTAAGGGAAGTATTTTTATAATGAGCCACTAACTTAATCCTATGTTCCTGAGGCCTAAAACACACAAACGAACCAAAAACTTAATGCTTTCATTTCCATATATGCAATTTTTCTTGCACATTATTTCTGTTTTAATTACAAAAGTAATGCATTTTAAACAAATACTATTCTGATTATTATTAAGTTCACTTCCCATTATTCTCTCCTGTCCCTGCTAACCAAACCTCACACAAACATATATTGCTTTTTTTTTTACTTTTACTTACTTAAAAAATAAGAATCATATCATAATGTCTCAAAAATTGTTAACATGTAAATATTTTTATATAAAAATTTATCTTTGAGTTTATTTTATTAGCCACCCTCAGGAGAATGTCTGTGAAGATGAATGAGAGCCTAAGAAAAGATGGACTATAATTTGAGATTATAGGTGGAAAGGAAGAATTTATAGAAAAGAATAATCACACCATTCAGACAAGAGCTAAAATGACAAAAGAGGAGAAGCAGTATAGGGGAAGTGAAATTTATTAGGGGATTTAGATAATGACAACCTCTGCTTTATTAGGGACTCTTACTGTGGGCTATCAATTTGAATCCCTTTAATATGTTGGTGAGAAACATCGCTAAAGCTTGTATTTTATTATTCATATTTTGCATTGGTTGTTTCAACTGTGATGTTTGGACTATTATTCTAAAACTGGAACCTGCAGATTCAAGATTCATAAAACTTACATGCCCATGACTATTAGCTTGCCTTTTTTCAGTAATGATCTTTTGTTTTACACGACATGGACATCTTTCCCATATCAATACAAACAGTTATTTTTCATTATTTTCAATGGCTACCTAATATGGAAAAATACTCATAGTATTAAGAAATATTGAAAATGTACCACAGCATTTGCCACCATTCTTCTATTGACCCATCACATGGCTAAAACTTAAAATGAATCAGTAATATGCAGTGCTTGAGAAGGTATCCCAGAATCAGGACTTTTATACATTGCTGGTGGGAATCTGAAATACCACAAAACTTTCAGAGAGAAAGCTGACAATTACTATCCTACAGAAATAAAAGCACAAGTCAATAATATTTATAAAGAAGTATGTCATTACATTGCTTGAATAGTAAATAACTGGTGATGAGCAGACATTTTTCTGCTGAATAATTATAGATTTGTAAGTATCGCACTACATTTTTAGCTGTTTATCATTTTGAGCATGTATGAAACAATGCCATATGCTTTATTACTGTGATTCTTAAGGTCAATAATGACATCTGTTCCATTTCTACTGTAGACCACTAAGTTCCACCATCAGCACAGGAGGTGGCTTAATTAATATTATTTTAAAATAATGATAATGAAGCACACAGCAATCCTCCCTTCATCTGCAAGAGATTCCATCTCCTTATATGCATGAAGGGAATTAATTATGATATTTTCATGAATTTTCTGAAGCAATGCTTAACTACAAATTAGAATACAGAAAATGAAAATTACAAGAGAAATTTCATGCAAACCAAATTCTCCTTCTAATCATACTTCATTTAAAAACCTTTAGATCTTTGTTAGGAATATTAGTTATTTTGTTGTATATTTATTTCATAAGAAAATGGAATAATTTTAAAACTTAAATATTTCTTTTATGAATTTTCGAACTTCTGCTCATCCTTTTGCCTTATGGTTTCCATTTCCACACATCCTTGCTATCTTCTGAAATTGACTTATGCCTTTCTATCCAACTTTGATGAATCCTATTTCCATGACAGCTCATTGGTACTCTCTGTGCTCACCCATTCTGCTCTTTTTAGACACCTTTATAAATTTTATCTGAATAGTTTGTGTTTCTATAAATATTGTATAGATAGCTTTATTTAGATAGTGCCTCCCAGTCCTATTGAGCTGAAAGAACTAAAGACAAAGATGAGAAAAGGGATGTTGATTCAGTCAAGCTCTGGTTATATCCAGGGCTTCCCATTGATAAATAAAAGCTACCTATAGGTGGATAAAGATATAACTCGTACTGTTTTGTTGAACAATTTTTTTCTCAGATTAAAGGGATAAATTATCTATTCCAATAAATATCTCAGCCACAGAGGGTATAGTTCAGCAATAAAGCCAACGCATATTTTTTTTTTACCCATTTATCCATTTATACACTCACTCATTCACCAATCCATTTAACAAATACAAGCCATATATTATCATGCTCTTGCCCCTGGGTGCATAAGAAGTGCAATCATGTTGTAAAGGAAGCAAATATGCACATAGCAGGAAAAGAGAAAGGACAGGGAGGGAGAGGAGAGAAGATGAGGGAGAGAAAAGATGAGGAAGAAGATGAGAAGGAAAGAAAAGAGAAGGAAAGAATACCAGGAGGTGAGATAATATAATAGGTATATGGATGGGACACTGTGGAAGCAGAGAGGTGAAAATAGGGACTGTTCATACCATAGATGAGAATTAGGTCCTGATGAATGAGGTAAAGAAAGAGGGGTATAAACATCTGTAAAAGATCATGTTGCCATTGGGTGTGTGATTTCTCCATTTACTTTATTAAAAGGATATTTGACAGCATGGGTAGCTGGTGACATGGGTGCAAATGTTGGTCACAGTATGTTGAGAGGGCAGAGAGTGGAAGATGGACAGAGACTGAGAAGGAGCAGGTCAGTTTCATCACCTGGCAGGTGTGAAGCCATGTGGCTGAGCCTCTCTGGAGAAGTGGGGAGATTCTTCTAATTAAAAGGGATTCACTCAGAGAAATGATTCTTTCCAGCCAGACAGCCCAGATCAGTGACTGGCCACCTTAACTCAATATGAGAAATACTTTTTCGTGCCAGTATCTCACAACATCCCAGGCAGGGAGAGCACTGTGCAGTGTCAGAGGAAGGGCACAGGGCAAGACAAGTTATAGGAAACTTGTTTGATTTGTTCTTTCTATATTGTGTTTTCCCCTCATTAAAAACAGATAGTCATATAGGAGAAAATTTAGGTGGAGTCTGAGATAAGAGCTCTTTATTTGTTAAAATCTAAGTGTCTTAGAAACAGAGGAATAGAGTAAAGGGTTATTGTTGAGGGGAGAAGAGTAGGAGAAAAAAACAGTCAAAGAAAAACAGAGCAGTTTCACCTGATGTCCTTGAAAGGGAAGGAGTGTGAGTTCTGTGAGTTCCTTGAGCAGCAGGAACCTGGGTACTACTCCAGGATAACACCCAAGAAGTTGGCAACGTCTCAAAGAACGCAGCAGATAGTTTTTATTGAATTCCCAGCTTCAGCGAAGATCACTGCATTCCATACTTGCCTTAGAGAACATAGCCAGTGGAACCCCATCACAGGCTTATACAATGAGGATGTCTTTCATAATCACCACTAACAAAAATTCAGATTCTAATGTTACCTTTAGAATATAAGGACAAGATGTGAACCCTAATAAATTCATGGATAAAATTTCTCATTATCTCATTATGTAGAAATTTGGTTTCAGCATTTAGTCAATAAAAAATATTAAAATTATATGGTCTGTACACCTTAGTTGTTAAGAAGCCTAATTCAAACCTATTAAAATGTGTAAAACAAAATTTCAGTGAGAAGTTTATATTTTATCCTTTTAGCTGGATTCTCACAGAAGCCCCTTGAGTTCATGGCCCTAGCTGGCCTTTACATAAATGTATTTTGTGTGTATAAGATATAAAAGGGAGAAACTATGAGAGATTATAATCTATCCACAGTTACTCCCAGGACATAAATCAAAGTATGTATTTTACTGATGATAGGAATCGCTAGAATTATTTAAAGATCGGTAATAGATATAGTGAAAGCTGGAGCCCTGCAAGGTTGTCTAGAGAGAATGCAAAGGAGATTTTTTCAGGTAAATAAATGGTTTATTACAATTTATGGCTCTGACCCCAACCTTCAATGTGGTCTTCTGGACACATGTGAATCCTGAGGATTACTTGCCGTTTTAGCACTATTCCCATGGCTTTAGGGTTGCTGGTTCAATGTAAATTTCACCGCTGCACTGTGCTTCCCTGGATGACCAGTACATGTTTTATATCTATTTCCCTAGTACTTAGCATAAACATTAAATATACGTTTGCAACATTCAATTTAATTGCGGTTGTATGTAGCTAAAATCTCCCACCTGCTTCATAGTGAAGAAATATGGCCTTTCCTAACCTTTCTACCGATACCAACTGTTGTTCAGCCTTGGACAGAACATTCAAGTCATCCTATGTAAATTGACTCGAATAAAGGAGAAGCCTTTGAGAAAATGACATTTATGGCCATCTCAAAGTTTCTCCTAAGAAACTTATTTTGTTAACATCTTTTGAGAATCTGAAGAATACTATCACATCTCTTTTAAATTTCTTTTCTGCCAAGTTCTCATAGTCAGCGTGGTAGATCATTTCTGACTTGGAATGCCTTAAATCTTATGAAAACATAAGAAGGACGGAATTAACATCTCCGTGTGATTGTACCTCAAGCAACACATCCTCTGGGGGAAAGTGTCCTTTAAGTCAGTCTGGCCTCAAAAAGGATATAAGGTTAATCGAAGTTATCTGTTTGGTTTCTTCAGTTATTTGATTTTCATTCACATTTAGTATACTTAAAGGCCAAGTCCTGATTCTGTTTTGCGTTGTCTTCTATGTTACTTTTACCGCCCCCTAGCTGCCATAAGTCTCTGGTTCTGGAGAGTGGGAAACATGCCTTCTGTCCTAAGGAGGTGGCATGCATGGGTCCAAAGGGCACCAAAAGTGCAGGAAGTTGCTGCTCACTCATACGGAGGGGGAAGAAGAAAGGAGGGTCCCACTGAAGTATATCAGGGAGAATAATCAGGGCCTGGAATGCATGTTCCTGTGTTGCCTATGTGTCATTTTTTTCAATAAAGCATATAGCTGGGAAGCATGTTTTAGAATAAGAGAGTTAAGTACTCTGTTCTTTAAAATAAAAACTCAGTGAAGAGGAGGAAGATGAAGATAATGATGAATGGATATTTCTGATTATGTTTACTGTTATCCTTTCTACTTTACCTTGGCTCCAGTAATGCTTTTCCTATTATCATATTAAAAGAACATTCATAACCAAGAGATTGCAGTTGATTGTAATATTTAATGTATGAAAACTATGAAATTTACATTTACACATTATGACCTAAGCATTCATGTTTTGTATTGTTTTATTAATATTCTTGGCATATAATTAGAAAAAATATGTGTAGAACTTCAGTAGACAATGGTGGATATGGGATGAGCTTTAAATACATATACCCTTAGTTTATCTGATATTTAACTCTACTCTCATTTGTAAATACTACTTGCTACTTGAGAAAAGCAATGTGCATGATTCACCAGCAACAAAAATAGATACTTTTATTGCAGTTTTCATTGCTGTGTAACTTAAGTTGCAGTGTGGATAATAGAGCAGTTAGCAAATTTGTTTCCATTTATAAGCTATTAATATTATATTTTCTCCTTAAAATTAATTTTTTTGTTGCTATTTGTTTTCAAAGGAAGGGTGGATATCTTAATTTATAGATGATAGGCCTGTAGATCAAATTTTTATTTTATATTTTAATAATTGCTTGTGAACATAATTATCAAATAAAAGACTAAGTGTGCTAAGATGGCCTTAAGTGGATTTCATCTATAATGGAAGGCAAGAACCATTTCTACTTTTTCTATGTTGAAAACAAATTGTCACGGTTTTGAGTTTCAAAGGACCTTTTTCCTCATCTTGCATTGGTAATCTCAAACAGTAATGAATTGTTTCATTTCTACAGAATCCATTTCCCAGAGGCACTTCAGAGGTTAAAGGACAATATGATGCCTCTGAGTTAAGATGATAGCATGTATGTAATGTAAGATGTTGCTATATTTTTGGCTCCTAAATAAAATGAATATGCATATTATTTCTATACGAGTATTATTTTATAAGTAAGAAACCAAAATAACTCCAAATAATTTCTAAATGTTAAAATTTAAAGCCTCATCACTCTATATATGCTTCCAAGTATCTGGATATTTAGAACTGTGGACAAGAAAATCCTTAGTGTTCAGGTTGCTATAGAAATTCTCCTGCACTTCATGAATTCAACAAAAGCATGAGACAGAGAAATAGAATAATAAATTCAGATAACTTAAATTGGAGGTTGCTACTTCTCAAAAGTTGGCAATGATTGAGGATTACATTAAATCTGTTGCAAAACAACATACAAAAAAAGTCATTTTGCCAACAAAAACAAAATACTATTCTTTATTGCATATCTATAAGTTGGGCATGGTGCTACATGCTAAATATAATATTTCATTAACTATGACAGCAGTCCTCTGACGTCATTGTTTATAAACTTTTTTTAATGAAAGAGGATACAGGTTTATGGAGATTAAGAAGCTTTCTGATGCACGCAAAGCTAGTTAGTGGGAAAATTGGGACCTAATGCCAGTCTGTGTGGCCTTTGTCCTTTAACAAAGAGAAACAGTGTGACTACCCTTTCTCATAGAGGAGAATTGTTTAATACCCCACACAAATTCTCTTAGACTCAGTTTATCGTATATAGCAATCTCATAAAGCAATTCCTCTACGACCATGGAGATGAGTCAAGATCTTCTAGGTATCCCTTCCCTCCAACCCTTATCTACTCCAGAGACTTTTATTTCTTTGCAGGTGTGTATGTGTTGGCAGAAAATTTTTATCATTAATCTCTTTATCTGCTTTCCCTTTCAGCTCTGGGGCCACTGTCATGTCCTCCAAATTACCATGACTCACACAACTTGATTTCCCTTTAGATGCCCTTCTCAAAACAGGAGGCTAATTGTACAAGAAGGTCCCCGAATGTTTCAGGTGGGATATTACTTCTACATAGAAGGAGGGGAAATCACTGATTTGGTGCTAATTTTAGATATTTGATCTCTTTAACAAACTTTTCATATTTTTATTGAGGTATAATTACATATATTTAAATGTCCTCATCTTAAATATAAATTTTGATGAGTTTTGACCACACCTAAATCCAATTAAACATATAATACTGATCAAAATATAAAATATTTTTACAACCCTAAAAAGTTTGCTTATACCCCTTTCCAGAAAATTCCATTCTTCCCACAGAAACAATTGCTTTTCTGTTATCTATTTCAATAGCTTGGTTTTGTCCATTATTGAATTTTACATAAATAGAATTTTACAGTATTTGTTCCTTTGTATCTGGCTCCTTTCGTTTTCTTTGTATGTTTGGAGATTCCTTTTTATTGCTAAGTAGTATTCTCTTGTATCAATATACGATCTTCCTGCTGATGGTAGTTGATTTTGATATTTTTCTTTCTCTTTCTTTTTTTTATTTTCTCTTTCTTTATTTTTCCTAGTAGAAAACTGAAATAAATATATATATGTACACACACATATATTTTGGCAGCTGGTATGGGGATCCAAACTCATGACCTTGGTGGTATAAGGCTATACTCTAACCATTTGAGCTAAGTGGCCATCACATATTTGCACACAGATATTGATATTCAACATTGTACCCCACAGATATGTACAATCAATAGGTACAATAAAAAATAAATTTTAAAAAAAGAAAACTGAAATATATAAGATTTCTAACATATTCTTAATATTGATTAGATAAATACTTAAGAGCAAAATTGCTAGTCTATAAGCCATATTTAACTTAATAAGAACCATAATATTTTTCCACAGTGGTTATTTTACCCAACCGTACATGTATGCAATCTTGTTATTCTTACATCTGCTCCATCAATTGCTACTGTTAGTCTTGACATCCTTAAACTTTCTAGTGAGTATGTAATAATAATGACTGTTTGTGGTTTTAATTTGTACGTGTATTTTCCTAATGATGAATGGTATTGAGAATATTATCAGTGTCTTTTGCCCATTAGTATATCTTCTTTTTGAAGTGTTCATTCAATATTTCACCCATTTTTGAGTTATCTCTTAACTTATGGCTTGTCTAAAATGTCTTTTGTCAGATATATGTAAAAATCTCTCTCTCCCTTTGTGTGGCTTTCCTTTTATTTATTTTTTTTTATTTTTTTTTCTTTGAAGCCCAGCCAGCTTACCAAATTTTTGTGTATATGTTTCCTTGCTTTATAAGAAATCTTTGTCTACTTCAAAGAAAAGTGTTTTTTCTTGGAATTTTAAGGTATTAGCTTTCACATTTAAGTCTGCTATCCAATTTGAGTTAATTTATGTGTATAGTGCAGCACATAGGTCAGTATGTTTTCTTCTAGGAACCTTATGTTTAACTTTGAAATTTAAGGCTGGAATTCAATTCAAATTTATTTTTACATGGTGTGAAGTATTAACATTTAATTTTTCCATTTGGATATTCAATTATTCCAGCATTGTTGACGATATCTATTCAAGGACTTTTGATACCAAAAATGTAAGAACAGAAAACAAAAAATTGAGCTTGTCTGGCTAATTAAATTTCTGAGAACCACTTCTGAATTATGCATAGTCGTGTAATACATTAGCAATTTACATGTCATTAAGTATGTCATAGTAACTTTCTTGAAGATTTTCTTTTCTTATAATTAAAAACTCTGTAATATACATATAATCCTCATTGTGTGCTGTTTATGTAGGCTGCTTGTCTGCAGCAAATACCTGGAATGATGAAAGATTTTTAAAATTTTTCAGAGGCTCAACTTTTACACTTAAAACTATTGCTTATTGTCATTATCTGCCATGATTTTTTATCCTTCAGTATCAGTCACATCACCATAGACCTTGTAACTACAACTTCATCTCTGAGACAGTCTTTCCTCTTATTACTTAAAATATTTTCACTGTTTCTATCTCCTTCTCCACTCTTTGTTTTACATGTTCTACATGGAAGATGAGAACATTCCACTTCCTGTCTTCATTTTTCTGTATTTAGAAGTATATTCTATCAATTGGTCAATATTTATTCAGTATTGTATATGTGGATACTGACAATTAAATAACTCAAGATTTTACGTGGAATACACATGATAAAGAACAAAAGAATTATTCAAGGTTAAGAACCAATGTCTAAGAACTTAAAGCTCAATTAATTTAAGTAGTCTGGCTTTACAGAAGCCCCAAAAGGATGTTGACTGTTATACACACACACACACACACACACACACACACACACACACACACAGAATTTCAATTAGTTTTTAATTTCAAAATAATGAGTCATATTTTTAATCTATAAGTGATACTGTGTCATGCCCAGGACTAACAGAAACTTTAAAGACCAGTGAGATTTTCACCCCACAATGAGTCATTTTTTTTTAGTGGAGGGCTATTGGGATTGAGGGTGATTCAAGCAGATGGATCTTTGAGGAATTAAATAACCATTACAGCCACAGTGGGAGCTGTATACACAACCATACCCACAACAGGAGCCATATCTACAGTTCCCACACACATTTTAAAGTAATTGAAATACACAGCATCAGGAGATGAGAATTCAGCCTGGTTATAAAGTAAATTTGTTCTGGAGTTTAGGAATCATGTACTACCTTGGGATCTTTCTGTATAAACAGAGTTCTACAAAGTGCAATCACCTGTAATTTGCCTTCTCATTCCCACAAAAAAATTGTATTAAAAAATCTTATTGTTTTATTTTATGTCATAAGATGTACTTTCATTTTATGGACCTTAGTTTAGTTCCTCCAAATCAGTCATAATTTATTTTTTTAAGTTAGACTTTTTTATCATTAGCATATTCATTATTACAAAGTCATAAATTTTAAATAAAGAAGTAACTTGAGTACTTTATACACATGTTCCCAATGAACTCCAGATATGAGCTTCACCATGATGCTAACGCCTTGCCTTTCTCTTCACTTATCTATAATTATATCTTGTTCTAACGTTTGAGTTATGTAAATTTTATTGAAATATCTCCTAAACAAATAGACAACTTCCTTTTCGTTATTCATTTCCTATTCTCAGTTGAGTTAAAGCCAATTTATTGTGAAAATAATCAGTGTCATATCTTCAGTCTTCAGTGTGAAGCCCTCACACATTCCAGCCCCCAATCACCTCCCTTGCTCTTTTTAAAATCAGCCCTCCTTAGCTCCAGCACATTTTCAATATTTACCATCCTTCAGTATGGCTCTTATTTTATTTCTATCTCCCATATTTCAAAAAACCTTTATATCATTTATAGTTGTCAGATTCTATCATTTATAAGTTGTCATTAATATCTCCCTAGACTAGAATGTATAAACTCATACTCACCCACCCCTGCCTCCCAAGTAAGGTAAATGTTATTTCTTCAGAATCCAGAGGGCAATTTTTTTTCACAAGTGGCCCTTGAGGTTTGTCCCTTTGCTTTTATCCATCATGTATGCCGTACAAAAATGTAATTCTTGAACCCTAATCTCATTACCTCTTCACACTGTTTTCTCCCACAGAAGGAATACAACTTCATATCCAATAGATACCATAGTTTCCCCTTTACACATGTTTGTGAGACCACCATCTCCATGAATATTTTAACTGCTTGACAAAAATACAATAATCAGTCCCCTTAGAAGTGCACAGTCTGCATTGGTTTTCTTGTAAAAGCTATCAGATGTCAATCCAAGTAATCTCTACTAACCAGACAGGTGGCAGTGGTAGAGGCAGAGAAAGTCAACAGAGAGCTCTGAAGTTTTTTTATGGGTTTTTTGTTTGTTTGTTTTTGTTTTTGTTTGGGGGGTTTTTTTGGTTTTGGAAGGAATATATATTGATCAATGATTTAAATATGAAATTGGTGTCCTGGGATTTAATTTTTTTTAAAAAGTAAATTCAGGGGGGTTTTTCAAGATGGCGGCGGCTGCGGCGGCTGGCGCGGAGTAGCTGAGGTGGAAAAGGCGGCCACTGGGACTCAGGCTGCCGGAAAACTTGTGGTCCTTCCTCTCGCCATCTCTTAAGGGAGGACTGCTGCTGCTGACCGGTCGTGGGGGGTGACCGCCACTTTGCCCCCGGCAGGAGAAGGCTGCCTCATTTACAGACAACAGCTTTAAAGTGTGGAGCAGGAAAAGAACTGTTTCTTAGCTGCAAAAGTGAGTCTCGAAACAGGGAACACGGCGCCAGGGCTGCTGTGGATGAAGCCAGGATCCCGGAGGCCGGGGCCGCGCTGCAGGCGGCCAGCTGCCCTATTCAGGATTCGAGGTTTCAGGCCGGCATTAAAGAAGATTCCTGGGAGCGCCCGAGCCGCGCCGCGACTGAACAGCCCGAGGCGGCAGCAGCCGAGAACTGGGAAAGGCGGCAAACCAGAGACAGAGAGCGAGCACCCGACCTGGCACAGCACTGTGAGTGATCCCTGGCACAGCTCTGTTCGGGGGGTGGATGCCCAAGCGGCCCCCGCCTGCACCACCAGCCCACTCACCGCCGGTGCTGCCTCCATTTTCCCAGGTGCGGGCAGCTCCGCACTGCTCGGCCATCACTGAGCCCTCCCACTTGCTGGCCTGGCGCCAGGCTTTCCGGAGCTTGCGGACCGGCCTTGGCTCCCACTCCCTCCACGGATCTCTGGCGGGGCTGGTGGCGGAGGGCGTCCCGGGCCAGTTTCGGGAGGGCAAGGAAGTACGGGCGGGCCGACTGTCACTCCACCATACCCTGGACTCCAGCCCCAGGTAAACTCCCTGTTACTGGGAGGCAGATACGATCTGTGTGGCCACCAGTTTGGAAAAAAGCCTAATGAATTTCTGGTTGGGAATAGTGTGGTAGGAGAGTTCCCAGGTCCGCTTGAACCTGCCGGAGACCAGGCTGCAGGTGGGCGCTAGACTCGGTTTATACTGGGGGGATACAAAGGTGAACAAGACCCGAGAAAGATCTACATAGTGCCACAAAGGCACCCAGAGAGACTGGTCATCTGTGCCCAGCAGAAACCTGGTAGACTTCCTGGGCGAGGCGGGTACCGAGCAGGGTCGTGAAGGCCCAGCTGCCAGACGAGGGGTGCAGAAGACACGCCCCAGCCCAGCACAGTGAGCACGGAGTGCGGAGACGTGCGGCCAGGGAGGCGGAGACTCGACAAAAACCACACACCCGGTGGGGTCGCTACTGCACAATCTAACAGCCTGGGCCAGAGCACACGGAACAGGGAGAAGTCCTGCACAGGAAGTGAAAGCTCAACAGAGATCACATACCCTGTGGTACGTGACCCACCAGCCCAGCAGAGTCCAAGCTGACCAGAAAGGTGGCTCCCCGGAGAATCCCAAGACCCGAGGCAACCACACACACAAGGCACTAGAGGCCAACTGAGCAGTCACGGAGGGAGCCATACGAAATTGGCAACCACAGCAACATCCTAGTTAGTCATTAGTCTCAAACCGGTGGACTGTGAAACCCCCGGCCACAATGAATAAACACCAAAAAAAAGATACCAGAAATACAAAAAATCAAGAAAGTACACCACCAAAAGTTAATAAATCTCAAACTCTAGATCCTATAGAACAAGAAGCCCTTGAAATGACTGACAAGGAATTTCGAGTGATAATTCTAAAGAAACTGAATGAGATACAAGAAAACTCAGCTAGACATCATGATGAAATGAGGAAAAGTATACAAGATCTGAAAGAGTAAATGTACAAGGAAATCAATGTCCTGAAAAAAAATGTAGCAGAACTTGCTGAACTGAAGAAGTTATTAAACGAAATAAAAAACACAACGGAGAGTTTAACCAGCAGGCTTGTCGAAGTTGAAGAGAGAACCTCTGAACTTGAAGATGGGCTGTTTGAAATAACACAAGCAGACAAAAAGAAAGAAAAAAGAATCAAGGACATTGAAGAAAATCTGAGAGAGATTTCAGACAACCATAAGTGATCAAATATCCGAGTCATGGGTATTCCAGAAGGGGAGGAAAATGGAGATTCCATTGAAAACATATGCAACAAAATAGTGGCAGAAAACTTCCCAGGTATAGGAAAAATCACAGATCTTCAGATCCAGGAAGCTCAACGATCTCCAAACGTATTCAACCCAAAAAGGCCTTCTCCAAGACATGTCATAGTCAAATTGGCAAAACTCAGAGACAAAGAGAGAATCTTAAAAGCTGCAAGAGAGAAGCGTCAAATCACCTATAAGGGAGGCCCAATCAGGTTAACATCAGACTTTTCATCACAAACCCTAAAAGCTAGAAAGGAATGGGATGATATTTTCAAAATACTAAAAGACAAAGATTGCCAGCCAAGAATACTCTACCCTGCAAGGCTATCCTTCCGAAATGAGGGGCAAATAGTATATTTCTCAGACAAACAAAAACTGTGGGAGTTCACTACCACAAGACCACCCTTACAAGAAATCCTCAAGGGAGTACTGGGTTTGGTTCCTGAAAAATAACTACCACTGCCATAAAAACCCAAGAAAAATCTAAACCCGCTAGTATAATAAAAATGGCATTCATGAAGAGAAAACAAGCTAACAAAAACACTATCTACAACCTAAGGAACCAACAAACACAGAAAACAAACAGTAAATCAGAAAGCAAGGAACAAAAGACACTTAAGACAACCAAACAACCAATAAAATGCTAGGAATAAATCAACACCTTTCAATAACAACTCTTAACGTAAAAGGCTTAAATTCCCCAATTAAAAGACACAGACTGGCTGACTGGATCAAAAAGCAGGACCCAACTATATGCTGTCTACAAGAGACCCACCTCACCCATAAAGATTCACACAGACTAAGAGTGAAAGGATGGAAAAAGATTTACCATGCAAACAGAAAAGAAAAACGAGCTGGAGTAGCTATTCTTATATCTGACAAAATAGACTTTAAACTAAAAACCATATAAAGAGACAATGAGGGACACTACTTAATGATAAAAGGACTGATCCATCAAGAAGACATAACAATCATAAATATGTATGCACCCAATGTTGGAGCAGCCAGATTTATAAAACAAACTCTATTAGACCTAAAGAAGGAAATAGACACTAATACCATAATAGCAGGGGACCTGAACACCCCACTGTCAATATTAGACAGATCATCTAGGCAAAGAATCAGTAGAGAAACACAAGATCTAAACAAGACTCTAGACCAATTGGAATTGGCAGATATCTACAGAACATTCCACCCAACAACCTCAGAATATTCATTCTTCTCATCAGCACATGGATCATTCTCCAGGATAGATCACATATTAGGTCACAAATCAAGTCTCAATAAATTCAAAAAAATTGGAATTATCCCATGTATCTTCTCAGACCACAATGGATTAAAACTAGAAATTAATAACAAACGAACCTCTGGAAACTATACAAACACATGGAAATTAAACAGCATTCTACTTAATGACATATGGGTCCAAGAAGAAATCAAGCAGGAAATCAAAAAATTTATTGAAACTAATGAAAACAATGATACATCATACCAAAACCTGTGGGATACTGCAAAAGCAGTATTGAGGGGAAAATTTATTGCATTAAACGCTCACTTCAGAAGAATAGAAAGATGGCAAGTGAACAACCTAACACTTCACCTTAAAGAACTAGAAAAACAAGAACAATCCAAACCTAAACTTAGCAGACGGAAAGAAATCATTAATATCAGAGCAGAACTGAATGAAATTGAAAACCAAAAAACAATTCAAAAGATCAACGAATCAAAAAGTTGGTTTTTTGAAAAGATAAATAAAATTGACAAACCATTAGCATGGCTAACAAGAAAAAGAAGAGAGAAGACTCAAATAACAAAAATTAGAAATGAAAAAGGCGATATTACAACTGATTCATCTGAAATACAAGGAATCATTCGAGACTACTACAAACAACTATACGCCAACAAATTTGAAAATCTGGAGGAAATGGATAAATTTCTGGACACACACAAGCTCCCAAAACTGAACCGTGAAGACGTAGAAAATTTGAACAGACCAATAACAATAAAGGAGATTGAAGCTGTTATCAGAAGGCTCCCAACAAAGAAAAGCCCAGGACCAGATGGATTCACAGCAGAATTTTACCAAACATTCAAAGAGGAATTGACACCAATTCTTTACAAACTATTCCAAAAGATTGACACGGACGCAAATCTCCCAAACTCATTCTATGAAGCAAACATCATCCTGATACCAAAACCAGGTAAAGATATAACCAAAAAAGAAAACTACAGGCCGATATCCCTGATGAATATAGATGCAAAAATCCTCACTAAATTACTAGCAAACAGAATACAGCAACACATACGAAAAATTATTCATCACGATCAAGTGGGATTCATCCCAGGGATGCAAGGTTGGTTCAACATATGCAAATCAATAAATGTGATACACCATATTAATAAACTCAAACACAAGGACCATATGATCATCTCTATAGATGCTGAAAAAGCATTTGATAAAGTTCAGCACTCATTCATGACAAAGACCCTCTATAAGTTAGGTATAGAGGGAAAGTATCTCAACATAATTAAAGCCATATTTGACAAACCCATTGCCAATATCATCCTGAATGGGCAAAAGCTGAAAGCTTTTCCTTTAAGAACAGGAACTAGACAAGGATGCCCACTCTCACCACTCCTATTCAACATAGTATTGGAAGTACTAGCCAGAGCAATCAGAGAAGAGAAGGAAATAAAGGGCATCCAGATTGGAAAAGATGAAGTCAAACTGTCCCTGTTTGCAGATGACATGATCCTGTATATCGAACAGCCTAAAACCTCTACAAAAAAACTGTTGGAATTGATAAATGATTTCAGCACAGTAGCAGGATACAAAATCAACACTCAAAAATCAGTAGCATTTCTTTTCTCCAATAGTGAACATGCAGAAAGAGAAATCAAGAAAGCCTGCCCATTTACAATATCCACCAAAAAAATAAAATACTTAGGAATTGAGTTAACCAAGGAGGTGAAAAATCTCTATAATAAGAACTACAAAACACTGCTGAGAGAAATTAGAGAGGATACAAGAAGATGGAAAGATATCCCATGCTCTTGGATTGGAAGAATCAACATAGTGAAAATGTCCATACTACCCAAAGTGATATACAAATTCAATGCAATCCCCATCAAAATTCCAAAGACATTTTTCTCAGAAATGGAAAAAACTATCCAGACATTTATATGGAACAATAAAAGACCACGCATAGCCAAAGCAATGCTGAGCAAAAAAAATAAAGCTGGAGGCATAACACTACCTGAATTTAAGCTATACTACAAAGCTATAATAACCAAAACAGTATGGTACTGGCATAAAAACAGACACACTGACCAATGGAATAGAATAGAGAATCCAGAAATCAACCCACACACTTACTGTCAGCTGATCTTTGACAAAGGCATCAAGCCTATTCAGTGGCGAAGGGACTGCCTCTTCAGCAAATGGTGCTGGGACAACTGGATATCCATATGCAGGAGAATGAAACTTGATCCATACCTCTCGCCGTATACTAAAATCAACTCAAAATGGATTAAGTATTTAAATATACACCCTGAAACAATAAAACTTCTTAAAGAAAACATAGGAGAAACACTTCAGGAAATAGGACTGGGCACAGACTTCATGAATACGACCCCAAAAGCACGGGCAACCAAAGGAAAAATAAACAAATGGGATTATATCAAACTAAAAAGCTTCTGCACAGCAAAAGAAACAATTAAAAGAGTTAAAAGACAACCAACAGAGTGGGAGAAAATATTTGCAAAATATACATCTGACAAAGGATTAATATCCAGAATATATAAGGAACTCAAACAACTGTACAGGAAGAAAACAAGCAACCCAATTAAAAAATGGGCAAAAGAGCTAAGTAGGCATTTCTCTAAGGAAGATATACAAATGGCCAACAGACATATGAAAAAATGCTCAACATCACTCAGCATCCGGGAAATGCAAATCAAAACCACATTGAGATACCATCTAACCCCAGTTAGGATGGCTAAAATCCAAAAGACTATGAACGATAAATGCTGGCGAGGCTGCGGAGAAAAAGGAACTCTCATACATTGTTGGTGGGACTGCAAAATGGTGCAGCCTCTATGGAAAATGGTATGGAGGTTCCTCAAACAATTGCAGATAGATCTACCATACGACCCAGCTATCCCACTGTTGGGAATATACCCAGAAGAATGGAAATCATCAAGTCGAAGGTATACCTGTTTCCCAATGTTCATCGCAGCCCTCTTTACAATAGCCAAGAGTTGGAACCAGCCCAAATGCCCATCATCGGATGAGTGGATACGGAAAATGTCGTACATCTACACAATGGAATACTACTCAGCTATAAAAACGAATGAAATACTGCCATTTGCAACAACATGGATGGACCTTGAGAGAATTATATTAAGTGAAACAAGTCAGGCACAGAAAGAGAAATACCACATGTTCTCACTTATTGGTGGGAGCTAAAAATTAATATATAAATTCACACACACACACACACACAGACACACACACACACACACGCACACAAACGGGGGGGGGGGAGAAGATATAACAACCACAATTATTTGAAGTTGATATGACAAGCAAACAGAAAGGACATTGTTGGGGGGGAGGGGTGGAGGGAGAAGGGAGGGAGGTTTTGGTGATGGGGAGCATTAATCAGCCACAATGTATATCGACAAAATAAAATTTAAAAAAAAAATAAAATAAAATAAAATAAAATAAAATAAAATAAAATAAAATAAAATAAAATGTTGATAATTGTTGAAGGTGAGCGTTGGGCACATGGATGTTGTTATACCATTCTGTTAATTTTGCATGTGTTTTTTATTTTCCATAATAAAAAGTTTTTTAAAGGAAAAAAAAAACAAAAGTAAATTCACATTGCAATAAAACCCAATCATGAGAAAATGGAAATTTCTTCTTTTCCCTATTCTATTTACTTAGATTCTCTTTGCAACCATCACTATGTTTAGAGTAGACAAGTTTTCTCTTTGACTGCTACAAACAACTGTCTAAACAGAAAATCATCTGTTAAACCTAATCTGGGATAAGCATGTAAGTATGGGCTTGAGTTTCAGAAGGATCCCTTAATATGTAAGGATAACCAATGAAATACAGAACACTCAACTTGAGTTTCAGATCAGTGAATAACTTATTTAGTATAAGTATTTCTCATGCAGTATTTGGCTCATACTTATATATTAAAATATTATTTTCTGTTTACCTAAAATTAAGATAAAGACTTGACATACCATTAATATGTATATAGCCATATTCTTCATATACTTAAGCCACAATGAGTGTTAATAAAACATGCTCTGAAGGAACAGAATTAAGCCATTAGTTACTACATTTATTGCTTAAAACACTAGAGGCCACTTTTGTATACTTTGTACATTTCACTCTGAGAAATACATTAAAAGGAAATGATCTCATAAGTGACTCCATGTCATCTTCTCATAGTCCTTGTAATGTGACAACCACAATCAGGCCCCCTCTTAGCCTGGAACAATAGGCTCATAACACTTATTTGTGTTCTAAAGCTATCATTGTGAAGCATTTATCCAACATTTACAAACCATTTTGCAAAGTATCATGTGGGGAATAATATTAACTTTCGTAAGGGCCACATTTGAATTTCTGCTTTATACTCCAGTCCAAATAAAACACTTCAATGTATAATGGTGGCATTCCATGCTTTTGAAAATATCTATTTTAAGGCAGATGGCAAATACAAACATAAAATTACATGTGCTTTTAAAATATAAGCTGTTGACTATATTACTAGCCTATGTATATATACTGTCAAGTATAAATAAGAATAACATTAGCCCCTCTAGCTCCGTGTGACCCTATGATTATATAATAAAGAAATATTAGCAAGAATTATTTTCAGAAAAGTTAAGTCAGAAAGAAATACTCATATATGTACACACATACAAAGTTTTTAAAAATAATGGGAGCAAAAGCAGTAATTTTCTCTGGTTAGTATAAAGTATAGTGTAACTTATTTATTTAATTTTCCATAGTTTATAAATGTAATACAATAAAATGATACTTTTGGAAACAGAAAAATAAGTATTATGAAAATTTTTTTTCTATGATCTTATACCTTAAATCTAATAAAAGTCATATTAATGTGGATAATAAACTCCTTTTACTGTTCTACTCATTAACATTTGCCTTCTACTTCTTTACCTTATTGTCATTTCAGGAAAACTATTTTAATTGATAAATTAAATAGAAGAAAAAAATTATTTTAACAATATCCAGCACTTTAAATAGTTGCAATTTAGTTTGTTAGGGATGCCACGATAAAGCACCACAAATTAGGTGGCTTAAAAAGTAGACATTTATTGTCCCACTGTTGTGGAGACCAGAAGTTCAAAATCAAGGTGTTAGCAGGATAAGTTCCTTCTGAGGGCTATAGGGGACAATCTGTTCCAGTCCTCTCTCCCAGCTTCTGGTAGCCTCAAGTGTTTTTTTAGCTTATAGATTGGGTTCTCCCTGTGTCTTCCCGTTGTTTTCCCTCTGTGAGTGTGTATGTATGTATACAAAATGTATTTATGAATACTATTTTATATATATAAATATATATGTAATGTATTTATGAATGCTATTTTCAGCCCTCAAAAAAAAAAAGAAGTCCTGCTATTTGTGACAAAATAGATAAACCCAGAAGACATTATGCTAGGTGAAATAAGCAAGGCACAGAAAGACAAGTACTGAATAATTCCAGTTATGGGAGGAATCTAAAATAGCAAACCCATAGAAACAGAGTAGAATGGTGGTTGCCAGAGGCTGGGGGGAGGGAAAAACAGGGAGTTGTTATTCAACGGGTATGATGTTTTAGTTATACAGGACGAGTTAAGTTGTAGAGATCTGCTGTACAACATTGTCCCTTATTGATAACAATACTGTATTATGTACTTAAAAAATTTCTTAAAAGGGTAGATCTCATGTTAAGTGTTCTTGCCACAATAAAAAATAAAAATAATAATAGTAAATAAGCTGCTAAGGAAAAATAAAAGAAGCCCCTCGGTCCCTGCAAGGGCTGTCTAGGTCCTCCTTTCTGCCATCTGACTAAAAGCTGACTGTCAGCATTGGGGGCCCTGCTGGAATCACAGTTAAGCCCGCAGTTTGAAGTATCTTTCCATGTTGGTCACATGTTTTAGGGGACATTAAGTTCACAGGCATGTATGGGCAACAGAATGGAGAAAGAAAGAACACATGATGTGTAAAGACTTCCCAAATTTTCCCTCCAGCTCTCAGAGGGAAATTTCTTTATAGATAAAACACAAATACACAGCCATTATGTATGGTGGAGATAGATTGTAGCTATCTTTTACCCTGCAAATATGTTCCATACAAATAGGACAAATCGGAAATTTAATCTAAATTGTATTTCAGAAAAAAATGAGTTCCTTGCTGTGGTTGAATCCACAGCACATATTGGACAAATAGTAAAAATCTAGCTGATGTTCATGCAAAATAAAAGAGTAACTACGAGTGTAATTCCAGCAAAGCATAGGCTCCTTTTTGAGTGCATTGCTCCCATCGATTGACATTTTTCAGAGAGAATGAACCAAGTCCTGGAGCGTCACACAAGTTTTCTTCAAAGGCTTGTGTATTTCAAATCTACAGAGCTATAAACTGCTGCTTATTGACAACAGTAGGTAATCAGTAGGAGCACTGAATTTTTTAACTAATACCTATTTCTTCTTCTCAGTTTTTATTAGTCAAAGGCATATCAGGACCAATCTGAGTTTTGTGCAGCATAAGATAAAGAATTAGTGCAATAAATTGATTTGATTTTAATGTAAAGAAAAGAAACCTTTAAGTGCCTTTTCAACATAATCACTCAGAAATGTGTATGATTTCCTAAAGGCTTTTACAAATTTTAAAAATAATTCATAGACCCCACTACTAACTTAGTAGAACTTATATATTCAGGAACTTCAAGCTATAAAATATGAAGTCAATCTCTAAATTAAATGTGTTTAAAAATTAATAGATAATCACAAATCTTACTATTTTAAACATATGCTACGACATTCAAAAGGTTTTCTGAATCCAAAACTCAAGAGACATAATTTAATTTCACATTTAGCCATAATCAGTTTTTATCCATGCAAACAGTTATCCTTTTTTATGTGCTTATTTCATGCAGAGAGTAATTTTCTGTTCGTATAATTTTGTATCAATAACTGTTCACATATCTTCACTGGTTTAGTATCTTCCTTGTAGACAAGTGCCCCCTACACTTACTTGTTTAGCTCTGTTCTTTCTTCTGTAAACACATCTTGGCTGATTCTTCAACTTCCTCCTGCATATTGTTTTCTATCTTAAGTTGGCCAACCACCACCTTTTACTATCTCTAAACTGTTCTTATTTCTTTCTATCCCATATATCCATACTCGTTGTGAAACAGAATGACTCATAATCCCCTCACTCACAAAGTCATAGATTCCAAGATAATATGAAATATGTGATATGCAAGATTTGCTTGTGATTATTTTATCAATTGTATAATTTTATATCTGTCTATAGCATATCCATATCAACTGCCATCTGGTCCTTCTACTGCTGCTTAAAATAATTTATTGGTTATGCTTAAATCTTTGGAATAATTTTTAGATCTTATTTATTTTACTTTTTGAGTTATGATTGACAAATAAAAATCATACAACACAGTGTTTTGATGTATGATTCCCACATTCAAGCTAATTAACATATCCATCACCTCGCATAGTTACCTTTGTGTGTGTGTGCTGAGAACACTTAATATCTACTCTCAGCAAATTTCCAGTACACAAGGCATTATTATTAACTATGTAGTAGCCATGCTGCTCTTTAGTTTTCTGGAACTTATTCAGCTTGTAACTGAAAACTTGTATCCTTTGACAAATATTTTCCCATTTGCCCCACTCCAGGCAACTGCCAATCTACTCTCTCTATGCTCAACATTTTTAGATTTCACATATAAGTGTTAAATCCCCTTCTTAACTCTCATGCCTAAATCTTTTCTCCTTACAATGAAACTCCCTGTATAGAGCTATCTCTGTGAAGAAAATTCAACTTGATACTCATGTTGGTGCTGTTTGCATTCTTTGTCCACATTGTCTTGACACTTAAAGCAAGTCTTTCCTGAGATACAGATTTTATCTTGGTTCCAGCTGCTATGAATATTAACTGTTTAGAGAACTTCCAATCAAGATGGCAGAATAGACAGTACCCAGCATCACCCTCTCCCACAATCAACCAGTTTACAACTATTGAAAAGGAACGACTGCCAACCTGGGGTTGCTAGAGCTCAGGAGAAGAGGAGACACCTACAGAGCTCATGAAGGCAGAACAAGCCACAATGACAAAGAAAGGACTGCTCTGACTGTTTCAAGCCCCAATCATTTCAAGGCTGGCCCTGATGAGCACATGGAGCAAGAGCTGGCAAAAGCCACTGCTGTGCCCTTTGTATGAAGTTGCTTGTAGGGTACAAGGGAGAGCAGGGCCTTGGTGGTCCCCAGGTCAGCAAGACCACTAACGGAGTTCCCGTGGACCCACATAGGAGCAAGGTGCCAAAACAACTGAAAAAAGTAGCCACTCAGAGGCCTGTGAGTCATCATAAGGGATCAGTGTATGGCCCAACCTATGGGAGGTGTTCGGTGAGGTGGAGGAAACTGGCCCACCAGGGGAACATTGGGGCACAGCATGGACAGCGGATCTACTCTCCAATCAGCACAGGACCACTCAGTGGAGACCAGTCAGGAATTAGAACTGCAGGGGGTGAAGTTTGCTGAAAAGACTCAGGCCCCAACCAGAGTTTCCCAATCCAACTGTACCATACCTCACAAGACATGGAAATGCTTCCAAGGTCAACAATTAAAACCTGAGCTGCACTAACAGCATTCCCCAGGGAATCAGCAGCAAAGCAGCAATTGAGCTCAACCACAGGACTCAAGTGCCAGTTGCCACAGGAAGTTCCCCCATTTTAGAAGTAAGCAAATAACAAAAAATTAGTTCCAGTGCAGAGTTTAAGTGATGAGGGTATCTAATAATCCAATATAGAACTAAAATAAAACACAAAAATCCCACAGAATAGAGTCAAAGTTCTGATACTAACCAGTAAAAGTCTAACACCACAAAAGAACACCTATAAAACCTAGAAGGACTAGAAGCCCCCCAGGTTCCCAAGCCAAGGTGGAGGAAGGGTTGAGAGCCTCAGCCACACCCCTCCAACATCAGCATCCAGCCCAGCAACAACCACCGGGCTGCCAGTGGAAGTGCCCTGGCCTCCTGAACCAGGGCAGTAGGAGGCTGAGGGCCCCAGCCGTACTCCCCAATGTCTGCATCCAGCCCAGTGACAACCATCAAGCCACCACCAGATGCCCACTGGGCTCCCCTGATGGAATAAGAAGAGAGACACATGCCTCAACCACCCACCTTCCCTTCCCTCCTTCCTCCTCCTCCCACCCTATCTTCCTCTCCTCTCCCCTCTCCCCATCCCCCCCAACTGCTCCACAACAATATCTTAGAATGTAAAACATAATAATAATAAATAATTTTTTTTAAAAAATAAAATAAAGGTTGACTATTTGTCTTTGAAGTACCTCGCCTGACTCACCTCCTAGAAAGTGAATTTCAGATATACCTCAAAGCCTATATTTTAAGTCAGACCATCCCAAGCATTACATTCTCTCCAAAGTTAAAGAAAATTAATCTGTGGCTTTTATATAATAAAAATAAAGTTTAATAAAATTTTAATTTTCTAAAAGTTCAACATATTGTGATTGTTGTTTCTTTCTCTCTGAACTTTTAGAAAACTAGAAGTAGAAAAGGGGAGGGGAGGGGATAGGAAGGGGGGGCTAATGAGGAACTGGTCAATGGACACAAAGAATGATTTTGTATTATAATGAGGAACAAGCTAACTATACTGATCTAACCACCACACATTCTACACAGTTATTGAAAGTCTACATTGTACCCCACATGTATGTATAATAAAAAATAAAATTAAGAAAAAAAATTTTTTTAATTTAAAAAATAAAAAATTTCTGATATCATTTAAAAAAAGAAGAAGAGGAAGCCAGAACACGGACACAGAGAAGAAAGGCCATGTAAAGACACAGGGAGAAACAGTCATTGATAAGCATAGGAGAGAGGTCTCAAGAGAAATCAACTCTGCCAAAACTTGGTCTTGGAATTCTGGCCTCCAGAATTGTGAGAAAATAAATTCCTGTTGCTTAAGTCAATAAATAAATAAATAAATAAAACAAAATTTTAATTTTAAAGACTTGTTTCGTGTAATTTAACCTATGCCAAGATCTTGACTAAACTGTGTGATCAATTCAGCTGTTGAACATCATCCAGCAATTGTTTGATGACTGTTTCTCACATGGATCAATTAAGTAGCCAAGTCAATGTCAATATTTGATAGGACTTTTTTTGATGAAACATGGTGTAAGTTTCTGTCATTATAGAACCAGGAATTGAACATGTGTGCATACTACAGTGAAGTACATGTGTGATGACTGTAAAAATGAAGTTTTGTAGGTTTTCCCAGTCTATTTCTAGATACTCAATCACCACACACCCACATGGACATTGTTTTAGTAATGCCTGTGTTTTTGATTTAACATTTGTTATAATTTAATATTAAAGAAACATGCAAAAACATTCAACTTACTTTTAAAAGAATTATAGTATGGACGTATGGTGCAACTACAGAGCATCTAGCTTTGAAACAATATAGACTGATTTACACGAAAATTTAATTTTTCTCACACATTGTGGAATTATGAAAATGCTATCAGATGCTGTACTGTGGATACCTGAACTTAAAGTAGCACATCTGAAAAAGAGCTGGGGGTTCTATTTGATCTCTAGCTTTCCGTGAGTCAACAATGTGACATGGCACACAATCTATGTCTGTGTCACTAGAAGTGAAAGATACCGATCTAGAGACATTACTGGGTTTTATATCATTTTTATTCTCCTTAGATCTAAACATTGCACTTTGAAACTAACATTACAAAATTATAAATTGCTCAAGGGAGAATAAACACATTTTGGAAGGTTTCAGAAACCATTTTAAAAGAGAAATGGTTGGAGTAAGTTTGGATGCATAGTATTAAGAATGGCTATGTATAGTGGTTTGACAACTATAACTACCATGGAAAAGAAAATACGATTCGTGTTGTATTAGTTCAGGAAGAAGCATCAAAGTAGAAGATATGGATATATCAATATAAAGTAGACTTTTCTTAAAATTAGATTTATTTGTAATAATATGGGCTGCTTTAGAAAATGTTTCATTCTTTATCCTTATAAAAGTTTCAAACTGACGCTGGCTAAATAACTAGATGTTTTAATAGTGTTCAGTTTTGACTGAAACGTTAATATAAGCAGTTATCAAATTTTTCTTTAGTTCTAAGATATTGATTCCATATTGTGGGTAAGTGAGAGATTCTCTTTCTACTTAATTATTCATTTCACCAAAATAGAAATTGCAATTAAAATATTTAAGCTTAGCTATTTATCATTATTATAAATCTATCAAATTTATTAAATTAATGAAATTTAGAGAAACGCAAAAAATTACAATCACATTTCATATTTAATATCTTCCATTATTATTAATCTTTGCTTAATCTTATCTTGATGTTTCCCAGACCTTGCACATTAGAGAGTGAACCTACTTGGCCTATTAAGGGCTATCATTTGCAGTGCCATAGCAGGCTTCTCCCTTCATCTCTCAGCAGTATTCCTAATGAATCTTCTTTCTTTTTTTTCCAGAAAATTCAAAGAAAATGCTTTCAATAAGCTAAGAGCTATTGTTTCCTTCAACTTTTGATCCATGGGAAAAAAATGAATAAGAGACAGAGACATGAGGTGTCTTCATATACCTTTTTCCAATCAATTATTTTTTCCTTGCCTTAATTTGTGCTGCCAATGAACCAGCTCAAGCAAAGACAAATAAATTTTTTTCTGAAAGAATGTGGAAGGCTAAAGCAAATTTTTCCAAGACGCTAGTAAACATAAGAAGCTATACAGTTTCTGATCATAGGATGCTCAAGTTCAAGTTCAGAGACCCCAGAAGTGAGAGGTACATTATGCTCACAAAGCAATTTGTGGTGATGGGTATGCTGCCAGTATGAATCTGGCCCTCACATCTTGGGCAAGAGCGGTGACAATCAGCTTTGTGTCTCATGAATATTCATAACCAGTAAATAAATAAATAAATAAATGATTTTGTTGATTTTATTCATTAGTTTGGGTAAAGAGATTGACTTCAAAAGCAAGACCCTTACACAAATCCAAATATATATGAATGAATAATAAGAGAGCAAATTACCCTGCATTGACATACAGAGAGGAGCAGAGGTTGTGGAAACATCATACATGTCATCAAGAGATGTTTGCATTTATACATTTAGCTAGTCCTCCTCACAAACTTTTTAAGAGCCTCAGAGGAATCACCTTCAACAAAATTTGAATAAACTTCTTTAAAATACTGATGGCAAATGCCCATAACTACATGCAAGCTAATGCAGTTGTGACAGAACTATTTTTTATCCAATGACATTAAGGATGTTTTACCATGGATTAATTTGACTTGATATTGCTATACAGTTTGCCAATCACTTTCATCTTCATTCTTTTTATCTAGCAACTAAGACAAATATCTCTCTCTCTCACACACACACACACACACACACACACACACACACCATAATTCAAGACAGCAAACTGAAATCTGGAAAAAATGGCAGGATTTTAAGTGGTATAACTAGCATCTATCATATGACTTGCTCTCCTAATTCCAGAACTACTTGGTTGAACCATATGAGATTGCTTTTTATACCATTCAAAAATTTTTCAAATATAAGCTATTTTATAGAGTTCCAATTAATAGTATGTGCCCCATCTCAAAAGCCTAAGTCAATTTATATTCTGTAAGTATAATTCTACTATATTATCCCCATCATCATGTGTCCCAAATCTTTCCACTTAATCATAGCTTAAAATAAATTCAAATTTTGGTTTGTGTACAATGTATTACTGCCACTCTAATTTGGGACTGTGGGATCTCCCCCAGGGCTAATTGTGATCTTTTGTTCTCAAAATGCTAGTCACCAAATCTGATTTAAATATAGCTCCTGCATTGCGTGCATCTGTGTATGTGTGTGTGTGTGAACTTTACCTTTATCATAATAATCAGCTTCTTTCCTATCCAGTTTGTAATAACCAACTCTAGAAAGGAGAAGAAGGAAGAGGAGTAAGTAATCTTATTACTCTGTTTTTAACTACAAGTTGGCTAACTTTTCTTTATCTTGAATATTTAAACCCTCCCTAATACTGTGGGACACCGGGGTTTTATGATGACCATACAGGACAAATTTTGAGAAGTAAGGGCCAAGGGAAATCAACTGGCACTTGTTGAGTTCATGTTATGTATCAGGCTTTATCCTAGACAGGACATATGCAATCTCATTTAATATTCACATTTGAAGTGAATATACTTTGTTTTATTTTTCTGGATCCACATCAAACATTGTCGAGGTATTGAAATCAATGAATCAAGGCCTATATGTTTAAAACATTGTATTTAATCCCATTTACTGAAGAACTGACCTATGAAAATTGTTTATAACATAATAAGAAAACAAATTAATCAAGTTAATTAAATTATGTTTATTAAAAATAAGTAAATGATATTCAAAATTTAAAAAATTTATTTTATAAGCACAATTTCAATGATGAAGCAATATTGTTATAGCATATAAATTTGAAAAATTTTAAGGAATCATAGGATCTGGCATCTGATCATGCTTGTGACATTACCCTAGCAACATGATCTATATATCAGCTTGCTTGCATTCTTCCAATGGCTTTGCAATAATAAACAGTGCTGAATTAAGTCTAGAAACAATGGCATGAAGTGCTACAGAAATCAACTGTGTTAGTTACCTGCCATAGCAATGTTCCACAGATTGGGTGGCTTAAAACATTGAAATTTATTTTCTCACAGTTCTGGAGACTGGATGATTAAGATACCACCAGGGTCAAGTTTGGGGTCAGGGCTCTCTTTCTGGCTTACCAATGGCTGCATTCCTGCTGTGTCCCCACATGACCTTTCCCCTTGGTGCTCATGGGGGCAACAGGAGGAGAGAGAAAGAAAGAGAAAGATCCTTTCCTCTTTTTCTTAGGCCACTAATCTCATGATAAGGGTCCTGCTTTCATGATGTCATCTGACCCTAATTACCTCCCAAAGGACCCATCTCTAAATACCATCACTTTGGGCACTAGGGTTTCACTTACGAATTTGGAGGGAACACAACAATTCAGATCATAACATTAACTGTAAGTCTAGCAGTCTATTTGGAGATACAAAAAGCATTTAACCTACCAGCAGTGACAGGACAGAAGCTCCACCACCGAGAGTTATCTCCACAGCCGTTATCTATTGGTTCAACCTCATCCAGAGCTCCATCCACAGATCCCAAGAGAGTCCATGGTAACTGCAACATAAAGTGCCATGAGGTGGTGTCTCTAACCTATACAATCAATCAACAGTGGGTAGAACACACCACATGCCCCCTTATAACACTTAATACAAATGTAGTGGATTTTCCTGTGCTATTCTCATATCCATGAGAGCTTCATGTATAAGATACTATCTGCTGCTACAAAAGTGTTTTTGCCTAATCAGCCACCCTAGAAATTATTGTTTTCACAGGCCTAGTAGCTATATTCTGTTTGTGGAATTTATGATAAGGTTCTAGTTATACATGCTTAAATATTGTGAAAAATCAGAATCTTGCTATAACAAGAGTCAATTTCTTTCAGCACTTATTTAGAAATTAAACAAAATAACAAACACGAAAACATGTTATGGAGAGGCATCATTTTCTCATTTTGTGAGGGCCACAATTAAAACTAATGATTCAACTTCTCTTTCCCAATAAATCCTATCCTGTATTTAACTTTATAATTGCTGGCTATAATTTTATTAGTTTTTTCAAACACCCACACTAAAAAAACAGCTCAATCCCAGATCCACCAAACTGGGCAAGTACGGCCTAAGGAAATAACACGTCACATCTGATTGTATATTTGCTTATTCTAAGAGAACTCTAAAGAAATTTGCCTACGTTGCCAATTTTGGATACCTTCATAAATAATAATATCAGGGCTATTTGATTGAATTGAATGCACGAATGCATAGATTTACCAGTAGTGGTTTCTTCATTTGTGATGTTTACTGAATCCTCCTCTTAGTTTTGATGCCCATGAACTACTGTGATTTGATTTGTAAATGAATTATTCAAGTAATTTTCACAGCCTTGACACCTAGGACTTAAGTACTCTGTCCTGGGACTCATGTTTTTATGATTCTAGCTCCAACTTTTCTGATCGCTAAATAATTACTTTTCACCAAGACTCAGGTTGCCCAGTTAAAATATTACGGCCTTGGGCTGCATGTTCCCTATGACTACTTTTTTCAATTTCCCTAAAACACTAAGAAAACTCTTCCTTATTTGTTGCTGAAATCATGGTTCCATCTCTCAGATAGTCTGAGACACAATTCATAAGTTTTCTAGACAACACAGCCTTCATATTTTTTAATTGACATATACTAATTGTACATATTTATGGGGTACAGTGTAAAGTTTCAATACATGTATACAAAGTATAATGATCAAATTAAGGTAATTAGCATATACATCACCTCAGAGATTTATCATTTTTTATGGCGAGAACATTCAAAATCCTCTCTTCTAGCTATTTTGTAATATGCAATATTTTATTAACTGTAGTCACCCTGCTGTGCAATGAAATACTAGAACTTATTCCTCCTATCTAACTATAACTTTGTACCCACTGACCAAACTCTCGGTATCTCCCCAGCCTCTAGTAACTACTATTCTACTCTCTACTTCTATGAGATCAGCGTTTTTAGATTCCACATATGAGTGAGATCATGCAATATTTGTCTTTCTGTGTCTGGCTTATTTGGCTTCACATTATGTCCTCCAGGTTTATCTATGTTGCTGCAAATGACAGTATTTTATTCTTTCCATTCTTTACACAGTGTTTCATTGACTAAATATACCACATTTTCTTTATCCACTCATTGGGTGATGGACACTTAGGGTGATTCTATATGTTGGCTATTGTGAATAGTGCTGCAATAAACACGGGGGTGCAAATATCTTTTTGACATACTGATTTCATTTTCTTTATATACCCAGTAGTGGGATTGCTGGATCACATGGAAGGTCTATTTTTAATTATTTGTGAAACCTCCGTACTATTTTCCGTAGTGGCTGTACTAATTCACATTTCTGTGAACAGTGAATGAATTCCGTTTTCTACGTTCTCTCCAGCCTTTGTTATTTTTTGTCTTTCTAATGATAGCCATTCTAACTTGGATGAAATTATATCTCATTGCTGTTTGGATTTCCATTTCTCTAATGATTAGTGATGCTGACCATTTTTCAATATACCTGTATGCCATTTTTATGTCTTCTTTGGAGAAATATCTATTCAGATCATTTGTGAATTTTTAAAATTAGATTATTTGTATTTTTGTGTTGTTATTGTTATTGAGTTGTTGAGTTTTTTATGTATTCTGTATATTAACCTCTTGTCAGATGTACAGTTTGCAAATACTTTCTCAGATTCTGTAGGTTATCTCTCTTTTTTAACTAAATTCTATCCAAATCTCTTTGCTCTTCTAAGAGAACTTAAACTTAGTGACAATATTATCAAAAAGTTTATTATCACAAGTTGGTATTACTCTTTACACTTAACTCTTCAACTTCAAATCTGCCAAGTAACAATTACATTAGTCACAATCCCTGTAACTGTTTCTACAGGATGAGTATTTCACTCAATATGAAACTAAGTCTCAAAATTTATGAAATCTACTCCATTTTGTAGAAAGCAAAGGTTACTATTACTACTTAACAGGGCATTTGTCATATTTTATATGTCATTTCCATTTACATCTAATTTAAATTTTCATCTGACCACCTACAGAGTGCACTTGTGCTGCTTGGCACATTCTTGTTTGTTTTATAGGTGACAGGTTCAGTTCCTTGACATATACTCTGGCTTCATCGAATATTCGTTATGAAATGGGAGATATTTAGAATGTTCGTGCTTTAATCAAGGAGTATCTCAGGAGAGGTCAGCATTTGATAACTAAGTTAGGCATGTCTTATCAGAAGCTTCTGACAATGATATAAAAGCCATTTCACTGTTCTTGACTGTTTTTGACACTGACAGAAAAGCAAATTTTGTAACGTGGGATTTTTCACAAAGCAAGTAACTCTGGCAAAAACAGCTTTTATTGATTGCTTTACTAAGAGGGCATATATACACATATATAAATATGAGTGTATAGTGTATATACACATATGTACTCATATCTTTTTTGTTTTAAAGCAGCTCATGGAAGTAAACCAACAAAAGCTAAATTGAGCCTCAGTCTTCCCTGTTCAACAGAAAGACACAGCCTTTTGACTAACACCAACTGCATCTTTGAGACATGATGTGAAAATTGGAGCACACAGATTTGACATATTGGGTACCTTATAACTAGGACTGTTTCAACTCTGACAAAAAGGCTATTGTGGCCATAAGTAACCTGTTCATTGACCCAAATAAGTCAAATATTATTCAAGTATCATGTCAAGCTCAAAGATACCGTCAAGGTTCAGAACAGAAAACTTATAATGCTCCATCCTCTAGGAGCACGATATCACCAATATCAAGCAGGGTAATGCTGGTGCTAAATATGTTATAGAATACACTGTAGCTTTATTTAAAATTTTTAACATATATACAACTGTACATATGTAATGTGTACAATTTGATGAATTTAGATATTGGCAAACACCTGTGGGGCCATCACCACAATCAAGGTAACAGGCATATCCGACAACTCCCAAAATTTCTTTGTCTTAACCACCTTAGACAATGCCAGGTCTCACTTTAAAACCTTTAAGCCAAAAGGTCATTCTCTCTCCCTCTTCTGCTGATGCCTCTGTTTTGGAGATGGGACTAAATCATGAGAGCTGATAACTTCTGCAAGACTGTCACCAAAGCCTCGTGCTCCACCACATGCTTGACTCTTCTAGCCAAGGTTATCCATGATAATTCTGGGATTGGAAGAAAGTGGAGAAACTAACAAGGGTCTAATGATCACAACCCATGAAACCACTGCTACTCAGAAGACCAAAGATGATCCTCTGGTAATGGCTTGATGGCCATGGTGCTGTCCAGACTGTCGTCCTGCATCTATCGGCACAGCCATCCCTGAGGTGACTAGGAAGTTGACTGGCATGATCTTCCACATCCCCACACCCAATCTGCCCATGTTGGTCTGATGTGCCATCTAGAGAAAACTACCGTATTGTTTTCCTAGGACTACCATAACAAATTACTATAAACTGACTGACTTAAAACTATATAAATTTACTTTCTCATAGTTCAGGAGGCCAGAAGTTCTAAATTAAGATTTAAGAAGGTTAGTTGTTAGGGGGATACTTAGAGGGAGAGTATACTCTAGGCTTTCTCCTACCCTCTGGTGATAGCCAGCAATCTGTGGCGTTCCTTGGCTTTTAATCACATCTTTTCATCCCTCAGTCTTCACATGGGATTCTCCTTCTGTGTCTTCCCTCTGTGCATTTCTGTGTCTAAAATTCCCTCTTCTTTTCTTTTATATAAGGACACTAGTTCTTATATAATATTGAGCCCACCTTATTAAGGTGGGCCCTAACCCAGTATGACCTCATCATAACCAGGTGACATCACAGAGACTACAATTACAATAAGGTCACATTCTGAGGTTCTGGGTGGACGTGAATTTCAGGGGAAAGGGGCACTGTTTGGCACCAAGAAGGTGAAGAAGCAGACACTGAAGTGTTCTCTGAAGACAGTCCTGGACTACATAAGTCTAGGTTTCTGTTGTGATGTTAAAAGCAACAGCCATTCCATCTTTGAGGCTGGGTCTGGCATTGTGCTCAATGAACACTTTCTGAAGCTCATTTCCTAGAATAAAAATGAATATGACTATAGCAACCATGTACCTCATGATCACATGGCCTCCAAGCAGTAAAATTCCAGTATCATGAACCCAATAGGAGTGTTAATGAAAGAAAATCCCTCAGTTGTAAGGGAGTAATTCCCCCAAATTTAAACCAAAACACTGAGAATCTCTGGTCCTCTGCAGGACTCTAGGCTCCTGAAGAAAAATAGGAGCTTAGGGATCCCTACCTTGCCAGATGCCACCAGTATTACCATCAAATCTACAACTATACCCAGGAGGGGATGGGCGTGGGAAAACTAAATTGAGAAACGTGTGTTCACTTTAATTATCATTTACTGAGAACTTCCTAGAAAGTAGAAACAGTAGTCACTGCTGAAAATAAAAAGATGAATAACACACATAATGGGCCTTTGCTGAACTTCCAGCTTAGTAAGGAAGACAAGTGCATACAGAACCCAACCTCAGGTTGATTGGTGAATTAATGGAGAGATAAAGTGACACCAGAATAGAGGAAAAGTAAAGAGAAATCATGTAGAACAAAACTCAGAATGCTCTAGTGAGGGCCTTTATCTTTGCTGTGCTTCTATCTGCAGCTTTTACTAAGTATATCCACATGATTTACTCCCTCATCCCCATCAGGTCTTGTTCCAATGTCACTGTCAAAGGGAAGTCTTCTCCAAACAATCTTTCTCATAGGTGTTGTCCTCCCACACATCTGCCTACCCTGCTTAACTTTTCTCCATAGCATTTATCACCATATTATGCACAAGTATTTTACTTTTTTATTTTGCTTATTGTCTGTTCTTCTCATTCCAACATAGGCTCTATGAAGGTTGGAATTTTTTTTCTTTTTTTCTCTTTCCTTAGGGAACAAAATAGATAAAAGATTATGATATACTGGTGCCAGATAATAAAGGGCTTGACTATCAAGCAAAAACTATGAAATTCCTTCTAAAAGTAATAAAGAACAAGAGAAAGCTTTGAGCAAATGAAAAGCATAATCAGTTATTTTGAGATACAGCAATCATTACCCAGTGCATTTAGTCATGTCCTACTTCTTTGAAACCATTATTTGCTAAATTACTATCTTGAACAAAGATCTTTCTTTGAATATGAACCCTGGATGCATTGGATTTGTGGCAATTTATTCTCCAACTGTGTTTCCATGAACACTGAGACTGGGAGGTATCACATGATGTTCCAAGAACTAGAATTACCAGATGAAAAATATGCAGTCAAACACGATAAAATAAAATTCCTTTCAGGATATTTACAATTTACATTTATTCTTTAAGTTTATTTGAGCTTATATGCCAGGCACTGTAGTAGAAATACAAACTATGCAGCATTTTCACTGTTCTCAGGAGAAGCACTGGATAAAAAGAGCCAGACTGATTTTGTTCAAATAAACTAACATATTTGCTCAAGAAAACAACTTTAAGTTTAGAAATAAATTTTTAAGTCCTTTTGAAGGGTTTTATTTTAGAATATACCTTAGAATATGTAAATCTTAGTAGTGTACAAGCTTCTAAATCTTTAAGAAAACCCTTGGCATTTCTACACAGCACAAGAGAATAGGCCATATTAAGTCAAACAGGTCACCATTTTAAATAACCGTTTGATAGGAAGTTTTGCCTGGATTAAACTGAACATTTTCAAAATAAACTTTTAATAGAGCTGTATAAATTTTCCACCAAATCAGCCCCACACCAACCTATGTATGGTATTTACCTGACCATGAGAGTTGAAACCCTTGTTTAAGATGCTGAGTCAGGATTGAGTTTTCATTAGGCAGTCTACAGAGAGCTTCTAAACTTTGGTACATAATTGAACCATCTTTTGCTACAAATAATCTGTATTATGACATATTGTGTATTTCTTTCTTTGCATAAGCATCTCATGTTACTGATTATAACGTGTGTATGCTTTTTAAAAGTAAGAATCTTACTATTATTTTTATTTATTGTTTGATTTTCTCTGTGCATTATACACTCCTTCCACCATCTTGCTTTGTGCAGGGTTGCTAGTACTACCACATGTATTCATTTTCTGAGGGTTTTTTCCTATAATTTTATGCACTTAAGTATCTGTTCCTTTTCAGATTTTGGAATTTTATGTGACTATAAGGAATTGTGGTTGCTATTTTTCCCCACCTCAAAAATGCTGAGTTGTTCTGGAAAGTATTTTCTTACCATGTAAGAATTCATCTTAGTCTTCTGGAAATTTCTTTCTGCCTAATTTCCCTATTATTAGTGATATATTATGTAATTATCTTCAGCTTTACAGTAGTAAAAATTCACCATATTCAGTAAAATGCAAAATTTACTACAGATTTGTTCATCTTTCCCATATCCTTCCTTTGATTTTTGCACCCATGGTCTCATGTTAATCATCAGTGATGACCCTGCGCCCCTTTAAATAAAATTCAGAACTTTTGTACCACCAACTTTTATTTGTAAAATACACAGCTGTGTCTTTGACCACAACAGCCCTCTCCATAAAACCACCAATAAATTTTCAAAATATATGATGATAAAATTGTTTTATATTCCCCTCAAGCTATTTCCTATTTCTTACCAAATATACTACTGACTCTCTGAACTAATTTTCTTTCTTGAATCAATGTTTTGTTGTTTTTTTTCCCCTATACCTGGAACATCATCAAATCTGAAAATCTCCCACTCTGAAAACTGCTTAACCCCTATGTTCTCCGTCCTTCATTAAAATTCCTCCACCTGAGGGAAAAGGAAGTATGAATGTTAACTTTCATTTGCCCACAAAAAAAAGAAAGTGAAAAGTAAGTAATTTGTTTTCCTACTACATACTTTATAATTCACATTTATTAGATTTAAGTTATTTCATTCTAGAAAATACTCACCGAAAAATCCAATACTAGTGCAATATTAGTGGAAATTTCTTTAGTTCAAAGTGAGTGTTCATTTAACCTGTATTTTCAAACACAAGTATAATTTATAATAGTACATTACATCATGTGCAAGAAATATTTAATATTTGTATATTTATGTGAAAAAATACATTTAATTTTGAAAGAAGATGATTGTATCAAAATAAATCAGATTTCCATTGTGTTTCCCCATAGGTCTCAGAGGATGAGGTATTTTTTTCCTCCCCGCTAGTCATCAGTTCTCCACCAATGTGGCATCTCATCTTCTTTCTACTTTTATTTCTCTCTGGTTTTTCTTCATCAGTCTCTTCAACTCCACTTTCTTCTCCTGCCTACTCCCCTCTACAAGATTTTTAATGTTTTCTTTTGCCAAACCTGATGACCTTTCTCCATTTTTGTTTTCCTCGACTTCTGCTTCCACAATTTTCATCTCCTTCTTCTTCAAATGCTTTTTAATATCCTTGTTCTCTTTTTACTACTTTATTTCTCACATTTTCTTTATTTACTCCTCCACCTTTACCCAAACTCTAACTAAGGGGCGCTTCCAAGACTCAATTCCCTGACTTTATTTCCTCTTCCTCCAAAGTCTCTCATTAAGTTCCAGTTTGTACTCCTACTACAGTGTCTGGCTTATAAAAGGTGCTTGATTAAAACTTAAAGAATAAATGTATGTGAGCAAATATTATCAATCATGTTTACAGCTTTAAATAATAAGTTACTATCAGTTACAGTGCTACTTTCAAATTGATATATATAATTTTCTGCTTCTTGCATCAACAAATTTCAGCTAGACAATTCCCTTCTTGAATGTGTTATAACCTAAAATCTATACATATAAAACCAAATGTATCTTTCTGGAAAAACTAACTTCTAAAAATATTTCTGCTTGTTAATACCACTACCTTTCTAGATAACTACCCAAGTTCAAAAGTGCCACCTTTACTCACCGATGCTACAAAACCCAATTATTTTCCATAGGGAAAGTTGCATATCCATGTCCTTACTCTCTTACTGCAAAAAAGCTATTTCTGGCCCTTATCTCCTTACTTTTGCATCCCCCAAGAGACCTTTAGCCTCAGGCACTCAGCACAAATTGTATTTCTCCACTCTAATCCAATCTAAGTCTGTATTTCCTATATACTACTCTTATCATGGATTTCTTCTGCTTGACATTCTGAATTTACTACAGTGCTAATTCTAAATCCTCACGAGATCTTTTATAATTTTCCTGTTCCCTAGCCATTTGTATTAGTCCATTTTGGTTTCTTGTAACAAAATACCTGGAACTGGGTAATTTAGAAAGAAAACAAAATTTATTGCCTACACTTTCAGAGAATAGGAAGTTCAAAGTCCAGGGAACACATCTGGTGAAGGCTTTCTTTGGTGATGAGTTCAGTGACAGCTGATTATCACACTGCAAAATGGAGGAGCGGAGAGAGCAGAGAGAGAGACAGACTTTTTGTGCTCCCCTTTGAAAACCCTCCAATCCACACCCATGAACACCATTTTTAATCCATTCACCACGGTGTGATCCTATAATCTAATCACCTCTTCAAGGCCCCACCTTTCAATTACCATAATAGGATTTCCCACCATCTTAACAGTCACAGTGGGGGCCAAGTTTCTGATACATAAAACTTGGGGGACAGAATTCAAGCTTCAGTGAGTTTGGGGGGACGTAATTCTGTCCACTACACCATTCTAAACCTGTTTACCACTTTGAGTCATGGTAATTATCAGATTACTTATCAGATTCATATTTATGTAGACACCAACCATTTTTTCTAGACAGCTGATTTAATGCCCCTATCACCTTGGCTTCTGTCACCAGGTGAACTTTTCGCCTTTAATTTCTTCTTTTCTAACTTATTGATCCAGTTCTGCAAGGCCCAGTGCACATCTTCTCTTCCACAGAAGCTTTCTGTAGTCATCCTCATTACCTCCCTTTCCTATGAACTTCTGCCCAGCTTTTCATCTTTGTCACATAAGTTGTTATAATCTGGGATTTGGTCTACAAATAGATATGACAGTCTTGATTCTGCAAAGGGATGGTTAATTCTTTGATGGCAGCAACTATATCTCACCTGTCTCCACAGCACCTGTCATAGCACATATGAAGCACTGATCAAGCACATATTAAGTGCTCAGCGAATCCGTGTTAATCTTGTACCGAACCCAAGTGGAAACTATATTTGCTGTTATGTGTTTGATTGGATTTTTTAAGAGCCAGAATATTTGAAAGTGTAGTCCATGGGCCAGCAGTATTTGTATCACCTGGAGATTTGTTAAAATTGCGGATTTTAAGGCTCCACCCAAAACCTACTGAATCAGAAACTCCAGGAGTTTCATCTAATATACACTATTGTGTGAAAAACACTGATGTAGATTAATCATCTAATCCTCATAACAACATTCGTAGATAAAATAGCACCAGCCAACACAAATGGATAATTTGCTAAGCTTTTATTTTTGAGAACATTCTGACCTATTTAAAATAAGATGAATGGTGATTAGCAATGTACTTCCTGTGATTCACAAAGCCTAGGTGGTAACAAAAAGGCAGCCTGTTTGAGCAATGATTCTTCTAAATGAATCTAAAAGGTTTTGCAGTGAAGGTTAATATTCTATGTTTCTTCTAACTTTTGCTTTAGACCCTCTCCCCAAAACTGGCTTGTTGTGTACTTCTGAAATTGAAATCTAAAGTGCAGAGGTTATTTTTGAAATCTCAATCTCACTGCCACGTACTTCTGAATTTTTGGAAGTGTTTTGGGACCCAAATATTAGATTTAAGTTCCCCATCCACCATTCTTTATGGACAGTGGCATCTTAGGGGCTCTGAATAGGGGTGAGATCAGGAACAGAGACTGCAGACACTGAAGATGAAGACCTCAGACAGGCCATTACATGCTGAGAAAGTTGTAAGAGCAACTCAGGAAACCCAAGTTGATCTGTGAGCTGTTCAGGTGCCAAAATTGCCCAAAAGGAAGCCATGAGCCCCAAAGAGTTAGCAGTTAATTTCATTTCTACTTAGTTGGATGGGGTATTAGTCAGAGTTCCCCAGAGGGAATAAAACTAATAGGACGTATATATGTGTGTGTATGTACATATATATACACACACACATAAAGCATGCATAAATATACATATACATGTATAGGGAGAGAGAGAGAGATTTATTTTAAGAAATAGGTTCACATGATGTGGGGGCTGGCAAGACCAAAATCTGCTAAGCAGGCTGAAGACACAGAAAACAGTTGATATTGCTGCTGAGTCCAAAGGCAGATTGAAGGCAGAATTCTCTTCCTCTGGTGGAAGTCAGCCTTTTCTCATAATTTTCACTAACATTATGGAAGGTAAACTGCTTTACTCATGTCTGATGATTTAAGTGTTACGCTTATCTTTAAAATACTATCACGGCAACATCTATACTGATGTATGACCAAACATCAGGGCTCCACAGCTCAGCCAGGTTGACATACAAAATCAACTATTACAGATGGTGAACTGCCTGAATGCTCAGTCGTTGTTATAACATGATTCAGATTTTCCACATTAATTTAACTACTGAGGTACTTTTGAGCTTTAATCTCAATCAAATGAAAAGTACTTATACATGACAGTAAAGAAAGATGTTTTGGCTGTTTGGAGGAAGTTCTCAATTCTCTGGTACAATTTTAGCACAATTTTTCTTAGCAGGCTTTGAGGTGATAGGGAACCTCTTCTCAATTATGGAGGTGCACTAAATTTCCTGGAGAAATTTTTATAAAATATCAATAGCCACACCTCAGACCAATAAAACCAAAATCTCAGGGATGGGGCCCAGGCACTGACATTTAATGAAAGCTCTCCACGTAAATCTGATATGCGTTCAGATTTGAGAGTCACTGATCTAAATCACACACACACACACACACACACACACACACACACACACACACACACACACACACACACACACATACCTTTCTCTGTATGTCCCCCAAACACAGTCATCAGATGAAACTGATATTGTAATATCTGAGAAAAATGATCAGTAAATATGGGGAGATTGGGTGGCATAGGGACTGGATCCCGCAATGCTGAAAAGCTTAGAAATAAAAACTGTTTCTCTAGCTATGGCTTAGCTGTTTTTGAGGCTTTCCTTTGAGTTTCTCAGTTCCATTTTTTCTCCTTCTTCCCTTTACACTTTCCTTCTTCCTCCTCCTCCTTTTTTTAAGTTTTAGGAATGGCAAGAATACTAACTTAGGATTAATGTAGAGTTTTTACCCTTGCTCTCTAACCACCTCTATGTTTTGGAAGGAACAGGTGGGTCCATCCTAGGAAAGTAAGGGAGACTGATGGATGTTGGATTATGAACTCCCAATAAGGGAGCAGGCTTCAGGAGTGTACTTATTCAGGTAAGGTAGCTGAAGTGAAAGGGTGTTCAAGGTTTGGCAAGGTTTGGTTTTCTTATGGAACATAACTGGATAAGTTCTCAGCTTCACAGAATAGAGGGCTATTCAGGTGTAGTCCAGGGACCAGCACCATTAGGATCACCTGGGAACTTGTTAGAAATTCAAATTCTCAAGCCCTCCTTATATCTACTGACTAGGCATCTCTGGAAATGGCCCAGCACTCTGTGTTTTAGCAAGCTCTCCAAGTGATTATTATGCACTCTGAAATTTAAAAGCCAGTGGTACAGAGTAAATGGGTGAACCCTCAGCTTTCCTTACTTTGCCCTAATTCTAGTCTATTTTCTACCAGATTTTATTGGAATTTATTTGGATATGTTTATTTGTAACTGACTCCCCTGAGGAATTCATTATTTATTTTTAATGTTTTTTAGTGGTTCTCTTAGGTTTTCTGTGTCACTAGCAAACTCATCTGTAAAATGTTAGCTTCATGCATTATTTTATTTTATTACCTTGGGGATAAAAAAAATGGTAATAGTGGACATCATTGTCTTGTTACTCATCTGTGGAATTTTTTAGGGTTTCAACAATAAATTTGATGCTAGAATTTGCTTTGAGAAAGATAGATATTCTTCACCGTTTTTTCATAGATTTTTAAAATTATGAATGGATGTTGAATTTTATCAAATATCTTTGCAACATCCATTAATAATTTTATCTCATTTAAACTAACCATATGAATTCATAATATGGACTATTCTAGTAATTTAGAATGAACATTATTTAGTCAAGAAGCTTTTGAAATATAATTGTAACTATATGTAAACTACAACTGTTTTTGTTAATTTTTTTACATTTATACCTCAATAGTCAGAGTGAAAATATTATTTTGATGCTCAATTTGACAAGTTTTGAAGCTTTTCTGCTTTTTTCTATAATCTATAGATTATTCAAACTCTTCAGAATTGGCTCATCTTTGAAATATTAAATGCATGCCCTTGAAGATATTTGGATAGTTTTTAGGGGTAGGTGTTGAACATTTTCCTCAATAATTTAATACATATTAAATTACACATGTGTTCTACCTATTTTAGCAATATTTAATAATTTAGATCATCCTAGGAACTAATAGATTCTTCTTGCAGATTTTAGAAATTTTAACATAAATCAATACAAAGTATCACCCAATAAATTTAACTTCTATGTCTGTTGACTGTGTGCTCTTACTCATCCCTAATTTCTGTGCTGTCTCTTTTTTTTCTTTGTTTCATAAACTACTTAGATGTCTATCACTATGGTACAGTAAGTTCTCAGAGATATTAAACTTTGTACTGATTTTTTAGTTTTCTATTTATTAATATCTGCTTGAATTATTTTATCCTGCTTTCTTATGTTTGTTTTGTTCTTTGCATAATTCTTTTTGAGTTCAATAGCCTTTTTTGGTTCATTTTTATTCTTATACAATATGAATATAATAAAATAATGTAAAAAAAAAGTACTTAATTTTCTGAATTTTCCTCTAAGTATGGTTTTGGCAATATCCCAGAGGTTTTTATGTACAGTCTTCTTATGTATTAAATTATAACATGATTGAATATGATTATTTTGTTCTTTCACTATAAAATTATTTATTTTCATTTTATTTAGTATAATTTACTTCTGTTATTTATTTCTAGCCTTATAATAATATTGTCAGCATTTAAAACCTACACTAACTCTACCTTTTGGAACTTATTGATGTTAAAATTTAAAAAAAAAAATTATGGGTGCTTTAAAAGAAGGTGATTCTCTATAGTGGGTACAGTTTATTATATATGCTTGAAAATGTTTTGATATTCTATTTATTTATCTGTGGCCAAGATGATCTTTTAAGGACTAAGAGGGGAAATTAGTTTCACACTGCTACTTATTTTATATCAACTTCTCTAGATACAATAGTTTGTCTTTCTGCTTTATAATTATGTGTTACTTGTTGAAATTCTTTTTAGTAAAATATAAGCCTCTTTTATAATTATTTAATGTATTACCTTTATTAGAACTTTAATATTAATATTATTGCAAACATTTTTATATTTGTGTTCATTTGATAACATTTGTTTTTCTTTTGATTTTTTAACTTCTGATTTATTTTCATATATGTTTCTCATAGAAAATACATAATTGTATCTGTAGTTTGCTTTTGTCTTTACCTAATTTGTAAGTTTTTATTTTAATACCTAAATTTATCATTTACATTTTGATCCTGCTTCTGTCACCTAATATTATATTTTTGTTTTACCTCATTCTTTTTGGTGTCTTTTATTTTCTATATTTTGCTTTATAGTCTGTGTTTCTTTTATTTTCAATCTTCTCAAATTGCCCTTGTTTTTATTGTTATATTCAGTATACAATTATCTATTTTTCTCATTTTTTTCACTCAGTACTTATCTATACTAAATTATATGTTTAAGTAATTTCAATGTTTGCCATTACTCCTTGGAACAAAAACTCCCTTATTTATAAATTATTTGTTTCTATTCAGCTTTCAATTTACTGGTGAACATCTTCAAGTAGTTATGTGTTTTTGTTTGTTTGTTTGTTTTACCATCAAGTAATCTGCTTTTTGAATGTTTGCATATTTGAAAATCATTTAATATTATCTTCATATATGAATAATATTGAAGGGAAAGTTAAAATTCATATTGTAGCAACTCTTTCCCTGAAAATATTGTAATTGATGTTCTACTTTCTTCTAGAATCCCAGCTTTGGAACTGAATCTGAGTATACAATCAGAGCCAGTATCTGAAGTTTCTGTGTTACTTACAATCATTGGGATTTTAAGAAAGGGTGGGAGACGTCAATTCTCAGAAAACAGCTAGTGCTCTTATGAACATTTTCACTTTGATCAAGGATACAGTATCTGAGTTTTGTTTGCCATATAATATTGATCTCAAAAAATATTTGCATTTTCACAGAAGAAATCTACTCATCTTAAAACATGTCCACAATGACGAATTTTCATGATAAAATTTTTAACAATATTTCAATATCTAATTACATTGATTTAAATTTCTGTTGCATTTCACATCTTTTAATCTTACAGTATATTTGACTTTTCTGATTACTGGTGCTGATTCTCCTGTCTTCTAAAGAATCCAAGCAGTTATTTTCTGACTTATTTCAAATTTTCACTTGTCAGCATTTTCCACAATTAGAAAATTGTCAATATTTAAAGAGTATTCTTTTTCTATTTCAGGGCCCTTCTTTCTCTTTAGTTAAAATCATTTCCCATTAAGAATTCACTTTTCTTGCTCCACCCCAAGATTGCAAAAATAAGTTTTCCTAAATTGGTTATTCTATTTTCAGGATTTATCATCTTACTAGAAAATGTTAATTCAAAATTAAACCTAAATCTATTATGGTCTTTCATAGCATTTTTTATTAATATAAGGTCTTTCTGGTTCTTTATAGTTCCCTTAAGTATAGTTATTTCACCTAAAAAATACAGTCACTGTAATGTTATCTTGGCTTACTATGAATCCCATGCTACTTTCTATAACTAATCTGTAATCAAGTTTCTAATTGGTCACTAATCTTTCACTTTTTTAAAACTAAATTACATTACTCATTTCCATACTAATTCACAAATCTTTATAATATGGAAAATTATTTGAAATCAGAGAGACCTAGGTCAGAATCCTGGCTCCACCACTTACAAACTGTACAACCTAAAGATATGTTCTTATGCTAATTGAACATCAACAGAAAATGTGTGTGATAATATGCACCTCATGCATTTTTTCAATTCCTATTAATTGAACTTTAATGAAGAAAGCAAATACAATCAAATCCTGAGAAAATTAATGATCCTGATATTAAACTAACTGCAATGTGATTAAAGCATTTTGTACAATAAATTCATTGGACTTGGCATGATAACATATATTCAGTTTGATAATTATGGGAAGCATACATCTTCTAGCTATAAAACATGTGCCTTGAAAACATGCTATAGATTCAATATGAAAAGCAATTAAGATCCTTATTTAAAATTATGGTATCTGCAAAGCATTAGCATCATAGAAAAAGAGATTATGTCTCAGAGTAACTATTTTGAATATATTCAGAATATAAAAGCTTGCATATAGAGATTTAAGTAAACATAGATGTTAATTATAAAACATTTATCATTAATTACAGGGAATATGTTTTAGAGAATTATGTGAATAAATATACTAATTAATCTTTTAAAGCTCCATTTACTGCTTTTCCCTTGCAGCCTCCCATAGAGCAAAATTATTAATGATAACAACAGGTTTTTATAGTAGTTATATTATGCAAATTGTTTTTTAAATATTATTAAATATAAGCCCCCAACAATATTGTAAAGATATTTTATTCATATTTTATATGTAAAGCAACTGAATTTTAAGGGGGTTGTATTAGTACACCAAAGTAGCAAAACTAATAAGTAGCAAAGTTCTATACCATTCAGCACATACTTCTAGCAAGTTATCACCTCACTTGTGCTTGAATAGTTACAAAAATGAGATATCTGTTCCTCGAGGCAACTGAAATATTACCTCCATATTATATTTAATAGTCTCTCAGCATCCCATAGTGAGTAGTTCAGGATATCTCTTCAAACAGAAAGGACATTGTTGGGGGGAGGGGGAGAGGGAGAAGGGAGGGAGGTTTTGGTGATGGGGAGCAATAATCAGCCACAATGTATATCGACAAAATAAAATTAAAAAAAAAAAAAAGAATTGAAATATATCCTATTTATTATTGCATTTATCCCTCATCACACCCATAAGTTCTTCACAATGGCTTTACTGATATAGTCTCTCTCTTTTACCTCTTATGAGGTTAATCATCAGTTCAGATCTCCAGAAATCCAGATGTACTGACTCTAATAGCAAAGTGAAATAAAACTGATTCTCTGTTAAAAAAAAAAAAAAAAAAAAAAGGCCTTTGAAAAAATGTGAAGAAACATAAATGTAAAGATATCATGGAAGAAAGTTTAGAGGCAAACTAATATATATGTTGAAAAATTACAGTAAAAGAGGCACCACCAACCTATGACAAAGAATGTGCTTTTTAGTAGGTGATATTAGAGAAACATGTAAATTGTCTCAACATGTAAATTGAAAATGGAGCACCACATATAAAGGTGGACCCCAGGTGGACTAATGATCTAAATGTAAAATTAAAATATTTAAAATTAATAAAATAAAAGAATACCTTTGACATAAAGGTAGGGTAGACCTTAAACAAAATTGCAATATCACAAATTACACAGTTAGCATTTTTTATTCACTTCTGTACACTATCGACAAAAATAAATGACAGTTTGGGAAATAATATTTGAATGACTAAAAATAACAAGGATCTTTAACAAATATAAATAATGAATATCAATAAGAAAAAGACAGAAACCCCAATAAAAATGGCAAAAAAAAGTATAAAAAAGGGTAATACGTATTGTAAGAAATAAAAAATATTTAAGACCATTAGTAATCAGAAAAATATAAATTAAAACAAGATGATATTACTTTCTACTTCTCAAACAAGCAACATTAGAAGATTAGACAATACCAAGAATTGGCACATACGTGAGGACATAAGATTTGCAATTTTAGGGTTTGGACAGGTGGAGACATTATCGAGACTTACTCGGTAATAGTAAAATTAAACATACACACACCATTTGTCCCAGCAATTCAGATCTTGGGTTGATTCCTATGGAAGCTCATAGGTAACATGTGTCCACTGCAGCAATGTGGTAGTGAAGAGGAACTGAGGGCAGTCATGTGCATCACTGAGATAGAGAATAAGGGATATCTTGTGTAAGAACCACATGGAGTACCATGCAGCAACTAGAAATAATGGTCTAAAAGTACATAGAGCAGCACAGATGAATCTTTCAACACAAACCTTGCTGGGTGAAAAATGTTTTTTAGAAAGATTCATAACAATACCAACAAACTCTCCTGGGACATTCATGGGATGAAGTGAGATGGTTGCATAAAATATAACATAAATTAGAACATGGCTGCTAAAGAGATGAGCATGTTTGGAAAAGCAAAAGAGAAATACGTGAAAATAAATAAATTAATACATTAATATGTTAAATAAGAAATTAAAAAATAAAACAGTAAAAACCCATGTGTGGAAAATTGACAAATGGTATAAATGGGGGAGTATATTAAGCGCAATTTTCTACACTTGAAAAAAACATTTAGAGAAGACACCAATTGTGCCCCTGCCCAAACTAGAATTGCTGTAAAGACATAGTTCCATAGACCTGAGTTTTTGCTTCTGCAGCCTTTTGTCTGTTTCCACTAACATCCAAGCCCTATGGCATTTTGGCACATACTGTTGGCTGACGAGCACAAACCCTGTCCACAACCCCTTTTTCTTTTCAGCAAATATTGGCCTCATGACACAGTAATGTAAAAAGACAGGCCGTTAAAAGTCTTCTGGAAGGGTTCCCTTTACACGTAAAAAGACAAAGTTTCTTAATAAAAAATAATGCTCTTCATCATTTATCCATCCTTCTGTTTCCTGCCTGGAACATTAACATAATGTTGGTCATACACAGCAACCACTTTGAAACCATGAGTAAGAAAGTCACAAGCAATCTTAAGGGGAACAGGAAGAGAGAAAAGGATCAAGGTCTTTTCTGATTTCCTTGAGCAATAGTAGTAGGCTTATCTCCTTACCTTAAGATAACTTGTTTCTACTGTTTCAAAAATGGTTAAATGTAAATTAATAATGTACCCTCTTCATTATCAAGACTCAGACACAGAGTCAAATAATCACTTCTGGACTACTGCATTAACCAAAGGACTAGATACATTTCTTCACTGATCTCCATATTTAAATTCTTTGATCAGTCACTATACACAATTCTGGCTGTGAAATTTATGTTTATATTTATATATAAATGAAATGAATTAACAAAGAAGAAATTAAAATGTGCAAGAGCCAAAATGTGAAATAAGTCAATAAAAAAACATAGTCTTACCTAAAATTGTGGCATCCAGAGGGCCACAAATCCTGACTCCATAGTGATTCAGATATAAAGGAGAATGGACTTCTTAGTGAAGAAAACCTTTTATTCAAAAGTGTGTTTTTTGCTCAATTTTGGTACACTGCAAATACATAGTCCTCCGGTGCTAGTGCAGGTAGCAAAAGCACAAAGATAGAGAAAAGTATGTAAGAATTTACATTTCAAAATTGATCAGAATAAGATGGTCTCTCTTCAGAATTATGATGGAACGCCTTGGAAAGCACCAACTTAAAACAGCTCCTTCAACATTAAATCAGGTCCCCCGCAGACAATAATCAATTCTTACTTCGGAGTGAAGTGAAAGGATAGGGAGGATTTCTACCGCCATTGTACTTGGAGTGGTCATTTCAGAGGCAAGAAGGATCTGCCGTCATGGGAATCAGCAAGAGGTATAGTATTTTCTGTAGCAAAGTGGCCGGGAGCCACAGGAGCCAGAGCCATATCCACAGCCATAGCGGGAGCCATATCCACAACCTAGTCCATACTTAGAGCCGAATTCACAGCCAGAGCCGTATCCACAGTTAGAGCCACAGCCAGAGCCACAGCCACCGCAAGAGCCGTATCCACAGCCAGAGCCACAGCCACCGCAAGAGCCGTATCCACAGCCGGGGCCACATCCACAGCCAGAGCCGTATCCACAGCCACAGCCGCAGCCAGAGCCGTATCCACAGCCAGAGCCGCAGCCAGAGCCATATCCACAGTCAGAGCCACAGCCACCGCAAGAGCCGCATCCGCAGCCAGAGCCGTATCCACAACCGCAGCCACAGCCGGAGCCACAGCCCCCACAGGAGTTTCCACCGTAGTTGCCACACATCGTGTCAGGAGGTGAGGTTTCAGTCAAGAGGTAGGAGGATATTGCTGAAGTGTGAGTGTCGTCCTCTCTTCCAGGACCTTTATATACTTACTGGGATGAATAGGTCAACCCTCACGTGGGCTTTGTTCTCTCATTTAACAATCATTTGCCTAAAATGAGCTCATTCTGTGGGCAATCATTTTGTTAGGGATTTATAATTGATTTCCTGCTTCCCCAGGAATTTTCTCAAGCCTTGAAAGAAAAGGATCCATTTTCGATGGACCCAAGCTGACACAACCATCATTGAATTTTATGACCATGACATAACACATCACCAAAACATGTTTCATCTATAAATGTGTGTTTCGTTATCGCACTGCTCTGTCAAGGTCTTGGAAAGCACTTACTGAAGAAGAAGCTCTACTCAATACTATTAAAAGTATCACCAGCAGCAGCACGTTGGTTCCCATTTTGCCCTACCTCCGTACTTTGTCTTTTTCCAGCAAAATGACTCTAACTTACTTGCATAGACTTTGGGCAATAAATTGAGTATTTCCAAATGCTACAACCACACCCTGAAATGTTCTCCATCTCCCTGAAGGAAAGCTTGCCTATCCCCTCCTTTTCCAAGCAGATCATGACTTTCTCGCTTTCTCTGGGACAAAATTGTTTCTTTCTGAAACCCCTGCTGGTCAGTTATGTACACAGACGTATCATTTCTCCTATATATGAAAAGACACACTTACCCAAAGGCGTCCACGTCGAATGAGAAACAGGCCTGAGATCAACAAGATCTTTGTGAAAGTTCGATTGTTCAATGCAAGACTGTCTGTGGGTTTACTCGGACGACTCTCATATTGGTGCTATAGATCCATGCTTCCCAATAAAGGGTAAAGCCAATCGATGAGTGATACTCCCAGACTTCACAGTAGTATTCTCATTTTTGTCTTATCTGTCTTCTCCAAACAAAAACAAAAAACAAAAAAAAACAAAACTCTACTTGAAAATGTAATTTACTTATCGTACTTTTTGTTTGGATACCTTGCAATTAGGAAATGAGTAATCGTTGACCTTTCTGAGGTACTTAGTTCTTTTTTAAACATTTTGTAGAATTCAGCAGTGAAGCCATCAGGTTATGAGCTTTCTTTCAATGGGAGACCATTGACAACTGACTTCTTATTGTTCCCTTCATCATTTCCATTTCTTCATGAATTATTTTGGTTAGGTCGTATGGACTTGGTAATTGATCCATTTCTTCTAGGTTATCCAATTTATTGGCACGACACTGCGCATAGTGGCCTCACGAATTTTATTGCTGTGGTATCAGTGGCAAAGTCTCCTCTTTATTTCTGTGTTTATTTATTTCAGTCTTCTCCCTTTTCTTCCTCATTCAATGCAGCTCTGACATTTTGTTGATTTTTATTAATAAACAAAAACTCTCCTGATCTTTCTGAATGCATTTGACTTTCTGTTTCATTTATTTCTGTTCCGATCTTTATTATCCTCTGTCTTCTGCGAACTATGGCATAGATTGTTTATTTGTATTCTGGTTCACTAGAGGGTCAAGTCAGGTTGTCTACATGGGACAGTTGCTTGTTTGATACAGGTGTTTAGTGTTACAAACCCCGTCCTCTTAGAGCTGCTTTTGCTAAATTTTAGAAGTTCTGGTGTGTTGTGTTTCCATTTTTGTTTGCATGCATCCAGAAATGTTTTACCTTTCCTTTTTCTTTCTTCTTTGACACTTTGGTGGTTAGGTCCATAGTTCTTAATTTCTCCATGTTTGTGAAATTTCTGGAATTCCTTCTATTAGTTATTTCTAGTTACATCCTTGTGTTCAGAAAACATGCTGGATAAGTCGATAAGCTTCTGAAAATGTTAGGACTTATTTTGAGACCTTATTTGTGATTTCTTCATGGAAAGGTTCCATGCAGATTTGAGAATAATGTGTACTGTGCTGCTATTTAATAACATGTTCTGTATACATCGCTTATATCCGTTTCATCTAAAACGTAGTTCCGGACTAAATGCTCCTGACTGATTCTCTATCGAAATGATCTAGTCAGTGTTGAAAGTGGAGTCGTTACTTTTCGTACACTTATGGTTTTACAGATATCTCTCTCTCTCTTGAGTGCTACTAATACCTTGAGGTCTATTAAACTTTGCTTTGTATATGTAGGTGCTCCGATGATGGGTGTATGCATATTCCCAATTGCTCTATTTCTGGATCAACTGAACCTTTGAAAATATATGATGAAATTCCTTCTCTTCTGTTTGTTTGAGACATTTTGAATTACAAACAGATGTAAGATTTCAGTATACTCCGACATACTCTCTACCTTTTTCAAAAGCATGGAAGACCTCTTCCATCCTTTCACAATCAGTCTATAGCTGACGTTAAAGGTAAAGTGAGTCACTTAAAGCAGCACAGAGTCTCGTCTTCTGTTTCACTCTCCCTGGGTTTTTTTTTTTTTTTCTTTTCTTTTTTCTCTCTATTATTGGTCTGTTCAGTAATCGTATGTCTTGGGTTGGACAATTTATTCCATTTAGATTTCAGGTAATTATTGCTATGTAAGGAATTACAACTGCCATCTTGTTTATGCTTCTCTCCTTTTCTTGTAATGTTTCCCTTTGCGATTAGATGGCAACTTTCTCTGGGTCATGTACACCTAGCAGTGAGTAGTCGCTGACATCCCTGCAAAAATTCAAGTAAGAGGAGTTGGGGTAAGATGGCCATCTAGAGGTGTGCAGGGCAAGTAGATCTCACCCAAAAGCTCCAATACAACTCATACATATTAACGTCATTGGGAGCATGTGTGGGAGAGTGCACGAGAGTATCAGAGTTTGGTGAGATCCCATGGAGCCCAGAACCCGAAAATGGGAGCAGAGAGAGGAGAGAGAGGCCCGCCACCTCATCTACCACGTCTTTGTCATGAGGATTGGCACGGGAGAGACATTCTATACAGGCGGCAAAGGTAGACAGAGGGCTCACACCAACCCCCATCCTTACCTTTAGGGCCTGCAGTTCCTGCTGTAGGAGTTGTCCTCAGCTCTTGCAGCCTGTACTGAATGGTAAGGAGCTGCCTAGAGCACATGCACTCCAGCTCTGTAGCACAGAAGCACAGAAGTACATACGGTACACTCACCACCCCCACCCTCATGACCCAAACCAATGCAGTTTGGCACCATGTTGAATCCAGAGCCATTGTGAGAGCACCCCCTGCCCTGGGGACAGTAGCCACAGCTTTCCCCAGCCTTAACACTCCGCTGCCATCCCAGCATGCTCACACGAGTTGCTACATTCCCCTGATCCCAGAGCCTTGAGGCCTGGATCCAGGAGTGGCTGGGACCCAGCCATACAGGTCTGAAAAGTCAACTCCAGGCCTCCTGGACCACCGTACCCTCACACCCACAGCCAGACATGAGACAACCAGGACCCCTGCCATTCCACCTTCTCTGCCTCAGTCCTGTGAGTCCAAGCTTCAAACCCAGAAGAACAAGTCACAGGTCTCCACATTAAAACACAGGTGAGTAGCCCTTTACCAGTGGAAGTAGAGCTCATCTAAACCCTCCCAGAGAAGCAGCCAGGAGGTCTCACCCTCAACAGTTCTTCTTAGCAGCAATGCCAATGTACCATGAAGCAGCTGACAGGGACCACAGTGTTGGATCTGTGTTTTGGCTTCCAAAAGTGTCTGAGAAGCAGCTGGCTGTGCTCCTTCGGCACCAACATTAAGGGGCCTCACTCACAGTCCAAGCAGTGGCTGTCTGCGCCCCCTCTTTCGCCTCATCTGTCAGACTAGCCGAGTGCAACAAAACAGCTGGACACGGCCCCTCTCTGCTGCGGCATTATAGCATTCTTCCCCACAGCCAGAGAAGTGACCAACTGGGACTCACTGCCACAGCCCCAACTACCAGCCGCACCCACTGCCAGGTATCAATGCGGGGAAATAAGACACACGAAAAATAAAAAAATTAAAAGACGGGAACATGACACCACCAAAGAAACACAACAGTGCTCCTAGAATGGATCCCTACAAATCAGAAATCACCAACCTTCTGCCAAAGGAACTCATATCCTCAATTGGAAAGTGCTCACTGTGATACAAGGGAATACAGACAAACAAACCAGTGAAATCAGTTAAACCGTTCACGTTCTAAATGACCACTTTAGCAAACACATAGCTACTATTAAATGTCAAACAGAATTTCTCCAATAGAAGCATACCTTGAATGGAATAAAAAAATTTTTTAAACTGCGTCATTATCCAAGAGTCTCAAAGACAGACTACATCATGAGAAGTAATAATTTCTAATCTTGAAGACAAATGTTTGGAAATAACCCAGTAAGATGAAAAATAGTGGGTGGGGTGGAAGGAAGGAAAATAAACAAACAAAGCCTACAAGACTTTGGGGAGGTGATCAAGATAGCAAATATTTGAATTACAGGCATTCCAGAAGGGAAAGAAAGCAAAAAAGGTAGTGAAAGCAAATTTAAAAGTATAAGAGCTGAAAACCTACCACCCTAGTCTTGGGGAAGATATGAACATCCAAATCTAGGAAACTCAAAGTTTCCAAATAGATCTATTTGATTCGACCTGAAAAGATCTTCACCGAGACACACGGTAGGCAAACTGTCACGAGTTAAAGACTAAGGAAGATTTCTACAAAGAGCAACAGAATAGCATCATCACACAGAAGGGCATCCCCTTTAGACTAACAGCAGACTACTTTCAGCAGAAACCATACAAGCCAGGAGAGCATGGGAGGATATATACAAAAGCAGTGAGAGTAGAAAAACTGCCAGCCAAGAATATGATAACCTGCAAAGCTATCTCCCATGAACCAAGGAGAAATAGCTCACCAAAATTAAGAGAAATCATCATCGCCTCTTGATTCCTCTCAGACAAAGGAAAATGAAGGGAAATCATGACCACCATTTCAACCCTCCAAGAAACACTGAGGAGAGTCCTACACTCCATCTACAAGCGAAAGAATCATAATGATCATCCTGAAACACCAAAGAATATAACCCACGCTGGCGGTCTAACACAGATACACCAATGAGAAAGAGAAAAGAATCAAACCTCATCTTCAATACAGAAAACCACCCACCCACAAAGAGAAACCATGACAGACAATGAGAGGAACAAAGAATATACAAAACTATTGAAAAACAACCAAGACAATCCCAAGGCAACGACATCATATGTCAATAACATACCTTAAATTTAAAAACATTAAATGTCACGATTAAAAGACACAGACTGTCTGAATGCATAAAGAAAACGTGACCCATTCATGTACTGCCTATGAGAGACAGAGCTGACCTTCAAAGACACACTTAGACTGAAAGAGCAGGGATGGAGGAAGATATTCCAAAAAAATGAAAAACTAAGCCAGCCCAAATACCTATACTTATATCCTAAATCAAACACCGGGAAAACCTGGTCTAAGAGATGAGGAAGGGCATTGCGTAACGTTAAAGGGATCAATACAGCAAGAGGATGTAACACTTATAAATAGGTATGCACCCAACACTGGAGCAATCACATATATAAAGCAAATATCAGATCAAAGGGAGAGATTGACACCGACACCATAAGAGTTGGGGATTTGAACACCCCACTCTCAGCATTGGACACATCATAGGGAAGGAAAAATCAATAAGGCAACCCACGTGCATTTCTATAGCACCATACACCAGATGGACCTAACAGACAGAGCATTTCATCCAACAGCTGCAGAATGCACACTGAACCCAACAGCACATTTATAATCGACTATATGTTTGACCACCAAATAGGTCCCGACAACTTCACATAAATCAAACTCCTATCAACTATAGTTTCTGACCATGATGGAAACAAACTGGAAATCAATAATTAGAAGAACTTGGAAAACTAGACAAATGTCTGGAAATTAAACAACATACTTTTGAACAACCACAGGGTCAAAGAAGAGATGACTAAGGAAACCAAAACATTTCCTGAAACTACTGAAGTCAGAAGCACAACTTAGCAAACCTATGGGATACAGCCAAGTCAGAATTACGGGGAAAGGTCCAGCAACCCCACTGCTGGGTGTAGATCACAAAGAATGGTTATCATCATTTTGAAAGGATTTGTACAGGCCCGTGTTTATTGCGGTTATGTTTACAACAGCTCAGAGTTGGAACCAACCTAAGCGGAAATCAGCACATGACTGGGTAAGGACAATGTGTATATATGCACAATGGAATACCACCCTGCCAAAAAAAGGGACTGAAATTCTGCCATTCGCTTTAAGATGTTTCCATTAAGTCAAATAATCCAGGCAAACGGTGAGAAAAACGGGACCTCATTCGTAATGGGAACACAAAATAAACGGAAAGGAGAGGAGAAAAACAGAGAGAGAAAGAGAAAAAGAAAGAGAGAGAGAAACAAGCAAAGAAAGAAAGAGAAACACACAGCAATCACAGTCACACCGTGAAATTTCAGGAAGAGAGAAGACAATTGTGGTTACTAGAGGTGGGAAACGGAAAGGGGAGGGAGAGGAGTGTCAGCGAGAGATTGAATAACAGCCACAAGGAATGATCATATTTTAAATGACCGATATGGTAATTATGCTGATATGATCATCACACATGGTACCACAGATATTGATACTCAACACTGTTCCCCACAATTGTAGAAAAATCAAATTTTACGGAAAAAACAAAACAAAACAGAACAGAACAAAACCAAAGAGCTCTAGTGTTAAAGAGCAAGAAAGGGCGAACTACAGCCAATGACCAATGACTGTATAACTTCAAGTAGTAACTACAGAGAATGAATGTTGAATGTTCTCCCCACCAAGAGGTCACAATTCTTTAAGGTGAAACATATGGTACAGCACTTCTGGAGACGGGCATAGCTTAGAGGTTACCAGAAATGAGGGAAAGTGAATAATGAGTAGTGATGGGTAAGTAGGTACGCAATTTATACTTAGGATGACAAAAAATGGCTTAGAAATAGATAGAGGTAGTGGTTATGCAGCATGGCAAATGGAATTAAGTCCATGCACTCCTATGTTTAAAAATGCTTAACATCGAAATTCTCATGCTATATTTGTTTTGCCACAATAAAAAGCAAAAATGAAATGAAATATAACCTGTCTGTTACCACACTAATTGACCACCAAGACAATGAGGTCTGCCACAAATGCTTTGCTGGTCTCATCTCTCTCCATGCCCGGTTCTGGGGCTGCTCTTATACACAGATCTGACAAATGAGGGAATACCGACTCTAACAGCAGGTGCAACGCATCAAAGCTCCCCTCAAGCATAATGCTCCTCTTCTTGCACATACAAGAAATGGGCATCATTTCTTCGCACTTTCTAAGCCCTATCCTTCTGATATGCGTTGCCCAGATTTCACCCTCCGTGGTCCATTGTTCATTACTTACAGAACCACTAAATTTCAACGGAGAAGCAAACGGTGTGGATCAATTTAGTCCACATTCTCAAGGCATAGATTAACTCAGAGATTTTAAGAACCACAAAGCATACAGTTAAAATTTTTGTTCAGTTCTGCACACTATGGACAAAAACGAAAATCACATTGTAGGAGATATTTTCAAAGTCTAAAGAGAATAGGTCCGAACACATACAATCAACTCCTACAAATCAAGAAGAAACTAGAAAGAAAACCAATGCCAAAGATAGGAAAGAAAAACACAAAGGTTAATGAATAATCAGAAGTCATTAAAAATGTCCAAACTCATTAGTGGTTAGAGAAATAGAACTTCAAATAACAAGAGTCAATCACTTTTTTACTTAAACGAGTACCATTCAAAGGCTAGGTCATGCCAAGTTTGGGAACGTAACGTGAGGACACGAGAATTGCAGTGTTAGGGTTTGGACTAGTACAGACCTTCTGGAGACTAACCCGGCAGTACTTGGTAAAATTACATGTGCACACACCGTTTCTCCCAACAGTTCAGAACTCGGCGCAATCTCACAGAAGTCCGTAGGGGCCGTGTGTTCACTGTGGAAATGTGGAGAAGAGGAGCTGGGGGCGGTCAAGTGTGCATCACTGACATAGAGAGTGGGCAACATCTCGTGTATGAAGCACACGGAGCACCATGCGGCAACCGGAAAGAATGGACTAAATGTGCATACAGAGGCACAGATGGATCTTTCAACAACAATCGTGCTGTGAGAAGAAAAAAACTCTTAGGAAAAGGTGCATAATAATACCATTCATGTAGATTGAAAATGCATAATAGAATGACCACCACTCACAGAACTTTCATGGAAAGAAATGGGTGGGTGGCCACCTATGAAATACCATGAATTACAGCATGGCCGTGAATGAGGGATGGGCTTGAGAATGGAAATAAGAGGAGTAGAGAAAAATTAACAGGTTAATATAGCAAATAAACATTCGCAACTAGACAGCATCCTGTGTGGACCAACAATGACGTGAAACGAACAGGGAAGGAAAAGCTGTGTGAGCACATCGATTGTGCCCCTGCCAAAGCTGGCGTTCTTGGAAACACATCCTTCCATGTGCCAAAGATTTTGCTTTCTCAAACCTTGTTCTTACCTCTGATATTCAAGACCTATCAGGATTTGGTGAACACTGGGGGCTGACTAGCACAACCCCTGCCCACAACGCTTTTGGTTTTACCCTCTTCAGCGAACACCGTCCACATGACACACTACTGTTCAAAGACGGGTGGTCAAAAGTCTTCCAGGAAGTGTTCCCTTCACGCATACACAGACAAGGTTTTTAATGAGACCTGATGCTCTTGGCCATTTGTCCATCCTTCTGTTCCTTCCTTGCCCAGACCATGAACATGATGTCGGTCATACACCGCACCCACTTTGAAACCATGAGGGACAAAGGCACACAGCAAAAGGGGGAGAACAGGAATGGGAGGAGAGAGAGAAGGATCAAGGTGCTTTCTGATTTCCTTGAGCAGCTGCAATAGCCTTATCTGCTGACTCCAAGATTTCTCATTTCTCCTCTTGCAAAATGTGGTAACATTAAACTAGCAGTCTTGCCTCTTGATTACCAAGACTCAAACCCAGGTTCCAGCCACTCACTTCTCGACCTGTGCCTTACATCTCAAGACTAGGTTCCTTTTCCCATTGATCTCCCTATCCCAATCCTTTATTCACACAAGGTATGAGATTTCGAGGGTGAGATTTGTGTTCACGTTTCATTATATAGGTAACAAATTAACCTTCATAAATGACAAGTTATGAGCAAGAGGTAATACTTGGATTCGAAGAGTTAAAGAAAACAAATTATTTTATATTAAGTTTCGGTCCCCCCGCTTTCCATCAGGCCACAAATCCTGAAATCCATTGTCACCCTGATACACATGAGACCGGACTTCTCAGGAAACAAAGCCTTTTATTCAGAAACTGCTTTTGTTGCTCCACTCTAGTAACTCCAATCCTATAGCCCTCCCTGGGCTTCTGCACATAGCCCCACGTGCGAAGACGGAGAAAAGGATGTAGGGATTCATGTTTGAAAAGTGATCGGGATAAGATCTTTTGTTTCCAGGGATGTGATGAAACCCCTCAGTCACCGTCAGCTGAAGACAGATCCTTCGACATTAAATCAGGTCCCCCGCAGACAATAATCAATTCTTACTTCGGAGTGAAGTGAAAGGATAGGGAGGATTTCTACCGCCATTGTACTTGGAGTGGTCATTTCAGAGGCAAGAAGGATCTGCCGTCATGGGAATCAGCAAGAGGTATAGTATTTTCTGTAGCAAAGTGGCCGGTAGCCACAGGAGCCAGAGCCATATCCACAGCCATAGCGGGAGCCATATCCACAGCCTAGTCCATATTTAGAGCCGTATCCACAGCCAGAGCCGTATCCACAGTTGGAGCCACAGCCAGAGCCACAGCCACAGCCAGAGCCACAGCCACCGCAAGAGCCGTATCCACAGCCAGAGCCACAGCCACCGCAAGAGCCGTATCCACAGCCGGGGCCACATCCACAGCCAGAGCCGTATCCACAGCCAGAGCCGCAGCCAGAGCCATATCCACAGTCAGAGCCACAGCCACCGCAAGAGCCGCATCCGCAGCCAGAGCCGTATCCGCAACCGCAGCCACAGCCGGAGCCACAGCCCCCACAGGGGTTTCCACCGTAATTGCCACACATCGTGTCAGGAGGTGAGGTTTCAGTCAAGAGGTAGGAGGATATTGCTGAAGTGTGAGTGTCGTCCTCTCTTCCAGGACCTTTATATACTTACTGGGATGAATAGGTCAACCCTCACGTGGGCTTTGTTCTCTCATTTAACAACCATTTGCCTAAAATGAGCTCATTCTGTGGGCAATCATTTTGTTAGGGATTTATAATTGATTTCCTGCTTCCCCAGGAATTTTCTCAAGCCTTGAAAGAAAAGGATCCATTTTCGATGGACCCAAGCTGACACAACCATCATTGAATTTTATGACCATGACATAACACATCACCAAAACATGTTTCATCTATAAATGTGTGTTTCGTTATCGCACTGCTCTGTCAAGGTCTTGGAAAGCACTTACTGAAGAAGAAGCTCTACTCAATACTATTAAAAGTATCACCAGCAGCAGCACGTTGGTTCCCATTTTGCCCTACCTCCGTACTTTGTCTTTTTCCAGCAAAATGACTCTAACTTACTTGCATAGACTTTGGGCAATAAATTGAGTATTTCCAAATGCTACAACCACACCCTGAAATGTTCTCCATCTCCCTGAAGGAAAGCTTGCCTATCCCCTCCTTTTCCAAGCAGATCATGACTTTCTCGCTTTCTCTGGGACAAAATTGTTTCTTTCTGAAACCCCTGCTGGTCAGTTATGTACACAGACGTATCATTTCTCCTATATATGAAAAGACACACTTACCCAAAGGCGTCCACGTCGAATGAGAAACAGGCCTGAGATCAACAAGATCTTTGTGAAAGTTCGATTGTTCAATGCAAGACTGTCTGTGGGTTTACTCGGACGACTCTCATATTGGTGCTATAGATCCATGCTTCCCAATAAAGGGTAAAGCCAATCGATGAGTGATACTCCCAGACTTCACAGTAGTATTCTCATTTTTGTCTTATCTGTCTTCTCCAAACAAAAACAAAAAACAAAAAAAACAAAACTCTACTTGAAAATGTAATTTACTTATCGTACTTTTTGTTTGGATACCTTGCAATTAGGAAATGAGTAATCGTTGACCTTTCTGAGGTACTTAGTTCTTTTTTAAACGTTTTGTAGAATTCAGCAGTGAAGCCATCAGGTTATGAGCTTTCTTTCAATGGGAGACCATTGACAACTGACTTCTTATTGTTCCCTTCATCATTTCCATTTCTTCATGAATTATTTTGGTTAGGTCGTATGGACTTGGTAATTGATCCATTTCTTCTAGGTTATCCAATTTATTGGCACGACACTGCGCATAGTGGCCTCACGAATTTTATTGCTGTGGTATCAGTGGCAAAGTCTCCTCTTTATTTCTGTGTTTATTTATTTCAGTCTTCTCCCTTTTCTTCCTCATTCAATGCAGCTCTGACATTTTGTTGATTTTTATTAATAAACAAAAACTCTCCTGATCTTTCTGAATGCATTTGACTTTCTGTTTCATTTATTTCTGTTCCGATCTTTATTATCCTCTGTCTTCTGCGAACTATGGCATAGATTGTTTATTTGTATTCTGGTTCACTAGAGGGTCAAGTCAGGTTGTCTACATGGGACAGTTGCTTGTTTGATACAGGTGTTTAGTGTTACAAACCCCGTCCTCTTAGAGCTGCTTTTGCTAAATTTTAGAAGTTCTGGTGTGTTGTGTTTCCATTTTTGTTTGCATGCATCCAGAAATGTTTTACCTTTCCTTTTTCTTTCTTCTTTGACACTTTGGTGGTTAGGTCCATAGTTCTTAATTTCTCCATGTTTGTGAAATTTCTGGAATTCCTTCTATTAGTTATTTCTAGTTACATCCTTGTGTTCAGAAAACATGCTGGATAAGTCGATAAGCTTCTGAAAATGTTAGGACTTATTTTGAGACCTTATTTGTGATTTCTTCATGGAAAGGTTCCATGCAGATTTGAGAATAATGTGTACTGTGCTGCTATTTAATAACATGTTCTGTATACATCGCTTATATCCGTTTCATCTAAAACGTAGTTCCGGACTAAATGCTCCTGACTGATTCTCTATCGAAATGATCTAGTCAGTGTTGAAAGTGGAGTCGTTACTTTTCGTACACTTATGGTTTTACAGATATCTCTCTCTCTCTTGAGTGCTACTAATACCTTGAGGTCTATTAAACTTTGCTTTGTATATGTAGGTGCTCCGATGATGGGTGTATGCATATTCCCAATTGCTCTATTTCTGGATCAACTGAACCTTTGAAAATATATGATGAAATTCCTTCTCTTCTGTTTGTTTGAGACATTTTGAATTACAAACAGATGTAAGATTTCAGTATACTCCGACATACTCTCTACCTTTTTCAAAAGCATGGAAGACCTCTTCCATCCTTTCACAATCAGTCTATAGCTGACGTTAAAGGTAAAGTGAGTCACTTAAAGCAGCACAGAGTCTCGTCTTCTGTTTCACTCTCCCTGGGTTTTTTTTTTTTTCTTTTCTTTTTTCTCTCTATTATTGGTCTGTTCAGTAATCGTATGTCTTGGGTTGGACAATTTATTCCATTTAGATTTCAGGTAATTATTGCTATGTAAGGAATTACAACTGCCATCTTGTTTATGCTTCTCTCCTTTTCTTGTAATGTTTCCCTTTGCGATTAGATGGCAACTTTCTCTGGGTCATGTACACCTAGCAGTGAGTAGTCGCTGACATCCCTGCAAAAATTCAAGTAAGAGGAGTTGGGGTAGATGGCCATCTAGAGGTGTGCAGGGCAAGTAGATCTCACCCAAAAGCTCCAATACAACTCATACATATTAACGTCATTGGGAGCATGTGTGGGAGAGTGCACGAGAGTATCAGAGTTTGGTGAGATCCCATGGAGCCCAGAACCCGAAAATGGGAGCAGAGAGAGGAGAGAGAGGCCCGCCACCTCATCTACCACGTCTTTGTCATGAGGATTGGCACGGGAGAGACATTCTATACAGGCGGCAAAGGTAGACAGAGGGCTCACACCAACCCCCATCCTTACCTTTAGGGCCTGCAGTTCCTGCTGTAGGAGTTGTCCTCAGCTCTTGCAGCCTGTACTGAATGGTAAGGAGCTGCCTAGAGCACATGCACTCCAGCTCTGTAGCACAGAAGCACAGAAGTACATACGGTACACTCACCACCCCCACCCTCATGACCCAAACCAATGCAGTTTGGCACCATGTTGAATCCAGAGCCATTGTGAGAGCACCCCCTGCCCTGGGGACAGTAGCCACAGCTTTCCCCAGCCTTAACACTCCGCTGCCATCCCAGCATGCTCACACGAGTTGCTACATTCCCCTGATCCCAGAGCCTTGAGGCCTGGATCCAGGAGTGGCTGGGACCCAGCCATACAGGTCTGAAAAGTCAACTCCAGGCCTCCTGGACCACCGTACCCTCACACCCACAGCCAGACATGAGACAACCAGGACCCCTGCCATTCCACCTTCTCTGCCTCAGTCCTGTGAGTCCAAGCTTCAAACCCAGAAGAACAAGTCACAGGTCTCCACATTAAAACACAGGTGAGTAGCCCTTTACCAGTGGAAGTAGAGCTCATCTAAACCCTCCCAGAGAAGCAGCCAGGAGGTCTCACCCTCAACAGTTCTTCTTAGCAGCAATGCCAATGTACCATGAAGCAGCTGACAGGGACCACAGTGTTGGATCTGTGTTTTGGCTTCCAAAAGTGTCTGAGAAGCAGCTGGCTGTGCTCCTTCGGCACCAACATTAAGGGGCCTCACTCACAGTCCAAGCAGTGGCTGTCTGCGCCCCCTCTTTCGCCTCATCTGTCAGACTAGCCGAGTGCAACAAAACAGCTGGACACGGCCCCTCTCTGCTGCGGCATTATAGCATTCTTCCCCACAGCCAGAGAAGTGACCAACTGGGACTCACTGCCACAGCCCCAACTACCAGCCGCACCCACTGCCAGGTATCAATGCGGGGAAATAAGACACACGAAAAATAAAAAAATTAAAAGACGGGAACATGACACCACCAAAGAAACACAACAGTGCTCCTAGAATGGATCCCTACAAATCAGAAATCACCAACCTTCTGCCAAAGGAACTCATATCCTCAATTGGAAAGTGCTCACTGTGATACAAGGGAATACAGACAAACAAACCAGTGAAATCAGTTAAACCGTTCACGTTCTAAATGACCACTTTAGCAAACACATAGCTACTATTAAATGTCAAACAGAATTTCTCCAATAGAAGCATACCTTGAATGGAATAAAAAAATTTTTTAAACTGCGTCATTATCCAAGAGTCTCAAAGACAGACTACATCATGAGAAGTAATAATTTCTAATCTTGAAGACAAATGTTTGGAAATAACCCAGTAAGATGAAAAACAGTGGGTGGGGTGGAAGGAAGGAAAATAAACAAACAAAGCCTACAAGACTTTGGGGAGGTGATCAAGATAGCAAATATTTGAATTACAGGCATTCCAGAAGGGAAAGAAAGCAAAAAAGGTAGTGAAAGCAAATTTAAAAGTATAAGAGCTGAAAACCTACCACCCTAGTCTAGGGGAAGATATGAACATCCAAATCTAGGAAACTCAAAGTTTCCAAATAGATCTATTTGATTCGACCTGAAAAGATCTTCACCGAGACACACGGTAGGCAAACTGTCACGAGTTAAAGACTAAGGAAGATTTCTACAAAGAGCAACAGAATAGCATCATCACACAGAAGGGCATCCCCTTTAGACTAACAGCAGACTACTTTCAGCAGAAACCATACAAGCCAGGAGAGCATGGGAGGATATATACAAAAGCAGTGAGAGTAGAAAAACTGCCAGCCAAGAATATGATAACCTGCAAAGCTATCTCCCATGAACCAAGGAGAAATAGCTCACCAAAATTAAGAGAAATCATCATCGCCTCTTGATTCCTCTCAGACAAAGGAAAATGAAGGGAAATCATGACCACCATTTCAACCCTCCAAGAAACACTGAGGAGAGTCCTACACTCCATCTACAAGCGAAAGAATCATAATGATCATCCTGAAACACCAAAGAATATAACCCACGCTGGCGGTCTAACACAGATACACCAATGAGAAAGAGAAAAGAATCAAACCTCATCTTCAATACAGAAAACCACCCACCCACAAAGAGAAACCATGACAGACAATGAGAGGAACAAAGAATATACAAAACTATTGAAAAACAACCAAGACAATCCCAAGGCAACGACATCATATGTCAATAACATACCTTAAATTTAAAAACATTAAATGTCACGATTAAAAGACACAGACTGTCTGAATGCATAAAGAAAACGTGACCCATTCATGTACTGCCTATGAGAGACAGAGCTGACCTTCAAAGACACACTTAGACTGAAAGAGCAGGGATGGAGGAAGATATTCCAAAAAAATGAAAAACTAAGCCAGCCCAAATACCTATACTTATATCCTAAATCAAACACCGGGAAAACCTGGTCTAAGAGATGAGGAAGGGCATTGCGTAACGTTAAAGGGATCAATACAGCAAGAGGATGTAACACTTATAAATAGGTATGCACCCAACACTGGAGCAATCACATATATAAAGCAAATATCAGATCAAAGGGAGAGATTGACACCGACACCATAAGAGTTGGGGATTTGAACACCCCACTCTCAGCATTGGACACATCATAGGGAAGGAAAAATCAATAAGGCAACCCACGTGCATTTCTATAGCACCATACACCAGATGGACCTAACAGACAGAGCATTTCATCCAACAGCTGCAGAATGCACACTGAACCCAACAGCACATTTATAATCGACTATATGTTTGACCACCAAATAGGTCCCGACAACTTCACATAAATCAAACTCCTATCAACTATAGTTTCTGACCATGATGGAAACAAACTGGAAATCAATAATTAGAAGAACTTGGAAAACTAGACAAATGTCTGGAAATTAAACAACATACTTTTGAACCACCACAGGGTCAAAGAAGAGATGACTAAGGAAACCAAAACATTTCCTGAAACTACTGAAGTCAGAAGCACAACTTAGCAAACCTATGGGATACAGCCAAGTCAGAATTACGGGGAAAGGTCCAGCAACCCCACTGCTGGGTGTAGATCACAAAGAATGGTTATCATCATTTTGAAAGGATTTGTACAGGCCCGTGTTTATTGCGGTTATGTTTACAACAGCTCAGAGTTGGAACCAACCTAAGCGGAAATCAGCACATGACTGGGTAAGGACAATGTGTATATATGCACAATGGAATACCACCCTGCCAAAAAAAGGGACTGAAATTCTGCCATTCGCTTTGAGATGTTTCCATTAAGTCAAATAATCCAGGCAAACGGCGAGAAAAACGGGACCTCATTCGTAATGGGAACACAAAATAAACGGAAAGGAGAGGAGAAAAACAGAGAGAGAAAGAGAAAAAGAAAGAGAGAGAGAGAAACAAGCAAAGAAAGAAAGAGAAACACACAGCAATCACAGTCACACCGTGAAATTTCAGGAAGAGAGAAGACAATTGTGGTTACTAGAGGTGGGAAACGGAAAGGGGAGGGAGAGGAGTGTCAGCGAGAGATTGAATAACAGCCACAAGGAATGATCATATTTTAAATGACCGATATGGTAATTATGCTGATATGATCATCACACATGGTACCACAGATATTGATACTCAACACTGTTCCCCACAATTGTAGAAAAATCAAATTTTTCGGAAAAAAAAAAACAAAACAGAACAGAACAAAACCAAAGAGCTCTAGTGTTAAAGAGCAAGAAAGGGCGAACTACAGCCAATGACCAGTGACTGTATAACTTCAAGTAGTAACTACAGAGAATGAATGTTGAATGTTCTCCCCACCAAGAGGTCACAATTCTTTAAGGTGAAACATATGGTACAGCACTTCTGGAGACGGGCATAGCTTAGAGGTTACCAGAAATGAGGGAAAGTGAATAATGAGTAGTGATGGGTAAGTAGGTACGCAATTTATACTTAGGATGACAAAAAATGGCTTAGAAATAGATAGAGGTAGTGGTTATGCAGCATGGCAAATGGAATTAAGTCCATGCACTCCTATGTTTAAAAATGCTTAACATCGAAATTCTCATGCTATATTTGTTTTGCCACAATAAAAAGCAAAAATGAAATGAAATATAACCTGTCTGTTACCACACTAATTGACCACCAAGACAATGAGGTCTGCCACAAATGCTTTGCTGGTCTCATCTCTCTCCATGCCCGGTTCTGGGGCTGCTCTTATACACAGATCTGACAAATGAGGGAATACCGACTCTAACAGCAGGTGCAACGCATCAAAGCTCCCCTCAAGCATAATGCTCCTCTTCTTGCACATACAAGAAATGGGCATCATTTCTTCGCACTTTCTAAGCCCTATCCTTCTGATATGCGTTGCCCAGATTTCACCCTCCGTGGTCCATTGTTCATTACTTACAGAACCACTAAATTTCAACGGAGAAGCAAACGGTGTGGATCAATTTAGTCCACATTCTCAAGGCATAGATTAACTCAGAGATTTTAAGAACCACAAAGCATACAGTTAAAATTTTTGTTCAGTTCTGCACACTATGGACAAAAACGAAAATCACATTGTAGGAGATATTTTCAAAGTCTAAAGAGAATAGGTCCGAACACATACAATCAACTCCTACAAATCAAGAAGAAACTAGAAAGAAAACCAATGCCAAAGATAGGAAAGAAAAACACAAAGGATAATGAATAATCAGAAGTCATTAAAAATGTCCAAACTCATTAGTGGTTAGAGAAATAGAACTTCAAATAACAAGAGTCAATCACTTTTTTACTTAAACGAGTACCATTCAAAGGCTAGGTCATGCCAAGTTTGGGAACGTAACGTGAGGACACGAGAATTGCAGTGTTAGGGTTTGGACTAGTACAGACCTTCTGGAGACTAACCCGGCAGTACTTGGTAAAATTACATGTGCACACACCGTTTCTCCCAACAGTTCAGAACTCGGCGCAATCTCACAGAAGTCCGTAGGGGCCGTGTGTTCACTGTGGAAATGTGGAGAAGAGGAGCTGGGGGCGGTCAAGTGTGCATCACTGACATAGAGAGTGGGCAACATCTCGTGTATGAAGCACACGGAGCACCATGCGGCAACCGGAAAGAATGGACTAAATGTGCATACACAGGCACAGATGGATCTTTCAACAACAATCGTGCTGTGAGAAGAAAAAAACTCTTAGGAAAAGGTGCATAATAATACCATTCATGTAGATTGAAAATGCATAATAGAATGACCACCACTCACAGAACTTTCATGGAAAGAAATGGGTGGGTGGCCACCTATGAAATACCATGAATTACAGCATGGCCGTGAATGAGGGATGGGCTTGAGAATGGAAATAAGAGGAGTAGAGAAAAATTAACAGGTTAATATAGCAAATAAACATTCGCAACTAGACAGCATCCTGTGTGGACCAACAATGACGTGAAACGAACAGGGAAGGAAAAGCTGTGTGAGCACATCGATTGTGCCCCTGCCAAAGCTGGCGTTCTTGGAAACACATCCTTCCATGTGCCAAAGATTTTGCTTTCTCAAACCTTGTTCTTACCTCTGATATTCAAGACCTATCAGGATTTGGTGAACACTGGGGGCTGACTAGCACAACCCCTGCCCACAACGCTTTTGGTTTTACCCTCTTCAGCGAACACCGTCCACATGACACACTACTGTTCAAAGACGGGTGGTCAAAAGTCTTCCAGGAAGTGTTCCCTTCACGCATACACAGACAAGGTTTTTAATGAGACCTGACGCTCTTGGCCATTTGTCCATCCTTCTGTTCCTTCCTTGCCCAGACCATGAACATGATGTCGGTCATACACCGCACCCACTTTGAAACCATGAGGGACAAAGGCACACAGCAAAAGGGGGAGAACAGGAATGGGAGGAGAGAGAGAAGGATCAAGGTCCTTTCTGATTTCCTTGAGCAGCTGCAATAGCCTTATCTGCTGACTCCAAGATTTCTCATTTCTCCTCTTGCAAAATGTGGTAACATTAAACTAGCAGTCTTGCCTCTTGATTACCAAGACTCAAACCCAGGTTCCAGCCACTCACTTCTCGACCTGTGCCTTACATCTCAAGACTAGGTTCCTTTTCCCATTGATCTACCTATCCCAATCCTTTATTCACACAAGGTATGAGATTTCGAGGGTGAGATTTGTGTTCACGTTTCATTATATAGGTAACAAATTAACCTTCATAAATGACAAGTTATGAGCAAGAGGTAATACTTGGATTCGAAGAGTTAAAGAAAACAAATTATTTTATATTAAGTTTCGGTCCCCCCGCTTTCCATCAGGCCACAAATCCTGAAATCCATTGTCACCCTGATACACATGAGACCGGACTTCTCAGGAAACAAAGCCTTTTATTCAGAAACTGCTTTTGTTGCTCCACTCTAGTAACTCCAATCCTATAGCCCTCCCTGGGCTTCTGCACATAGCCCCACGTGCGAAGACGGAGAAAAGGATGTAGGGATTCATGTTTGAAAAGTGATCGGGATAAGATCTTTTGTTTCCAGGGATGTGATGAAACCCCTCAGTCACCGTCAGCTGAAGACAGATCCTTCGACATTAAATCAGGTCCCCCGCAGACAATAATCAATTCTTACTTCGGAGTGAAGTGAAAGGATAGGAAGGATTTCTACCGCCATTGTACTTGGAGTGGTCATTTCAGAGGCAAGAAGGATCTGCCGTCATGGGAATCAGCAAGAGGTATAGTATTTTCTGTAGCAAAGTGGCCGGTAGCCACAGGAGCCAGAGCCATATCCACAGCCATAGCGGGAGCCATATCCACAGCCTAGTCCATATTTAGAGCCGTATCCACAGCCAGAGCCGTATCCACAGTTGGAGCCACAGCCAGAGCCACAGCCACAGCCAGAGCCACAGCCACCGCAAGAGCCGTATCCACAGCCAGAGCCACAGCCACCGCAAGAGCCGTATCCACAGCCGGGGCCACATCCACAGCCAGAGCCGTATCCACAGCCAGAGCCGCAGCCAGAGCCATATCCACAGTCAGAGCCACAGCCACCGCAAGAGCCGCATCCGCAGCCAGAGCCGTATCCGCAACCGCAGCCACAGCCGGAGCCACAGCCCCCACAGGGGTTTCCACCGTAGTTGCCACACATCGTGTCAGGAGGTGAGGTTTCAGTCAAGAGGTAGGAGGATATTGCTGAAGTGTGAGTGTCGTCCTCTCTTCCAGGACCTTTATATACTTACTGGGATGAATAGGTCAACCCTCACGTGGGCTTTGTTCTCTCATTTAACAACCATTTGCCTAAAATGAGCTCATTCTGTGGGCAATCATTTTGTTAGGGATTTATAATTGATTTCCTGCTTCCCCAGGAATTTTCTCAAGCCTTGAAAGAAAAGGATCCATTTTCGATGGACCCAAGCTGACACAACCATCATTGAATTTTATGACCATGACATAACACATCACCAAAACATGTTTCATCTATAAATGTGTGTTTCGTTATCGCACTGCTCTGTCAAGGTCTTGGAAAGCACTTACTGAAGAAGAAGCTCTACTCAATACTATTAAAAGTATCACCAGCAGCAGCACGTTGGTTCCCATTTTGCCCTACCTCCGTACTTTGTCTTTTTCCAGCAAAATGACTCTAACTTACTTGCATAGACTTTGGGCAATAAATTGAGTATTTCCAAATGCTACAACCACACCCTGAAATGTTCTCCATCTCCCTGAAGGAAAGCTTGCCTATCCCCTCCTTTTCCAAGCAGATCATGACTTTCTCGCTTTCTCTGGGACAAAATTGTTTCTTTCTGAAACCCCTGCTGGTCAGTTATGTACACAGACGTATCATTTCTCCTATATATGAAAAGACACACTTACCCAAAGGCGTCCACGTCGAATGAGAAACAGGCCTGAGATCAACAAGATCTTTGTGAAAGTTCGATTGTTCAATGCAAGACTGTCTGTGGGTTTACTCGGACGACTCTCATATTGGTGCTATAGATCCATGCTTCCCAATAAAGGGTAAAGCCAATCGATGAGTGATACTCCCAGACTTCACAGTAGTATTCTCATTTTTGTCTTATCTGTCTTCTCCAAACAAAAACAAAAAACAAAAAAAACAAAACTCTACTTGAAAATGTAATTTACTTATCGTACTTTTTGTTTGGATACCTTGCAATTAGGAAATGAGTAATCGTTGACCTTTCTGAGGTACTTAGTTCTTTTTTAAACGTTTTGTAGAATTCAGCAGTGAAGCCATCAGGTTATGAGCTTTCTTTCAATGGGAGACCATTGACAACTGACTTCTTATTGTTCCCTTCATCATTTCCATTTCTTCATGAATTATTTTGGTTAGGTCGTATGGACTTGGTAATTGATCCATTTCTTCTAGGTTATCCAATTTATTGGCACGACACTGCGCATAGTGGCCTCACGAATTTTATTGCTGTGGTATCAGTGGCAAAGTCTCCTCTTTATTTCTGTGTTTATTTATTTCAGTCTTCTCCCTTTTCTTCCTCATTCAATGCAGCTCTGACATTTTGTTGATTTTTATTAATAAACAAAAACTCTCCTGATCTTTCTGAATGCATTTGACTTTCTGTTTCATTTATTTCTGTTCCGATCTTTATTATCCTCTGTCTTCTGCGAACTATGGCATAGATTGTTTATTTGTATTCTGGTTCACTAGAGGGTCAAGTCAGGTTGTCTACATGGGACAGTTGCTTGTTTGATACAGGTGTTTAGTGTTACAAACCCCGTCCTCTTAGAGCTGCTTTTGCTAAATTTTAGAAGTTCTGGTGTGTTGTGTTTCCATTTTTGTTTGCATGCATCCAGAAATGTTTTACCTTTCCTTTTTCTTTCTTCTTTGACACTTTGGTGGTTAGGTCCATAGTTCTTAATTTCTCCATGTTTGTGAAATTTCTGGAATTCCTTCTATTAGTTATTTCTAGTTACATCCTTGTGTTCAGAAAACATGCTGGATAAGTCGATAAGCTTCTGAAAATGTTAGGACTTATTTTGAGACCTTATTTGTGATTTCTTCATGGAAAGGTTCCATGCAGATTTGAGAATAATGTGTACTGTGCTGCTATTTAATAACATGTTCTGTATACATCGCTTATATCCGTTTCATCTAAAACGTAGTTCCGGACTAAATGCTCCTGACTGATTCTCTATCGAAATGATCTAGTCAGTGTTGAAAGTGGAGTCGTTACTTTTCGTACACTTATGGTTTTACAGATATCTCTCTCTCTCTTGAGTGCTACTAATACCTTGAGGTCTATTAAACTTTGCTTTGTATATGTAGGTGCTCCGATGATGGGTGTATGCATATTCCCAATTGCTCTATTTCTGGATCAACTGAACCTTTGAAAATATATGATGAAATTCCTTCTCTTCTGTTTGTTTGAGACATTTTGAATTACAAACAGATGTAAGATTTCAGTATACTCCGACATACTCTCTACCTTTTTCAAAAGCATGGAAGACCTCTTCCATCCTTTCACAATCAGTCTATAGCTGACGTTAAAGGTAAAGTGAGTCACTTAAAGCAGCACAGAGTCTCGTCTTCTGTTTCACTCTCCCTGGGTTTTTTTTTTTTTTCTTTTCTTTTTTCTCTCTATTATTGGTCTGTTCAGTAATCGTATGTCTTGGGTTGGACAATTTATTCCATTTAGATTTCAGGTAATTATTGCTATGTAAGGAATTACAACTGCCATCTTGTTTATGCTTCTCTCCTTTTCTTGTAATGTTTCCCTTTGCGATTAGATGGCAACTTTCTCTGGGTCATGTGCACCTAGCAGTGAGTAGTCGCTGACATCCCTGCAAAAATTCAAGTAAGAGGAGTTGGGGTAAGATGGCCATCTAGAGGTGTGCAGGGCAAGTAGATCTCACCCAAAAGCTCCAATACAACTCATACATATTAACGTCATTGGGAGCATGTGTGGGAGAGTGCACGAGAGTATCAGAGTTTGGTGAGATCCCATGGAGCCCAGAACCCGAAAATGGGAGCAGAGAGAGGAGAGAGAGGCCCGCCACCTCATCTACCACGTCTTTGTCATGAGGATTGGCACGGGAGAGACATTCTATACAGGCGGCAAAGGTAGACAGAGGGCTCACACCAACCCCCATCCTTACCTTTAGGGCCTGCAGTTCCTGCTGTAGGAGTTGTCCTCAGCTCTTGCAGCCTGTACTGAATGGTAAGGAGCTGCCTAGAGCACATGCACTCCAGCTCTGTAGCACAGAAGCACAGAAGTACATACGGTACACTCACCACCCCCACCCTCATGACCCAAACCAATGCAGTTTGGCACCATGTTGAATCCAGAGCCATTGTGAGAGCACCCCCTGCCCTGGGGACAGTAGCCACAGCTTTCCCCAGCCTTAACACTCCGCTGCCATCCCAGCATGCTCACACGAGTTGCTACATTCCCCTGATCCCAGAGCCTTGAGGCCTGGATCCAGGAGTGGCTGGGACCCAGCCATACAGGTCTGAAAAGTCAACTCCAGGCCTCCTGGACCACCGTACCCTCACACCCACAGCCAGACATGAGACAACCAGGACCCCTGCCATTCCACCTTCTCTGCCTCAGTCCTGTGAGTCCAAGCTTCAAACCCAGAAGAACAAGTCACAGGTCTCCACATTAAAACACAGGTGAGTAGCCCTTTACCAGTGGAAGTAGAGCTCATCTAAACCCTCCCAGAGAAGCAGCCAGGAGGTCTCACCCTCAACAGTTCTTCTTAGCAGCAATGCCAATGTACCATGAAGCAGCTGACAGGGACCACAGTGTTGGATCTGTGTTTTGGCTTCCAAAAGTGTCTGAGAAGCAGCTGGCTGTGCTCCTTCGGCACCAACATTAAGGGGCCTCACTCACAGTCCAAGCAGTGGCTGTCTGCGCCCCCTCTTTCGCCTCATCTGTCAGACTAGCCGAGTGCAACAAAACAGCTGGACACGGCCCCTCTCTGCTGCGGCATTATAGCATTCTTCCCCACAGCCAGAGAAGTGACCAACTGGGACTCACTGCCACAGCCCCAACTACCAGCCGCACCCACTGCCAGGTATCAATGCGGGGAAATAAGACACACGAAAAATAAAAAAATTAAAAGACGGGAACATGACACCACCAAAGAAACACAACAGTGCTCCTAGAATGGATCCCTACAAATCAGAAATCACCAACCTTCTGCCAAAGGAACTCATATCCTCAATTGGAAAGTGCTCACTGTGATACAAGGGAATACAGACAAACAAACCAGTGAAATCAGTTAAACCGTTCACGTTCTAAATGACCACTTTAGCAAACACATAGCTACTATTAAATGTCAAACAGAATTTCTCCAATAGAAGCATACCTTGAATGGAATAAAAAAATTTTTTAAACTGCGTCATTATCCAAGAGTCTCAAAGACAGACTACATCATGAGAAGTAATAATTTCTAATCTTGAAGACAAATGTTTGGAAATAACCCAGTAAGATGAAAAATAGTGGGTGGGGTGGAAGGAAGGAAAATAAACAAACAAAGCCTACAAGACTTTGGGGAGGTGATCAAGATAGCAAATATTTGAATTACAGGCATTCCAGAAGGGAAAGAAAGCAAAAAAGGTAGTGAAAGCAAATTTAAAAGTATAAGAGCTGAAAACCTACCACCCTAGTCTAGGGGAAGATATGAACATCCAAATCTAGGAAACTCAAAGTTTCCAAATAGATCTATTTGATTCGACCTGAAAAGATCTTCACCGAGACACACGGTAGGCAAACTGTCACGAGTTAAAGACTAAGGAAGATTTCTACAAAGAGCAACAGAATAGCATCATCACACAGAAGGGCATCCCCTTTAGACTAACAGCAGACTACTTTCAGCAGAAACCATACAAGCCAGGAGAGCATGGGAGGATATATACAAAAGCAGTGAGAGTAGAAAAACTGCCAGCCAAGAATATGATAACCTGCAAAGCTATCTCCCATGAACCAAGGAGAAATAGCTCACCAAAATTAAGAGAAATCATCATCGCCTCTTGATTCCTCTCAGACAAAGGAAAATGAAGGGAAATCATGACCACCATTTCAACCCTCCAAGAAACACTGAGGAGAGTCCTACACTCCATCTACAAGCGAAAGAATCATAATGATCATCCTGAAACACCAAAGAATATAACCCACGCTGGCGGTCTAACACAGATACACCAATGAGAAAGAGAAAAGAATCAAACCTCATCTTCAATACAGAAAACCACCCACCCACAAAGAGAAACCATGACAGACAATGAGAGGAACAAAGAATATACAAAACTATTGAAAAACAACCAAGACAATCCCAAGGCAACGACATCATATGTCAATAACATACCTTAAATTTAAAAACATTAAATGTCACGATTAAAAGACACAGACTGTCTGAATGCATAAAGAAAACGTGACCCATTCATGTACTGCCTATGAGAGACAGAGCTGACCTTCAAAGACACACTTAGACTGAAAGAGCAGGGATGGAGGAAGATATTCCAAAAAAATGAAAAACTAAGCCAGCCCAAATACCTATACTTATATCCTAAATCAAACACCGGGAAAACCTGGTCTAAGAGATGAGGAAGGGCATTGCGTAACGTTAAAGGGATCAATACAGCAAGAGGATGTAACACTTATAAATAGGTATGCACCCAACACTGGAGCAATCACATATATAAAGCAAATATCAGATCAAAGGGAGAGATTGACACCGACACCATAAGAGTTGGGGATTTGAACACCCCACTCTCAGCATTGGACACATCATAGGGAAGGAAAAATCAATAAGGCAACCCACGTGCATTTCTATAGCACCATACACCAGATGGACCTAACAGACAGAGCATTTCATCCAACAGCTGCAGAATGCACACTGAACCCAACAGCACATTTATAATCGACTATATGTTTGACCACCAAATAGGTCCCGACAACTTCACATAAATCAAACTCCTATCAACTATAGTTTCTGACCATGATGGAAACAAACTGGAAATCAATAATTAGAAGAACTTGGAAAACTAGACAAATGTCTGGAAATTAAACAACATACTTTTGAACCACCACAGGGTCAAAGAAGAGATGACTAAGGAAACCAAAACATTTCCTGAAACTACTGAAGTCAGAAGCACAACTTAGCAAACCTATGGGATACAGCCAAGTCAGAATTACGGGGAAAGGTCCAGCAACCCCACTGCTGGGTGTAGATCACAAAGAATGGTTATCATCATTTTGAAAGGATTTGTACAGGCCCGTGTTTATTGCGGTTATGTTTACAACAGCTCAGAGTTGGAACCAACCTAAGCGGAAATCAGCACATGACTGGGTAAGGACAATGTGTATATATGCACAATGGAATACCACCCTGCCAAAAAAAGGGACTGAAATTCTGCCATTCGCTTTAAGATGTTTCCATTAAGTCAAATAATCCAGGCAAACGGTGAGAAAAACGGGACCTCATTCGTAATGGGAACACAAAATAAACGGAAAGGAGAGGAGAAAAACAGAGAGAGAAAGAGAAAAAGAAAGAGCGAGAGAAACAAGCAAAGAAAGAAAGAGAAACACACAGCAATCACAGTCACACCGTGAAATTTCAGGAAGAGAGAAGACAATTGTGGTTACTAGAGGTGGGAAACGGAAAGGGGAGGGAGAGGAGTGTCAGCGAGAGATTGAATAACAGCCACAAGGAATGATCATATTTTAAATGACCGATATGGTAATTATGCTGATATGATCATCACACATGGTACCACAGATATTGATACTCAACACTGTTCCCCACAATTGTAGAAAAATCAAATTTTTCGGAAAAAAAAAAACAAAACAGAACAGAACAAAACCAAAGAGCTCTAGTGTTAAAGAGCAAGAAAGGGCGAACTACAGCCAATGACCAGTGACTGTATAACTTCAAGTAGTAACTACAGAGAATGAATGTTGAATGTTCTCCCCACCAAGAGGTCACAATTCTTTAAGGTGAAACATATGGTACAGCACTTCTGGAGACGGGCATAGCTTAGAGGTTACCAGAAATGAGGGAAAGTGAATAATGAGTAGTGATGGGTAAGTAGGTACGCAATTTATACTTAGGATGACAAAAAATGGCTTAGAAATAGATAGAGGTAGTGGTTATGCAGCATGGCAAATGGAATTAAGTCCATGCACTCCTATGTTTAAAAATGCTTAACATCGAAATTCTCATGCTATATTTGTTTTGCCACAATAAAAAGCAAAAATGAAATGAAATATAACCTGTCTGTTACCACACTAATTGACCACCAAGACAATGAGGTCTGCCACAAATGCTTTGCTGGTCTCATCTCTCTCCATGCCCGGTTCTGGGGCTGCTCTTATACACAGATCTGACAAATGAGGGAATACCGACTCTAACAGCAGGTGCAACGCATCAAAGCTCCCCTCAAGCATAATGCTCCTCTTCTTGCACATACAAGAAATGGGCATCATTTCTTCGCACTTTCTAAGCCCTATCCTTCTGATATGCGTTGCCCAGATTTCACCCTCCGTGGTCCATTGTTCATTACTTACAGAACCACTAAATTTCAACGGAGAAGCAAACGGTGTGGATCAATTTAGTCCACATTCTCAAGGCATAGATTAACTCAGAGATTTTAAGAACCACAAAGCATACAGTTAAAATTTTTGTTCAGTTCTGCACACTATGGACAAAAACGAAAATCACATTGTAGGAGATATTTTCAAAGTCTAAAGAGAATAGGTCCGAACACATACAATCAACTCCTACAAATCAAGAAGAAACTAGAAAGAAAACCAATGCCAAAGATAGGAAAGAAAAACACAAAGGTTAATGAATAATCAGAAGTCATTAAAAATGTCCAAACTCATTAGTGGTTAGAGAAATAGAACTTCAAATAACAAGAGTCAATCACTTTTTTACTTAAACGAGTACCATTCAAAGGCTAGGTCATGCCAAGTTTGGGAACGTAACGTGAGGACACGAGAATTGCAGTGTTAGGGTTTGGACTAGTACAGACCTTCTGGAGACTAACCCGGCAGTACTTGGTAAAATTACATGTGCACACACCGTTTCTCCCAACAGTTCAGAACTCGGCGCAATCTCACAGAAGTCCGTAGGGGCCGTGTGTTCACTGTGGAAATGTGGAGAAGAGGAGCTGGGGGCGGTCAAGTGTGCATCACTGACATAGAGAGTGGGCAACATCTCGTGTATGAAGCACACGGAGCACCATGCGGCAACCGGAAAGAATGGACTAAATGTGCATACAGAGGCACAGATGGATCTTTCAACAACAATCGTGCTGTGAGAAGAAAAAAACTCTTAGGAAAAGGTGCATAATAATACCATTCATGTAGATTGAAAATGCATAATAGAATGACCACCACTCACAGAACTTTCATGGAAAGAAATGGGTGGGTGGCCACCTATGAAATACCATGAATTACAGCATGGCCGTGAATGAGGGATGGGCTTGAGAATGGAAATAAGAGGAGTAGAGAAAAATTAACAGGTTAATATAGCAAATAAACATTCGCAACTAGACAGCATCCTGTGTGGACCAACAATGACGTGAAACGAACAGGGAAGGAAAAGCTGTGTGAGCACATCGATTGTGCCCCTGCCAAAGCTGGCGTTCTTGGAAACACATCCTTCCATGTGCCAAAGATTTTGCTTTCTCAAAACTGGTTCTTACCTCTGATATTCAAGACCTATCAGGATTTGGTGAACACTGGGGGCTGACTAGCACAACCCCTGCCCACAACGCTTTTGGTTTTACCCTCTTCAGCGAACACCGTCCACATGACACACTACTGTTCAAAGACGGGTGGTCAAAAGTCTTCCAGGAAGTGTTCCCTTCACGCATACACAGACAAGGTTTTTAATGAGACCTGACGCTCTTGGCCATTTGTCCATCCTTCTGTTCCTTCCTTGCCCAGACCATGAACATGATGTCGGTCATACACCGCACCCACTTTGAAACCATGAGGGACAAAGTCACACAGCAAAAGGGGGAGAACAGGAATGGGAGGAGAGAGAGAAGGATCAAGGTCCTTTCTGATTTCCTTGAGCAGCTGCAATAGCCTTATCTGCTGACTCCAAGATTTCTCATTTCTCCTCTTGCAAAATGTGGTAACATTAAACTAGCAGTCTTGCCTCTTGATTACCAAGACTCAAACCCAGGTTCCAGCCACTCACTTCTCGACCTGTGCCTTACATCTCAAGACTAGGTTCCTTTTCCCATTGATCTCCCTATCCCAATCCTTTATTCACACAAGGTATGAGATTTCGAGGGTGAGATTTGTGTTCACGTTTCATTATATAGGTAACAAATTAACCTTCATAAATGACAAGTTATGAGCAAGAGGTAATACTTGGATTCGAAGAGTTAAAGAAAACAAATTATTTTATATTAAGTTTCGGTCCCCCCGCTTTCCATCAGGCCACAAATCCTGAAATCCATTGTCACCCTGATACACATGAGACCGGACTTCTCAGGAAACAAAGCCTTTTATTCAGAAACTGCTTTTGTTGCTCCACTCTAGTAACTCCAATCCTATAGCCCTCCCTGGGCTTCTGCACATAGCCCCACGTGCGAAGACGGAGAAAAGGATGTAGGGATTCATGTTTGAAAAGTGATCGGGATAAGATCTTTTGTTTCCAGGGATGTGATGAAACCCCTCAGTCACCGTCAGCTGAAGACAGATCCTTCGACATTAAATCAGGTCCCCCGCAGACAATAATCAATTCTTACTTCGGAGTGAAGTGAAAGGATAGGGAGGATTTCTACCGCCATTGTACTTGGAGTGGTCATTTCAGAGGCAAGAAGGATCTGCCGTCATGGGAATCAGCAAGAGGTATAGTATTTTCTGTAGCAAAGTGGCCGGTAGCCACAGGAGCCAGAGCCATATCCACAGCCATAGCGGGAGCCATATCCACAGCCTAGTCCATATTTAGAGCCGTATCCACAGCCAGAGCCGTATCCACAGTTGGAGCCACAGCCAGAGCCACAGCCACAGCCAGAGCCACAGCCACCGCAAGAGCCGTATCCACAGCCAGAGCCACAGCCACCGCAAGAGCCGTATCCACAGCCGGGGCCACATCCACAGCCAGAGCCGTATCCACAGCCAGAGCCGCAGCCAGAGCCATATCCACAGTCAGAGCCACAGCCACCGCAAGAGCCGCATCCACAGCCAGAGCCGTATCCGCAACCGCAGCCACAGCCGGAGCCACAGCCCCCACAGGGGTTTCCACCGTAGTTGCCACACATCGTGTCAGGAGGTGAGGTTTCAGTCAAGAGGTAGGAGGATATTGCTGAAGTGTGAGTGTCGTCCTCTCTTCCAGGACCTTTATATACTTACTGGGATGAATAGGTCAACCCTCACGTGGGCTTTGTTCTCTCATTTAACAACCATTTGCCTAAAATGAGCTCATTCTGTGGGCAATCATTTTGTTAGGGATTTATAATTGATTTCCTGCTTCCCCAGGAATTTTCTCAAGCCTTGAAAGAAAAGGATCCATTTTCGATGGACCCAAGCTGACACAACCATCATTGAATTTTATGACCATGACATAACACATCACCAAAACATGTTTCATCTATAAATGTGTGTTTCGTTATCGCACTGCTCTGTCAAGGTCTTGGAAAGCACTTACTGAAGAAGAAGCTCTACTCAATACTATTAAAAGTATCACCAGCAGCAGCACGTTGGTTCCCATTTTCTCCTACCTCCGTACTTTGTCTTTTTCCAGCAAAATGACTCTAACTTACTTGCATAGACTTTGGGCAATAAATTGAGTATTTCCAAATGCTACAACCACGCCCTGAAATGTTCTCCATCTCCCTGAAGGAAAGCTTGCCTATCCCCTCCTTTTCCAAGCAGATCATGACTTTCTCGCTTTCTCTGGGACAAAATTGTTTCTTTCTGAAACCCCTGCTGGTCAGTTATGTACACAGACGTATCATTTCTCCTATATATGAAAAGACACACTTACCCAAAGGCGTCCACGTCGAATGAGAAACAGGCCTGAGATCAACAAGATCTTTGTGAAAGTTCGATTGTTCAATGCAAGACTGTCTGTGGGTTTACTCGGACGACTCTCATATTGGTGCTATAGATCCATGCTTCCCAATAAAGGGTAAAGCCAATCGATGAGTGATACTCCCAGACTTCACAGTAGTATTCTCATTTTTGTCTTATCTGTCTTCTCCAAAAAAAAACAAAAAACAAAAAAAACAAAACTCTACTTTAAAATGTAATTTACTTATCGTACTTTTTGTTTGGATACCTTGCAATTAGGAAATGAGTAATCGTTGACCTTTCTGAGGTACTTAGTTCTTTTTTAAACGTTTTGTAGAATTCAGCAGTGAAGCCATCAGGTTATGAGCTTTCTTTCAATGGGAGACCATTGACAACTGACTTCTTATTGTTCCCTTCATCATTTCCATTTCTTCATGAATTATTTTGGTTAGGTCGTATGGACTTGGTAATTGATCCATTTCTTCTAGGTTATCCAATTTATTGGCACGACACTGCGCATAGTGGCCTCACGAATTTTATTGCTGTGGTATCAGTGGCAAAGTCTCCTCTTTATTTCTGTGTTTATTTATTTCAGTCTTCTCCCTTTTCTTCCTCATTCAATGCAGCTCTGACATTTTGTTGATTTTTATTAATAAACAAAAACTCTCCTGATCTTTCTGAATGCATTTGACTTTCTGTTTCATTTATTTCTGTTCCGATCTTTATTATCCTCTGTCTTCTGCGAACTATGGCATAGATTGTTTATTTGTATTCTGGTTCACTAGAGGGTCAAGTCAGGTTGTCTACATGGGACAGTTGCTTGTTTGATACAGGTGTTTAGTGTTACAAACCCCGTCCTCTTAGAGCTGCTTTTGCTAAATTTTAGAAGTTCTGGTGTGTTGTGTTTCCATTTTTGTTTGCATGCATCCAGAAATGTTTTACCTTTCCTTTTTCTTTCTTCTTTGACACTTTGGTGGTTAGGTCCATAGTTCTTAATTTCTCCATGTTTGTGAAATTTCTGGAATTCCTTCTATTAGTTATTTCTAGTTACATCCTTGTGTTCAGAAAACATGCTGGATAAGTCGATAAGCTTCTGAAAATGTTAGGACTTGTTTTGAGACCTTATTTGTGATTTCTTCATGGAAAGGTTCCATGCAGATTTGAGAATAATGTGTACTGTGCTGCTATTTAATAACATGTTCTGTATACATCGCTTATATCCTTTTCATCTAAAACGTAGTTCCGGACTAAATGCTCCTGACTGATTCTCTATCGAAATGATCTAGCCAGTGTTGAAAGTGGAGTCGTTACTTTTCGTACACTTATGGTTTTACAGATATCTCTCTCTCTCTTGAGTGCTACTAATACCTTGAGGTCTATTAAACTTTGCTTTGTATATGTAGGTGCTCCGATGATGGGTGTATGCATATTCCCAATTGTTCTATTTCTGGATCAACTGAACCTTTGAAAATATATGATGAAATTCCTTCTCTTTTGTTTGTTTGAGACATTTTGAATTACAAACAGATGTAAGATTTCAGTATACTCCGACATACTCTCTACCTTTTTCAAAACCATGGAAGACCTCTTCCATCCTTTCACAATCAGTCTATAGCTGACGTTAAAGGTAAAGTGAGTCACTTAAAGCATCACAGAGTCTCGTCTTCTGTTTCACTCTCCCTGGGGTTTTTTTTTTTTTTCTTTTCTTTTTTCTCTCTATTATTGGTCTGTTCAGTAATCGTATGTCTTGGGTTGGACAATTTATTCCATTTAGATTTCAGGTAATTATTGCTATGTAAGGAATTACAACTGCCATCTTGTTCATGCTTCTCTCCTTTTCTTGTAATGTTTCCCTTTGCGATTAGATGGCAACTTTCTCTGGGTCATGTACACCTAGCAGTGAGTAGTCGCTGACATCCCTGCAAAAATTCAAGTAAGAGGAGTTGGGGTAAGATGGCCATCTAGAGGTGTGCAGGGCAAGTAGATCTCACCCAAAAGCTCCAATACAACTCATACATATTAACGTCATTGGGAGCATGTGTGGGAGAGTGCACGAGAGTATCAGAGTTTGGTGAGATCCCATGGAGCCCAGAACCCGAAAATGGGAGCAGAGAGAGGAGAGAGAGGCCCGCCACCTCATCTACCACGTCTTTGTCATGAGGATTGGCACGGGAGAGACATTCTATACAGGCGGCAAAGGTAGACAGAGGGCTCACACCAACCCCCATCCTTACCTTTAGGGCCTGCAGTTCCTGCTGTAGGAGTTGTCCTCAGCTCTTGCAGCCTGTACTGAATGGTAAGGAGCTGCCTAGAGCACATGCACTCCAGCTCTGTAGCACAGAAGCACAGAAGTACATACGGTACACTCACCACCCCCACCCTCATGACCCAAACCAATGCAGTTTGGCACCATGTTGAATCCAGAGCCATTGTGAGAGCACCCCCTGCCCTGGGGACAGTAGCCACAGCTTTCCCCAGCCTTAACACTCCGCTGCCATCCCAGCATGCTCACACGAGTTGCTACATTCCCCTGATCCCAGAGCCTTGAGGCCTGGATCCAGGAGTGGCTGGGACCCAGCCATACAGGTCTGAAAAGTCAACTCCAGGCCTCCTGGACCACCGTACCCTCACACCCACAGCCAGACATGAGACAACCAGGACCCCTGCCATTCCACCTTCTCTGCCTCAGTCCTGTGAGTCCAAGCTTCAAACCCAGAAGAACAAGTCACAGGTCTCCACATTAAAACACAGGTGAGTAGCCCTTTACCAGTGGAAGTAGAGCTCATCTAAACCCTCCCAGAGAAGCAGCCAGGAGGTCTCACCCTCAACAGTTCTTCTTAGCAGCAATGCCAATGTACCATGAAGCAGCTGACAGGGACCACAGTGTTGGATCTGTGTTTTGGCTTCCAAAAGTGTCTGAGAAGCAGCTGGCTGTGCTCCTTCGGCACCAACATTAAGGGGCCTCACTCACAGTCCAAGCAGTGGCTGTCTGCGCCCCCTCTTTCGCCTCATCTGTCAGACTAGCCGAGTGCAACAAAACAGCTGGACACGGCCCCTCTCTGCTGCGGCATTATAGCATTCTTCCCCACAGCCAGAGAAGTGACCAACTGGGACTCACTGCCACAGCCCCAACTACCAGCCGCACCCACTGCCAGGTATCAATGCGGGGAAATAAGACACACGAAAAATAAAAAAATTAAAAGACGGGAACATGACACCACCAAAGAAACACAACAGTGCTCCTAGAATGGATCCCTACAAATCAGAAATCACCAACCTTCTGCCAAAGGAACTCATATCCTCAATTGGAAAGAGCTCACTGTGATACAAGGGAATACAGACAAACAAACCAGTGAAATCAGTTAAACCGTTCACGTTCTAAATGACCACTTTAGCAAACACATAGCTACTATTAAATGTCAAACAGAATTTCTCCAATAGAAGCATACCTTGAATGGAATAAAAAAAATTTTTTAAACTGCGTCATTATCCAAGAGTCTCAAAGACAGACTACATCATGAGAAGTAATAATTTCTAATCTTGAAGACAAATGTTTGGAAATAACCCAGTAAGATGAAAAACAGTGGGTGGGGTGGAAGGAAGGAAAATAAACAAACAAAGCCTACAAGACTTTGGGGAGGTGATCAAGATAGCAAATATTTGAATTACAGGCATTCCAGAAGGGAAAGAAAGCAAAAAAGGTAGTGAAAGCAAATTTAAAAGTATAAGAGCTGAAAACCTACCACCCTAGTCTTGGGGAAGATATGAACATCCAAATCTAGGAAACTCAAAGTTTCCAAATAGATCTATTTGATTCGACCTGAAAAGATCTTCACCGAGACACACGGTAGGCAAACTGTCACGAGTTAAAGACTAAGGAAGATTTCTACAAAGAGCAACAGAATAGCATCATCACACAGAAGGGCATCCCCTTTAGACTAACAGCAGACTACTTTCAGCAGAAACCATACAAGCCAGGAGAGAATGGGAGGATATATACAAAAGCAGTGAGAGTAGAAAAACTGCCAGCCAAGAATATGATAACCTGCAAAGCTATCTCCCATGAACCAAGGAGAAATAGCTCACCAAAATTAAGAGAAATCATCATCGCCTCTTGATTCCTCTCAGACAAAGGAAAATGAAGGGAAATCATGACCACCATTTCAACCCTCCAAGAAACACTGAGGAGAGTCCTACACTCCATCTACAAGCGAAAGAATCATAATGATCATCCTGAAACACCAAAGAATATAACCCACGCTGGCGGTCTAACACAGATACACCAATGAGAAAGAGAAAAGAATCAAACCTCATCTTCAATACAGAAAACCACCCACCCACAAAGAGAAACCATGACAGACAATGAGAGGAACAAAGAATATACAAAACTATTGAAAAACAACCAAGACAATCCCAAGGCAACGACATCATATGTCAATAACATACCTTAAATTTAAAAACATTAAATGTCACGATTAAAAGACACAGACTGTCTGAATGCATAAAGAAAACGTGACCCATTCATGTACTGCCTATGAGAGACAGAGCTGACCTTCAAAGACACACTTAGACTGAAAGAGCAGGGATGGAGGAAGATATTCCAAAAAAATGAAAAACTAAGCCAGCCCAAATACCTATACTTATATCCTAAATCAAACACCGGGAAAACCTGGTCTAAGAGATGAGGAAGGGCATTGCGTAACGTTAAAGGGATCAATACAGCAAGAGGATGTAACACTTATAAATAGGTATGCACCCAACACTGGAGCAATCACATATATAAAGCAAATATCAGATCAAAGGGAGAGATTGACACCGACACCATAAGAGTTGGGGATTTGAACACCCCACTCTCAGCATTGGACACATCATAGGGAAGGAAAAATCAATAAGGCAACCCACGTGCATTTCTATAGCACCATACACCAGATGGACCTAACAGACAGAGCATTTCATCCAACAGCTGCAGAATGCACACTGAACCCAACAGCACATTTATAATCGACTATATGTTTGACCACCAAATAGGTCCCGACAACTTCACATAAATCAAACTCCTATCAACTATAGTTTCTGACCATGATGGAAACAAACTGGAAATCAATAATTAGAAGAACTTGGAAAACTAGACAAATGTCTGGAAATTAAACAACATACTTTTGAACCACCACAGGGTCAAAGAAGAGATGACTAAGGAAACCAAAACATTTCCTGAAACTACTGAAGTCAGAAGCACAACTTAGCAAACCTATGGGATACAGCCAAGTCAGAATTACGGGGAAAGGTCCAGCAACCCCACTGCTGGGTGTAGATCACAAAGAATGGTTATCATCATTTTGAAAGGATTTGTACAGGCCCGTGTTTATTGCGGTTATGTTTACAACAGCTCAGAGTTGGAACCAACCTAAGCGGAAATCAGCACATGACTGGGTAAGGACAATGTGTATATATGCACAATGGAATACCACCCTGCCAAAAAAAGGGACTGAAATTCTGCCATTCGCTTTGAGATGTTTCCATTAAGTCAAATAATCCAGGCAAACGGTGAGAAAAACGGGACCTCATTCGTAATGGGAACACAAAATAAACGGAAAGGAGAGGAGAAAAACAGAGAGAGAAAGAGAAAAAGAAAGAGAGAGAGAAACAAGCAAAGAAAGAAAGAGAAACACACAGCAATCACAGTCACACCGTGAAATTTCAGGAAGAGAGAAGACAATTGTGGTTACTAGAGGTGGGAAACGGAAAGGGGAGGGAGAGGAGTGTCAGCGAGAGATTGAATAACAGCCACAAGGAATGATCATATTTTAAATGACCGATATGGTAATTATGCTGATATGATCATCACACATGGTACCACAGATATTGATACTCAACACTGTTCCCCACAATTGTAGAAAAATCAAATTTTACGGAAAAAACAAAACAAAACAGAACAGAACAAAACCAAAGAGCTCTAGTGTTAAAGAGCAAGAAAGGGCGAACTACAGCCAATGACCAATGACTGTATAACTTCAAGTAGTAACTACAGAGAATGAATGTTGAATGTTCTCCCCACCAAGAGGTCACAATTCTTTAAGGTGAAACATATGGTACAGCACTTCTGGAGACGGGCATAGCTTAGAGGTTACCAGAAATGAGGGAAAGTGAATAATGAGTAGTGATGGGTAAGTAGGTACGCAATTTATACTTAGGATGACAAAAAATGGCTTAGAAATAGATAGAGGTAGTGGTTATGCAGCATGGCAAATGGAATTAAGTCCATGCACTCCTATGTTTAAAAATGCTTAACATCGAAATTCTCATGCTATATTTGTTTTGCCACAATAAAAAGCAAAAATGAAATGAAATATAACCTGTCTGTTACCACACTAATTGACCACCAAGACAATGAGGTCTGCCACAAATGCTTTGCTGGTCTCATCTCTCTCCATGCCCGGTTCTGGGGCTGCTCTTATACACAGATCTGACAAATGAGGGAATACCGACTCTAACAGCAGGTGCAACGCATCAAAGCTCCCCTCAAGCATAATGCTCCTCTTCTTGCACATACAAGAAATGGGCATCATTTCTTCGCACTTTCTAAGCCCTATCCTTCTGATATGCGTTGCCCAGATTTCACCCTCCGTGGTCCATTGTTCATTACTTACAGAACCACTAAATTTCAACGGAGAAGCAAACGGTGTGGATCAATTTAGTCCACATTCTCAAGGCATAGATTAACTCAGAGATTTTAAGAACCACAAAGCATACAGTTAAAATTTTTGTTCAGTTCTGCACACTATGGACAAAACGAAAATCACATTGTAGGAGATATTTTCAAAGTCTAAAGAGAATAGGTCCGAACACATACAATCAACTCCTACAAATCAAGAAGAAACTAGAAAGAAAACCAATGCCAAAGATAGGAAAGAAAAACACAAAGGATAATGAATAATCAGAAGTCATTAAAAATGTCCAAACTCATTAGTGGTTAGAGAAATAGAACTTCAAATAACAAGAGTCAATCACTTTTTTACTTAAACGAGTACCATTCAAAGGCTAGGTCATGCCAAGTTTGGGAACGTAACGTGAGGACACGAGAATTGCAGTGTTAGGGTTTGGACTAGTACAGACCTTCTGGAGACTAACCCGGCAGTACTTGGTAAAATTACATGTGCACACACCGTTTCTCCCAACAGTTCAGAACTCGGCGCAATCTCACAGAAGTCCGTAGGGGCCGTGTGTTCACTGTGGAAATGTGGAGAAGAGGAGCTGGGGGCGGTCAAGTGTGCATCACTGACATAGAGAGTGGGCAACATCTCGTGTATGAAGCACACGGAGCACCATGCGGCAACCGGAAAGAATGGACTAAATGTGCATACAGAGGCACAGATGGATCTTTCAACAACAATCGTGCTGTGAGAAGAAAAAAACTCTTAGGAAAAGGTGCATAATAATACCATTCATGTAGATTGAAAATGCATAATAGAATGACCACCACTCACAGAACTTCCATGGAAAGAAATGGGAGGGTGGCCACCTATGAAATACCATGAATTACAGCATGGCCGTGAATGAGGGATGGGCTTGAGAATGGAAATAAGAGGAGTAGAGAAAAATTAACAGGTTAATATAGCAAATAAACATTCGCAACTAGACAGCATCCTGTGTGGACCAACAATGACGTGAAACGAACAGGGAAGGAAAAGCTGTGTGAGCACATCGATTGTGCCCCTGCCAAAGCTGGCGTTCTTGGAAACACATCCTTCCATGTGCCAAAGATTTTGCTTTCTCAAAACTGGTTCTTACCTCTGATATTCAAGACCTATCAGGATTTGGTGAACACTGGGGGCTGACTAGCACAACCCCTGCCCACAACGCTTTTGGTTTTACCCTCTTCAGCGAACACCGTCCACATGACACACTACTGTTCAAAGACGGGTGGTCAAAAGTCTTCCAGGAAGTGTTCCCTTCACGCATACACAGACAAGGTTTTTAATGAGACCTGACGCTCTTGGCCATTTGTCCATCCTTCTGTTCCTTCCTTGCCCAGACCATGAACATGATGTCGGTCATACACCGCACCCACTTTGAAACCATGAGGGACAAAGTCACACAGCAAAAGGGGGAGAACAGGAATGGGAGGAGAGAGAGAAGGATCAAGGTCCTTTCTGATTTCCTTGAGCAGCTGCAATAGCCTTATCTGCTGACTCCAAGATTTCTCATTTCTCCTCTTGCAAAATGTGGTAACATTAAACTAGCAGTCTTGCCTCTTGATTACCAAGACTCAAACCCAGGTTCCAGCCACTCACTTCTCGACCTGTGCCTTACATCTCAAGACTAGGTTCCTTTTCCCATTGATCTCCCTATCCCAATCCTTTATTCACGCAAGGTATGAGATTTCGAGGGTGAGATTTGTGTTCACGTTTCATTATATAGGTAACAAATTAACCTTCATAAATGACAAGTTATGAGCAAGAGGTAATACTTGGATTCGAAGAGTTAAAGAAAACAAATTATTTTATATTAAGTTTCGGTCCCCCCGCTTTCCATCAGGCCACAAATCCTGAAATCCATTGTCACCCTGATACACATGAGACCGGACTTCTCAGGAAACAAAGCCTTTTATTCAGAAACTGCTTTTGTTGCTCCACTCTAGTAACTCCAATCCTATAGCCCTCCCTGGGCTTCTGCACATAGCCCCACGTGCGAAGACGGAGAAAAGGATGTAGGGATTCATGTTTGGAAAGTGATCGGGATAAGATCTTTTGTTTCCAGGGATGTGATGAAACCCCTCAGTCACCGTCAGCTGAAGACAGATCCTTCGACATTAAATCAGGTCCCCCGCAGACAATAATCAATTCTTACTTCGGAGTGAAGTGAAAGGATAGGGAGGATTTCTACCGCCATTGTACTTGGAGTGGTCATTTCAGAGGCAAGAAGGATCTGCCGTCATGGGAATCAGCAAGAGGTATAGTATTTTCTGTAGCAAAGTGGCCGGTAGCCACAGGAGCCAGAGCCATATCCACAGCCATAGCGGGAGCCATATCCACAGCCTAGTCCATATTTAGAGCCGTATCCACAGCCAGAGCCGTATCCACAGTTGGAGCCACAGCCAGAGCCACAGCCACAGCCAGAGCCACAGCCACCGCAAGAGCCGTATCCACAGCCAGAGCCACAGCCACCGCAAGAGCCGTATCCACAGCCGGGGCCACATCCACAGCCAGAGCCGTATCCACAGCCAGAGCCGCAGCCAGAGCCATATCCACAGTCAGAGCCACAGCCACCGCAAGAGCCGCATCCGCAGCCAGAGCCGTATCCGCAACCGCAGCCACAGCCGGAGCCACAGCCCCCACAGGGGTTTCCACCGTAGTTGCCACACATCGTGTCAGGAGGTGAGGTTTCAGTCAAGAGGTAGGAGGATATTGCTGAAGTGTGAGTGTCGTCCTCTCTTCCAGGACCTTTATATACTTACTGGGATGAATAGGTCAACCCTCACGTGGGCTTTGTTCTCTCATTTAACAACCATTTGCCTAAAATGAGCTCATTCTGTGGGCAATCATTTTGTTAGGGATTTATAATTGATTTCCTGCTTCCCCAGGAATTTTCTCAAGCCTTGAAAGAAAAGGATCCATTTTCGATGGACCCAAGCTGACACAACCATCATTGAATTTTATGACCATGACATAACACATCACCAAAACATGTTTCATCTATAAATGTGTGTTTCGTTATCGCACTGCTCTGTCAAGGTCTTGGAAAGCACTTACTGAAGAAGAAGCTCTACTCAATACTATTAAAAGTATCACCAGCAGCAGCACGTTGGTTCCCATTTTCTCCTACCTCCGTACTTTGTCTTTTTCCAGCAAAATGACTCTAACTTACTTGCATAGACTTTGGGCAATAAATTGAGTATTTCCAAATGCTACAACCACGCCCTGAAATGTTCTCCATCTCCCTGAAGGAAAGCTTGCCTATCCCCTCCTTTTCCAAGCAGATCATGACTTTCTCGCTTTCTCTGGGACAAAATTGTTTCTTTCTGAAACCCCTGCTGGTCAGTTATGTACACAGACGTATCATTTCTCCTATATATGAAAAGACACACTTACCCAAAGGCGTCCACGTCGAATGAGAAACAGGCCTGAGATCAACAAGATCTTTGTGAAAGTTCGATTGTTCAATGCAAGACTGTCTGTGGGTTTACTCGGACGACTCTCATATTGGTGCTATAGATCCATGCTTCCCAATAAAGGGTAAAGCCAATCGATGAGTGATACTCCCAGACTTCACAGTAGTATTCTCATTTTTGTCTTATCTGTCTTCTCCAAACAAAAACAAAAAACAAAAAAAACAAAACTCTACTTGAAAATGTAATTTACTTATCGTACTTTTTGTTTGGATACCTTGCAATTAGGAAATGAGTAATCGTTGACCTTTCTGAGGTACTTAGTTCTTTTTTAAACGTTTTGTAGAATTCAGCAGTGAAGCCATCAGGTTATGAGCTTTCTTTCAATGGGAGACCATTGACAACTGACTTCTTATTGTTCCCTTCATCATTTCCATTTCTTCATGAATTATTTTGGTTAGGTCGTATGGACTTGGTAATTGATCCATTTCTTCTAGGTTATCCAATTTATTGGCACGACACTGCGCATAGTGGCCTCACGAATTTTATTGCTGTGGTATCAGTGGCAAAGTCTCCTCTTTATTTCTGTGTTTATTTATTTCAGTCTTCTCCCTTTTCTTCCTCATTCAATGCAGCTCTGACATTTTGTTGATTTTTATTAATAAACAAAAACTCTCCTGATCTTTCTGAATGCATTTGACTTTCTGTTTCATTTATTTCTGTTCCGATCTTTATTATCCTCTGTCTTCTGCGAACTATGGCATAGATTGTTTATTTGTATTCTGGTTCACTAGAGGGTCAAGTCAGGTTGTCTACATGGGACAGTTGCTTGTTTGATACAGGTGTTTAGTGTTACAAACCCCGTCCTCTTAGAGCTGCTTTTGCTAAATTTTAGAAGTTCTGGTGTGTTGTGTTTCCATTTTTGTTTGCATGCATCCAGAAATGTTTTACCTTTCCTTTTTCTTTCTTCTTTGACACTTTGGTGGTTAGGTCCATAGTTCTTAATTTCTCCATGTTTGTGAAATTTCTGGAATTCCTTCTATTAGTTATTTCTAGTTACATCCTTGTGTTCAGAAAACATGCTGGATAAGTCGATAAGCTTCTGAAAATGTTAGGACTTGTTTTGAGACCATATTTGTGATTTCTTCATGGAAAGGTTCCATGCAGATTTGAGAATAATGTGTACTGTGCTGCTATTTAATAACATGTTCTGTATACATCGCTTATATCCGTTTCATCTAAAACGTAGTTCCGGACTAAATGCTCCTGACTGATTCTCTATCGAAATGATCTAGCCAGTGTTGAAAGTGGAGTCGTTACTTTTCGTACACTTATGGTTTTACAGATATCTCTCTCTCTCTTGAGTGCTACTAATACCTTGAGGTCTATTAAACTTTGCTTTGTATATGTAGGTGCTCCGATGATGGGTGTATGCATATTCCCAATTGTTCTATTTCTGGATCAACTGAACCTTTGAAAATATATGATGAAATTCCTTCTCTTTTGTTTGTTTGAGACATTTTGAATTACAAACAGATGTAAGATTTCAGTATACTCCGACATACTCTCTACCTTTTTTAATAGCATGGAAGACCTTCTTCCATCCTTTCACAATCAGCCTATAGCTGACGTTAAAGGTAAAGTGAGTCACTTAAAGCAGCACAGAGTCTCGTCTTCTGTTTCACTCTCCCTGGGTTTTTTTTTTTTTTTTTCTTTTCTTTTTTCTCTCTATTATTGGTCTGTTCAGTAATCGTATGTCTTGGGTTGGACAATTTATTCCATTTAGATTTCAGGTAATTATTGCTATGTAAGGAATTACAACTGCCATCTTGTTTATGCTTCTCTCCTTTTCTTGTAATGTTTCCCTTTGCGATTAGATGGCAACTTTCTCTGGGTCATGTACACCTAGCAGTGAGTAGTCGCTGACATCCCTGCAAAAATTCAAGTAAGAGGAGTTGGGGTAAGATGGCCATCTAGAGGTGTGCAGGGCAAGTAGATCTCACCCAAAAGCTCCAATACAACTCATACATATTAACGTCATTGGGAGCATGTGTGGGAGAGTGCACGAGAGTATCAGAGTTTGGTGAGATCCCATGGAGCCCAGAACCCGAAAATGGGAGCAGAGAGAGGAGAGAGAGGCCCGCCACCTCATCTACCACGTCTTTGTCATGAGGATTGGCACGGGAGAGAAATTCTATACAGGCGGCAAAGGTAGACAGAGGGCTCACACCAACCCCCATCCTTACCTTTAGGGCCTGCAGTTCCTGCTGTAGGAGTTGTCCTCAGCTCTTGCAGCCTGTACTGAATGGTAAGGAGCTGCCTAGAGCACATGCACTCCAGCTCTGTAGCACAGAAGCACAGAAGTACATACGGTACACTCACCACCCCCACCCTCATGACCCAAACCAATGCAGTTTGGCACCATGTTGAATCCAGAGCCATTGTGAGAGCACCCCCTGCCCTGGGGACAGTAGCCACAGCTTTCCCCAGCCTTAACACTCCGCTGCCATCCCAGCATGCTCACACGAGTTGCTACATTCCCCTGATCCCAGAGCCTTGAGGCCTGGATCCAGGAGTGGCTGGGACCCAGCCATACAGGTCTGAAAAGTCAACTCCAGGCCTCCTGGACCACCGTACCCTCACACCCACAGCCAGACATGAGACAACCAGGACCCCTGCCATTCCACCTTCTCTGCCTCAGTCCTGTGAGTCCAAGCTTCAAACCCAGAAGAACAAGTCACAGGTCTCCACATTAAAACACAGGTGAGTAGCCCTTTACCAGTGGAAGTAGAGCTCATCTAAACCCTCCCAGAGAAGCAGCCAGGAGGTCTCACCCTCAACAGTTCTTCTTAGCAGCAATGCCAATGTACCATGAAGCAGCTGACAGGGACCACAGTGTTGGATCTGTGTTTTGGCTTCCAAAAGTGTCTGAGAAGCAGCTGGCTGTGCTCCTTCGGCACCAACATTAAGGGGCCTCACTCACAGTCCAAGCAGTGGCTGTCTGCGCCCCCTCTTTCGCCTCATCTGTCAGACTAGCCGAGTGCAACAAAACAGCTGGACACGGCCCCTCTCTGCTGCGGCATTATAGCATTCTTCCCCACAGCCAGAGAAGTGACCAACTGGGACTCACTGCCACAGCCCCAACTACCAGCCGCACCCACTGCCAGGTATCAATGCGGGGAAATAAGACACACGAAAAATAAAAAAATTAAAAGACGGGAACATGACACCACCAAAGAAACACAACAGTGCTCCTAGAATGGATCCCTACAAATCAGAAATCACCAACCTTCTGCCAAAGGAACTCATATCCTCAATTGGAAAGAGCTCACTGTGATACAAGGGAATACAGACAAACAAACCAGTGAAATCAGTTAAACCGTTCACGTTCTAAATGACCACTTTAGCAAACACATAGCTACTATTAAATGTCAAACAGAATTTCTCCAATAGAAGCATACCTTGAATGGAATAAAAAAAATTTTTTAAACTGCGTCATTATCCAAGAGTCTCAAAGACAGACTACATCATGAGAAGTAATAATTTCTAATCTTGAAGACAAATGTTTGGAAATAACCCAGTAAGATGAAAAACAGTGGGTGGGGTGGAAGGAAGGAAAATAAACAAACAAAGCCTACAAGACTTTGGGGAGGTGATCAAGATAGCAAATATTTGAATTACAGGCATTCCAGAAGGGAAAGAAAGCAAAAAAGGTAGTGAAAGCAAATTTAAAAGTATAAGAGCTGAAAACCTACCACCCTAGTCTTGGGGAAGATATGAACATCCAAATCTAGGAAACTCAAAGTTTCCAAATAGATCTATTTGATTCGACCTGAAAAGATCTTCACCGAGACACACGGTAGGCAAACTGTCACGAGTTAAAGACTAAGGAAGATTTCTACAAAGAGCAACAGAATAGCATCATCACACAGAAGGGCATCCCCTTTAGACTAACAGCAGACTACTTTCAGCAGAAACCATACAAGCCAGGAGAGAATGGGAGGATATATACAAAAGCAGTGAGAGTAGAAAAACTGCCAGCCAAGAATATGATAACCTGCAAAGCTATCTCCCATGAACCAAGGAGAAATAGCTCACCAAAATTAAGAGAAATCATCATCGCCTCTTGATTCCTCTCAGACAAAGGAAAATGAAGGGAAATCATGACCACCATTTCAACCCTCCAAGAAACACTGAGGAGAGTCCTACACTCCATCTACAAGCGAAAGAATCATAATGATCATCCTGAAACACCAAAGAATATAACCCACGCTGGCGGTCTAACACAGATACACCAATGAGAAAGAGAAAAGAATCAAACCTCATCTTCAATACAGAAAACCACCCACCCACAAAGAGAAACCATGACAGACAATGAGAGGAACAAAGAATATACAAAACTATTGAAAAACAACCAAGACAATCCCAAGGCAACGACATCATATGTCAATAACATACCTTAAATTTAAAAACATTAAATGTCACGATTAAAAGACACAGACTGTCTGAATGCATAAAGAAAACGTGACCCATTCATGTACTGCCTATGAGAGACAGAGCTGACCTTCAAAGACACACTTAGACTGAAAGAGCAGGGATGGAGGAAGATATTCCAAAAAAATGAAAAACTAAGCCAGCCCAAATACCTATACTTATATCCTAAATCAAACACCGGGAAAACCTGGTCTAAGAGATGAGGAAGGGCATTGCGTAACGTTAAAGGGATCAATACAGCAAGAGGATGTAACACTTATAAATAGGTATGCACCCAACACTGGAGCAATCACATATATAAAGCAAATATCAGATCAAAGGGAGAGATTGACACCGACACCATAAGAGTTGGGGATTTGAACACCCCACTCTCAGCATTGGACACATCATAGGGAAGGAAAAATCAATAAGGCAACCCATGTGCATTTCTATAGCACCATACACCAGATGGACCTAACAGACAGAGCATTTCATCCAACAGCTGCAGAATGCACACTGAACCCAACAGCACATTTATAATCGACTATATGTTTGACCACCAAATAGGTCCCGACAACTTCACATAAATCAAACTCCTATCAACTATAGTTTCTGACCATGATGGAAACAAACTGGAAATCAATAATTAGAAGAACTTGGAAAACTAGACAAATGTCTGGAAATTAAACAACATACTTTTGAACCACCACAGGGTCAAAGAAGAGATGACTAAGGAAACCAAAACATTTCCTGAAACTACTGAAGTCAGAAGCACAACTTAGCAAACCTATGGGATACAGCCAAGTCAGAATTACGGGGAAAGGTCCAGCAACCCCACTGCTGGGTGTAGATCACAAAGAATGGTTATCATCATTTTGAAAGGATTTGTACAGGCCCGTGTTTATTGCGGTTATGTTTACAACAGCTCAGAGTTGGAACCAACCTAAGCGGAAATCAGCACATGACTGGGTAAGGACAATGTGTATATATGCACAATGGAATACCACCCTGCCAAAAAAAGGGACTGAAATTCTGCCATTCGCTTTGAGATGTTTCCATTAAGTCAAATAATCCAGGCAAACGGTGAGAAAAACGGGACCTCATTCATAATGGGAACACAAAATAAACGGAAAGGAGAGGAGAAAAACAGAGAGAGAAAGAGAAAAAGAAAGAGAGAGAGAAACAAGCAAAGAAAGAAAGAGAAACACACAGCAATCACAGTCACACCGTGAAATTTCAAGAAGAGAGAAGACAATTGTGGTTACTAGAGGTGGGAAACGGAAAGGGGAGGGAGAGGAGTGTCAGCGAGAGATTGAATAACAGCCACAAGGAATGATCATATTTTAAATGACCGATATGGTAATTATGCTGATATGATCATCACACATGGTACCACAGATATTGATACTCAACACTGTTCCCCACAATTGTAGAAAAATCAAATTTTACGGAAAAAACAAAACAAAACAGAACAGAACAAAACCAAAGAGCTCTAGTGTTAAAGAGCAAGAAAGGGCGAACTACAGCCAATGACCAATGACTGTATAACTTCAAGTAGTAACTACAGAGAATGAATGTTGAATGTTCTCCCCACCAAGAGGTCACAATTCTTTAAGGTGAAACATATGGTACAGCACTTCTGGAGACGGGCATAGCTTAGAGGTTACCAGAAATGAGGGAAAGTGAATAATGAGTAGTGATGGGTAAGTAGGTACGCAATTTATACTTAGGATGACAAAAAATGGCTTAGAAATAGATAGAGGTAGTGGTTATGCAGCATGGCAAATGGAATTAAGTCCATGCACTCCTATGTTTAAAAATGCTTAACATCGAAATTCTCATGCTATATTTGTTTTGCCACAATAAAAAGCAAAAATGAAATGAAATATAACCTGTCTGTTACCACACTAATTGACCACCAAGACAATGAGGTCTGCCACAAATGCTTTGCTGGTCTCATCTCTCTCCATGCCCGGTTCTGGGGCTGCTCTTATACACAGATCTGACAAATGAGGGAATACCGACTCTAACAGCAGGTGCAACGCATCAAAGCTCCCCTCAAGCATAATGCTCCTCTTCTTGCACATACAAGAAATGGGCATCATTTCTTCGCACTTTCTAAGCCCTATCCTTCTGATATGCGTTGCCCAGATTTCACCCTCCGTGGTCCATTGTTCATTACTTACAGAACCACTAAATTTCAACGGAGAAGCAAACGGTGTGGATCAATTTAGTCCACATTCTCAAGGCATAGATTAACTCAGAGATTTTAAGAACCACAAAGCATACAGTTAAAATTTTTGTTCAGTTCTGCACACTATGGACAAAAACGAAAATCACATTGTAGGAGATATTTTCAAAGTCTAAAGAGAATAGGTCCGAACACATACAATCAACTCCTACAAATCAAGAAGAAACTAGAAAGAAAACCAATGCCAAAGATAGGAAAGAAAAACACAAAGGTTAATGAATAATCAGAAGTCATTAAAAATGTCCAAACTCATTAGTGGTTAGAGAAATAGAACTTCAAATAACAAGAGTCAATCACTTTTTTACTTAAACGAGTACCATTCAAAGGCTAGGTCATGCCAAGTTTGGGAACGTAACGTGAGGACACGAGAATTGCAGTGTTAGGGTTTGGACTAGTACAGACCTTCTGGAGACTAACCCGGCAGTACTTGGTAAAATTACATGTGCACACACCGTTTCTCCCAACAGTTCAGAACTCGGCGCAATCTCACAGAAGTCCGTAGGGGCCGTGTGTTCACTGTGGAAATGTGGAGAAGAGGAGCTGGGGGCGGTCAAGTGTGCATCACTGACATAGAGAGTGGGCAACATCTCGTGTATGAAGCACACGGAGCACCATGCGGCAACCGGAAAGAATGGACTAAATGTGCATACACAGGCACAGATGGATCTTTCAACAACAATCGTGCTGTGAGAAGAAAAAAACTCTTAGGAAAAGGTGCATAATAATACCATTCATGTAGATTGAAAATGCATAATAGAATGACCACCACTCACAGAACTTCCATGGAAAGAAATGGGAGGGTGGCCACCTATGAAATACCATGAATTACAGCATGGCCGTGAATGAGGGATGGGCTTGAGAATGGAAATAAGAGGAGTAGAGAAAAATTAACAGGTTAATATAGCAAATAAACATTCGCAACTAGACAGCATCCTGTGTGGACCAACAATGACGTGAAACGAACAGGGAAGGAAAAGCTGTGTGAGCACATCGATTGTGCCCCTGCCAAAGCTGGCGTTCTTGGAAACACATCCTTCCATGTGCCAAAGATTTTGCTTTCTCAAAACTGGTTCTTACCTCTGATATTCAAGACCTATCAGGATTTGGTGAACACTGGGGGCTGACTAGCACAACCCCTGCCCACAACGCTTTTGGTTTTACCCTCTTCAGCGAACACCGTCCACATGACACACTACTGTTCAAAGACGGGTGGTCAAAAGTCTTCCAGGAAGTGTTCCCTTCACGCATACACAGACAAGGTTTTTAATGAGACCTGACGCTCTTGGCCATTTGTCCATCCTTCTGTTCCTTCCTTGCCCAGACCATGAACATGATGTCGGTCATACACCGCACCCACTTTGAAACCATGAGGGACAAAGTCACACAGCAAAAGGGGGAGAACAGGAATGGGAGGAGAGAGAGAAGGATCAAGGTCCTTTCTGATTTCCTTGAGCAGCTGCAATAGCCTTATCTGCTGACTCCAAGATTTCTCATTTCTCCTCTTGCAAAATGTGGTAACATTAAACTAGCAGTCTTGCCTCTTGATTACCAAGACTCAAACCCAGGTTCCAGCCACTCACTTCTCGACCTGTGCCTTACATCTCAAGACTAGGTTCCTTTTCGCATTGATCTCCCTATCCCAATCCTTTATTCACACAAGGTATGAGATTTCGAGGGTGAGATTTGTGTTCACGTTTCATTATATAGGTAACAAATTAACCTTCATAAATGACAAGTTATGAGCAAGAGGTAATACTTGGATTCGAAGAGTTAAAGAAAACAAATTATTTTATATTAAGTTTCGGTCCCCCCGCTTTCCATCAGGCCACAAATCCTGAAATCCATTGTCACCCTGATACACATGAGACCGGACTTCTCAGGAAACAAAGCCTTTTATTCAGAAACTGCTTTTGTTGCTCCACTCTAGTAACTCCAATCCTATAGCCCTCCCTGGGCTTCTGCACATAGCCCCACGTGCGAAGACGGAGAAAAGGATGTAGGGATTCATGTTTGAAAAGTGATCGGGATAAGATCTTTTGTTTCCAGGGATGTGATGAAACCCCTCAGTCACCGTCAGCTGAAGACAGATCCTTCGACATTAAATCAGGTCCCCCGCAGACAATAATCAATTCTTACTTCGGAGTGAAGTGAAAGGATAGGGAGGATTTCTACCGCCATTGTACTTGGAGTGGTCATTTCAGAGGCAAGAAGGATCTGCCGTCATGGGAATCAGCAAGAGGTATAGTATTTTCTGTAGCAAAGTGGCCGGTAGCCACAGGAGCCAGAGCCATATCCACAGCCATAGCGGGAGCCATATCCACAGCCTAGTCCATATTTAGAGCCGTATCCACAGCCAGAGCCGTATCCACAGTTGGAGCCACAGCCAGAGCCACAGCCACAGCCAGAGCCACAGCCACCGCAAGAGCCGTATCCACAGCCAGAGCCACAGCCACCGCAAGAGCCGTATCCACAGCCGGGGCCACATCCACAGCCAGAGCCGTATCCACAGCCAGAGCCGCAGCCAGAGCCATATCCACAGTCAGAGCCACAGCCACCGCAAGAGCCGCATCCGCAGCCAGAGCCGTATCCGCAACCGCAGCCACAGCCGGAGCCACAGCCCCCACAGGGGTTTCCACCGTAGTTGCCACACATCGTGTCAGGAGGTGAGGTTTCAGTCAAGAGGTAGGAGGATATTGCTGAAGTGTGAGTGTCGTCCTCTCTTCCAGGACCTTTATATACTTACTGGGATGAATAGGTCAACCCTCACGTGGGCTTTGTTCTCTCATTTAACAACCATTTGCCTAAAATGAGCTCATTCTGTGGGCAATCATTTTGTTAGGGATTTATAATTGATTTCCTGCTTCCCCAGGAATTTTCTCAAGCCTTGAAAGAAAAGGATCCATTTTCGATGGACCCAAGCTGACACAACCATCATTGAATTTTATGGCCATGACATAACACATCACCAAAACATGTTTCATCTATAAATGTGTGTTTCGTTATCGCACTGCTCTGTCAAGGTCTTGGAAAGCACTTACTGAAGAAGAAGCTCTACTCAATACTATTAAAAGTATCACCAGCAGCAGCACGTTGGTTCCCATTTTCTCCTACCTCCGTACTTTGTCTTTTTCCAGCAAAATGACTCTAACTTACTTGCATAGACTTTGGGCAATAAATTGAGTATTTCCAAATGCTACAACCACGCCCTGAAATGTTCTCCATCTCCCTGAAGGAAAGCTTGCCTATCCCCTCCTTTTCCAAGCAGATCATGACTTTCTCGCTTTCTCTGGGACAAAATTGTTTCTTTCTGAAACCCCTGCTGGTCAGTTATGTACACAGACGTATCATTTCTCCTATATATGAAAAGACACACTTACCCAAAGGCGTCCACGTCGAATGAGAAACAGGCCTGAGATCAACAAGATCTTTGTGAAAGTTCGATTGTTCAATGCAAGACTGTCTGTGGGTTTACTCGGACGACTCTCATATTGGTGCTATAGATCCATGCTTCCCAATAAAGGGTAAAGCCAATCGGTGAGTGATACTCCCAGACTTCACAGTAGTATTCTCATTTTTGTCTTATCTGTCTTCTCCAAACAAAAACAAAAAACAAAAAAAACAAAACTCTACTTGAAAATGTAATTTACTTATCGTACTTTTTGTTTCGATACCTTGCAATTAGGAAATGAGTAATCGTTGACCTTTCTGAGGTACTTAGTTCTTTTTTAAACGTTTTGTAGAATTCAGCAGTGAAGCCATCAGGTTATGAGCTTTCTTTCAATGGGAGACCATTGACAACTGACTTCTTATTGTTCCCTTCATCATTTCCATTTCTTCATGAATTATTTTGGTTAGGTCGTATGGACTTGGTAATTGATCTATTTCTTCTAGGTTATCCAATTTATTGGCACGACACTGCGCATAGTGGCCTCACGAATTTTATTGCTGTGGTATCAGTGGCAAAGTCTCCTCTTTATTTCTGTGTTTATTTATTTCAGTCTTCTCCCTTTTCTTCCTCATTCAATGCAGCTCTGACATTTTGTTGATTTTTATTAATAAACAAAAACTCTCCTGATCTTTCTGAATGCATTTGACTTTCTGTTTCATTTATTTCTGTTCCGATCTTTATTATCCTCTGTCTTCTGCGAACTATGGCATAGATTGTTTATTTGTATTCTGGTTCACTAGAGGGTCAAGTCAGGTTGTCTACATGGGACAGTTGCTTGTTTGATACAGGTGTTTAGTGTTACAAACCCCGTCCTCTTAGAGCTGCTTTTGCTAAATTTTAGAAGTTCTGGTGTGTTGTGTTTCCATTTTTGTTTGCATGCATCCAGAAATGTTTTACCTTTCCTTTTTCTTTCTTCTTTGACACTTTGGTGGTTAGGTCCATAGTTCTTAATTTCTCCATGTTTGTGAAATTTCTGGAATTCCTTCTATTAGTTATTTCTAGTTACATCCTTGTGTTCAGAAAACATGCTGGATAAGTCGATAAGCTTCTGAAAATGTTAGGACTTGTTTTGAGACCATATTTGTGATTTCTTCATGGAAAGGTTCCATGCAGATTTGAGAATAATGTGTACTGTGCTGCTATTTAATAACATGTTCTGTATACATCGCTTATATCCGTTTCATCTAAAACGTAGTTCCGGACTAAATGCTCCTGACTGATTCTCTATCGAAATGATCTAGCCAGTGTTGAAAGTGGAGTCGTTACTTTTCGTACACTTATGGTTTTACAGATATCTCTCTCTCTCTTGAGTGCTACTAATACCTTGAGGTCTATTAAACTTTGCTTTGTATATGTAGGTGCTCCGATGATGGGTGTATGCATATTCCCAATTGTTCTATTTCTGGATCAACTGAACCTTTGAAAATATATGATGAAATTCCTTCTCTTTTGTTTGTTTGAGACATTTTGAATTACAAACAGATGTAAGATTTCAGTATACTCCGACATACTCTCTACCTTTTTCAAAACCATGAAAGACCTCTTCCATCCTTTCACAATCAGTCTATAGCTGACGTTAAAGGTAAAGTGAGTCACTTAAAGCAGCACAGAGTCTCGTCTTCTGTTTCACTCTCCCTGGGGTTTTTTTTTTTTTTCTTTTCTTTTTTCTCTCTATTATTGGTCTGTTCAGTAATCGTATGTCTTGGGTTGGACAATTTATTCCATTTAGATTTCAGGTAATTATTGCTATGTAAGGAATTACAACTGCCATCTTGTTCATGCTTCTCTCCTTTTCTTGTAATGTTTCCCTTTGCGATTAGATGGCAACTTTCTCTGGGTCATGTACACCTAGCAGTGAGTAGTCGCTGACATCCCTGCAAAAATTCAAGTAAGAGGAGTTGGGGTAAGATGGCCATCTAGAGGTGTGCAGGGCAAGTAGATCTCACCCAAAAGCTCCAATACAACTCATACATATTAACGTCATTGGGAGCATGTGTGGGAGAGTGCACGAGAGTATCAGAGTTTGGTGAGATCCCATGGAGCCCAGAACCCGAAAATGGGAGCAGAGAGAGGAGAGAGAGGCCCGCCACCTCATCTACCACGTCTTTGTCATGAGGATTGGCACAGGAGAGACATTCTATACAGGCGGCAAAGGTAGACAGAGGGCTCACACCAACCCCCATCCTTACCTTTAGGGCCTGCAGTTCCTGCTGTAGGAGTTGTCCTCAGCTCTTGCAGCCTGTACTGAATGGTAAGGAGCTGCCTAGAGCACATGCACTCCAGCTCTGTAGCACAGAAGCACAGAAGTACATACGGTACACTCACCACCCCCACCCTCATGACCCAAACCAATGCAGTTTGGCACCATCTTGAATCCAGAGCCATTGTGAGAGCACCCCCTGCCCTGGGGACAGTAGCCACAGCTTTCCCCAGCCTTAACACTCCGCTGCCATCCCAGCATGCTCACACGAGTTGCTACATTCCCCTGATCCCAGAGCCTTGAGGCCTGGATCCAGGAGTGGCTGGGACCCAGCCATACAGGTCTGAAAAGTCAACTCCAGGCCTCCTGGACCACCGTACCCTCACACCCACAGCCAGACATGAGACAACCAGGACCCCTGCCATTCCACCTTCTCTGCCTCAGTCCTGTGAGTCCAAGCTTCAAACCCAGAAGAACAAGTCACAGGTCTCCACATTAAAACACAGGTGAGTAGCCCTTTACCAGTGGAAGTAGAGCTCATCTAAACCCTCCCAGAGAAGCAGCCAGGAGGTCTCACCCTCAACAGTTCTTCTTAGCAGCAATGCCAATGTACCATGAAGCAGCTGACAGGGACCACAGTGTTGGATCTGTGTTTTGGCTTCCAAAAGTGTCTGAGAAGCAGCTGGCTGTGCTCCTTCGGCACCAACATTAAGGGGCCTCACTCACAGTCCAAGCAGTGGCTGTCTGCGCCCCCTCTTTCGCCTCATCTGTCAGACTAGCCGAGTGCAACAAAACAGCTGGACACGGCCCCTCTCTGCTGCGGCATTATAGCATTCTTCCCCACAGCCAGAGAAGTGACCAACTGGGACTCACTGCCACAGCCCCAACTACCAGCCGCACCCACTGCCAGGTATCAATGCGGGGAAATAAGACACACGAAAAATAAAAAAATTAAAAGACGGGAACATGACACCACCAAAGAAACACAACAGTGCTCCTAGAATGGATCCCTACAAATCAGAAATCACCAACCTTCTGCCAAAGGAACTCATATCCTCAATTGGAAAGAGCTCACTGTGATACAAGGGAATACAGACAAACAAACCAGTGAAACCAGTTAAACCGTTCACGTTCTAAATGACCACTTTAGCAAACACATAGCTACTATTAAATGTCAAACAGAATTTCTCCAATAGAAGCATACCTTGAATGGAATAAAAAAATTTTTTTAAACTGCGTCATTATCCAAGAGTCTCAAAGACAGACTACATCATGAGAAGTAATAATTTCTAATCTTGAAGACAAATGTTTGGAAATAACCCAGTAAGATGAAAAACAGTGGGTGGGGTGGAAGGAAGGAAAATAAACAAACAAAGCCTACAAGACTTTGGGGAGGTGATCAAGATAGCAAATATTTGAATTACAGGCATTCCAGAAGGGAAAGAAAGCAAAAAAGGTAGTGAAAGCAAATTTAAAAGTATAAGAGCTGAAAACCTACCACCCTAGTCTTGGGGAAGATATGAACATCCAAATCTAGGAAACTCAAAGTTTCCAAATAGATCTATTTGATTCGACCTGAAAAGATCTTCACCGAGACACACGGTAGGCAAACTGTCACGAGTTAAAGACTAAGGAAGATTTCTACAAAGAGCAACAGAATAGCATCATCACACAGAAGGGCATCCCCTTTAGACTAACAGCAGACTACTTTCAGCAGAAACCATACAAGCCAGGAGAGCATGGGAGGATATATACAAAAGCAGTGAGAGTAGAAAAACTGCCAGCCAAGAATATGATAACCTGCAAAGCTATCTCCCATGAACCAAGGAGAAATAGCTCACCAAAATTAAGAGAAATCATCATCGCCTCTTGATTCCTCTCAGACAAAGGAAAATGAAGGGAAATCATGACCACCATTTCAACCCTCCAAGAAACACTGAGGAGAGTCCTACACTCCATCTACAAGCGAAAGAATCATAATGATCATCCTGAAACACCAAAGAATATAACCCACGCTGGCGGTCTAACACAGATACACCAATGAGAAAGAGAAAAGAATCAAACCTCATCTTCAATACAGAAAACCACCCACCCACAAAGAGAAACCATGACAGACAATGAGAGGAACAAAGAATATACAAAACTATTGAAAAACAACCAAGACAATCCCAAGGCAACGACATCATATGTCAATAACATACCTTAAATTTAAAAACATTAAATGTCACGATTAAAAGACACAGACTGTCTGAATGCATAAAGAAAACGTGACCCATTCATGTACTGCCTATGAGAGACAGAGCTGACCTTCAAAGACACACTTAGACTGAAAGAGCAGGGATGGAGGAAGATATTCCAAAAAAATGAAAAACTAAGCCAGCCCAAATACCTATACTTATATCCTAAATCAAACACCGGGAAAACCTGGTCTAAGAGATGAGGAAGGGCATTGCGTAACGTTAAAGGGATCAATACAGCAAGAGGATGTAACACTTATAAATAGGTATGCACCCAACACTGGAGCAATCACATATATAAAGCAAATATCAGATCAAAGGGAGAGATTGACACCGACACCATAAGAGTTGGGGATTTGAACACCCCACTCTCAGCATTGGACACATCATAGGGAAGGAAAAATCAATAAGGCAACCCACGTGCATTTCTATAGCACCATACACCAGATGGACCTAACAGACAGAGCATTTCATCCAACAGCTGCAGAATGCACACTGAACCCAACAGCACATTTATAATCGACTATATGTTTGACCACCAAATAGGTCCCGACAACTTCACATAAATCAAACTCCTATCAACTATAGTTTCTGACCATGATGGAAACAAACTGGAAATCAATAATTAGAAGAACTTGGAAAACTAGACAAATGTCTGGAAATTAAACAACATACTTTTGAACAACCACAGGGTCAAAGAAGAGATGACTAAGGAAACCAAAACATTTCCTGAAACTACTGAAGTCAGAAGCACAACTTAGCAAACCTATGGGATACAGCCAAGTCAGAATTACGGGGAAAGGTCCAGCAACCCCACTGCTGGGTGTAGATCACAAAGAATGGTTATCATCATTTTGAAAGGATTTGTACAGGCCCGTGTTTATTGCGGTTATGTTTACAACAGCTCAGAGTTGGAACCAACCTAAGCGGAAATCAGCACATGACTGGGTAAGGACAATGTGTATATATGCACAATGGAATACCACCCTGCCAAAAAAAGGGACTGAAATTCTGCCATTCGCTTTGAGATGTTTCCATTAAGTCAAATAATCCAGGCAAACGGTGAGAAAAACGGGACCTCATTCGTAATGGGAACACAAAATAAACGGAAAGGAGAGGAGAAAAACAGAGAGAGAAAGAGAAAAAGAAAGAGCGAGAGAAACAAGCAAAGAAAGAAAGAGAAACACACAGCAATCACAGTCACACCGTGAAATTTCAGGAAGAGAGAAGACAATTGTGGTTACTAGAGGTGGGAAACGGAAAGGGGAGGGAGAGGAGTGTCAGCGAGAGATTGAATAACAGCCACAAGGAATGATCATATTTTAAATGACCGATATGGTAATTATGCTGATATGATCATCACACATGGTACCACAGATATTGATACTCAACACTGTTCCCCACAATTGTAGAAAAATCAAATTTTACGGAAAAAACAAAACAAAACAGAACAGAACAAAACCAAAGAGCTCTAGTGTTAAAGAGCAAGAAAGGGCGAACTACAGCCAATGACCAATGACTGTATAACTTCAAGTAGTAACTACAGAGAATGAATGTTGAATGTTCTCCCCACCAAGAGGTCACAATTCTTTAAGGTGAAACATATGGTACAGCACTTCTGGAGACGGGCATAGCTTAGAGGTTACCAGAAATGAGGGAAAGTGAATAATGAGTAGTGATGGGTAAGTAGGTACGCAATTTATACTTAGGATGACAAAAAATGGCTTAGAAATAGATAGAGGTAGTGGTTATGCAGCATGGCAAATGGAATTAAGTCCATGCACTCCTATGTTTAAAAATGCTTAACATCGAAATTCTCATGCTATATTTGTTTTGCCACAATAAAAAGCAAAAATGAAATGAAATATAACCTGTCTGTTACCACACTAATTGACCACCAAGACAATGAGGTCTGCCACAAATGCTTTGCTGGTCTCATCTCTCTCCATGCCCGGTTCTGGGGCTGCTCTTATACACAGATCTGACAAATGAGGGAATACCGACTCTAACAGCAGGTGCAAAGCATCAAAGCTCCCCTCAAGCATAATGCTCCTCTTCTTGCACATACAAGAAATGGGCATCATTTCTTCGCACTTTCTAAGCCCTATCCTTCTGATATGCGTTGCCCAGATTTCACCCTCCGTGGTCCATTGTTCATTACGTACAGAACCACTAAATTTCAACGGAGAAGCAAATGGTGTGGATCAATTTAGTCCACATTCTCAAGCCATAGATTAACTCAGAGATTTTAAGAACCACAAAGCATACAGTTAAAATTTTTGTTCAGTTCTGCACACTATGGACAAAAACGAAAATCACATTGTAGGAGATATTTTCAAAGTCTAAAGAGAATAGGTCCGAACACATACAATCAACTCCTACAAATCAAGAAGAAACTAGAAAGAAAACCAATGCCAAAGATAGGAAAGAAAAACACAAAGGTTAATGAATAATCAGAAGTCATTAAAAATGTCCAAACTCATTAGTGGTTAGAGAAATAGAACTTCAAATAACAAGAGTCAATCACTTTTTTACTTAAACGAGTACCATTCAAAGGCTAGGTCATGCCAAGTTTGGGAACGTAACGTGAGGACACGAGAATTGCAGTGTTAGGGTTTGGACTAGTACAGACCTTCTGGAGACTAACCCGGCAGTACTTGGTAAAATTACATGTGCACACACCGTTTCTCCCAACAGTTCAGAACTCGGCGCAATCTCACAGAAGTCCGTAGGGGCCGTGTGTTCACTGTGGAAATGTGGAGAAGAGGAGCTGGGGGCGGTCAAGTGTGCATCACTGACATAGAGAGTGGGCAACATCTCGTGTATGAAGCACACGGAGCACCATGCGGCAACCGGAAAGAATGGACTAAATGTGCATACACAGGCACAGATGGATCTTTCAACAACAATCGTGCTGTGAGAAGAAAAAAACTCTTAGGAAAAGGTGCATAATAATACCATTCATGTAGATTGAAAATGCATAATAGAATGACCACCACTCACAGAACTTTCATGGAAAGAAATGGGTGGGTGGCCACCTATGAAATACCATGAATTACAGCATGGCCGTGAATGAGGGATGGGCTTGAGAATGGAAATAAGAGGAGTAGAGAAAAATTAACAGGTTAATATAGCAAATAAACATTCGCAACTAGACAGCATCCTGTGTGGACCAACAATGATGTGAAACGAACAGGGAAGGAAAAGCTGTGTGAGCACATCGATTGTGCCCCTGCCAAAGCTGGCGTTCTTGGAAACACATCCTTCCATGTGCCAAAGATTTTGCTTTCTCAAAACTGGTTCTTACCTCTGATATTCAATACCTATCAGGATTTGGTGAACACTGGGGGCTGACTAGCACAACCCCTGCCCACAACGCTTTTGGTTTTACCCTCTTCAGCGAACACCGTCCACATGACACACTACTGTTCAAAGACGGGTGGTCAAAAGTCTTCCAGGAAGTGTTCCCTTCACGCATACACAGACAAGGTTTTTAATGAGACCTGACGCTCTTGGCCATTTGTCCATCCTTCTGTTCCTTCCTTGCCCAGACCATGAACATGATGTCGGTCATACACCGCACCCACTTTGAAACCATGAGGGACAAAGTCACACAGCAAAAGGGGGAGAACAGGAATGGGAGGAGAGAGAGAAGGATCAAGGTCCTTTCTGATTTCCTTGAGCAGCTGCAATAGCCTTATCTGCTGACTCCAAGATTTCTCATTTCTCCTCTTGCAAAATGTGGTAACATTAAACTAGCAGTCTTGCCTCTTGATTACCAAGACTCAAACCCAGGTTCCAGCCACTCACTTCTCGACCTGTGCCTTACATCTCAAGACTAGGTTCCTTTTCCCATTGATCTCCCTATCCCAATCCTTTATTCACGCAAGGTATGAGATTTCGAGGGTGAGATTTGTGTTCACGTTTCATTATATAGGTAACAAATTAACCTTCATAAATGACAAGTTATGAGCAAGAGGTAATACTTGGATTCGAAGAGTTAAAGAAAACAAATTATTTTATATTAAGTTTCGGTCCCCCCGCTTTCCATCAGGCCACAAATCCTGAAATCCATTGTCACCCTGATACACATGAGACCGGACTTCTCAGGAAACAAAGCCTTTTATTCAGAAACTGCTTTTGTTGCTCCACTCTAGTAACTCCAATCCTATAGCCCTCCCTGGGCTTCTGCACATAGCCCCACGTGCGAAGACGGAGAAAAGGATGTAGGGATTCATGTTTGGAAAGTGATCGGGATAAGATCTTTTGTTTCCAGGGATGTGATGAAACCCCTCAGTCACCGTCAGCTGAAGACAGATCCTTCGACATTAAATCAGGTCCCCCGCAGACAATAATCAATTCTTACTTCGGAGTGAAGTGAAAGGATAGGGAGGATTTCTACCGCCATTGTACTTGGAGTGGTCATTTCAGAGGCAAGAAGGATCTGCCGTCATGGGAATCAGCAAGAGGTATAGTATTTTCTGTAGCAAAGTGGCCGGTAGCCACAGGAGCCAGAGCCATATCCACAGCCATAGCGGGAGCCATATCCACAGCCTAGTCCATATTTAGAGCCGTATCCACAGCCAGAGCCGTATCCACAGTTGGAGCCACAGCCAGAGCCACAGCCACAGCCAGAGCCACAGCCACCGCAAGAGCCGTATCCACAGCCAGAGCCACAGCCACCGCAAGAGCCGTATCCACAGCCGGGGCCACATCCACAGCCAGAGCCGTATCCACAGCCAGAGCCGCAGCCAGAGCCATATCCACAGTCAGAGCCACAGCCACCGCAAGAGCCGCATCCGCAGCCAGAGCCGTATCCGCAACCGCAGCCACAGCCGGAGCCACAGCCCCCACAGGAGTTTCCACCGTAGTTGCCACACATCGTGTCAGGAGGTGAGGTTTCAGTCAAGAGGTAGGAGGATATTGCTGAAGTGTGAGTGTCGTCCTCTCTTCCAGGACCTTTATATACTTACTGGGATGAATAGGTCAACCCTCACGTGGGCTTTGTTCTCTCATTTAACAACCATTTGCCTAAAATGAGCTCATTCTGTGGGCAATCATTTTGTTAGGGATTTATAATTGATTTCCTGCTTCCCCAGGAATTTTCTCAAGCCTTGAAAGAAAAGGATCCATTTTCGATGGACCCAAGCTGACACAACCATCATTGAATTTTATGACCATGACATAACACATCACCAAAACATGTTTCATCTATAAATGTGTGTTTCGTTATCGCACTGCTCTGTCAAGGTCTTGGAAAGCACTTACTGAAGAAGAAGCTCTACTCAATACTATTAAAAGTATCACCAGCAGCAGCACGTTGGTTCCCATTTTCTCCTACCTCCGTACTTTGTCTTTTTCCAGCAAAATGACTCTAACTTACTTGCATAGACTTTGGGCAATAAATTGAGTATTTCCAAATGCTACAACCACGCCCTGAAATGTTCTCCATCTCCCTGAAGGAAAGCTTGCCTATCCCCTCCTTTTCCAAGCAGATCATGACTTTCTCGCTTTCTCTGGGACAAAATTGTTTCTTTCTGAAACCCCTGCTGGTCAGTTATGTACACAGACGTATCATTTCTCCTATATATGAAAAGACACACTTACCCAAAGGCGTCCACGTCGAATGAGAAACAGGCCTGAGATCAACAAGATCTTTGTGAAAGTTCGATTGTTCAATGCAAGACTGTCTGTGGGTTTACTCGGACGACTCTCATATTGGTGCTATAGATCCATGCTTCCCAATAAAGGGTAAAGCCAATCGATGAGTGATACTCCCAGACTTCACAGTAGTATTCTCATTTTTGTCTTATCTGTCTTCTCCAAACAAAAACAAAAAACAAAAAAAACAAAACTCTACTTGAAAATGTAATTTACTTATCGTACTTTTTGTTTGGATACCTTGCAATTAGGAAATGAGTAATCGTTGACCTTTCTGAGGTACTTAGTTCTTTTTTAAACGTTTTGTAGAATTCAGCAGTGAAGCCATCAGGTTATGAGCTTTCTTTCAATGGGAGACCATTGACAACTGACTTCTTATTGTTCCCTTCATCATTTCCATTTCTTCATGAATTATTTTGGTTAGGTCGTATGGACTTGGTAATTGATCCATTTCTTCTAGGTTATCCAATTTATTGGCACGACACTGCGCATAGTGGCCTCACGAATTTTATTGCTGTGGTATCAGTGGCAAAGTCTCCTCTTTATTTCTGTGTTTATTTATTTCAGTCTTCTCCCTTTTCTTCCTCATTCAATGCAGCTCTGACATTTTGTTGATTTTTATTAATAAACAAAAACTCTCCTGATCTTTCTGAATGCATTTGACTTTCTGTTTCATTTATTTCTGTTCCGATCTTTATTATCCTCTGTCTTCTGCGAACTATGGCATAGATTGTTTATTTGTATTCTGGTTCACTAGAGGGTCAAGTCAGGTTGTCTACATGGGACAGTTGCTTGTTTGATACAGGTGTTTAGTGTTACAAACCCCGTCCTCTTAGAGCTGCTTTTGCTAAATTTTAGAAGTTCTGGTGTGTTGTGTTTCCATTTTTGTTTGCATGCATCCAGAAATGTTTTACCTTTCCTTTTTCTTTCTTCTTTGACACTTTGGTGGTTAGGTCCATAGTTCTTAATTTCTCCATGTTTGTGAAATTTCTGGAATTCCTTCTATTAGTTATTTCTAGTTACATCCTTGTGTTCAGAAAACATGCTGGATAAGTCGATAAGCTTCTGAAAATGTTAGGACTTGTTTTGAGACCATATTTGTGATTTCTTCATGGAAAGGTTCCATGCAGATTTGAGAATAATGTGTACTGTGCTGCTATTTAATAACATGTTCTGTATACATCGCTTATATCCGTTTCATCTAAAACGTAGTTCCGGACTAAATGCTCCTGACTGATTCTCTATCGAAATGATCTAGCCAGTGTTGAAAGTGGAGTCGTTACTTTTCGTACACTTATGGTTTTACAGATATCTCTCTCTCTCTTGAGTGCTACTAATACATTGAGGTCTATTAAACTTTGCTTTGTATATGTAGGTGCTCCGATGATGGGTGTATGCATATTCCCAATTGATCTATTTCTGGATCAACTGAACCTTTGAAAATATATGATGAAATTCCTTCTCTTTTGTTTGTTTGAGACATTTTGAATTACAAACAGATGTAAGATTTCAGTATACTCCGACATACTCTCTACCTTTTTTAATAGCATGGAAGACCTTCTTCCATCCTGTCACAATCAGCCTATAGCTGACGTTAAAGGTAAAGTGAGTCACTTAAAGCAGCACAGAGTCTCGTCTTCTGTTTCACTCTCCCTGGGTTTTTTTTTTTTTTTTCTTTTCTTTTTTCTCTCTATTATTGGTCTGTTCAGTAATCGTATGTCTTGGGTTGGACAATTTATTCCATTTAGATTTCAGGTAATTATTGCTATGTAAGGAATTACAACTGCCATCTTGTTCATGCTTCTCTCCTTTTCTTGTAATGTTTCCCTTTGCGATTAGATGGCAACTTTCTCTGGGTCATGTACACCTAGCAGTGAGTAGTCGCTGACATCCCTGCAAAAATTCAAGTAAGAGGAGTTGGGGTAAGATGGCCATCTAGAGGTGTGCAGGGCAAGTAGATCTCACCCAAAAGCTCCAATACAACTCATACATATTAACGTCATTGGGAGCATGTGTGGGAGAGTGCACGAGAGTATCAGAGTTTGGTGAGATCCCATGGAGCCCAGAACCCGAAAATGGGAGCAGAGAGAGGAGAGAGAGGCCCGCCACCTCATCTACCACGTCTTTGTCATGAGGATTGGCACGGGAGAGACATTCTATACAGGCGGCAAAGGTAGACAGAGGGCTCACACCAACCCCCATCCTTACCTTTAGGGCCTGCAGTTCCTGCTGTAGGAGTTGTCCTCAGCTCTTGCAGCCTGTACTGAATGGTAAGGAGCTGCCTAGAGCACATGCACTCCAGCTCTGTAGCACAGAAGCACAGAAGTACATACGGTACACTCACCACCCCCACCCTCATGACCCAAACCAATGCAGTTTGGCACCATCTTGAATCCAGAGCCATTGTGAGAGCACCCCCTGCCCTGGGGACAGTAGCCACAGCTTTCCCCAGCCTTAACACTCCGCTGCCATCCCAGCATGCTCACACGAGTTGCTACATTCCCCTGATCCCAGAGCCTTGAGGCCTGGATCCAGGAGTGGCTGGGACCCAGCCATACAGGTCTGAAAAGTCAACTCCAGGCCTCCTGGACCACCGTACCCTCACACCCACAGCCAGACATGAGACAACCAGGACCCCTGCCATTCCACCTTCTCTGCCTCAGTCCTGTGAGTCCAAGCTTCAAACCCAGAAGAACAAGTCACAGGTCTCCACATTAAAACACAGGTGAGTAGCCCTTTACCAGTGGAAGTAGAGCTCATCTAAACCCTCCCAGAGAAGCAGCCAGGAGGTCTCACCCTCAACAGTTCTTCTTAGCAGCAATGCCAATGTACCATGAAGCAGCTGACAGGGACCACAGTGTTGGATCTGTGTTTTGGCTTCCAAAAGTGTCTGAGAAGCAGCTGGCTGTGCTCCTTCGGCACCAACATTAAGGGGCCTCACTCACAGTCCAAGCAGTGGCTGTCTGCGCCCCCTCTTTCGCCTCATCTGTCAGACTAGCCGAGTGCAACAAAACAGCTGGACACGGCCCCTCTCTGCTGCGGCATTATAGCATTCTTCCCCACAGCCAGAGAAGTGACCAACTGGGACTCACTGCCACAGCCCCAACTACCAGCCGCACCCACTGCCAGGTATCAATGCGGGGAAATAAGACACACGAAAAATAAAAAAATTAAAAGACGGGAACATGACACCACCAAAGAAACACAACAGTGCTCCTAGAATGGATCCCTACAAATCAGAAATCACCAACCTTCTGCCAAAGGAACTCATATCCTCAATTGGAAAGAGCTCACTGTGATACAAGGGAATACAGACAAACAAACCAGTGAAATCAGTTAAACCATTCACGTTCTAAATGACCACTTTAGCAAACACATAGCTACTATTAAATGTCAAACAGAATTTCTCCAATAGAAGCATACCTTGAATGGAATAAAAAAATTTTTTTAAACTGCGTCATTATCCAAGAGTCTCAAAGACAGACTACATCATGAGAAGTAATAATTTCTAATCTTGAAGACAAATGTTTGGAAATAACCCAGTAAGATGAAAAACAGTGGGTGGGGTGGAAGGAAGGAAAATAAACAAACAAAGCCTACAAGACTTTGGGGAGGTGATCAAGATAGCAAATATTTGAATTACAGGCATTCCAGAAGGGAAAGAAAGCAAAAAAGGTAGTGAAAGCAAATTTAAAAGTATAAGAGCTGAAAACCTACCACCCTAGTCTTGGGGAAGATATGAACATCCAAATCTAGGAAACTCAAAGTTTCCAAATAGATCTATTTGATTCGACCTGAAAAGATCTTCACCGAGACACACGGTAGGCAAACTGTCACGAGTTAAAGACTAAGGAAGATTTCTACAAAGAGCAACAGAATAGCATCATCACACAGAAGGGCATCCCCTTTAGACTAACAGCAGACTACTTTCAGCAGAAACCATACAAGCCAGGAGAGAATGGGAGGATATATACAAAAGCAGTGAGAGTAGAAAAACTGCCAGCCAAGAATATGATAACCTGCAAAGCTATCTCCCATGAACCAAGGAGAAATAGCTCACCAAAATTAAGAGAAATCATCATCGCCTCTTGATTCCTCTCAGACAAAGGAAAATGAAGGGAAATCATGACCACCATTTCAACCCTCCAAGAAACACTGAGGAGAGTCCTACACTCCATCTACAAGCGAAAGAATCATAATGATCATCCTGAAACACCAAAGAATATAACCCACGCTGGCGGTCTAACACAGATACACCAATGAGAAAGAGAAAAGAATCAAACCTCATCTTCAATACAGAAAACCACCCACCCACAAAGAGAAACCATGACAGACAATGAGAGGAACAAAGAATATACAAAACTATTGAAAAACAACCAAGACAATCCCAAGGCAACGACATCATATGTCAATAACATACCTTAAATTTAAAAACATTAAATGTCACGATTAAAAGACACAGACTGTCTGAATGCATAAAGAAAACGTGACCCATTCATGTACTGCCTATGAGAGACAGAGCTGACCTTCAAAGACACACTTAGACTGAAAGAGCAGGGATGGAGGAAGATATTCCAAAAAAATGAAAAACTAAGCCAGCCCAAATACCTATACTTATATCCTAAATCAAACACCGGGAAAACCTGGTCTAAGAGATGAGGAAGGGCATTGCGTAACGTTAAAGGGATCAATACAGCAAGAGGATGTAACACTTATAAATAGGTATGCACCCAACTCTGGAGCAATCACATATATAAAGCAAATATCAGATCAAAGGGAGAGATTGACACCGACACCATAAGAGTTGGGGATTTGAACACCCCACTCTCAGCATTGGACACATCATAGGGAAGGAAAAATCAATAAGGCAACCCACGTGCATTTCTATAGCACCATACACCAGATGGACCTAACAGACAGAGCATTTCATCCAACAGCTGCAGAATGCACACTGAACCCAACAGCACATTTATAATCGACTATATGTTTGACCACCAAATAGGTCCCGACAACTTCACATAAATCAAACTCCTATCAACTATAGTTTCTGACCATGATGGAAACAAACTGGAAATCAATAATTAGAAGAACTTGGAAAACTAGACAAATGTCTGGAAATTAAACAACATACTTTTGAACAACCACAGGGTCAAAGAAGAGATGACTAAGGAAACCAAAACGTTTCCTGAAACTACTGAAGTCAGAAGCACAACTTAGCAAACCTATGGGATACAGCCAAGTCAGAATTACGGGGAAAGGTCCAGCAACCCCACTGCTGGGTGTAGATCACAAAGAATGGTTATCATCATTTTGAAAGGATTTGTACAGGCCCGTGTTTATTGCGGTTATGTTTACAACAGCTCAGAGTTGGAACCAACCTAAGCGGAAATCAGCACATGACTGGGTAAGGACAATGTGTATATATGCACAATGGAATACCACCCTGCCAAAAAAAGGGACTGAAATTCTGCCATTCGCTTTGAGATGTTTCCATTAAGTCAAATAATCCAGGCAAACGGTGAGAAAAACGGGACCTCATTCATAATGGGAACACAAAATAAACGGAAAGGAGAGGAGAAAAACAGAGAGAGAAAGAGAAAAAGAAAGAGAGAGAGAAACAAGCAAAGAAAGAAAGAGAAACACACAGCAATCACAGTCACACCGTGAAATTTCAGGAAGAGAGAAGACAATTGTGGTTACTAGAGGTGGGAAACGGAAAGGGGAGGGAGAGGAGTGTCAGCGAGAGATTGAATAACAGCCACAAGGAATGATCATATTTTAAATGACCGATATGGTAATTATGCTGATATGATCATCACACATGGTACCACAGATATTGATACTCAACACTGTTCCCCACAATTGTAGAAAAATCAAATTTTACGGAAAAAACAAAACAAAACAGAACAGAACAAAACCAAAGAGCTCTAGTGTTAAAGAGCAAGAAAGGGCGAACTACAGCCAATGACCAATGACTGTATAACTTCAAGTAGTAACTACAGAGAATGAATGTTGAATGTTCTCCCCACCAAGAGGTCACAATTCTTTAAGGTGAAACATATGGTACAGCACTTCTGGAGACGGGCATAGCTTAGAGGTTACCAGAAATGAGGGAAAGTGAATAATGAGTAGTGATGGGTAAGTAGGTACGCAATTTATACTTAGGATGACAAAAAATGGCTTAGAAATAGATAGAGGTAGTGGTTATGCAGCATGGCAAATGGAATTAAGTCCATGCACTCCTATGTTTAAAAATGCTTAACATCGAAATTCTCATGCTATATTTGTTTTGCCACAATAAAAAGCAAAAATGAAATGAAATATAACCTGTCTGTTACCACACTAATTGACCACCAAGACAATGAGGTCTGCCACAAATGCTTTGCTGGTCTCATCTCTCTCCATGCCCGGTTCTGGGGCTGCTCTTATACACAGATCTGACAAATGAGGGAATACCGACTCTAACAGCAGGTGCAACGCATCAAAGCTCCCCTCAAGCATAATGCTCCTCTTCTTGCACATACAAGAAATGGGCATCATTTCTTCGCACTTTCTAAGCCCTATCCTTCTGATATGCGTTGCCCAGATTTCACCCTCCGTGGTCCATTGTTCATTACTTACAGAACCACTAAATTTCAACGGAGAAGCAAACGGTGTGGATCAATTTAGTCCACATTCTCAAGGCATAGATTAACTCAGAGATTTTAAGAACCACAAAGCATACAGTTAAAATTTTTGTTCAGTTCTGCACACCATGGACAAAAACGAAAATCACATTGTAGGAGATATTTTCAAAGTCTAAAGAGAATAGGTCCGAACACATACAATCAACTCCTACAAATCAAGAAGAAACTAGAAAGAAAACCAATGCCAAAGATAGGAAAGAAAAACACAAAGGTTAATGAATAATCAGAAGTCATTAAAAATGTCCAAACTCATTAGTGGTTAGAGAAATAGAACTTCAAATAACAAGAGTCAATCACTTTTTTACTTAAACGAGTACCATTCAAAGGCTAGGTCATGCCAAGTTTGGGAACGTAACGTGAGGACACGAGAATTGCAGTGTTAGGGTTTGGACTAGTACAGACCTTCTGGAGACTAACCCGGCAGTACTTGGTAAAATTACATGTGCACACACCGTTTCTCCCAACAGTTCAGAACTCGGCGCAATCTCACAGAAGTCCGTAGGGGCCGTGTGTTCACTGTGGAAATGTGGAGAAGAGGAGCTGGGGGCGGTCAAGTGTGCATCACTGACATAGAGAGTGGGCAACATCTCGTGTATGAAGCACACGGAGCACCATGCGGCAACCGGAAAGAATGGACTAAATGTGCATGCAGAGGCACAGATGGATCTTTCAACAACAATCGTGCTGTGAGAAGAAAAAAACTCTTAGGAAAAGGTGCATAATAATACCATTCATGTAGATTGAAAATGCATAATAGAATGACCACCACTCACAGAACTTCCATGGAAAGAAATGGGTGGGTGGCCACCTATGAAATACCATGAATTACAGCATGGCCGTGAATGAGGGATGGGCTTGAGAATGGAAATAAGAGGAGTAGAGAAAAATTAACAGGTTAATATAGCAAATAAACATTCGCAACTAGACAGCATCCTGTGTGGACCAACAATGACGTGAAACGAACAGGGAAGGAAAAGCTGTGTGAGCACATCGATTGTGCCCCTGCCAAAGCTGGCGTTCTTGGAAACACATCCTTCCATGTGCCAAAGATTTTGCTTTCTCAAAACTGGTTCTTACCTCTGATATTCAAGACCTATCAGGATTTGGTGAACACTGGGGGCTGACTAGCACAACCCCTGCCCACAACGCTTTTGGTTTTACCCTCTTCAGCGAACACCGTCCACATGACACACTACTGTTCAAAGACGGGTGGTCAAAAGTCTTCCAGGAAGTGTTCCCTTCACGCATACACAGACAAGGTTTTTAATGAGACCTGACGCTCTTGGCCATTTGTCCATCCTTCTGTTCCTTCCTTGCCCAGACCATGAACATGATGTCGGTCATACACCGCACCCACTTTGAAACCATGAGGGACAAAGGCACACAGCAAAAGGGGGAGAACAGGAATGGGAGGAGAGAGAGAAGGATCAAGGTCCTTTCTGATTTCCTTGAGCAGCTGCAATAGCCTTATCTGCTGACTCCAAGATTTCTCATTTCTCCTCTTGCAAAATGTGGTAACATTAAACTAGCAGTCTTGCCTCTTGATTACCAAGACTCAAACCCAGGTTCCAGCCACTCACTTCTCGACCTGTGCCTTACATCTCAAGACTAGGTTCCTTTTCCCATTGATCTCCCTATCCCAATCCTTTATTCACGCAAGGTATGAGATTTCGAGGGTGAGATTTGTGTTCACGTTTCATTATATAGGTAACAAATTAACCTTCATAAATGACAAGTTATGAGCAAGAGGTAATACTTGGATTCGAAGAGTTAAAGAAAACAAATTATTTTATATTAAGTTTCGGTCCCCCCGCTTTCCATCAGGCCACAAATCCTGAAATCCATTGTCACCCTGATACACATGAGACCGGACTTCTCAGGAAACAAAGCCTTTTATTCAGAAACTGCTTTTGTTGCTCCACTCTAGTAACTCCAATCCTATAGCCCTCCCTGGGCTTCTGCACATAGCCCCACGTGCGAAGACGGAGAAAAGGATGTAGGGATTCATGTTTGGAAAGTGATCGGGATAAGATCTTTTGTTTCCAGGGATGTGATGAAACCCCTCAGTCACCGTCAGCTGAAGACAGATCCTTCGACATTAAATCAGGTCCCCCGCAGACAATAATCAATTCTTACTTCGGAGTGAAGTGAAAGGATAGGGAGGATTTCTACCGCCATTGTACTTGGAGTGGTCATTTCAGAGGCAAGAAGGATCTGCCGTCATGGGAATCAGCAAGAGGTATAGTATTTTCTGTAGCAAAGTGGCCGGTAGCCACAGGAGCCAGAGCCATATCCACAGCCATAGCGGGAGCCATATCCACAGCCTAGTCCATATTTAGAGCCGTATCCACAGCCAGAGCCGTATCCACAGTTGGAGCCACAGCCAGAGCCACAGCCACAGCCAGAGCCACAGCCACCGCAAGAGCCGTATCCACAGCCAGAGCCACAGCCACCGCAAGAGCCGTATCCACAGCCGGGGCCACATCCACAGCCAGAGCCGTATCCACAGCCAGAGCCGCAGCCAGAGCCATATCCACAGTCAGAGCCACAGCCACCGCAAGAGCCGCATCCGCAGCCAGAGCCGTATCCGCAACCGCAGCCACAGCCGGAGCCACAGCCCCCACAGGGGTTTCCACCGTAGTTGCCACACATCGTGTCAGGAGGTGAGGTTTCAGTCAAGAGGTAGGAGGATATTGCTGAAGTGTGAGTGTCGTCCTCTCTTCCAGGACCTTTATATACTTACTGGGATGAATAGGTCAACCCTCACGTGGGCTTTGTTCTCTCATTTAACAACCATTTGCCTAAAATGAGCTCATTCTGTGGGCAATCATTTTGTTAGGGATTTATAATTGATTTCCTGCTTCCCCAGGAATTTTCTCAAGCCTTGAAAGAAAAGGATCCATTTTCGATGGACCCAAGCTGACACAACCATCATTGAATTTTATGACCATGACATAACACATCACCAAAACATGTTTCATCTATAAATGTGTGTTTCGTTATCGCACTGCTCTGTCAAGGTCTTGGAAAGCACTTACTGAAGAAGAAGCTCTACTCAATACTATTAAAAGTATCACCAGCAGCAGCACGTTGGTTCCCATTTTCTCCTACCTCCGTACTTTGTCTTTTTCCAGCAAAATGACTCTAACTTACTTGCATAGACTTTGGGCAATAAATTGAGTATTTCCAAATGCTACAACCACGCCCTGAAATGTTCTCCATCTCCCTGAAGGAAAGCTTGCCTATCCCCTCCTTTTCCAAGCAGATCATGACTTTCTCGCTTTCTCTGGGACAAAATTGTTTCTTTCTGAAACCCCTGCTGGTCAGTTATGTACACAGACGTATCATTTCTCCTATATATGAAAAGACACACTTACCCAAAGGCGTCCACGTCGAATGAGAAACAGGCCTGAGATCAACAAGATCTTTGTGAAAGTTCGATTGTTCAATGCAAGACTGTCTGTGGGTTTACTCGGACGACTCTCATATTGGTGCTATAGATCCATGCTTCCCAATAAAGGGTAAAGCCAATCGATGAGTGATACTCCCAGACTTCACAGTAGTATTCTCAATTTTGTCTTATCTGTCTTCTCCAAAAAAAAACAAAAAACAAAAAAAACAAAACTCTACTTTAAAATGTAATTTACTTATCGTACTTTTTGTTTGGATACCTTGCAATTAGGAAATGAGTAATCGTTGACCTTTCTGAGGTACTTAGTTCTTTTTTAAACGTTTTGTAGAATTCAGCAGTGAAGCCATCAGGTTATGAGCTTTCTTTCAATGGGAGACCATTGACAACTGACTTCTTATTGTTCCCTTCATCATTTCCATTTCTTCATGAATTATTTTGGTTAGGTCGTATGGACTTGGTAATTGATCCATTTCTTCTAGGTTATCCAATTTATTGGCACGACACTGCGCATAGTGGCCTCACGAATTTTATTGCTGTGGTATCAGTGGCAAAGTCTCCTCTTTATTTCTGTGTTTATTTATTTCAGTCTTCTCCCTTTTCTTCCTCATTCAATGCAGCTCTGACATTTTGTTGATTTTTATTAATAAACAAAAACTCTCCTGATCTTTCTGAATGCATTTGACTTTCTGTTTCATTTATTTCTGTTCCGATCTTTATTATCCTCTGTCTTCTGCGAACTATGGCATAGATTGTTTATTTGTATTCTGGTTCACTAGAGGGTCAAGTCAGGTTGTCTACATGGGACAGTTGCTTGTTTGATACAGGTGTTTAGTGTTACAAACCCCGTCCTCTTAGACCTGCTTTTGCTAAATTTTAGAAGTTCTGGTGTGTTGTGTTTCCATTTTTGTTTGCATGCATCCAGAAATGTTTTACCTTTCCTTTTTCTTTCTTCTTTGACACTTCGGTGGTTAGGTCCATAGTTCTTAATTTCTCCATGTTTGTGAAATTTCTGGAATTCCTTCTATTAGTTATTTCTAGTTACATCCTTGTGTTCAGAAAACATGCTGGATAAGTCGATAAGCTTCTGAAAATGTTAGGACTTGTTTTGAGACCATATTTGTGATTTCTTCATGGAAAGGTTCCATGCAGATTTGAGAATAATGTGTACTGTGCTGCTATTTAATAACATGTTCTGTATACATCGCTTATATCCGTTTCATCTAAAACGTAGTTCCGGACTAAATGCTCCTGACTGATTCTCTATCGAAATGATCTAGCCAGTGTTGAAAGTGGAGTCGTTACTTTTCGTACACTTATGGTTTTACAGATATCTCTCTCTCTCTTGAGTGCTACTAATACCTTGAGGTCTATTAAACTTTGCTTTGTATATGTAGGTGCTCCGATGATGGGTGTATGCATATTCCCAATTGTTCTATTTCTGGATCAACTGAACCTTTGAAAATATATGATGAAATTCCTTCTCTTTTGTTTGTTTGAGACATTTTGAATTACAAACAGATGTAAGATTTCAGTATACTCCGACATACTCTCTACCTTTTTTAATAGCATGGAAGACCTTCTTCCATCCTTTCACAATCAGCCTATAGCTGACGTTAAAGGTAAAGTGAGTCACTTAAAGCAGCACAGAGTCTCGTCTTCTGTTTCACTCTCCCTGGGTTTTTTTTTTTTTTTCTTTTCTTTTTTCTCTCTATTATTGGTCTGTTCAGTAATCGTATGTCTTGGGTTGGACAATTTATTCCATTTAGATTTCAGGTAATTATTGCTATGTAAGGAATTACAACTGCCATCTTGTTCATGCTTCTCTCCTTTTCTTGTAATGTTTCCCTTTGCGATTAGATGGCAACTTTCTCTGGGTCATGTACACCTAGCAGTGAGTAGTCGCTGACATCCCTGCAAAAATTCAAGTAAGAGGAGTTGGGGTAAGATGGCCATCTAGAGGTGTGCAGGGCAAGTAGATCTCACCCAAAAGCTCCAATACAACTCATACATATTAACGTCATTGGGAGCATGTGTGGGAGAGTGCACGAGAGTATCAGAGTTTGGTGAGATCCCATGGAGCCCAGAACCCGAAAATGGGAGCAGAGAGAGGAGAGAGAGGCCCGCCACCTCATCTACCACGTCTTTGTCATGAGGATTGGCACGGGAGAGACATTCTATACAGGCGGCAAAGGTAGACAGAGGGCTCACACCAACCCCCATCCTTACCTTTAGGGCCTGCAGTTCCTGCTGTAGGAGTTGTCCTCAGCTCTTGCAGCCTGTACTGAATGGTAAGGAGCTGCCTAGAGCACATGCACTCCAGCTCTGTAGCACAGAAGCACAGAAGTACATACGGTACACTCACCACCCCCACCCTCATGACCCAAACCAAAGCAGTTTGGCACCATCTTGAATCCAGAGCCATTGTGAGAGCACCCCCTGCCCTGGGGACAGTAGCCACAGCTTTCCCCAGCCTTAACACTCCGCTGCCATCCCAGCATGCTCACACGAGTTGCTACATTCCCCTGATCCCAGAGCCTTGAGGCCTGGATCCAGGAGTGGCTGGGACCCAGCCATACAGGTCTGAAAAGTCAACTCCAGGCCTCCTGGACCACCGTACCCTCACACCCACAGCCAGACATGAGACAACCAGGACCCCTGCCATTCCACCTTCTCTGCCTCAGTCCTGTGAGTCCAAGCTTCAAACCCAGAAGAACAAGTCACAGGTCTCCACATTAAAACACAGGTGAGTAGCCCTTTACCAGTGGAAGTAGAGCTCATCTAAACCCTCCCAGAGAAGCAGCCAGGAGGTCTCACCCTCAACAGTTCTTCTTAGCAGCAATGCCAATGTACCATGAAGCAGCTGACAGGGACCACAGTGTTGGATCTGTGTTTTGGCTTCCAAAAGTGTCTGAGAAGCAGCTGGCTGTGCTCCTTCGGCACCAACATTAAGGGGCCTCACTCACAGTCCAAGCAGTGGCTGTCTGCGCCCCCTCTTTCGCCTCATCTGTCAGACTAGCCGAGTGCAACAAAACAGCTGGACACGGCCCCTCTCTGCTGCGGCATTATAGCATTCTTCCCCACAGCCAGAGAAGTGACCAACTGGGACTCACTGCCACAGCCCCAACTACCAGCCGCACCCACTGCCAGGTATCAATGCGGGGAAATAAGACACACGAAAAATAAAAAAATTAAAAGACGGGAACATGACACCACCAAAGAAACACAACAGTGCTCCTAGAATGGATCCCTACAAATCAGAAATCACCAACCTTCTGCCAAAGGAACTCATATCCTCAATTGGAAAGAGCTCACTGTGATACAAGGGAATACAGACAAACAAACCAGTGAAATCAGTTAAACCGTTCACGTTCTAAATGACCACTTTAGCAAACACATAGCTACTATTAAATGTCAAACAGAATTTCTCCAATAGAAGCATACCTTGAATGGAATAAAAAAAATTTTTTTAACTGCGTCATTATCCAAGAGTCTCAAAGACAGACTACATCATGAGAAGTAATAATTTCTAATCTTGAAGACAAATGTTTGGAAATAACCCAGTAAGATGAAAAACAGTGGGTGGGGTGGAAGGAAGGAAAATAAACAAACAAAGCCTACAAGACTTTGGGGAGGTGATCAAGATAGCAAATATTTGAATTACAGGCATTCCAGAAGGGAAAGAAAGCAAAAAAGGTAGTGAAAGCAAATTTAAAAGTATAAGAGCTGAAAACCTACCACCCTAGTCTTGGGGAAGATATGAACATCCAAATCTAGGAAACTCAAAGTTTCCAAATAGATCTATTTGATTCGACCTGAAAAGATCTTCACCGAGACACACGGTAGGCAAACTGTCACGAGTTAAAGACTAAGGAAGATTTCTACAAAGAGCAACAGAATAGCATCATCACACAGAAGGGCATCCCCTTTAGACTAACAGCAGACTACTTTCAGCAGAAACCATACAAGCCAGGAGAGAATGGGAGGATATATACAAAAGCAGTGAGAGTAGAAAAACTGCCAGCCAAGAATATGATAACCTGCAAAGCTATCTCCCATGAACCAAGGAGAAATAGCTCACCAAAATTAAGAGAAATCATCATCGCCTCTTGATTCCTCTCAGACAAAGGAAAATGAAGGGAAATCATGACCACCATTTCAACCCTCCAAGAAACACTGAGGAGAGTCCTACACTCCATCTACAAGCGAAAGAATCATAATGATCATCCTGAAACACCAAAGAATATAACCCACGCTGGCGGTCTAACACAGATACACCAATGAGAAAGAGAAAAGAATCAAACCTCATCTTCAATACAGAAAACCACCCACCCACAAAGAGAAACCATGACAGACAATGAGAGGAACAAAGAATATACAAAACTATTGAAAAACAACCAAGACAATCCCAAGGCAACGACATCATATGTCAATAACATACCTTAAATTTAAAAACATTAAATGTCACGATTAAAAGACACAGACTGTCTGAATGCATAAAGAAAACGTGACCCATTCATGTACTGCCTATGAGAGACAGAGCTGACCTTCAAAGACACACTTAGACTGAAAGAGCAGGGATGGAGGAAGATATTCCAAAAAAATGAAAAACTAAGCCAGCCCAAATACCTATACTTATATCCTAAATCAAACACCGGGAAAACCTGGTCTAAGAGATGAGGAAGGGCATTGCGTAACGTTAAAGGGATCAATACAGCAAGAGGATGTAACACTTATAAATAGGTATGCACCCAACACTGGAGCAATCACATATATAAAGCAAATTTCAGATTAAAGGGAGAGATTGACACCGACACCATAAGAGTTGGGGATTTGAACACCCCACTCTCAGCATTGGACACATCATAGGGAAGGAAAAATCAATAAGGCAACCCACGTGCATTTCTATAGCACCATACACCAGATGGACCTAACAGACAGAGCATTTCATCCAACAGCTGCAGAATGCACACTGAACCCAACAGCACATTTATAATCGACTATATGTTTGACCACCAAATAGGTCCCGACAACTTCACATAAATCAAACTCCTATCAACTATAGTTTCTGACCATGATGGAAACAAACTGGAAATCAATAATTAGAAGAACTTGGAAAACTAGACAAATGTCTGGAAATTAAACAACATACTTTTGAACCACCACAGGGTCAAAGAAGAGATGACTAAGGAAACCAAAACGTTTCCTGAAACTACTGAAGTCAGAAGCACAACTTAGCAAACCTATGGGATACAGCCAAGTCAGAATTACGGGGAAAGGTCCAGCAACCCCACTGCTGGGTGTAGATCACAAAGAATGGTTATCATCATTTTGAAAGGATTTGTACAGGCCCGTGTTTATTGCGGTTATGTTTACAACAGCTCAGAGTTGGAACCAACCTAAGCGGAAATCAGCACATGACTGGGTAAGGACAATGTGTATATATGCACAATGGAATACCACCCTGCCAAAAAAAGGGACTGAAATTCTGCCATTCGCTTTGAGATGTTTCCATTAAGTCAAATAATCCAGGCAAACGGTGAGAAAAACGGGACCTCATTCATAATGGGAACACAAAATAAACGGAAAGGAGAGGAGAAAAACAGAGAGAGAAAGAGAAAAAGAAAGAGAGAGAGAAACAAGCAAAGAAAGAAAGAGAAACACACAGCAATCACAGTCACACCGTGAAATTTCAGGAAGAGAGAAGACAATTGTGGTTACTAGAGGTGGGAAACGGAAAGGGGAGGGAGAGGAGTGTCAGCGAGAGATTGAATAACAGCCACAAGGAATGATCATATTTTAAATGACCGATATGGTAATTATGCTGATATGATCATCACACATGGTACCACAGATATTGATACTCAACACTGTTCCCCACAATTGTAGAAAAATCAAATTTTTCGGAAAAAAAAAAACAAAACAAAACAGAACAAAACCAAAGAGCTCTAGTGTTAAAGAGCAAGAAAGGGCGAACTACAGCCAATGACCAATGACTGTATAACTTCAAATAGTAACTACAGAGAATGAATGTTGAATGTTCTCCCCACCAAGAGGTCACAATTCTTTAAGGTGAAACATATGGTACAGCACTTCTGGAGACGGGCATAGCTTAGAGGTTACCAGAAATGAGGGAAAGTGAATAATGAGTAGTGATGGGTAAGTAGGTACGCAATTTATACTTAGGATGACAAAAAATGGCTTAGAAATAGATAGAGGTAGTGGTTATGCAGCATGGCAAATGGAATTAAGTCCATGCACTCCTATGTTTAAAAATGCTTAACATCGAAATTCTCATGCTATATTTGTTTTGCCACAATAAAAAGCAAAAATGAAATGAAATATAACCTGTCTGTTACCACACTAATTGACCACCAAGACAATGAGGTCTGCCACAAATGCTTTGCTGGTCTCATCTCTCTCCATGCCCGGTTCTGGGGCTGCTCTTATACACAGATCTGACAAATGAGGGAATACCGACTCTAACAGCAGGTGCAACGCATCAAAGCTCCCCTCAAGCATAATGCTCCTCTTCTTGCACATACAAGAAATGGGCATCATTTCTTCGCACTTTCTAAGCCCTATCCTTCTGATATGCGTTGCCCAGATTTCACCCTCCGTGGTCCATTGTTCATTACTTACAGAACCACTAAATTTCAACGGAGAAGCAAACGGTGTGGATCAATTTAGTCCACATTCTCAAGGCATAGATTAACTCAGAGATTTTAAGAACCACAAAGCATACAGTTAAAATTTTTGTTCAGTTCTGCACACTATGGACAAAAACGAAAATCACATTGTAGGAGATATTTTCAAAGTCTAAAGAGAATAGGTCCGAACACATACAATCAACTCCTACAAATCAAGAAGAAACTAGAAAGAAAACCAATGCCAAAGATAGGAAAGAAAAACACAAAGGTTAATGAATAATCAGAAGTCATTAAAAATGTCCAAACTCATTAGTGGTTAGAGAAATAGAACTTCAAATAACAAGAGTCAATCACTTTTTTACTTAAACGAGTACCATTCAAAGGCTAGGTCATGCCAAGTTTGGGAACGTAACGTGAGGACACGAGAATTGCAGTGTTAGGGTTTGGACTAGTACAGACCTTCTGGAGACTAACCCGGCAGTACTTGGTAAAATTACATGTGCACACACCGTTTCTCCCAACAGTTCAGAACTCGGCGCAATCTCACAGAAGTCCGTAGGGGCCGTGTGTTCACTGTGGAAATGTGGAGAAGAGGAGCTGGGGGCGGTCAAGTGTGCATCACTGACATAGAGAGTGGGCAACATCTCGTGTATGAAGCACACGGAGCACCATGCGGCAACCGGAAAGAATGGACTAAATGTGCATACAGAGGCACAGATGGATCTTTCAACAACAATCGTGCTGTGAGAAGAAAAAAACTCTTAGGAAAAGGTGCATAATAATACCATTCATGTAGATTGAAAATGCATAATAGAATGACCACCACTCACAGAACTTTCATGGAAAGAAATGGGTGGGTGGCCACCTATGAAATACCATGAATTACAGCATGGCCGTGAATGAGGGATGGGCTTGAGAATGGAAATAAGAGGAGTAGAGAAAAATTAACAGGTTAATATAGCAAATAAACATTCGCAACTAGACAGCATCCTGTGTGGACCAACAATGACGTGAAACGAACAGGGAAGGAAAAGCTGTGTGAGCACATCGATTGTGCCCCTGCCAAAGCTGGCGTTCTTGGAAACACATCCTTCCATGTGCCAAAGATTTTGCTTTCTCAAAACTGGTTCTTACCTCTGATATTCAAGACCTATCAGGATTTGGTGAACACTGGGGGCTGACTAGCACAACCCCTGCCCACAACGCTTTTGGTTTTACCCTCTTCAGCGAACACCGTCCACATGACACACTACTGTTCAAAGACGGGTGGTCAAAAGTCTTCCAGGAAGTGTTCCCTTCACGCATACACAGACAAGGTTTTTAATGAGACCTGACGCTCTTGGCCATTTGTCCATCCTTCTGTTCCTTCCTTGCCCAGACCATGAACATGATGTCGGTCATACACCGCACCCACTTTGAAACCATGAGGGACAAAGGCACACAGCAAAAGGGGGAGAACAGGAATGGGAGGAGAGAGAGAAGGATCAAGGTCCTTTCTGATTTCCTTGAGCAGCTGCAATAGCCTTATCTGCTGACTCCAAGATTTCTCATTTCTCCTCTTGCAAAATGTGGTAACGTTAAACTAGCAGTCTTGCCTCTTGATTACCAAGACTCAAACCCAGGTTCCAGCCACTCACTTCTCGACCTGTGCCTTACATCTCAAGACTAGGTTCCTTTTCCCATTGATCTCCCTATCCCAATCCTTTATTCACGCAAGGTATGAGATTTCGAGGGTGAGATTTGTGTTCACGTTTCATTATATAGGTAACAAATTAACCTTCATAAATGACAAGTTATGAGCAAGAGGTAATACTTGGATTCGAAGAGTTAAAGAAAACAAATTATTTTATATTAAGTTTCGGTCCCCCCGCTTTCCATCAGGCCACAAATCCTGAAATCCATTGTCACCCTGATACACATGAGACCGGACTTCTCAGGAAACAAAGCCTTTTATTCAGAAACTGCTTTTGTTGCTCCACTCTAGTAACTCCAATCCTATAGCCCTCCCTGGGCTTCTGCACATAGCCCCACGTGCGAAGACGGAGAAAAGGATGTAGGGATTCATGTTTGAAAAGTGATCGGGATAAGATCTTTTGTTTCCAGGGATGTGATGAAACCCCTCAGTCACCGTCAGCTGAAGACAGATCCTTCGACATTAAATCAGGTCCCCCGCAGACAATAATCAATTCTTACTTCGGAGTGAAGTGAAAGGATAGGGAGGATTTCTACCGCCATTGTACTTGGAGTGGTCATTTCAGAGGCAAGAAGGATCTGCCGTCATGGGAATCAGCAAGAGGTATAGTATTTTCTGTAGCAAAGTGGCCGGTAGCCACAGGAGCCAGAGCCATATCCACAGCCATAGCGGGAGCCATATCCACAGCCTAGTCCATATTTAGAGCCGTATCCACAGCCAGAGCCGTATCCACAGTTGGAGCCACAGCCAGAGCCACAGCCACAGCCAGAGCCACAGCCACCGCAAGAGCCGTATCCACAGCCAGAGCCACAGCCACCGCAAGAGCCGTATCCACAGCCGGGGCCACATCCACAGCCAGAGCCGTATCCACAGCCAGAGCCACAGCCAGAGCCATATCCACAGTCAGAGCCACAGCCACCGCAAGAGCCGCATCCGCAGCCAGAGCCGTATCCGCAACCGCAGCCACAGCCGGAGCCACAGCCCCCACAGGAGTTTCCACCGTAGTTGCCACACATCGTGTCAGGAGGTGAGGTTTCAGTCAAGAGGTAGGAGGATATTGCTGAAGTGTGAGTGTCGTCCTCTCTTCCAGGACCTTTATATACTTACTGGGATGAATAGGTCAACCCTCACGTGGGCTTTGTTCTCTCATTTAACAACCATTTGCCTAAAATGAGCTCATTCTGTGGGCAATCATTTTGTTAGGGATTTATAATTGATTTCCTGCTTCCCCAGGAATTTTCTCAAGCCTTGAAAGAAAAGGATCCATTTTCGATGGACCCAAGCTGACACAACCATCATTGAATTTTATGACCATGACATAACACATCACCAAAATATGTTTCATCTATAAATGTGTGTTTCGTTATCGCACTGCTCTGTCAAGGTCTTGGAAAGCACTTACTGAAGAAGAAGCTCTACTCAATACTATTAAAAGTATCACCAGCAGCAGCACGTTGGTTCCCATTTTCTCCTACCTCCGTACTTTGTCTTTTTCCAGCAAAATGACTCTAACTTACTTGCATAGACTTTGGGCAATAAATTGAGTATTTCCAAATGCTACAACCACGCCCTGAAATGTTCTCCATCTCCCTGAAGGAAAGCTTGCCTATCCCCTCCTTTTCCAAGCAGATCATGACTTTCTCGCTTTCTCTGGGACAAAATTGTTTCTTTCTGAAACCCCTGCTGGTCAGTTATGTACACAGACGTATCATTTCTCCTATATATGAAAAGACACACTTACCCAAAGGCGTCCACGTCGAATGAGAAACAGGCCTGAGATCAACAAGATCTTTGTGAAAGTTCGATTGTTCAATGCAAGACTGTCTGTGGGTTTACTCGGACGACTCTCATATTGGTGCTATAGATCCATGCTTCCCAATAAAGGGTAAAGCCAATCGATGAGTGATACTCCCAGACTTCACAGTAGTATTCTCATTTTTGTCTTATCTGTCTTCTCCAAAAAAAAACAAAAAACAAAAAAAACAAAACTCTACTTGAAAATGTAATTTACTTATCGTACTTTTTGTTTGGATACCTTGCAATTAGGAAATGAGTAATCGTTGACCTTTCTGAGGTACTTAGTTCTTTTTTAAACGTTTTGTAGAATTCAGCAGTGAAGCCATCAGGTTATGAGCTTTCTTTCAATGGGAGACCATTGACAACTGACTTCTTATTGTTCCCTTCATCATTTCCATTTCTTCATGAATTATTTTGGTTAGGTCGTATGGACTTGGTAATTGATCCATTTCTTCTAGGTTATCCAATTTATTGGCACGACACTGCGCATAGTGGCCTCACGAATTTTATTGCTGTGGTATCAGTGGCAAAGTCTCCTCTTTATTTCTGTGTTTATTTATTTCAGTCTTCTCCCTTTTCTTCCTCATTCAATGCAGCTCTGACATTTTGTTGATTTTTATTAATAAACAAAAACTCTCCTGATCTTTCTGAATGCATTTGACTTTCTGTTTCATTTATTTCTGTTCCGATCTTTATTATCCTCTGTCTTCTGCGAACTATGGCATAGATTGTTTATTTGTATTCTGGTTCACTAGAGGGTCAAGTCAGGTTGTCTACATGGGACAGTTGCTTGTTTGATACAGGTGTTTAGTGTTACAAACCCCGTCCTCTTAGAGCTGCTTTTGCTAAATTTTAGAAGTTCTGGTGTGTTGTGTTTCCATTTTTGTTTGCATGCATCCAGAAATGTTTTACCTTTCCTTTTTCTTTCTTCTTTGACACTTCGGTGGTTAGGTCCATAGTTCTTAATTTCTCCATGTTTGTGAAATTTCTGGAATTCCTTCTATTAGTTATTTCTAGTTACATCCTTGTGTTCAGAAAACATGCTGGATAAGTCGATAAGCTTCTGAAAATGTTAGGACTTGTTTTGAGACCATATTTGTGATTTCTTCATGGAAAGGTTCCATGCAGATTTGAGAATAATGTGTACTGTGCTGCTATTTAATAACATGTTCTGTATACATCGCTTATATCCGTTTCATCTAAAACGTAGTTCCGGACTAAATGCTCCTGACTGATTCTCTATCGAAATGATCTAGCCAGTGTTGAAAGTGGAGTCGTTACTTTTCGTACACTTATGGTTTTACAGATATCTCTCTCTCTCTTGAGTGCTACTAATACCTTGAGGTCTATTAAACTTTGCTTTGTATATGTAGGTGCTCCGATGATGGGTGTATGCATATTCCCAATTGTTCTATTTCTGGATCAACTGAACCTTTGAAAATATATGATGAAATTCCTTCTCTTTTGTTTGTTTGAGACATTTTGAATTACAAACAGATGTAAGATTTCAGTATACTCCGACATACTCTCTACCTTTTTTAATAGCATGGAAGACCTTCTTCCATCCTGTCACAATCAGCCTATAGCTGACGTTAAAGGTAAAGTGAGTCACTTAAAGCAGCACAGAGTCTCGTCTTCTGTTTCACTCTCCCTGGGTTTTTTTTTTTTTTTTCTTTTCTTTTTTCTCTCTATTATTGGTCTGTTCAGTAATCGTATGTCTTGGGTTGGACAATTTATTCCATTTAGATTTCAGGTAATTATTGCTATGTAAGGAATTACAACTGCCATCTTGTTCATGCTTCTCTCCTTTTCTTGTAATGTTTCCCTTTGCGATTAGATGGCAACTTTCTCTGGGTCATGTACACCTAGCAGTGAGTAGTCGCTGACATCCCTGCAAAAATTCAAGTAAGAGGAGTTGGGGTAAGATGGCCATCTAGAGGTGTGCAGGGCAAGTAGATCTCACCCAAAAGCTCCAATACAACTCATACATATTAACGTCATTGGGAGCATGTGTGGGAGAGTGCACGAGAGTATCAGAGTTTGGTGAGATCCCATGGAGCCCAGAACCCGAAAATGGGAGCAGAGAGAGGAGAGAGAGGCCCGCCACCTCATCTACCACGTCTTTGTCATGAGGATTGGCACGGGAGAGACATTCTATACAGGCGGCAAAGGTAGACAGAGGGCTCACACCAACCCCCATCCTTACCTTTAGGGCCTGCAGTTCCTGCTGTAGGAGTTGTCCTCAGCTCTTGCAGCCTGTACTGAATGGTAAGGAGCTGCCTAGAGCACATGCACTCCAGCTCTGTAGCACAGAAGCACAGAAGTACATACGGTACACTCACCACCCCCACCCTCATGACCCAAACCAATGCAGTTTGGCACCATGTTGAATCCAGAGCCATTGTGAGAGCACCCCCTGCCCTGGGGACAGTAGCCACAGCTTTCCCCAGCCTTAACACTCCGCTGCCATCCCAGCATGCTCACACGAGTTGCTACATTCCCCTGATCCCAGAGCCTTGAGGCCTGGATCCAGGAGTGGCTGGGACCCAGCCATACAGGTCTGAAAAGTCAACTCCAGGCCTCCTGGACCACCGTACCCTCACACCCACAGCCAGACATGAGACAACCAGGACCCCTGCCATTCCACCTTCTCTGCCTCAGTCCTGTGAGTCCAAGCTTCAAACCCAGAAGAACAAGTCACAGGTCTCCACATTAAAACACAGGTGAGTAGCCCTTTACCAGTGGAAGTAGAGCTCATCTAAACCCTCCCAGAGAAGCAGCCAGGAGGTCTCACCCTCAACAGTTCTTCTTAGCAGCAATGCCAATGTACCATGAAGCAGCTGACAGGGACCACAGTGTTGGATCTGTGTTTTGGCTTCCAAAAGTGTCTGAGAAGCAGCTGGCTGTGCTCCTTCGGCACCAACATTAAGGGGCCTCACTCACAGTCCAAGCAGTGGCTGTCTGCGCCCCCTCTTTCGCCTCATCTGTCAGACTAGCCGAGTGCAACAAAACAGCTGGACACGGCCCCTCTCTGCTGCGGCATTATAGCATTCTTCCCCACAGCCAGAGAAGTGACCAACTGGGACTCACTGCCACAGCCCCAACTACCAGCCGCACCCACTGCCAGGTATCAATGCGGGGAAATAAGACACACGAAAAATAAAAAAATTAAAAGACGGGAACATGACACCACCAAAGAAACACAACAGTGCTCCTAGAATGGATCCCTACAAATCAGAAATCACCAACCTTCTGCCAAAGGAACTCATATCCTCAATTGGAAAGAGCTCACTGTGATACAAGGGAATACAGACAAACAAACCAGTGAAATCAGTTAAACCGTTCACGTTCTAAATGACCACTTTAGCAAACACATAGCTACTATTAAATGTCAAACAGAATTTCTCCAATAGAAGCATACCTTGAATGGAATAAAAAAAATTTTTTTAACTGCGTCATTATCCAAGAGTCTCAAAGACAGACTACATCATGAGAAGTAATAATTTCTAATCTTGAAGACAAATGTTTGGAAATAACCCAGTAAGATGAAAAACAGTGGGTGGGGTGGAAGGAAGGAAAATAAACAAACAAAGCCTACAAGACTTTGGGGAGGTGATCAAGATAGCAAATATTTGAATTACAGGCATTCCAGAAGGGAAAGAAAGCAAAAAAGGTAGTGAAAGCAAATTTAAAAGTATAAGAGCTGAAAACCTACCACCCTAGTCTTGGGGAAGATATGAACATCCAAATCTAGGAAACTCAAAGTTTCCAAATAGATCTATTTGATTCGACCTGAAAAGATCTTCACCGAGACACACGGTAGGCAAACTGTCACGAGTTAAAGACTAAGGAAGATTTCTACAAAGAGCAACAGAATAGCATCATCACACAGAAGGGCATCCCCTTTAGACTAACAGCAGACTACTTTCAGCAGAAACCATACAAGCCAGGAGAGAATGGGAGGATATATACAAAAGCAGTGAGAGTAGAAAAACTGCCAGCCAAGAATATGATAACCTGCAAAGCTATCTCCCATGAACCAAGGAGAAATAGCTCACCAAAATTAAGAGAAATCATCATCGCCTCTTGATTCCTCTCAGACAAAGGAAAATGAAGGGAAATCATGACCACCATTTCAACCCTCCAAGAAACACTGAGGAGAGTCCTACACTCCATCTACAAGCGAAAGAATCATAATGATCATCCTGAAACACCAAAGAATATAACCCACGCTGGCGGTCTAACACAGATACACCAATGAGAAAGAGAAAAGAATCAAACCTCATCTTCAATACAGAAAACCACCCACCCACAAAGAGAAACCATGACAGACAATGAGAGGAACAAAGAATATACAAAACTATTGAAAAACAACCAAGACAATCCCAAGGCAACGACATCATATGTCAATAACATACCTTAAATTTAAAAACATTAAATGTCACGATTAAAAGACACAGACTGTCTGAATGCATAAAGAAAACGTGACCCATTCATGTACTGCCTATGAGAGACAGAGCTGACCTTCAAAGACACACTTAGACTGAAAGAGCAGGGATGGAGGAAGATATTCCAAAAAAATGAAAAACTAAGCCAGCCCAAATACCTATACTTATATCCTAAATCAAACACCGGGAAAACCTGGTCTAAGAGATGAGGAAGGGCATTGCGTAACGTTAAAGGGATCAATACAGCAAGAGGATGTAACACTTATAAATAGGTATGCACCCAACACTGGAGCAATCACATATATAAAGCAAATTTCAGATCAAAGGGAGAGATTGACACCGACACCATAAGAGTTGGGGATTTGAACACCCCACTCTCAGCATTGGACACATCATAGGGAAGGAAAAATCAATAAGGCAACCCACGTGCATTTCTATAGCACCATACACCAGATGGACCTAACAGACAGAGCATTTCATCCAACAGCTGCAGAATGCACACTGAACCCAACAGCACATTTATAATCGACTATATGTTTGACCACCAAATAGGTCCCGACAACTTCACATAAATCAAACTCCTATCAACTATAGTTTCTGACCATGATGGAAACAAACTGGAAATCAATAATTAGAAGAACTTGGAAAACTAGACAAATGTCTGGAAATTAAACAACATACTTTTGAACCACCACAGGGTCAAAGAAGAGATGACTAAGGAAACCAAAACGTTTCCAGAAACTACTGAAGTCAGAAGCACAACTTAGCAAACCTATGGGATACAGCCAAGTCAGAATTACGGGGAAAGGTCCAGCAACCCCACTGCTGGGTGTAGATCACAAAGAATGGTTATCATCATTTTGAAAGGATTTGTACAGGCCCGTGTTTATTGCGGTTATGTTTACAACAGCTCAGAGTTGGAACCAACCTAAGCGGAAATCAGCACATGACTGGGTAAGGACAATGTGTATATATGCACAATGGAATACCACCCTGCCAAAAAAAGGGACTGAAATTCTGCCATTCGCTTTGAGATGTTTCCATTAAGTCAAATAATCCAGGCAAACGGTGAGAAAAACGGGACCTCATTCATAATGGGAACACAAAATAAACGGAAAGGAGAGGAGAAAAACAGAGAGAGAAAGAGAAAAAGAAAGAGAGAGAGAAACAAGCAAAGAAAGAAAGAGAAACACACAGCAATCACAGTCACACCGTGAAATTTCAGGAAGAGAGAAGACAATTGTGGTTACTAGAGGTGGGAAACGGAAAGGGGAGGGAGAGGAGTGTCAGCGAGAGATTGAATAACAGCCACAAGGAATGATCATATTTTAAATGACCGATATGGTAATTATGCTGATATGATCATCACACATGGTACCACAGATATTGATACTCAACACTGTTCCCCACAATTGTAGAAAAATCAAATTTTTCGGAAAAAAAAAAAAACAAAACAGAACAAAACCAAAGAGCTCTAGTGTTAAAGAGCAAGAAAGGGCGAACTACAGCCAATGACCAATGACTGTATAACTTCAAATAGTAACTACAGAGAATGAATGTTGAATGTTCTCCCCACCAAGAGGTCACAATTCTTTAAGGTGAAACATATGGTACAGCACTTCTGGAGACGGGCATAGCTTAGAGGTTACCAGAAATGAGGGAAAGTGAATAATGAGTAGTGATGGGTAAGTAGGTACGCAATTTATACTTAGGATGACAAAAAATGGCTTAGAAATAGATAGAGGTAGTGGTTATGCAGCATGGCAAATGGAATTAAGTCCATGCACTCCTATGTTTAAAAATGCTTAACATCGAAATTCTCATGCTATATTTGTTTTGCCACAATAAAAAGCAAAAATGAAATGAAATATAACCTCTCTGTTACCACACTAATTGACCACCAAGACAATGAGGTCTGCCACAAATGCTTTGCTGGTCTCATCTCTCTCCATGCCCGGTTCTGGGGCTGCTCTTATACACAGATCTGACAAATGAGGGAATACCGACTCTAACAGCAGGTGCAACGCATCAAAGCTCCCCTCAAGCATAATGCTCCTCTTCTTGCACATACAAGAAATGGGCATCATTTCTTCGCACTTTCTAAGCCCTATCCTTCTGATATGCGTTGCCCAGATTTCACCCTCCGTGGTCCATTGTTCATTACTTACAGAACCACTAAATTTCAACGGAGAAGCAAACGGTGTGGATCAATTTAGTCCACATTCTCAAGGCATAGATTAACTCAGAGATTTTAAGAACCACAAAGCATACAGTTAAAATTTTTGTTCAGTTCTGCACACTATGGACAAAAACGAAAATCACATTGTAGGAGATATTTTCAAAGTCTAAAGAGAATAGGTCCGAACACATACAATCAACTCCTACAAATCAAGAAGAAACTAGAAAGAAAACCAATGCCAAAGATAGGAAAGAAAAACACAAAGGTTAATGAATAATCAGAAGTCATTAAAAATGTCCAAACTCATTAGTGGTTAGAGAAATAGAACTTCAAATAACAAGAGTCAATCACTTTTTTACTTAAACGAGTACCATTCAAAGGCTAGGTCATGCCAAGTTTGGGAACGTAACGTGAGGACACGAGAATTGCAGTGTTAGGGTTTGGACTAGTACAGACCTTCTGGAGACTAACCCGGCAGTACTTGGTAAAATTACATGTGCACACACCGTTTCTCCCAACAGTTCAGAACTCGGCGCAATCTCACAGAAGTCCGTAGGGGCCGTGTGTTCACTGTGGAAATGTGGAGAAGAGGAGCTGGGGGCGGTCAAGTGTGCATCACTGACATAGAGAGTGGGCAACATCTCGTGTATGAAGCACACGGAGCACCATGCGGCAACCGGAAAGAATGGACTAAATGTGCATACACAGGCACAGATGGATCTTTCAACAACAATCGTGCTGTGAGAAGAAAAAAACTCTTAGGAAAAGGTGCATAATAATACCATTCATGTAGATTGAAAATGCATAATAGAATGACCACCACTCACAGAACTTTCATGGAAAGAAATGTGTGGGTGGCCACCTATGAAATACCATGAATTACAGCATGGCCGTGAATGAGGGATGGGCTTGAGAATGGAAATAAGAGGAGTAGAGAAAAATTAACAGGTTAATATAGCAAATAAACATTCGCAACTAGACAGCATCCTGTGTGGACCAACAATGATGTGAAACGAACAGGGAAGGAAAAGCTGTGTGAGCACATCGATTGTGCCCCTGCCAAAGCTGGCGTTCTTGGAAACACATCCTTCCATGTGCCAAAGATTTTGCTTTCTCAAACCTGGTTCTTACCTCTGATATTCAAGACCTATCAGGATTTGGTGAACACTGGGGGCTGACTAGCACAACCCCTGCCCACAACGCTTTTGGTTTTACCCTCTTCAGCGAACACCGTCCACATGACACACTACTGTTCAAAGACGGGTGGTCAAAAGTCTTCCAGGAAGTGTTCCCTTCACGCATACACAGACAAGGTTTTTAATGAGACCTGACGCTCTTGGCCATTTGTCCATCCTTCTGTTCCTTCCTTGCCCAGACCATGAACATGATGTCGGTCATACACCGCACCCACTTTGAAACCATGAGGGACAAAGGCACACAGCAAAAGGGGGAGAACAGGAATGGGAGGAGAGAGAGAAGGATCAAGGTCCTTTCTGATTTCCTTGAGCAGCTGCAATAGCCTTATCTGCTGACTCCAAGATTTCTCATTTCTCCTCTTGCAAAATGTGGTAACATTAAACTAGCAGTCTTGCCTCTTGATTACCAAGACTCAAACCCAGGTTCCAGCCACTCACTTCTCGACCTGTGCCTTACATCTCAAGACTAGGTTCCTTTTCCCATTGATCTCCCTATCCCAATCCTTTATTCACGCAAGGTATGAGATTTCGAGGGTGAGATTTGTGTTCACGTTTCATTATATAGGTAACAAATTAACCTTCATAAATGACAAGTTATGAGCAAGAGGTAATACTTGGATTCGAAGAGTTAAAGAAAACAAATTATTTTATATTAAGTTTCGGTCCCCCCGCTTTCCATCAGGCCACAAATCCTGAAATCCATTGTCACCCTGATACACATGAGACCGGACTTCTCAGGAAACAAAGCCTTTTATTCAGAAACTGCTTTTGTTGCTCCACTCTAGTAACTCCAATCCTATAGCCCTCCCTGGGCTTCTGCACATAGCCCCACGTGCGAAGACGGAGAAAAGGATGTAGGGATTCATGTTTGGAAAGTGATCGGGATAAGATCTTTTGTTTCCAGGGATGTGATGAAACCCCTCAGTCACCGTCAGCTGAAGACAGATCCTTCGACATTAAATCAGGTCCCCCGCAGACAATAATCAATTCTTACTTCGGAGTGAAGTGAAAGGATAGGGAGGATTTCTACCGCCATTGTACTTGGAGTGGTCATTTCAGAGGCAAGAAGGATCTGCCGTCATGAGAATCAGCAAGAGGTATAGTATTTTCTGTAGCAAAGTGGCCGGTAGCCACAGGAGCCAGAGCCATATCCACAGCCATAGCGGGAGCCATATCCACAGCCTAGTCCATATTTAGAGCCGTATCCACAGCCAGAGCCGTATCCACAGTTGGAGCCACAGCCAGAGCCACAGCCACAGCCAGAGCCACAGCCACCGCAAGAGCCGTATCCACAGCCAGAGCCACAGCCACCGCAAGAGCCGTATCCACAGCCGGGGCCACATCCACAGCCAGAGCCGTATCCACAGCCAGAGCCGCAGCCAGAGCCATATCCACAGTCAGAGCCACAGCCACCGCAAGAGCCGCATCCGCAGCCAGAGCCGTATCCGCAACCGCAGCCACAGCCGGAGCCACAGCCCCCACAGGAGTTTCCACCGTAGTTGCCACACATCGTGTCAGGAGGTGAGGTTTCAGTCAAGAGGTAGGAGGATATTGCTGAAGTGTGAGTGTCGTCCTCTCTTCCAGGACCTTTATATACTTACTGGGATGAATAGGTCAACCCTCACGTGGGCTTTGTTCTCTCATTTAACAACCATTTGCCTAAAATGAGCTCATTCTGTGGGCAATCATTTTGTTAGGGATTTATAATTGATTTCCTGCTTCCCCAGGAATTTTCTCAAGCCTTGAAAGAAAAGGATCCATTTTCGATGGACCCAAGCTGACACAACCATCATTGAATTTTATGACCATGACATAACACATCACCAAAACATGTTTCATCTATAAATGTGTGTTTCGTTATCGCACTGCTCTGTCAAGGTCTTGGAAAGCACTTACTGAAGAAGAAGCTCTACTCAATACTATTAAAAGTATCACCAGCAGCAGCACGTTGGTTCCCATTTTCTCCTACCTCCGTACTTTGTCTTTTTCCAGCAAAATGACTCTAACTTACTTGCATAGACTTTGGGCAATAAATTGAGTATTTCCAAATGCTACAACCACGCCCTGAAATGTTCTCCATCTCCCTGAAGGAAAGCTTGCCTATCCCCTCCTTTTCCAAGCAGATCATGACTTTCTCGCTTTCTCTGGGACAAAATTGTTTCTTTCTGAAACCCCTGCTGGTCAGTTATGTACACAGACGTATCATTTCTCCTATATATGAAAAGACACACTTACCCAAAGGCGTCCACGTCGAATGAGAAACAGGCCTGAGATCAACAAGATCTTTGTGAAAGTTCGATTGTTCAATGCAAGACTGTCTGTGGGTTTACTCGGACGACTCTCATATTGGTGCTATAGATCCATGCTTCCCAATAAAGGGTAAAGCCAATCGATGAGTGATACTCCCAGACTTCACAGTAGTATTCTCATTTTTGTCTTATCTGTCTTCTCCAAAAAAAAACAAAAAACAAAAAAAACAAAACTCTACTTTAAAATGTAATTTACTTATCGTACTTTTTGTTTGGATACCTTGCAATTAGGAAATGAGTAATCGTTGACCTTTCTGAGGTACTTAGTTCTTTTTTAAACGTTTTGTAGAATTCAGCAGTGAAGCCATCAGGTTATGAGCTTTCTTTCAATGGGAGACCATTGACAACTGACTTCTTATTGTTCCCTTCATCATTTCCATTTCTTCATGAATTATTTTGGTTAGGTCGTATGGACTTGGTAATTGATCCATTTCTTCTAGGTTATCCAATTTATTGGCACGACACTGCGCATAGTGGCCTCACGAATTTTATTGCTGTGGTATCAGTGGCAAAGTCTCCTCTTTATTTCTGTGTTTATTTATTTCAGTCTTCTCCCTTTTCTTCCTCATTCAATGCAGCTCTGACATTTTGTTGATTTTTATTAATAAACAAAAACTCTCCTGATCTTTCTGAATGCATTTGACTTTCTGTTTCATTTATTTCTGTTCCGATCTTTATTATCCTCTGTCTTCTGCGAACTATGGCATAGATTGTTTATTTGTATTCTGGTTCACTAGAGGGTCAAGTCAGGTTGTCTACATGGGACAGTTGCTTGTTTGATACAGGTGTTTAGTGTTACAAACCCCGTCCTCTTAGAGCTGCTTTTGCTAAATTTTAGAAGTTCTGGTGTGTTGTGTTTCCATTTTTGTTTGCATGCATCCAGAAATGTTTTACCTTTCCTTTTTCTTTCTTCTTTGACACTTTGGTGGTTAGGTCCATAGTTCTTAATTTCTCCATGTTTGTGAAATTTCTGGAATTCCTTCTATTAGTTATTTCTAGTTACATCCTTGTGTTCAGAAAACATGCTGGATAAGTCGATAAGCTTCTGAAAATGTTAGGACTTGTTTTGAGACCATATTTGTGATTTCTTCATGGAAAGGTTCCATGCAGATTTGAGAATAATGTGTACTGTGCATCTATTTAATAACATGTTCTGTATACATCGCTTATATCCGTTTCATCTAAAACGTAGTTCCGGACTAAATGCTCCTGACTGATTCTCTATCGAAATGATCTAGCCAGTGTTGAAAGTGGAGTCGTTACTTTTCGTACACTTATGGTTTTACAGATATCTCTCTCTCTCTTGAGTGCTACTAATACATTGAGGTCTATTAAACTTTGCTTTGTATATGTAGGTGCTCCGATGATGGGTGTATGCATATTCCCAATTGATCTATTTCTGGATCAACTGAACCTTTGAAAATATATGATGAAATTCCTTCTCTTTTGTTTGTTTGAGACATTTTGAATTACAAACAGATGTAAGATTTCAGTATACTCCGACATACTCTCTACCTTTTTTAATAGCATGGAAGACCTTCTTCCATCCTGTCACAATCAGCCTATAGCTGACGTTAAAGGTAAAGTGAGTCACTTAAAGCAGCACAGAGTCTCGTCTTCTGTTTCACTCTCCCTGGGTTTTTTTTTTTTTTTCTTTTCTTTTTTCTCTCTATTATTGGTCTGTTCAGTAATCGTATGTCTTGGGTTGGACAATTTATTCCATTTAGATTTCAGGTAATTATTGCTATGTAAGGAATTACAACTGCCATCTTGTTTATGCTTCTCTCCTTTTCTTGTAATGTTTCCCTTTGCGATTAGATGGCAACTTTCTCTGGGTCATGTACACCTAGCAGTGAGTAGTCGCTGACATCCCTGCAAAAATTCAAGTAAGAGGAGTTGGGGTAAGATGGCCATCTAGAGGTGTGCAGGGCAAGTAGATCTCACCCAAAAGCTCCAATACAACTCATACATATTAACGTCATTGGGAGCATGTGTGGGAGAGTGCACGAGAGTATCAGAGTTTGGTGAGATCCCATGGAGCCCAGAACCCGAAAATGGGAGCAGAGAGAGGAGAGAGAGGCCCGCCACCTCATCTACCACGTCTTTGTCATGAGGATTGGCACGGGAGAGACATTCTATACAGGCGGCAAAGGTAGACAGAGGGCTCACACCAACCCCCATCCTTACCTTTAGGGCCTGCAGTTCCTGCTGTAGGAGTTGTCCTCAGCTCTTGCAGCCTGTACTGAATGGTAAGGAGCTGCCTAGAGCACATGCACTCCAGCTCTGTAGCACAGAAGCACAGAAGTACATACGGTACACTCAACACCCCCACCCTCATGACCCAAACCAATGCAGTTTGGCACCATGTTGAATCCAGAGCCATTGTGAGAGCACCCCCTGCCCTGGGGACAGTAGCCACAGCTTTCCCCAGCCTTAACACTCCGCTGCCATCCCAGCATGCTCACACGAGTTGCTACATTCCCCTGATCCCAGAGCCTTGAGGCCTGGATCCAGGAGTGGCTGGGACCCAGCCATACAGGTCTGAAAAGTCAACTCCAGGCCTCCTGGACCACCGTACCCTCACACCCACAGCCAGACATGAGACAACCAGGACCCCTGCCATTCCACCTTCTCTGCCTCAGTCCTGTGAGTCCAAGCTTCAAACCCAGAAGAACAAGTCACAGGTCTCCACATTAAAACACAGGTGAGTAGCCCTTTACCAGTGGAAGTAGAGCTCATCTAAACCCTCCCAGAGAAGCAGCCAGGAGGTCTCACCCTCAACAGTTCTTCTTAGCAGCAATGCCAATGTACCATGAAGCAGCTGACAGGGACCACAGTGTTGGATCTGTGTTTTGGCTTCCAAAAGTGTCTGAGAAGCAGCTGGCTGTGCTCCTTCGGCACCAACATTAAGGGGCCTCACTCACAGTCCAAGCAGTGGCTGTCTGCGCCCCCTCTTTCGCCTCATCTGTCAGACTAGCCGAGTGCAACAAAACAGCTGGACACGGCCCCTCTCTGCTGCGGCATTATAGCATTCTTCCCCACAGCCAGAGAAGTGACCAACTGGGACTCACTGCCACAGCCCCAACTACCAGCCGCACCCACTGCCAGGTATCAATGCGGGGAAATAAGACACACGAAAAATAAAAAAATTAAAAGACGGGAACATGACACCACCAAAGAAACACAACAGTGCTCCTAGAATGGATCCCTACAAATCAGAAATCACCAACCTTCTGCCAAAGGAACTCATATCCTCAATTGGAAAGAGCTCACTGTGATACAAGGGAATACAGACAAACAAACCAGTGAAATCAGTTAAACCGTTCACGTTCTAAATGACCACTTTAGCAAACACATAGCTACTATTAAATGTCAAACAGAATTTCTCCAATAGAAGCATACCTTGAATGGAATAAAAAAATTTTTTAAACTGCGTCATTATCCAAGAGTCTCAAAGACAGACTACATCATGAGAAGTAATAATTTCTAATCTTGAAGACAAATGTTTGGAAATAACCCAGTAAGATGAAAAACAGTGGGTGGGGTGGAAGGAAGGAAAATAAACAAACAAAGCCTACAAGACTTTGGGGAGGTGATCAAGATAGCAAATATTTGAATTACAGGCATTCCAGAAGGGAAAGAAAGCAAAAAAGGTAGTGAAAGCAAATTTAAAAGTATAAGAGCTGAAAACCTACCACCCTAGTCTTGGGGAAGATATGAACATCCAAATCTAGGAAACTCAAAGTTTCCAAATAGATCTATTTGATTCGACCTGAAAAGATCTTCACCGAGACACACGGTAGGCAAACTGTCACGAGTTAAAGACTAAGGAAGATTTCTACAAAGAGCAACAGAATAGCATCATCACACAGAAGGGCATCCCCTTTAGACTAACAGCAGACTACTTTCAGCAGAAACCATACAAGCCAGGAGAGAATGGGAGGATATATACAAAAGCAGTGAGAGTAGAAAAACTGCCAGCCAAGAATATGATAACCTGCAAAGCTATCTCCCATGAACCAAGGAGAAATAACTCACCAAAATTAAGAGAAATCATCATCGCCTCTTGATTCCTCTCAGACAAAGGAAAATGAAGGGAAATCATGACCACCATTTCAACCCTCCAAGAAACACTGAGGAGAGTCCTACACTCCATCTACAAGCGAAAGAATCATAATGATCATCCTGAAACACCAAAGAATATAACCCACGCTGGCGGTCTAACACAGATACACCAATGAGAAAGAGAAAAGAATCAAACCTCATCTTCAATACAGAAAACCACCCACCCACAAAGAGAAACCATGACAGACAATGAGAGGAACAAAGAATATACAAAACTATTGAAAAACAACCAAGACAATCCCAAGGCAACGACATCATATGTCAATAACATACCTTAAATTTAAAAACATTAAATGTCACGATTAAAAGACACAGACTGTCTGAATGCATAAAGAAAACGTGACCCATTCATGTACTGCCTATGAGAGACAGAGCTGACCTTCAAAGACACACTTAGACTGAAAGAGCAGGGATGGAGGAAGATATTCCAAAAAAATGAAAAACTAAGCCAGCCCAAATACCTATACTTATATCCTAAATCAAACACCGGGAAAACCTGGTCTAAGAGATGAGGAAGGGCATTGCGTAACGTTAAAGGGATCAATACAGCAAGAGGATGTAACACTTATAAATAGGTATGCACCCAACTCTGGAGCAATCACATATATAAAGCAAATATCAGATCAAAGGGAGAGATTGACACCGACACCATAAGAGTTGGGGATTTGAACACCCCACTCTCAGCATTGGACACATCATAGGGAAGGAAAAATCAATAAGGCAACCCACGTGCATTTCTATAGCACCATACACCAGATGGACCTAACAGACAGAGCATTTCATCCAACAGCTGCAGAATGCACACTGAACCCAACAGCACATTTATAATCGACTATATGTTTGACCACCAAATAGGTCCCGACAACTTCACATAAATCAAACTCCTATCAACTATAGTTTCTGACCATGATGGAAACAAACTGGAAATCAATAATTAGAAGAACTTGGAAAACTAGACAAATGTCTGGAAATTAAACAACATACTTTTGAACCACCACAGGGTCAAAGAAGAGATGACTAAGGAAACCAAAACGTTTCCTGAAACTACTGAAGTCAGAAGCACAACTTAGCAAACCTATGGGATACAGCCAAGTCAGAATTACGGGGAAAGGTCCAGCAACCCCACTGCTGGGTGTAGATCACAAAGAATGGTTATCATCATTTTGAAAGGATTTGTACAGGCCCGTGTTTATTGCGGTTATGTTTACAACAGCTCAGAGTTGGAACCAACCTAAGCGGAAATCAGCACATGACTGGGTAAGGACAATGTGTATATATGCACAATGGAATACCACCCTGCCAAAAAAAGGGACTGAAATTCTGCCATTCGCTTTGAGATGTTTCCATTAAGTCAAATAATCCAGGCAAACGGTGAGAAAAACGGGACCTCATTCATAATGGGAACACAAAATAAACGGAAAGGAGAGGAGAAAAACAGAGAGAGAAAGAGAAAAAGAAAGAGAGAGAGAAACAAGCAAAGAAAGAAAGAGAAACACACAGCAATCACAGTCACACCGTGAAATTTCAGGAAGAGAGAAGACAATTGTGGTTACTAGAGGTGGGAAACGGAAAGGGGAGGGAGAGGAGTGTCAGCGAGAGATTGAATAACAGCCACAAGGAATGATCATATTTTAAATGACCGATATGGTAATTATGCTGATATGATCATCACACATGGTACCACAGATATTGATACTCAACACTGTTCCCCACAATTGTAGAAAAATCAAATTTTACGGAAAAAACAAAACAAAACAGAACAGAACAAAACCAAAGAGCTCTAGTGTTAAAGAGCAAGAAAGGGCGAACTACAGCCAATGACCAATGACTGTATAACTTCAAGTAGTAACTACAGAGAATGAATGTTGAATGTTCTCCCCACCAAGAGGTCACAATTCTTTAAGGTGAAACATATGGTACAGCACTTCTGGAGACGGGCATAGCTTAGAGGTTACCAGAAATGAGGGAAAGTGAATAATGAGTAGTGATGGGTAAGTAGGTACGCAATTTATACTTAGGATGACAAAAAATGGCTTAGAAATAGATAGAGGTAGTGGTTATGCAGCATGGCAAATGGAATTAAGTCCATGCACTCCTATGTTTAAAAATGCTTAACATCGAAATTCTCATGCTATATTTGTTTTGCCACAATAAAAAGCAAAAATGAAATGAAATATAACCTGTCTGTTACCACACTAATTGACCACCAAGACAATGAGGTCTGCCACAAATGCTTTGCTGGTCTCATCTCTCTCCATGCCCGGTTCTGGGGCTGCTCTTATACACAGATCTGACAAATGAGGGAATACCGACTCTAACAGCAGGTGCAACGCATCAAAGCTCCCCTCAAGCATAATGCTCCTCTTCTTGCACATACAAGAAATGGGCATCATTTCTTCGCACTTTCTAAGCCCTATCCTTCTGATATGCGTTGCCCAGATTTCACCCTCCGTGGTCCATTGTTCATTACTTACAGAACCACTAAATTTCAACGGAGAAGCAAACGGTGTGGATCAATTTAGTCCACATTCTCAAGGCATAGATTAACTCAGAGATTTTAAGAACCACAAAGCATACAGTTAAAATTTTTGTTCAGTTCTGCACACCATGGACAAAAACGAAAATCACATTGTAGGAGATATTTTCAAAGTCTAAAGAGAATAGGTCCGAACACATACAATCAACTCCTACAAATCAAGAAGAAACTAGAAAGAAAACCAATGCCAAAGATAGGAAAGAAAAACACAAAGGTTAATGAATAATCAGAAGTCATTAAAAATGTCCAAACTCATTAGTGGTTAGAGAAATAGAACTTCAAATAACAAGAGTCAATCACTTTTTTACTTAAACGAGTACCATTCAAAGGCTAGGTCATGCCAAGTTTGGGAACGTAACGTGAGGACACGAGAATTGCAGTGTTAGGGTTTGGACTAGTACAGACCTTCTGGAGACTAACCCGGCAGTACTTGGTAAAATTACATGTGCACACACCGTTTCTCCCAACAGTTCAGAACTCGGCGCAATCTCACAGAAGTCCGTAGGGGCCGTGTGTTCACTGTGGAAATGTGGAGAAGAGGAGCTGGGGGCGGTCAAGTGTGCATCACTGACATAGAGAGTGGGCAACATCTCGTGTATGAAGCACACGGAGCACCATGCGGCAACCGGAAAGAATGGACTAAATGTGCATGCAGAGGCACAGATGGATCTTTCAACAACAATCGTGCTGTGAGAAGAAAAAAACTCTTAGGAAAAGGTGCATAATAATACCATTCATGTAGATTGAAAATGCATAATAGAATGACCACCACTCACAGAACTTCCATGGAAAGAAATGGGTGGGTGGCCACCTATGAAATACCATGAATTACAGCATGGCCGTGAATGAGGGATGGGCTTGAGAATGGAAATAAGAGGAGTAGAGAAAAATTAACAGGTTAATATAGCAAATAAACATTCGCAACTAGACAGCATCCTGTGTGGACCAACAATGACGTGAAACGAACAGGGAAGGAAAAGCTGTGTGAGCACATCGATTGTGCCCCTGCCAAAGCTGGCGTTCTTGGAAACACATCCTTCCATGTGCCAAAGATTTTGCTTTCTCAAAACTGGTTCTTACCTCTGATATTCAAGACCTATCAGGATTTGGTGAACACTGGGGGCTGACTAGCACAACCCCTGCCCACAACGCTTTTGGTTTTACCCTCTTCAGCGAACACCGTCCACATGACACACTACTGTTCAAAGACGGGTGGTCAAAAGTCTTCCAGGAAGTGTTCCCTTCACGCATACACAGACAAGGTTTTTAATGAGACCTGACGCTCTTGGCCATTTGTCCATCCTTCTGTTCCTTCCTTGCCCAGACCATGAACATGATGTCGGTCATACACCGCACCCACTTTGAAACCATGAGGGACAAAGGCACACAGCAAAAGGGGGAGAACAGGAATGGGAGGAGAGAGAGAAGGATCAAGGTCCTTTCTGATTTCCTTGAGCAGCTGCAATAGCCTTATCTGCTGACTCCAAGATTTCTCATTTCTCCTCTTGCAAAATGTGGTAACGTTAAACTAGCAGTCTTGCCTCTTGATTACCAAGACTCAAACCCAGGTTCCAGCCACTCACTTCTCGACCTGTGCCTTACATCTCAAGACTAGGTTCCTTTTCCCATTGATCTCCCTATCCCAATCCTTTATTCACGCAAGGTATGAGATTTCGAGGGTGAGATTTGTGTTCACGTTTCATTATATAGGTAACAAATTAACCTTCATAAATGACAAGTTATGAGCAAGAGGTAATACTTGGATTCGAAGAGTTAAAGAAAACAAATTATTTTATATTAAGTTTCGGTCCCCCCGCTTTCCATCAGGCCACAAATCCTGAAATCCATTGTCACCCTGATACACATGAGACCGGACTTCTCAGGAAACAAAGCCTTTTATTCAGAAACTGCTTTTGTTGCTCCACTCTAGTAACTCCAATCCTATAGCCCTCCCTGGGCTTCTGCACATAGCCCCACGTGCGAAGACGGAGAAAAGGATGTAGGGATTCATGTTTGGAAAGTGATCGGGATAAGATCTTTTGTTTCCAGGGATGTGAAGAAACCCCTCAGTCACCGTCAGCTGAAGACAGATCCTTCGACATTAAATCAGGTCCCCCGCAGACAATAATCAATTCTTACTTCGGAGTGAAGTGAAAGGATAGGGAGGATTTCTACCGCCATTGTACTTGGAGTGGTCATTTCAGAGGCAAGAAGGATCTGCCGTCATGGGAATCAGCAAGAGGTATAGTATTTTCTGTAGCAAAGTGGCCGGTAGCCACAGGAGCCAGAGCCATATCCACAGCCATAGCGGGAGCCATATCCACAGCCTAGTCCATATTTAGAGCCGTATCCACAGCCAGAGCCGTATCCACAGTTGGAGCCACAGCCAGAGCCACAGCCACAGCCAGAGCCACAGCCACCGCAAGAGCCGTATCCACAGCCAGAGCCACAGCCACCGCAAGAGCCGTATCCACAGCCGGGGCCACATCCACAGCCAGAGCCGTATCCACAGCCAGAGCCGCAGCCAGAGCCATATCCACAGTCAGAGCCACAGCCACCGCAAGAGCCGCATCCGCAGCCAGAGCCGTATCCGCAACCGCAGCCACAGCCGGAGCCACAGCCCCCACAGGGGTTTCCACCGTAGTTGCCACACATCGTGTCAGGAGGTGAGGTTTCAGTCAAGAGGTAGGAGGATATTGCTGAAGTGTGAGTGTCGTCCTCTCTTCCAGGACCTTTATATACTTACTGGGATGAATAGGTCAACCCTCACGTGGGCTTTGTTCTCTCATTTAACAACCATTTGCCTAAAATGAGCTCATTCTGTGGGCAATCATTTTGTTAGGGATTTATAATTGATTTCCTGCTTCCCCAGGAATTTTCTCAAGCCTTGAAAGAAAAGGATCCATTTTCGATGGACCCAAGCTGACACAACCATCATTGAATTTTATGACCATGACATAACACATCACCAAAACATGTTTCATCTATAAATGTGTGTTTCGTTATCGCACTGCTCTGTCAAGGTCTTGGAAAGCACTTACTGAAGAAGAAGCTCTACTCAATACTATTAAAAGTATCACCAGCAGCAGCACGTTGGTTCCCATTTTGCCCTACCTCCGTACTTTGTCTTTTTCCAGCAAAATGACTCTAACTTACTTGCATAGACTTTGGGCAATAAATTGAGTATTTCCAAATGCTACAACCACGCCCTGAAATGTTCTCCATCTCCCTGAAGGAAAGCTTGCCTATCCCCTCCTTTTCCAAGCAGATCATGACTTTCTCGCTTTCTCTGGGACAAAATTGTTTCTTTCTGAAACCCCTGCTGGTCAGTTATGTACACAGACGTATCATTTCTCCTATATATGAAAAGACACACTTACCCAAAGGCGTCCACGTCGAATGAGAAACAGGCCTGAGATCAACAAGATCTTTGTGAAAGTTCGATTGTTCAATGCAAGACTGTCTGTGGGTTTACTCGGACGACTCTCATATTGGTGCTATAGATCCATGCTTCCCAATAAAGGGTAAAGCCAATCGATGAGTGATACTCCCAGACTTCACAGTAGTATTCTCATTTTTGTCTTATCTGTCTTCTCCAAAAAAAAACAAAAAACAAAAAAAACAAAACTCTACTTTAAAATGTAATTTACTTATCGTACTTTTTGTTTGGATACCTTGCAATTAGGAAATGAGTAATCGTTGACCTTTCTGAGGTACTTAGTTCTTTTTTAAACGTTTTGTAGAATTCAGCAGTGAAGCCATCAGGTTATGAGCTTTCTTTCAATGGGAGACCATTGACAACTGACTTCTTATTGTTCCCTTCATCATTTCCATTTCTTCATGAATTATTTTGGTTAGGTCGTATGGACTTGGTAATTGATCCATTTCTTCTAGGTTATCCAATTTATTGGCACGACACTGCGCATAGTGGCCTCACGAATTTTATTGCTGTGGTATCAGTGGCAAAGTCTCCTCTTTATTTCTGTGTTTATTTATTTCAGTCTTCTCCCTTTTCTTCCTCATTCAATGCAGCTCTGACATTTTGTTGATTTTTATTAATAAACAAAAACTCTCCTGATCTTTCTGAATGCATTTGACTTTCTGTTTCATTTATTTCTGTTCCGATCTTTATTATCCTCTGTCTTCTGCGAACTATGGCATAGATTGTTTATTTGTATTCTGGTTCACTAGAGGGTCAAGTCAGGTTGTCTACATGGGACAGTTGCTTGTTTGATACAGGTGTTTAGTGTTACAAACCCCGTCCTCTTAGAGCTGCTTTTGCTAAATTTTAGAAGTTCTGGTGTGTTGTGTTTCCATTTTTGTTTGCATGCATCCAGAAATGTTTTACCTTTCCTTTTTCTTTCTTCTTTGACACTTCGGTGGTTAGGTCCATAGTTCTTAATTTCTCCATGTTTGTGAAATTTCTGGAATTCCTTCTATTAGTTATTTCTAGTTACATCCTTGTGTTCAGAAAACATGCTGGATAAGTCGATAAGCTTCTGAAAATGTTAGGACTTGTTTTGAGACCATATTTGTGATTTCTTCATGGAAAGGTTCCATGCAGATTTGAGAATAATGTGTACTGTGCTGCTATTTAATAACATGTTCTGTATACATCGCTTATATCCGTTTCATCTAAAACGTAGTTCCGGACTAAATGCTCCTGACTGATTCTCTATCGAAATGATCTAGCCAGTGTTGAAAGTGGAGTCGTTACTTTTCGTACACTTATGGTTTTACAGATATCTCTCTCTCTCTTGAGTGCTACTAATACCTTGAGGTCTATTAAACTTTGCTTTGTATATGTAGGTGCTCCGATGATGGGTGTATGCATATTCCCAATTGTTCTATTTCTGGATCAACTGAACCTTTGAAAATATATGATGAAATTCCTTCTCTTTTGTTTGTTTGAGACATTTTGAATTACAAACAGATGTAAGATTTCAGTATACTCCGACATACTCTCTACCTTTTTTAATAGCATGGAAGACCTTCTTCCATCCTTTCACAATCAGCCTATAGCTGACGTTAAAGGTAAAGTGAGTCACTTAAAGCAGCACAGAGTCTCGTCTTCTGTTTCACTCTCCCTGGGTTTTTTTTTTTTTTTTTTCTTTTCTTTTTTCTCTCTATTATTGGTCTGTTCAGTAATCGTATGTCTTGGGTTGGACAATTTATTCCATTTAGATTTCAGGTAATTATTGCTATGTAAGGAATTACAACTGCCATCTTGTTCATGCTTCTCTCCTTTTCTTGTAATGTTTCCCTTTGCGATTAGATGGCAACTTTCTCTGGGTCATGTACACCTAGCAGTGAGTAGTCGCTGACATCCCTGCAAAAATTCAAGTAAGAGGAGTTGGGGTAAGATGGCCATCTAGAGGTGTGCAGGGCAAGTAGATCTCACCCAAAAGCTCCAATACAACTCATACATATTAACGTCATTGGGAGCATGTGTGGGAGAGTGCACGAGAGTATCAGAGTTTGGTGAGATCCCATGGAGCCCAGAACCCGAAAATGGGAGCAGAGAGAGGAGAGAGAGGCCCGCCACCTCATCTACCACGTCTTTGTCATGAGGATTGGCACGGGAGAGACATTCTATACAGGCGGCAAAGGTAGACAGAGGGCTCACACCAACCCCCATCCTTACCTTTAGGGCCTGCAGTTCCTGCTGTAGGAGTTGTCCTCAGCTCTTGCAGCCTGTACTGAATGGTAAGGAGCTGCCTAGAGCACATGCACTCCAGCTCTGTAGCACAGAAGCACAGAAGTACATACGGTACACTCACCACCCCCACCCTCATGACCCAAACCAATGCAGTTTGGCACCATCTTGAATCCAGAGCCATTGTGAGAGCACCCCCTGCCCTGGGGACAGTAGCCACAGCTTTCCCCAGCCTTAACACTCCGCTGCCATCCCAGCATGCTCACACGAGTTGCTACATTCCCCTGATCCCAGAGCCTTGAGGCCTGGATCCAGGAGTGGCTGGGACCCAGCCATACAGGTCTGAAAAGTCAACTCCAGGCCTCCTGGACCACCGTACCCTCACACCCACAGCCAGACATGAGACAACCAGGACCCCTGCCATTCCACCTTCTCTGCCTCAGTCCTGTGAGTCCAAGCTTCAAACCCAGAAGAACAAGTCACAGGTCTCCACATTAAAACACAGGTGAGTAGCCCTTTACCAGTGGAAGTAGAGCTCATCTAAACCCTCCCAGAGAAGCAGCCAGGAGGTCTCACCCTCAACAGTTCTTCTTAGCAGCAATGCCAATGTACCATGAAGCAGCTGACAGGGACCACAGTGTTGGATCTGTGTTTTGGCTTCCAAAAGTGTCTGAGAAGCAGCTGGCTGTGCTCCTTCGGCACCAACATTAAGGGGCCTCACTCACAGTCCAAGCAGTGGCTGTCTGCGCCCCCTCTTTCGCCTCATCTGTCAGACTAGCCGAGTGCAACAAAACAGCTGGACACGGCCCCTCTCTGCTGCGGCATTATAGCATTCTTCCCCACAGCCAGAGAAGTGACCAACTGGGACTCACTGCCACAGCCCCAACTACCAGCCGCACCCACTGCCAGGTATCAATGCGGGGAAATAAGACACACGAAAAATAAAAAAATTAAAAGACGGGAACATGACACCACCAAAGAAACACAACAGTGCTCCTAGAATGGATCCCTACAAATCAGAAATCACCAACCTTCTGCCAAAGGAACTCATATCCTCAATTGGAAAGTGCTCACTGTGATACAAGGGAATACAGACAAACAAACCAGTGAAATCAGTTAAACCGTTCACGTTCTAAATGACCACTTTAGCAAACACATAGCTACTATTAAATGTCAAACAGAATTTCTCCAATAGAAGCATACCTTGAATGGAATAAAAAAATTTTTTTTAACTGCGTCATTATCCAAGAGTCTCAAAGACAGACTACATCATGAGAAGTAATAATTTCTAATCTTGAAGACAAATGTTTGGAAATAACCCAGTAAGATGAAAAATAGTGGGTTTGGTGGAAGGAAGGAAAATAAACAAACAAAGCCTACAAGACTTTGGGGAGGTGATCAAGATTGCAAATATTTGAATTACAGGCATTCCAGAAGGGAAAGAAAGCAAAAAAGGTAGTGAAAGCAAATTTAAAAGTATAAGAGCTGAAAACCTACCACCCTAGTCTTGGGGAAGATATGAACATCCAAATCTAGGAAACTCAAAGTTTCCAAATAGATCTATTTGATTCGACCTGAAAAGATCTTCACCGAGACACACGGTAGGCAAACTGTCACGAGTTAAAGACTAAGGAAGATTTCTACAAAGAGCAACAGAATAGCATCATCACACAGAAGGGCATCCCCTTTAGACTAACAGCAGACTACTTTCAGCAGAAACCATACAAGCCAGGAGAGAATGGGAGGATATATACAAAAGCAGTGAGAGTAGAAAAACTGCCAGCCACGAATATGATAACCTGCAAAGCTATCTCCCATGAACCAAGGAGAAATAACTCACCAAAATTAAGAGAAATCATCATCGCCTCTTGATTCCTCTGAGACAAAGGAAAATGAAGGGAAATCATGACCACCATTTCAACCCTCCAAGAAACACTGAGGAGAGTCCTACACTCCATCTACAAGCGAAAGAATCATAATGATCATCCTGAAACACCAAAGTATATAACCCACGCTGGCGGTCTAACACAGATACACCAATGAGAAAGAGAAAAGAATCAAACCTCATCTTCAATACAGAAAACCACCCACCCACAAAGAGAAACCATGACAGACAATGAGAGGAACAAAGACTATACAAAACTATTGAAAAACAACCAAGACAATCCCAAGGCAACGACATCATATGTCAATAACATACCTTAAATTTAAAAACATTAAATGTCACGATTAAAAGACACAGACTGTCTGAATGCATAAAGAAAACGTGACCCATTCATGTACTGCCTATGAGAGACAGAGCTGACCTTCAAAGACACACTTAGACTGAAAGAGCAGGGATGGAGGAAGATAGTCCAAAAAAATGAAAAACTAAGCCAGCCCAAATACCTATACTTATATCCTAAATCAAACACCGGGAAAACCTGGTCTAAGAGATGAGGAAGGGCATTGCGTAACGTTAAAGGGATCAATACAGCAAGAGGATGTAACACTTATAAATAGGTATGCACCCAACACTGGAGCAATCACATATATAAAGCAAATATCAGATCAAAGGGAGAGATTGACACCGACACCATAAGAGTTGGGGATTTGAACACCCCACTCTCAGCATTGGACACATCATAGGGAAGGAAAAATCAATAAGGCAACCCACGTGCATTTCTATAGCACCATACACCAGATGGACCTAACAGACAGAGCATTTCATCCAACAGCTGCAGAATGCACACTGAACCCAACAGCACATTTATAATCGACTATATGTTTGACCACCAAATAGGTCCCGACAACTTCACATAAATCAAACTCCTATCAACTATACTTTCTGACCATGATGGAAACAAACTGGAAATCAATAATTAGAAGAACTTGGAAAACTAGACAAATGTCTGGAAATTAAACAACATACTTTTGAACAACCACAGGGTCAAAGAAGAGATGACTAAGGAAACCAAAACATTTCCTGAAACTACTAAAGTCAGAAGCACAACTTAGCAAACCTATGGGATACAGCCAAGTCAGAATTACGGGGAAAGGTCCAGCAACCCCACTGCTGGGTGTAGATCACAAAGAATGGTTATCATCATTTTGAAAGGATTTGTACAGGCCCGTGTTTATTGCGGTTATGTTTACAACAGCTCAGAGTTGGAACCAACCTAAGCGGAAATCAGCAGATGACTGGGTAAGGACAATGTGTATATATGCACAATGGAATACCACCCTGCCAAAAAAAGGGACTGAAATTCTGCCATTCGCTTTGAGATGTTTCCATTAAGTCAAATAATCCAGGCAAACGGTGAGAAAAACGGGACCTCATTCATAATGGGAACACAAAATAAACGGAAAGGAGAGGAGAAAAACAGAGAGAGAAAGAGAAAAAGAAAGAGAGAGAGAAGCAAGCAAAGAAAGAAAGAGAAACACACAGCAATCACAGTCACACCGTGAAATTTCAGGAAGAGAGAAGACAATTGTGGTTACTAGAGGTGGGAAACGGAAAGGGGAGGGAGAGGAGTGTCAGCGAGAGATTGAATAACAGCCACAAGGAATGATCATATTTTAAATGACCGATATGGTAATTATGCTGATATGATCATCAACATGGTACCACAGATATTGATACTCAACACTGTTCCCCACAATTGTAGAAAAATCAAATTTTACGGAAAAAACAAAACAAAACAAAACAGAACAAATCCAAAGAGCTCTAGTGTTAAAGAGCAAGGAAGGGCGAACTACAGCCAATGACCAATGACTGTATAACTTCAAGTAGTAACTACAGAGAATGAATGTTGAATGTTCTCCCCACCAAGAGGTCACAATTCTTTAAGGTGAAACATATTGTACAGCACTTCCGGAGACGGGCATAGCTAAGAGGTTACCAGAAATGAGGGAAAGTGAATAATGAGTAGTGATGGGTAAGTAGGTACGCAATTTATACTTAGGATGACAAAAAATGGCTTAGAAATAGATAGAGGTAGTGGTTATGCAGCATGGCAAATGGAATTAAGTCCATGCACTCCTATGTTTAAAAATGCTTAATATCGAAATTCTCATGCTATATTTGTTTTGCCACAATAAAAAGCAAAAATGAAATGAAATATAACCTGTCTGTTACCACACTAATTGACCACCAAGACAATGAGGTCTGCCACAAATGCTTTGCTGGTCTCATCTCTCTCCATGCCCGGTTCTGGGGCTGCTCTTATACACAGATCTGACAAATGAGGGAATACCGACTCTAACAGCAGGTGCAACGCATCAAAGCTCCCCTCAAGCATAATGCTCCTCTTCTTGCACATACAAGAAATGGGCATCATTTCTTCGCACTTTCTAAGCCCTATCCTTCTGATATGCGTTGCCCAGATTTCACCCTCCGTGGTCCATTGTTCATTACTTACAGAACCACTAAATTTCAACGGAGAAGCAAACGGTGTGGATCAATTTAGTCCACATTCTCAAGGCATAGATTAACTCAGAGATTTTAAGAACCACAAAGCATACAGTTAAAATTTTTGTTCAGTTCTGCACACTATGGACAAGAACGAAAATCACATTGTAGGAGATATTTTCAAAGTCTAAAGAGAATAGGTCCGAACACATACAATCAACTCCTACAAATCAAGAAGAAACTAGAAAGAAAACCAATGCCAAAGATAGGAAAGAAAAACACAAAGGTTAATGAATAATCAGAAGTCATTAAAAATGTCCAAACTCATTAGTGGTTAGAGAAATAGAACTTCAAATAACAAGAGTCAATCACTTTTTTACTTAAACGAGTACCATTCAAAGGCTAGGTCATGCCAAGTTTGGGAACGTAACGTGAGGACACGAGAATTGCAGTGTTAGGGTTTGGACTAGTACAGACCTTCTGGAGACTAACCCGGCAGTACTTGGTAAAATTACATGTGCACACACCGTTTCTCCCAACAGTTCCGAACTCGGCGCAATCTCACAGAAGTCCGTAGGGGCCGTGTGTTCACTGTGGAAATGTGGAGAAGAGGAGCTGGGGGCGGTCAAGTGTGCATCACTGACATAGAGAGTGGGCAACATCTCGTGTATGAAGCACACGGAGCACCATGCGGCAACCGGAAAGAATGGACTAAATGTGCATGCAGAGGCACAGATGGATCTTTCAACAACAATCGTGCTGTGAGAAGAAAAAAACTCTTAGGAAAAGGTGCATAATAATACCATTCATGTAGATTGAAAATGCATAATAGAATGACCACCACTCACAGAACTTTCATGGAAAGAAATGGGTGGGTGGCCACCTATGAAATACCATGAATTACAGCATAGCCGTGAATGAGGGATGGGCTTGAGAATGGAAATAAGAGGAGTAGAGAAAAATTAACAGGTTAATATAGCAAATAAACATTCGCAACTAGACAGCATCCTGTGTGGACCAACAATGACGTGAAACGAACAGGGAAGGAAAAGCTGTGTGAGCACATCGATTGTGCCCCTGCCAAAGCTGGCGTTCTTGGAAACACATCCTTCCATGTGCCAAAGATTTTGCTTTCTCAAACCTGGTTCTTACCTCTGATATTCAAGACCTATCAGGATTTGGTGAACACTGGGGGCTGACTAGCACAACCCCTGCCCACAACGCTTTTGGTTTTACCCTCTTCAGCGAACACCGTCCACATGACACACTACTATTCAAAGACGGGTGGTCAAAAGTCTTCCAGGAAGTGTTCCCTTCACGCATACACAGACAAGGTTTTTAATGAGACCTGACGCTCTTGGCCATTTGTCCATCCTTCTGTTCCTTGCTTGCCCAGACCATGAACATGATGTCGGTCATACACCGCACCCACTTTGAAACCATGAGGGACAAAGTCACGCAGCAAAAGGGGGAGAACAGGAATGGGAGGAGAGAGAGAAGGATCAAGGTCCTTTCTGATTTCCTTGAGCAGCTGCAATAGCCTTATCTGCTGACTCCAAGATTTCTCATTTCTCCTCTTGCAAAATGTGGTAACATTAAACTAGCAGTCTTGCCTCTTGATTACCAAGACTCAAACCCAGGTTCCAGCCACTCACTTCTCGACCTGTGCCTTACATCTCAAGACTAGGTTCCTTTTCCCATTGATCTCCCTATCCCAATCCTTTATTCACGCAAGGTATGAGATTTCGAGGGTGAGATTTGTGTTCACGTTTCATTATATAGGTAACAAATTAACCTTCATAAATGACAAGTTATGAGCAAGAGGTAATACTTGGATTCGAAGAGTTAAAGAAAACAAATTATTTTATATTAAGTTTCGGTCCCCCCGCTTTCCATCAGGCCACAAATCCTGAAATCCATTGTCACCCTGATACACATGAGACCGGACTTCTCAGGAAACAAAGCCTTTTATTCAGAAACTGCTTTTGTTGCTCCACTCTAGTAACTCCAATCCTATAGCCCTCCCTGGGCTTCTGCACATAGCCCCAGGTGCGAAGACGGAGAAAAGGATGTAGGGATTCATGTTTGAAAAGTGATCGGGATAAGATCTTTGGTTTCCAGGGATGTGATGAAACCCCTCAGTCACTGTCAGCTGAAGACAGATCCTTCGACATTAAATCAGGTCCCCCGCAGACAATAATCAATTCTTACTTCGGAGTGAAGTGAAAGGATAGGGAGGATTTCTACCGCCATTGTACTTGGAGTGGTCATTTCAGAGGCAAGAAGGATCTGCCGTCATGGGAATCAGCAAGACTTATAGTATTTTCTGTAGCAAAGTGGCCGGTAGCCACAGGAGCCAGAGCCATATCCACAGCCTAGTCCATATTTAGAGCCGTATGCACAGCCAGAGCCGTATCCACAGTTGGAGCCACAGCCAGAGCCACAGCCACAGCCAGAGCCAAAGCCACCGCAAGAGCCGTATCCACAGCCAGAGCCACAGCCACCGCAAGAGCCGTATCCACAGCCGGGGCCACATCCACAGCCAGAGCCGTATCCACAGCCAGAGCCGCAGCCAGAGCCATATCCACAGTCAGAGCCACAGCCCCCACAGGAGTTTCCACCGTAGTTGCCACACATCGTGTCAGGAGGTGAGGTTTCAGTCAAGAGGTAGGAGGATATTGCTGAAGTGTGAGTGTCGTCCTCTCTTCCAGGACCTTTATATACTTACTGGGATGAATAGGTCAACCCTCACGTGGGCTTTGTTCTCTCATTTAACAACCATTTGCCTAAAATGAGCTCATTCTGTGGGCAATCATTTTGTTAGGGATTTATAGTTGATTTCCTGCTTCCCCAGGAATTTTCTCAAGCCTTGAAAGAAAAGGATCCATTTTCGATGGACCCAAGCTGACACAACCATCATTGAATTTTATGACCATGACATAACACATCACCAAAACATGTTTCATCTATAAATGTGTGTTTCGTTATCGCACTGCTCTGTCAAGGTCTTGGAAAGCACTTACTGAAGAAGAAGCTCTACTCAATACTATTAAAAGTATCACCAGCAGCAGCACGTTGGTTCCCATTTTCTCCTACCTCCGTACTTTGTCTTTTTCCAGCAAAATGACTCTAACTTACTTGCATAGACTTTGGGCAATAAATTGAGTATTTCCAAATGCTACAACCACGCCCTGAAATGTTCTCCATCTCCCTGAAGGAAAGCTTGCCTATCCCCGCCTTTTCCAAGCAGATCATGACTTTCTCGCTTTCTCTGGGACAAAATTGTTTCTTTCTGAAACCCCTGCTGGTCAGTTATGTACACAGACGTATCATTTCTCCTATATATGAAAAGACACACTTACCCAAAGGCGTCCACGTCGAATGAGAAACAGGCCTGAGATCAACAAGATCTTTGTGAAAGTTCGATTGTTCAATGCAAGACTGTCTGTGGGTTTACTCGGACGACTCTCATATTGGTGCTATAGATCCATGCTTCCCAATAAAGGGTAAAGCCAATCGGTGAGTGATACTCCCAGACTTCACAGTAGTATTCTCATTTTTGTCTTATCTGTCTTCTCCAAAAAAATACAAAAAACAAAAAAAACAAAACTCTACTTTAAAATGTAATTTACTTATCGTACTTTTTGTTTGGATACCTTGCAATTAGGAAATGAGTAATCGTTGACCTTTCTGAGGTACTTAGTTCTTTTTTAAACGTTTTGTAGAATTCAGCAGTGAAGCCATCAGGTTATGAGCTTTCTTTCAATGGGAGACCATTGACAACTGACTTCTTATTGTTCCCTTCATCATTTCCATTTCTTCATGAATTATTTTGGTTAGGTCGTATGGACTTGGTAATTGATCCATTTCTTCTAGGTTATCCAATTTATTGGCACGACACTGCGCATAGTGGCCTCATGAATTTTATTGCTGTGGTATCAGTGGCAAAGTCTCCTCTTTATTTCTGTGTTTATTTATTTCAGTCTTCTCCCTTTTCTTCCTCATTCAATGCAGCTCTGACATTTTGTTGATTTTTATTAATAAACAAAAACTCTCCTGATCTTTCTGAATGCATTTGACTTTCTGTTTCATTTATTTCTGTTCCGATCTTTATTATCCTCTGTCTTCTGCGAACTATGGCATAGATTGTTTATTTGTATTCTGGTTCACTAGAGGGTCAAGTCAGGTTGTCTACATGGGACAGTTGCTTGTTTGATACAGGTGTTTAGTGTTACAAACCCCGTCCTCTTAGAGCTGCTTTTGCTAAATTTTAGAAGTTCTGGTGTGTTGTGTTTCCATTTTTGTTTGCATGCATCCAGAAATGTTTTACCTTTCCTTTTTCTTTCTTCTTTGACACTTTGGTGGTTAGGTCCATAGTTCTTAATTTCTCCATGTTTGTGAAATTTCTGGACTTCCTTCTATTAGTTATTTCTAGTTACATCCTTGTGTTCAGAAAACATGCTGGATAAGTCGATAAGCTTCTGAAAATGTTAGGACTTGTTTTGAGACCTTATTTGTGATTTCTTCATGGAAAGGTTCCATGCAGATTTGAGAATAATGTGTACTGTGCTGCTATTTAATAACATGTTCTGTATACATCGCTTATATCCGTTTCATCTAAAACGTAGTTCCAGACTAAATGCTCCTGACTGATTCTCTATCGAAATGATCTAGCCAGTGTAGAAAGTGGAGTCGTTACTTTTCGTACACTTATGGTTTTACAGATATCTCTCTCTCTTGAGTGCTACTAATACCTTGAGGTCTATTAAACTTTGCTTTGTATATGTAGGTGCTCCGATGATGGGTGTATGCATATTCCCAATTGTTCTATTTCTGGATCAACTGAACCTTTGAAAATATATGATGAAATTCCTTCTCTTTTGTTTGTTAGAGATATTTTGAATTACAAACAGATGTAAGATTTCAGTATACTCCGACATACTCTCTACCTTCTAACGTCATTGGGAGCATGTGTGGGAGAGTGCACGAGAGTATCAGAGTTTGGTGAGATCCCATGGAGTCCAGAACCCGAAAATGGGAGCAGACAGAGGAGAGAGAGGCCCGCCACCTCATCTACCACGTCTTTGTCATGAGGATTGGCACGGGAGAGACATTCTATATAGGCGGCAAAGGTAGACAGAGGGCTCACACCAACCCCCATCCTTACCTTTAGGGCCTGCAGTTCCTGCTGTAGGAGTTGTCCTCAGCTCTTGCAGCCTGTACTGAATGGTAAGGAGCTGCCAAGACCACATGCACTCCAGCTCTGTAGCACAGAAGCACAGAAGTACATACGGTACACTCCCCACCCCCACCCTCATGACCCAAACCAATGCAGTTTGGCACCATGTTGAATCCAGAGCCATTGTGAGAGCACCCCCTGCCCTGGGGACAGTAGCCACAGCTTTCCCCAGCCTTAACACTCCGCTGCCATCCCAGCATGCTCACACGAGTTGCTACATTCCCCTGATCCCAGAGCCTTGAGGCCTGGATCCAGGAGTGGCTGGGACCCAGCCACACAGGTCTGAAAAGTCAACTCCAGGCCTCCTGGACCACCGTACCCTCACACCCACAGCCAGACATGAGACAACCAGGACCCCTGCCATTCCACCTTCTCTGCCTCAGTCCTGTGAGTCCAAGCTTCAAACCCAGAAGAACAAGTCACAGGTCTCCACATTAAAACACAGGTGAGTACCCCTTTACCAGTGGAAGTGGAGCTCATCTATACCCTCCCAGAGAAGCAGCCAGGAGGTCTCACCCTCAACAGTTCTTCTTAGCAGCAATGCCAATGTACCATGAAGCAGCTGACAGGGACCACAGTGTTGGATCTGTGTTTTGGCTTCCAAAAGTGTCTGAGAAGCAGCTGGCTGTGCTCCTTCGGCACCAACATCAAGGGGCCTCACTCACAGTCCAAGCAGTGGCTGTCTGCGCCCCCTCTTTCGCCTCATCTGTCAGACTAGCCGAGTGCAACAAAACAGCTGGACACGGCCCCTCTCTGCTGCGGCATTATAGCATTCTTCCCCACAGCCAGAGAAGTGACCAACTGGGACTCACTGCCACAGCCCCAACTACCAGCCGCACCCACTGCCAGGTATCAATGCGGGGAAATAAGACACACGAAAAATAAAAAAATTAAAAGACGGGAACATGACACCACCAAAGAAACACAACAGTGCTCCTAGAATGGATCCCTACAAATCAGAAATCACCAACCTTCTGCCAAAGGAACTCATATCCTCAATTGGAAAGTGCTCACTGTGATACAAGGGAATACAGACAAACAAACCAGTGAAATCAGTTAAACCGTTCACGTTCTAAATGACCACTTTAGCAAACACATAGCTACTATTAAATGTCAAACAGAATTTCTCCAATAGAAGCATACCTTGAATGGAATAAAAAAATTTTTTTAAACTGCGTCATTATCCAAGAGTCTCAAAGACAGACTACATCATGAGAAGTAATAATGTCTAATCTTGAAGACAAATGTTTGGAAATAACCCAGTAAGATGAAAAATAGTGGGTGGGGTGGAAGGAAGGAAAATAAACAAACAAAGCCTACAAGACTTTGGGGAGGTGATCAAGATAGCAAATATTTGAATTACAGGCATTCCAGAAGGGAAAGAAAGCAAAAAAGGTAGTGAAAGCAAATTTAAAAGTATAAGAGCTGAAAACCTACCACCCTAGTCTTGGGGAAGATATGAACATCCAAATCTAGGAAACTCAAAGTTTCCAAATAGATCTATTTGATTCGACCGGAAAAGATCTTCACCGAGACACACGGTAGGCAAACTGTCACGAGTTAAAGACTAAGGAAGATTTCTACAAAGAGCAACAGAATAGCATCATCACACAGAAGGGCATCCCCTTTAGACTAACAGCAGACTACTTTCAGCAGAAACCATACAAGCCAGGAGAGAATGGGAGGATATATACAAAAGCAGTGAGAGTAGAAAAACTGCCAGCCAAGAATATGATAACCTGCAAAGCTATCTCCCATGAACCAAGGAGAAATAACTCACCAAAATTAAGAGAAATCATCATCGCCTCTTGATTCCTCTCAGACAAAGGAAAATGAAGGGAAATCATGACCACCATTTCAACCCTCCAAGAAACACTGAGGAGAGTCCTACACTCCATCTACAAGCGAAAGAATCATAATGATCATCCTGAAACACCAAAGTATATAACCCACGCTGGCGGTCTAACACAGATACACCAATGAGAAAGAGAAAAGAATCAAACCTCATCTTCAATACAGAAAACCACCCACCCACAAAGAGAAACCATGACAGACAATGAGAGGAACAAAGAATATACAAAACTATTGAAAAACAACCAAGACAATCCCAAGGCAACGACATCATATGTCAATAACATACCTTAAATTTAAAAACATTAAATGTCACGATTAAATGACACAGACTGTCTGAATGCATAAAGAAAACGTGACCCATTCATGTACTGCCTATGAGAGACAGAGCTGACCTTCAAAGACACACTTAGACTGAAAGAGCAGGGATGGAGGAAGATAGTCCAAAAAAATGAAAAACTAAGCCAGCCCAAATACCTATACTTATATCCTAAATCAAACACCGGGAAAACCTGGTCTAAGAGATGAGGAAGGGCATTGCGTAACGTTAAAGGGATCAATACAGCAAGAGGATGTAACACTTATAAATAGGTATGCACCCAACACTGGAGCAATCACATATATAAAGCAAATATCAGATCAAAGGGAGAGATTGACACCGACACCATAAGAGTTGGGGATTTGAACACCCCACTCTCAGCATTGGACACATCATAGGGAAGGAAAAATCAATAAGGCAACCCACGTGCATTTCTATAGCACCATACACCAGATGGACCTAACAGACAGAGCATTTCATCCAACAGCTGCAGAATGCACACTGAACCCAACATCACATTTATAATCGACTATATGTTTGACCACCAAATAGGTCCCGACAACTTCACATAAATCAAACTCCTATCAACTATAATTTCCGACCATGATGGAAACAAACTGGAAATCAATAATTAGAAGAACTTGGAAAACTAGACAAATGTCTGGAAATTAAACAACATACTTTTGAACAACCACAGGGTCAAAGAAGAGATGACTAAGGAAACCAAAACATTTCCTGAAACTACTGAAGTCAGAAGCACAACTTAGCAAACCTATGGGATACAGCCAAGTCAGAATTACGGGGAAAGGTCCAGCAACCCCACTGCTGGGTGTAGATCACAAAGAATGGTTATCATCATTTTGAAAGGATTTGTACAGGCCCGTGTTTATTGCGGTTATGTTTACAACAGCTCAGAGTTGGAACCAACCTAAGCGGAAATCAGCACATGACTGGGTAAGGACAATGTGTATATATGCACAATGGAATACCACCCTGCCAAAAAAAGGGACTGAAATTCTGCCATTCGCTTTGAGATGTTTCCATTAAGTCAAATAATCCAGGCAAACGGTGAGAAAAACGGGACCTCATTCGTAATGGGAACACAAAATAAACGGAAAGGAGAGGAGAAAAACAGAGAGAGAAAGAGAAAAAGAAAGAGAGAGAGAAGCAAGCAAAGAAAGAAAGAGAAACACACAGCAATCACAGTCACACCGTGAAATTTCAGGAAGAGAGAAGACAATTGTGGTTACTAGAGGTGGGAAACGGAAAGGGGAGGGAGAGGAGTGTCAGCGAGAGATTGAATAACAGCCACAAGGAATGATCATATTTTAAATGACCGATATGGTAATTATGCTGATATGATCATCACACATGGTACCACAGATATTGATACTCAACACTGTTCCCCACAATTGTAGAAAAATCAAATTTTACGGAAAAACAAAACAAAACAGAACAGAACAAAACCAAAGAGCTCTAGTGTTAAAGAGCAAGAAAGGGCGAACTACAGCCAATGACCAATGACTGTATAACTTCAAGTAGTAACTACAGAGAATGAATGTTGAATGTTCTCCCCACCAAGAGGTCACAATTCTTTAAGGTGAAACATATGGTACAGCACTTCCGGAGACGGGCATAGCTTAGAGGTTACCAGAAATGAGGGAAAGTGAATAATGAGTAGTGATGGGTAAGTAGGTACGCAATTTATACTTAGGATGACAAAAAATGGCTTAGAAATAGATAGAGGTAGTGGTTATGCAGCATGGCAAATGGAATTAAGTCCATGCACTCCTATGTTTAAAAATGCTTAACATCGAAATTCTCATGCTATATTTGTTTTGCCACAATAAAAAGCAAAAATGAAATGAAATATAACCTGTCTGTTACCACACTAATTGACCACCAAGACAATGAGGTCTGCCACAAATGCTTTGCTGGTCTCATCTCTCTCCATGCCCGGTTCTGGGGCTGCTCTTATACACAGATCTGACAGATGAGGGGATACCGACTCTAACAGCACGTGCAACGCATCAAAGCTCCCCTCAAGCATAATGCTCCTCTTCTTGCACATACAAGAAATGGGCATCATTTCTTCACACTTTCTAAGCCCTATCCTTCTGATATGCGTTGCCCAGATTTCACCCTCCGTGGTCCATTGTTCATTACTTACAGAACCACTAAATTTCAACGGAGAAGCAAACGGTGTGGATCAATTTAGTCCACATTCTCAAGGCATAGATTAACTCAGAGATTTTAAGAACCACAAAGCATACAGTTAAAATTTTTGTTCAGTTCTGCACACTATGGACAAGAACGAAAATCACATTGTAGGAGATATTTTCAAAGTCTAAAGAGAATAGGTCCGAACACATACAATCAACTCCTACAAATCAAGAAGAAACTAGAAAGAAAACCAATGCCAAAGATAGGAAAGAAAAACACAAAGGTTAATGAATAATCAGAAGTCATTAAAAATGTCCAAACTCATTAGTGGTTAGAGAAATAGAACTTCAAATAACAAGAGTCAATCACTTTTTTACTTAAACGAGTACCATTCAAAGGCTAGGTCATGCCAAGTTTGGGAACGTAACGTGAGGACACGAGAATTGCAGTGTTAGGGTTTGGACTAGTACAGACCTTCTGGAGACTAACCCGGCAGTACTTGGTAAAATTACATGTGCACACACCGTTTCTCCCAACAGTTCCGAACTCGGCGCAATCTCACAGAAGTCCGTAGGGGCCGTGTGTTCACTGTGGAAATGTGGAGAAGAGGAGCTGGGGGCGGTCAAGTGTGCATCACTGACATAGAGAGTGGGCAACATCTCGTGTATGAAGCACACGGAGCACCATGCGGCAACCGGAAAGAATGGACTAAATGTGCATGCAGAGGCACAGATGGATCTTTCAACAACAATCGTGCTGTGAGAAGAAAAAAACTCTTAGGAAAAGGTGCATAATAATACCATTCATGTAGATTGAAAATGCATAATAGAATGACCACCACTCACAGAACTTTCATGGAAAGAAATGGGTGGGTGGCCACCTATGAAATACCATGAATTACAGCATAGCCGTGAATGAGGGATGGGCTTGAGAATGGAAATAAGAGGAGTAGAGAAAAATTAACAGGTTAATATAGCAAATAAACATTCGCAACTAGACAGCATCCTGTGTGGACCAACAATGACGTGAAACGAACAGGGAAGGAAAAGCTGTGTGAGCACATCGATTGTGCCCCTGCCAAAGCTGGCGTTCTTGGAAACACATCCTTCCATGTGCCAAAGATTTTGCTTTCTCAAACCTGGTTCTTACCTCTGATATTCAAGACCTATCAGGATTTGGTGAACACTGGGGGCTGACTAGCACAACCCCTGCCCACAACGCTTTTGGTTTTACCCTCTTCAGCGAACACCGTCCACATGACACACTACTATTCAAAGACGGGTGGTCAAAAGTCTTCCAGGAAGTGTTCCCTTCACGCATACACAGACAAGGTTTTTAATGAGACCTGACGCTCTTGGCCATTTGTCCATCCTTCTGTTCCTTGCTTGCCCAGACCATGAACATGATGTCGGTCATACACCGCACCCACTTTGAAACCATGAGGGACAAAGTCACACAGCAAAAGGGGGAGAACAGGAATGGGAGGAGAGAGAGAAGGATCAAGGTCCTTTCTGATTTCCTTGAGCAGCTGCAATAGCCTTATCTGCTGACTCCAAGATTTCTCATTTCTCCTCTTGCAAAATGTGGTAACATTAAACTAGCAGTCTTGCCTCTTGATTACCAAGACTCAAACCCAGGTTCCAGCCACTCACTTCTCGACCTGTGCCTTACATCTCAAGACTAGGTTCCTTTTCCCATTGATCTCCCTATCCCAATCCTTTATTCACGCAAGGTATGAGATTTCGAGGGTGAGATTTGTGTTCACGTTTCATTATATACGTAACAAATTAACCTTCATAAATGACAAGTTATGAGCAAGAGGTAATACTTGGATTCGAAGAGTTAAAGAAAACAAATTATTTTATATTAAGATTCGGTCCCCCCGCTTTCCATCAGGCCACAAATCCTGAAATCCATTGTCACCCTGATACACATGAGACCGGACTTCTCAGGAAACAAAGCCTTTTATTCAGAAACTGCTTTTGTTGCTCCACTCTAGTAACTCCAATCCTATAGCCCTCCCTGGGCTTCTGCACATAGCCCCACGTGCGAAGACGGAGAAAAGGATGTAGGGATTCATGTTTGAAAAGTGATCGGGATAAGATCTTTGGTTTCCAGGGATGTGATGAAACCCCTCAGTCACCGTCAGCTGAAGACAGATCCTTCGACATTAAATCAGGTCCCCCGCAGACAATAATCAATTCTTACTTCGGAGTGAAGTGAAAGGATAGGGAGGATTTCTACCGCCATTGTACTTGGAGTGGTCATTTCAGAGGCAAGAAGGATCTGCCGTCATGGGAATCAGCAAGAGGTATAGTATTTTCTGTAGCAAAGTGGCCGGTAGCCACAGGAGCCAGAGCCATATCCACAGCCTAGTCCATATTTAGAGCCGTATCCACAGCCAGAGCCGTATCCACAGTTGGAGCCACAGCCAGAGCCACAGCCACTGCCAGAGCCACAGCCACCGCAACAGCCGTATCCACAGCCAGAGCCACAGCCACCGCAAGAGCCGTATCCACAGCCGGGGCCACATCCACAGCCAGAGCCGTATCCACAGCCAGAGCCGCAGCCAGAGCCATATCCACAGTCAGAGCCACAGCCACTGCAAGAGCCGCATCCGCAGCCAGAGCCGTATCCACAACCGCAGCCACAGCCGGAGCCACAGCCCCCACAGGAGTTTCCACCGTAGTTGCCACACATCGTGTCAGGAGGTGAGGTTTCAGTCAAGAGGTAGGAGGATATTGCTGAAGTGTGAGTGTCGTCCTCTCTTCCAGGACCTTTATATACTTACTGGGATGAATAGGTCAACCCTCACGTGGGCTTTGTTCTCTCATTTAACAACCATTTGCCTAAAATGAGCTCATTCTGTGGGCAATCATTTTGTTAGGGATTTAAAATTGATTTCCTGCTTCCCCAGGAATTTTCTCAAGCCTTGAAAGAAAAGGATCCATTTTCGATGGACCCAAGCTGACACAACCATCATTGAATTTTATGACCATGACATAACACATCACCAAAACATGTTTCATCTATAAATGTGTGTTTCGTTATCGCACTGCTCTGTCAAGGTCTTGGAAAGCACTTACTGAAGAAGAAGCTCTACTCAATACTATTAAAAGTATCACCAGCAGCAGCACGTTGGTTCCCATTTTCTCCTACCTCCGTACTTTGTCTTTTTCCAGCAAAATGACTCTAACTTACTTGCATAGACTTTGGGCAATAAATTGAGTATTTCCAAATGCTACAACCACGCCCTGAAATGTTCTCCATCTCCCTGAAGGAAAGCTTGCCTATCCCCTCATTTTCCAAGCAGATCATGACTTTCTCGCTTTCTCTGGGACAAAATTGTTTCTTTCTGAAACCCCTGCTGGTCAGTTTTGTACACAGACGTATCATTTCTCCTATATATGAAAAGACACACTTACCCAAAGGCATCCACGTCGAATGAGAAACAGGCCTGAGATCAACAAGATCTTTGTGAAAGTTCGATTGTTCAATGCAAGACTGTCTGTGGGTTTACTCGGACGACTCTCATATTGGTGCTATAGATCCATGCTTCCCAATAAAGGGTAAAGCCAATCGGTGAGTGATACTCCCAGACTTCACAGTAGTATTCTCATTTTTGTCTTATCTGTCTTCTCCAAAAAAAAAACAAAAAACAAAAAAAACAAAACTCTACTTTAAAATGTAATTTACTTATCGTACTTTTTGTTTGGATACCTTGCAATTAGGAAATGAGTAATCGTTGACCTTTCTGAGGTACTTAGTTCTTTTTTAAACGTTTTGTAGAATTCAGCAGTGAAGCCATCAGGTTATGAGCTTTCTTTCAATGGGAGACCATTGACAACTGACTTCTTATTGTTCCCTTCATCATTTCCATTTCTTCATGAATTATTTTGGTTAGGTCGTATGGACTTGGTAATTGATCCATTTCTTCTAGGTTATCCAATTTATTGGCACGACACTGCGCATAGTGGCCTCATGAATTTTATTGCTGTGGTATCAGTGGCAAAGTCTCCTCTTTATTTCTGTGTTTATTTATTTCAGTCTTCTCCCTTTTCTTCCTCATTCAATGCAGCTCTGACATTTTGTTGATTTTTATTAATAAACAAAAACTCTCCTGATCTTTCTGAATGCATTTGACTTTCTGTTTCATTTATTTCTGTTCCGATCTTTATTATCCTCTGTCTTCTGCGAACTATGGCATAGATTGTTTATTTGTATTCTGGTTCACTAGAGGGTCAAGTCAGGTTGTCTACATGGGACAGTTGCTTGTTTGATACAGGTGTTTAGTGTTACAAACCCCGTCCTCTTAGAGCTGCTTTTGCTAAATTTTAGAAGTTCTGGTGTGTTGTGTTTCCATTTTTGTTTGCATGCATCCAGAAATGTTTTACCTTTCCTTTTTCTTTCTTCTTTGACACTTTGGTGGTTAGGTCCATAGTTCTTAATTTCTCCATGTTTGTGAAATTTCTGGACTTCCTTCTATTAGTTATTTCTAGTTACATCCTTGTGTTCAGAAAACATGCTGGATAAGTCGATAAGCTTCTGAAAATGTTAGGACTTGTTTTGAGACCTTATTTGTGATTTCTTCATGGAAAGGTTCCATGCAGATTTGAGAATAATGTGTACTGTGCTGCTATTTAATAACATGTTCTGTATACATCGCTTATATCCGTTTCATCTAAAACGTAGTTCCAGACTAAATGCTCCTGACTGATTCTCTATCGAAATGATCTAGCCAGTGTAGAAAGTGGAGTCGTTACTTTTCGTACACTTATGGTTTTACAGATATCTCTCTCTCTCTTGAGTGCTACTAATACCTTGAGGTCTATTAAACTTTGCTTTGTATATGTAGGTGCTCCGATGATGGGTGTATGCATATTCCCAATTGTTCTATTTCTGGATCAACTGAACCTTTGAAAATATATGATGAAATTCCTTCTCTTTTGTTTGTTAGAGACATTTTGAATTACAAACAGATGTAAGATTTCAGTATACTCCGACATACTCTCTACCTTTTTCAAAAGCATGGAAGACCTCTTCCATCCTTTCACAATCAGTCTATAGCTGACGTTAAAGGTAAAGTGAGTCACTTAAAGCAGCACAGAGTCTCGTCTTCTGTTTCACTCTCCCTGGGTTTTTTTTTTTTTTCTTTTCTTTTTTCTCTCTATTATTGGTCTGTTCAGTAATCGTATGTCTTGGGTTGGACAATTTATTCCATTTAGATTTCAGGTAATTATTGCTATGTAAGGAATTACAACTGCCATCTTGTTTATGCTTCTCTCCTTTTCTTGTAATGTTTCCCTTTGCGATTAGATGGCAACTTTCTCTGGGTCATGTACACCTAGCAGTGAGTAGTCGCTGACATCCCTGCAAAAATTCAAGTAAGAGGAGTTGGGGTAAGATGGCCATCTAGAGGTGTGCAGGGCAAGTAGATCTCACCCAAAAGCTCCAATACAACTCATACATATTAACGTCATTGGGAGCATGTGTGGGAGAGTGCACGAGAGTATCAGAGTTTGGTGAGATCCCATGGAGCCCAGAACCCGAAAATGGGAGCAGACAGAGGAGAGAGAGGCCCGCCACCTCATCTACCACGTCTTTGTCATGAGGACTGGCACGGGAGAGACATTCTATACAGGCGGCAAAGGTAGACAGAGGGCTCACACCAACCCCCATCCTTACCTTTAGGGCCTGCAGTTCCTGCTGTAGGAGTTGTCCTCAGCTCTTGCAGCCTGTACTGAATGGTAAGGAGCTGCCTAGACCACATGCACTCCAGCTCTGTAGCACAGAAGCACAGAAGTACATACGGTACACTCCCCACCCCCACCCTCATGACCCAAACCAATGCAGTTTGGCACCATGTTGAATCCAGAGCCATTGTGAGAGCACCCCCTGCCCTGGGGACAGTAGCCACAGCTTTCCCCAGCCTTAACACTCCGCTGCCATCCCAGCATGCTCACACGAGTTGCTACATTCCCCTGATCCCAGAGCCTTGAGGCCTGGATCCAGGAGTGGCTGGGACCCAGCCATACAGGTCTGAAAAGTCAACTCCAGGCCTCCTGGACCACCGTACCCTCACACCCACAGCCAGACATGAGACAACCAGGACCCCTGCCATTCCACCTTCTCTGCCTCAGTCCTGTGAGTCCAAGCTTCAAACCCAGAAGAACAAGTCACAGGTCTCCACATTAAAACACAGGTGAGTAGCCCTTTACCAGTGGAAGTGGAGCTCATCTAAACCCTCCCAGAGAAGCAGCCAGGAGGTCTCACCCTCAACAGTTCTTCTTAGCAGCAATGCCAATGTACCATGAAGCAGCTGACAGGGACCACAGTGTTGGATCTGTGTTTTGGCTTCCAACAGTGTCTGAGAAGCAGCTGGCTGTGCTCCTTCGGCACCAACATTAAGGGGCCTCACTCACAGTCCAAGCAGTGGCTGTCTGCGCCCCCTCTTTCGCCTCATCTGTCAGACTAGCCGAGTGCAACAAAACAGCTGGACACGGCCCCTCTCTGCTGCGGCATTATAGCATTCTTCCCCACAGCCAGAGAAGTGACCAACTGGGACTCACTGCCACAGCCCCAACTACCAGCCGCACCCACTGCCAGGTATCAATGCGGGGAAATAAGACACACGAAAAATAAAAAAATTAAAAGACGGGAACATGACACCACCAAAGAAACACAACAGTGCTCCTAGAATGGATCCCTACAAATCAGAAATCACCAACCTTCTGCCAAAGGAACTCATATCCTCAATTGGAAAGAGCTCACTGTGATACAAGGGAATACAGACAAACAAACCAGTGAAATCAGTTAAACCGTTCACGTTCTAAATGACCACTTTAGCAAACACATAGCTACTATTAAATGTCAAACAGAATTTCTCCAATAGAAGCATACCTTGAATGGAATAAAAAAATTTTTTTAAACTGCGTCATTATCCAAGAGTCTCAAAGACAGACTACATCATGAGAAGTAATAATGTCTAATCTTGAAGACAAATGTTTGGAAATAACCCAGTAAGATGAAAAATAGTGGGTGGGGTGGAAGGAAGGAAAATAAACAAACAAAGCCTACAAGACTTTGGGGAGGTGATCAAGATAGCAAATATTTGAATTACAGGCATTCCAGAAGGGAAAGAAAGCAAAAAAGGTAGTGAAAGCAAATTTAAAAGTATAAGAGCTGAAAACCTACCACCCTAGTCTTGGGGAAGATATGAACATCCAAATCTAGGAAACTCAAAGTTTCCAAATAGATCTATTTGGTTCGACCTGAAAAGATCTTCACCGAGACACACGGTAGGCAAACTGTCACGAGTTAAAGACTAAGGAAGATTTCTACAAAGAGCAACAGAATAGCATCATCACACAGAAGGGCATCCCCTTTAGACTAACAGCAGACTACTTTCAGCAGAAACCATACAAGCCAGGAGAGAATGGGAGGATATATACAAAAGCAGTGAGAGTAGAAAAACTGCCAGCCAAGAATATGATAACCTGCAAAGCTATCTCCCATGAACCAAGGAGAAATAACTCACCAAAATTAAGAGAAATCATCATCGCCTCTTGATTCCTCTCAGACAAAGGAAAATGAAGGGAAATCATGACCACCATTTCAACCCTCCAAGAAACACTGAGGAGAGTCCTACACTCCATCTACAAGCGAAAGAATCATAATGATCATCCTGAAACACCAAAGAATATAACCCACGCTGGCGGTCTAACACAGATACACCAATGAGAAAGAGAAAAGAGTCAAACCTCATCTTCAATACAGAAAACCACCCACCCACAAAGAGAAACCATGACAGACAATGAGAGGAACAAAGAATATACAAAACTATTGAAAAACAACCAAGACAATCCCAAGGCAACGACATCATATGTCAATAACATACCTTAAATTTAAAAACATTATATGTCACGATTAAGAGACACAGACATTCTGAATGCATAAAGAAAACGTGACCCATTCATGTACTGCCTATGAGAGACAGAGCTGACCTTCAAAGACACACTTAGACTGAAAGAGCAGGGATGGAGGAAGATAGTCCAAAAAAATGAAAAACTAAGCCAGCCCAAATACCTATACTTATATCCTAAATCAAACACCGGGAAAACCTGGTCTAAGAGATGAGGAAGGGCATTGCGTAACGTTAAAGGGATCAATACAGCAAGAGGATGTAACACTTATAAATAGGTATGCACCCAACACTGGAGCAATCACATATATAAAGCAAATATCAGATCAAAGGGAGAGATTGACACCGACACCATAAGAGTTGGGGATTTGAACACCCCACTCTCAGCATTGGACACATCATAGGGAAGGAAAAATCAATAAGGCAACCCACGTGCATTTCTATAGCACCATACACCAGATGGACCTAACAGACAGAGCATTTCATCCAACAGCTGCAGAATGCACACTGAACCCAACAGCACATTTATAATCGACTATATGTTTGACCACCAAATAGGTCCCGACAACTTCACATAAATCAAACTCCTATCAACTATACTTTCTGACCATGATGGAAACAAACTGGAAATCAATAATTAGAAGAACTTGGAAAACTAGACAAATGTCTGGAAATTAAACAACATACTTTTGAACAACCACAGGGTCAAAGAAGAGATGACTAAGGAAACCAAAACATTTCCTGAAACTACTGAAGTCAGAAGCACAACTTAGCAAACCTATGGGATACAGCCAAGTCAGAATTACGGGGAAAGGTCCAGCAACCCCACTGCTGGGTGTAGATCACAAAGAATGGTTATCATCATTTTGAAAGGATTTGTACAGGCCCGTGTTTATTGCGGTTATGTTTACAACAGCTCAGAGTTGGAACCAACCTAAGCGGAAATCAGCACATGACTGGGTAAGGACAATGTGTATATATGCACAATGGAATACCACCCTGCCAAAAAAAGGGACTGAAATTCTGCCATTCGCTTTGAGATGTTTCCATTAAGTCAAATAATCCAGGCAAACGGTGAGAAAAACGGGACCTCATTCGTAATGGGAACACAAAATAAACGGAAAGGAGAGGAGAAAAACAGAGAGAGAAAGAGAAAAAGAAAGAGAGAGAGAAACAAGCAAAGAAAGAAAGAGAAACACACAGCAATCACAGTCACACCGTGAAATTTCAGGAAGAGAGAAGACAATTGTGGTTACTAGAGGTGGGAAACGGAAAGGGGAGGGAGAGGAGTGTCAGCGAGAGATTGAATAACAGCCACAAGGAATGATCATATTTTAAATGACCGATATGGTAATTATGCTGATATGATCATCACACATGGTACCACAGATATTGATACTCAACACTGTTCCCCACAATTGTAGAAAAATCAAATTTTACGGAAAAAACAAAACAAAACAAAACAGAACAAATCCAAAGAGCTCTAGTGTTAAAGAGCAAGGAAGGGCGAACTACAGCCAATGACCAATGACTGTATAACTTCAAGTAGTAACTACAGAGAATGAATGTTGAATGTTCTCCCCACCAAGAGGTCACAATTCTTTAAGGTGAAACATATGGTACAGCACTTCCGGAGACGGGCATAGCTTAGAGGTTACCAGAAATGAGGGAAAGTGAATAATGAGTAGTGATGGGTAAGTAGGTACGCAATTTATACTTAGGATGACAAAAAATGGCTTAGAAATAGATAGAGGTAGTGGTTATGCAGCATGGCAAATGGAATTAAGTCCATGCACTCCTATGTTTAAAAATGCTTAACATCGAAATTCTCATGCTATATTTGTTTTGCCACAATAAAAAGCAAAAATGAAATGAAATATAACCTGTCTGTTACCACACTAATTGACCACCAAGACAATGAGGTCTGCCACAAATGCTTTGCTGGTCTCATCTCTCTCCATGCCCGGTTCTGGGGCTGCTCTTATACACAGATCTGACAAATGAGGGAATACCGACTCTAACAGCACGTGCAACGCATCAAAGCTCCCCTCAAGCATAATGCTCCTCTTCTTGCACATACAAGAAATGGGCATCATTTCTTCGCACTTTCTAAGCCCTATCCTTCCGATATGCGTTGCCCAGATTTCACCCTCCGTGGTCCATTGTTCATTACTTACAGAACCACTAAATTTCAACGGAGAAGCAAACGGTGTGGATCAATTTAGTCCACATTCTCAAGGCATAGATTAACTCAGAGATTTTAAGAACCACAAAGCATACAGTTAAAATTTTTGTTCAGTTCTGCACACTATGGACAAGAACGAAAATCACATTGTAGGAGATATTTTCAAAGTCTAAAGAGAATAGGTCCGAACACATACAATCAACTCCTACAAATCAAGAAGAAACTAGAAAGAAAACCAATGCCAAAGATAGGAAAGAAAAACACAAAGGTTAATGAATAATCAGAAGTCATTAAAAATGTCCAAACTCATTAGTGGTTAGAGAAATAGAACTTCAAATAACAAGAGTCAATCACTTTTTTACTTAAACGAGTACCATTCAAAGGCTAGGTCATGCCAAGTTTGGGAACGTAACGTGAGGACACGAGAATTGCAGTGTTAGGGTTTGGACTAGTACAGACCTTCTGGAGACTAACCCGGCAGTACTTGGTAAAATTACATGTGCACACACCGTTTCTCCCAACAGTTCCGAACTCGGCGCTATCTCACAGAAGTCCGTAGGGGCCGTGTGTTCACTGTGGAAATGTGGAGAAGAGGAGCTGGGGGCGGTCAAGTGTGCATCACTGACATAGAGAGTGGGCAACATCTCGTGTATGAAGCACACGGAGCACCATGCGGCAACCGGAAAGAATGGACTAAATGTGCATGCAGAGGCACAGATGGATCTTTCAACAACAATCGTGCTGTGAGAAGAAAAAAACTCTTAGGAAAAGGTGCATAATAATACCATTCATGTAGATTGAAAATGCATAATAGAATGACCACCACTCACAGAACTTTCATGGAAAGAAATGGGTGGGTGGCCACCTATGAAATACCATGAATTACAGCATAGCCGTGAATGAGGGATGGGCTTGAGAATGGAAATAAGAGGAGTAGAGAAAAATCAACAGGTTAATATAGCAAATAAACATTCGCAACTAGACAGCATCCTGTGTGGACCAACAATGACGTGAAACGAACAGGGAAGGAAAAGCTGTGTGAGCACATCGATTGTGCCCCTGCCAAAGCTGGTGTTCTTGGAAACACATCCTTCCATGTGCCAAAGATTTTGCTTTCTCAAACCTGGTTCTTACCTCTGATATTCAAGACCTATCAGGATTTGGTGAACACTGGGGGCTGACTAGCACAACCCCTGCCCACAACGCTTTTGGTTTTACCCTCTTCAGGGAACACCGTCCACATGACACACTACTGTTCAAAGACGGGTGGTCAAAAGTCTTCCAGGAAGTGTTCCCTTCACGCATACACAGACAAGGTTTTTAATGAGACCTGACGCTCTTGGCCATTTGTCCATCCTTCTGTTCCTTCCTTGCCCAGACCATGAACATGATGTCGGTCATACACCGCACCCACTTTGAAACCATGAGGGACAAAGTCACACAGCAAAAGGGGGAGAACAGGAATGGGAGGAGAGAGAGAAGGATCAAGGTCCTTTCTGATTTCCTTGAGCAGCTGCAATAGCCTTATCTGCTGACTCCAAGATTTCTCATTTCTCCTCTTGCAAAATGTGGTAACATTAAACTAGCAGTCTTGCCTCTTGATTACCAAGACTCAAACCCAGGTTCCAGCCACTCACTTCTCGACCTGTGCCTTACATCTCAAGACTAGGTTCCTTTTCCCATTGATCTCCCTATCCCAATCCTTTATTCACGCAAGGTATGAGATTTCGAGGGTGAGATTTGTGTTCACGTTTCATTATATACGTAACAAATTAACCTTCATAAATGACAAGTTATGAGCAAGAGGTAATACTTGGATTCGAAGAGTTAAAGAAAACAAATTATTTTATATTAAGTTTCGGTCCCCCCGCTTTCCATCAGGCCACAAATCCTGAAATCCATTGTCACCCTGATACACATGAGACCGGACTTCTCAGGAAACAAAGCCTTTTATTCAGAAACTGCTTTTGTTGTTCCACTCTAGTAACTCCAATCCTATAGCCCTCCCTGGGCTTCTGCACATAGCCCCACGTGCGAAGACGGAGAAAAGGATGTAGGGATTCATGTTTGAAAAGTGATCGGGATAAGATCTTTGGTTTCCAGGGATGTGATGAAACCCCTCAGTCACCGTCAGCTGAAGACAGATCCTTCGACATTAAATCAGGTCCCCCGCAGACAATAATCAATTCTTACTTCGGAGTGAAGTGAAAGGATAGGGAGGATTTCTACCGCCATTGTACTTGGAGTGGTCATTTCAGAGGCAAGAAGGATCTGCCGTCATGGGAATCAGCAAGAGGTATAGTATTTTCTGTAGCAAAGTGGCCGGTAGCCACAGGAGCCAGAGCCATATCCACAGCCTAGTCCATATTTAGAACCGTATCCACAGCCAGAGCCGTATCCACAGTTGGAGCCACAGCCAGAGCCACAGCCACCGCAAGAGCCGTATCCACAGCCAGAGCCACAGCCACCGCAAGAGCCGTATCCACAGCCGGGGCCACATCCACAGCCAGAGCCGTATCCACAGCCAGAGCCGCAGCCAGAGCCATATCCACAGTCAGAGCCACAGCCACCGCAAGAGCCGCATCCGCAGCCAGAGCCGTATCCACAACCGCAGCCACAGCCGGAGCTACAGCCCCCACAGGAGTTTCCACCGTAGTTGCCACACATCGTGTCAGGAGGTGAGGTTTCAGTCAAGAGGTAGGAGGATATTGCTGAAGTGTGAGTGTCGTCCTCTCTTCCAGGACCTTTATATACTTACTGGGATGAATAGGTCAACCCTCACGTGGGCTTTGTTCTCTCATTTAACAACCATTTGCCTAAAATGAGCTCATTCTGTGGGCAATCCTTTTGTTAGGGATTTATAATTGATTTCCTGCTTCCCCAGGAATTTTCTCAAGCCTTGAAAGAAAAGGATCCATTTTCGATGGACCCAAGCTGACACAACCATCATTGAATTTTATGACCATGACATAACACATCACCAAAACATGTTTCATCTATAAATGTGTGTTTCGTTATCGCACTGCTCTGTCAAGGTCTTGGAAAGCACTTACTGAAGAAGAAGCTCTACTCAATACTATTAAAAGTATCACCAGCAGCAGCACGTTGGTTCCCATTTTCTCCTACCTCCGTACTTTGTCTTTTTCCAGCAAAATGACTCTAACTTACTTGCATAGACTTTGGGCAATAAATTGAGTATTTCCAAATGCTACAACCACGCCCTGAAATGTTCTCCATCTCCCTGAAGGAAAGCTTGCCTATCCCCGCCTTTTCCAAGCAGATCATGACTTTCTCGCTTTCTCTGGGACAAAATTGTTTCTTTCTGAAACCCCTGCTGGTCAGTTATGTACACAGACGTATCATTTCTCCTATATATGAAAAGACACACTTACCCAAAGGCGTCCACGTCGAATGAGAAACAGGCCTGAGATCAACAAGATCTTTGTGAAAGTTCGATTGTTCAATGCAAGACTGTCTGTGGGTTTACTCGGACGACTCTCATATTGGTGCTATAGATCCATGCTTCCCAATAAAGGGTAAAGCCAATCGGTGAGTGATACTCCCAGACTTCACAGTAGTATTCTCATTTTTGTCTTATCTGTCTTCTCCAAAAAAAAAACAAAAAACAAAAAAAACAAAACTCTACTTTAAAATGTAATTTACTTATCGTACTTTTTGTTTGGATACCTTGCAATTAGGAAATGAGTAATCGTTGACCTTTCTGAGGTACTTAGTTCTTTTTTAAACGTTTTGTAGAATTCAGCAGTGAAGCCATCAGGTTATGAGCTTTCTTTCAATGGGAGACCATTGACAACTGACTTCTTATTGTTCCCTTCATCATTTCCATTTCTTCTTGAATTATTTTGGTTAGGTCGTATGGACTTGGTAATTGATCCATTTCTTCTAGGTTATCCAATTTATTGGCACGACACTGCGCATAGTGGCCTCATGAATTTTATTGCTGTGGTATCAGTGGCAAAGTCTCCTCTTTATTTCTGTGTTTATTTATTTCAGTCTTCTCCCTTTTCTTCCTCATTCAATGCAGCTCTGACATTTTGTTGATTTTTATTAATAAACAAAAACTCTCCTGATCTTTCTGAATGCATTTGACTTTCTGTTTCATTTATTTCTGTTCCGATCTTTATTATCCTCTGTCTTCTGCGAACTATGGCATAGATTGTTTATTTGTATTCTGGTTCACTAGAGGGTCAAGTCAGGTTGTCTACATGGGACAGTTGCTTGTTTGATACAGGTGTTTAGTGTTACAAACCTCGTCCTCTTAGAGCTGCTTTTGCTAAATTTTAGAAGTTCTGGTGTGTTGTGTTTCCATTTTTGTTTGCATGCATCCAGAAATGTTTTACCTTTCCTTTTTCTTTCTTCTTTGACACTTTGGTGGTTAGGTCCATAGTTCTTAATTTCTCCATGTTTGTGAAATTTCTGGACTTCCTTCTATTAGTTATTTCTAGTTACATCCTTGTGTTCAGAAAACATGCTGGATAAGTTGATAAGCTTCTGAAAATGTTAGGACTTGTTTTGAGACCTTATTTGTGATTTCTTCATGGAAAGGTTCCATGCAGATTTGAGAATAATGTGTACTGTGCTGCTATTTAATAACATGTTCTGTATACATCGCTTATATCCGTTTCATCTAAAACGTAGTTCCAGACTAAATGCTCCTGACTGATTCTCTATCGAAATGATCTAGCCAGTGTTGAAAGTGGAGTCGTTACTTTTCGTACACTTATGGTTTTACAGATATCTCTCTCTCTTGAGTGCTACTAATACCTTGAGGTCTATTAAACTTTGCTTTGTATATGTAGGTGCTCCGATGATGGGTGTATGCATATTCCCAATTGTTCTATTTCTGGATCAACTGAACCTTTGAAAATATATGATGAAATTCCTTCTCTTTTGTTTGTTTGAGACATTTTGAATTACAAACAGATGTAAGATTTCAGTATACTCCGACATACTCTCTACCTTTTTCAAAAGCATGGAAGACCTCTTCCATCCTTTCACAATCAGTCTATAGCTGACGTTAAAGGTAAAGTGAGTCACTTAAAGCAGCACAGAGTCTCGTCTTCTGTTTCACTCTCCCTGGGTTTTTTTTTTTTTTCTTTTCTTTTTTCTCTCTATTATTGGTCTGTTCAGTAATCGTATGTCTTGGGTTGGACAATTTATTCCATTTAGATTTCAGGTAATTATTGCTATGTAAGGAATTACAACTGCCATCTTGTTTATGCTTCTCTCCTTTTCTTGTAATGTTTCCCTTTGCGATTAGATGGCAACTTTCTCTGGGTCATGTACACCTAGCAGTGAGTAGTCGCTGACATCCCTGCAAAAATTCAAGTAAGAGGAGTTGGGGTAAGATGGCCATCTAGAGGTGTGCAGGGCAAGTAGATCTCACCCAAAAGCTCCAATACAACTCATACATATTAACGTCATTGGGAGCATGTGTGGGAGAGTGCACGAGAGTATCAGAGTTTGGTGAGATCCCATGGAGCCCAGAACCCGAAAATGGGAGCAGAGAGAGGAGAGAGAGGCCCGCCACCTCATCTACCACGTCTTTGTCATGAGGATTGGCACGGGAGAGACATTCTATACAGGCGGCAAAGGTAGACAGAGGGCTCACACCAACCCCCATCCTTACCTTTAGGGCCTGCAGTTCCTGCTGTAGGAGTTGTCCTCAGCTCTTGCAGCCTGTACTGAATGGTAAGGAGCTGCCTAGACCACATGCACTCCAGCTCTGTAGCACAGAAGCACAGCAGTACATACGGTACACTCCCCACCCCCACCCTCATGACCCAAACCAATGCAGTTTGGCACCATGTTGAATCCAGAGCCATTGTGAGAGCACCCCCTGCCCTGGGGACAGTAGCCACAGCTTTCCCCAGCCTTAACACTCCGCTGCCATCCCAGCATGCTCACACGAGTTGCTACATTCCCCTGATCCCAGAGCCTTGAGGCCTGGATCCAGGAGTGGCTGGGACCCAGCCATACAGGTCTGAAAAGTCAACTCCAGGCCTCCTGGACCACCGTACCCTCACACCCACAGCCAGACATGAGACAACCAGGACCCCTGCCATTCCACCTTCTCTGCCTCAGTCCTGTGAGTCCAAGCTTCAAACCCAGAAGAACAAGTCACAGGTCTCCACATTAAAACACAGGTGAGTAGCCCTTTACCAGTGGAAGTGGAGCTCATCTAAACCCTCCCAGAGAAGCAGCCAGGAGGTCTCACCCTCAACAGTTCTTCTTAGCAGCAATGCCAATGTACCATGAAGCAGCTGACAGGGACCACAGTGTTGGATCTGTGTTTTGGCTTCCAACAGTGTCTGAGAAGCAGCTGGCTGTGCTCCTTCGGCACCAACATTAAGGGGCCTCACTCACAGTCCAAGCAGTGGCTGTCTGCGCCCCCTCTTTCGCCTCATCTGTCAGACTAGCCGAGTGCAACAAAACAGCTGGACACGGCCCCTCTCTGCTGCGGCATTATAGCATTCTTCCCCACAGCCAGAGAAGTGACCAACTGGGACTCACTGCCACAGCCCCAACTACCAGCCGCACCCACTGCCAGGTATCAATGCGGGGAAATAAGACACACGAAAAATAAAAAAATTAAAAGACGGGAACATGACACCACCAAAGAAACACAACAGTGCTCCTAGAATGGATCCCTACAAATCAGAAATCACCAACCTTCTGCCAAAGGAACTCATATCCTCAATTGGAAAGAGCTCACTGTGATACAAGGGAATACAGACAAACAAACCAGTGAAATCAGTTAAACCGTTCACGTTCTAAATGACCACTTTAGCAAACACATAGCTACTATTAAATGTCAAACAGAATTTCTCCAATAGAAGCATACCTTGAATGGAATAAAAAAATTTTTTTAAACTGCGTCATTATCCAAGAGTCTCAAAGACAGACTACATCATGAGAAGTAATAATGTCTAATCTTGAAGACAAATGTTTGGAAATAACCCAGTAAGATGAAAAATAGTGGGTGGGGTGGAAGGAAGGAAAATAAACAAACAAAGCCTACAAGACTTTGGGGAGGTGATCAAGATAGCAAATATTTGAATTACAGGCATTCCAGAAGGGAAAGAAAGCAAAAAAGGTAGTGAAAGCAAATTTAAAAGTATAAGAGCTGAAAACCTACCACCCTAGTCTTGGGGAAGATATGAACATCCAAATCTAGGAAACTCAAAGTTTCCAAATAGATCTATTTGATTCGACCTGAAAAGATCTTCACCGAGACACACGGTAGGCAAACTGTCACGAGTTAAAGACTAAGGAAGATTTCTACAAAGAGCAACAGAATAGCATCATCACACAGAAGGGCATCCCCTTTAGACTAACAGCAGACTACTTTCAGCAGAAACCATACAAGCCAGGAGAGAATGAGAGGATATATACAAAAGCAGTGAGAGTAGAAAAACTGCCAGCCAAGAATATGATAACCTGCAAAGCTATCTCCCATGAACCAAGGAGAAATAACTCACCAAAATTAAGAGAAATCATCATCGCCTCTTGATTCCTCTCAGACAAAGGAAAATGAAGGGAAATCATGACCACCATTTCAACCCTCCAAGAAACACTGAGGAGAGTCCTACACTCCATCTACAAGCGAAAGAATCATAATGATCATCCTGAAACACCAAAGAATATAACCCACGCTGGCGGTCTAACACAGATACACCAATGAGAAAGAGAAAAGAGTCAAACCTCATCTTCAATACAGAAAACCACCCACCCACAAAGAGAAACCATGACAGACAATGAGAGGAACAAAGAATATACAAAACTATTGAAAAACAACCAAGACAATCCCAAGGCAACGACATCATATGTCAATAACATACCTTAAATTTAAAAACATTATATGTCACGATTAAGAGACACAGACATTCTGAATGCATAAAGAAAACGTGACCCATTCATGTACTGCCTATGAGAGACAGAGCTGACCTTCAAAGACACACTTAGACTGAAAGAGCAGGGATGGAGGAAGATAGTCCAAAAAAATGAAAAACTAAGCCAGCCCAAATACCTATACTTATATCCTAAATCAAACACCAGGAAAACCTAGTCTAAGAGATGAGGAAGGGCATTGCGTAACGTTAAAGGGATCAATACAGCAAGAGGATGTAACACTTATAAATAGGTATGCACCCAACACTGGAGCAATCAAATATATAAAGCAAATATCAGATCAAAGGGAGAGATTGACACCGACACCATAAGAGTTGGGGATTTGAACACCCCACTCTCAGCATTGGACACATCATAGGGAAGGAAAAATCAATAAGGCAACCCACATGCATTTCTATAGCACCATACACCAGATGGACCTAACAGACAGAGCATTTCATCCAACAGCTGCAGAATGCACACTGAACCCAACAGCACATTTATAATCGACTATATGTTTGACCACCAAATAGGTCCCAACAACTTCACATAAATCAAACTCCTATCAACTATACTTTCTGACCATGATGGAAACAAACTGGAAATCAATAATTAGAAGAACTTGGAAAACTAGACAAATGTCTGGAAATTAAACAACATACTTTTGAACAACCACAGGGTCAAAGAAGAGATGACTAAGGAAACCAAAACATTTCCTGAAACTACTGAAGTCAGAAGCACAACTTAGCAAACCTATGGGATACAGCCAAGTCAGAATTACGGGGAAAGGTCCAGCAACCCCACTGCTGGGTGTAGATCACAAAGAATGGTTATCATCATTTTGAAAGGATTTGTACAGGCCCGTGTTTATTGCGGTTATGTTTACAACAGCTCAGAGTTGGAACCAACCTAAGCGGAAATCAGCACATGACTGGGTAAGGACAATGTGTATATATGCACAATGGAATACCACCCTGCCAAAAAAAGGGACTGAAATTCTGCCATTCGCTTTGAGATGTTTCCATTAAGTCAAATAATCCAGGCAAACGGTGAGAAAAACGGGACCTCATTCATAATGGGAACACAAAATAAACGGAAAGGAGAGGAGAAAAACAGAGAGAGAAAGAGAAAAAGAAAGAGAGAGAGAAGCAAGCAAAGAAAGAAAGAGAAACACACAGCAATCACAGTCACACCGTGAAATTTCAGGAAGAGAGAAGACAATTGTGGTTACTAGAGGTGGGAAACGGAAAGGGGAGGGAGAGGAGTGTCAGCGAGAGATTGAATAACAGCCACAAGGAATGATCATATTTTAAATGACCGATATGGTAATTATGCTGATATGATCATCAACATGGTACCACAGATATTGATACTCAACACTGTTCCCCACAATTGTAGAAAAATCAAATTTTACGGAAAAAACAAAACAAAACAAAACAGAACAAATCCAAAGAGCTCTAGTGTTAAAGAGCAAGGAAGGGCGAACTACAGCCAATGACCAATGACTGTATAACTTCAAGTAGTAACTACAGAGAATGAATGTTGAATGTTCTCCCCACCAAGAGGTCACAATTCTTTAAGGTGAAACATATGGTACAGCACTTCCGGAGACGGGCATAGCTTAGAGGTTACCAGAAATGAGGGAAAGTGAATAATGAGTAGTGATGGGTAAGTAGGTACGCAATTTATACTTAGGATGACAAAAAATGGCTTAGAAATAGATAGAGGTAGTGGTTATGCAGCATGGCAAATGGAATTAAGTCCATGCACTCCTATGTTTAAAAATGCTTAACATCGAAATTCTCATGCTATATTTGTTTTGCCACAATAAAAAGCAAAAATGAAATGAAATATAACCTGTCTGTTACCACACTAATTGACCACCAAGACAATGAGGTCTGCCACAAATGCTTTGCTGGTCTCATCTCTCTCCATGCCCGGTTCTGGGGCTGCTCTTATACACAGATCTGACAAATGAGGGAATACCGACTCTAACAGCACGTGCAACGCATCAAAGCTCCCCTCAAGCATAATGCTCCTCTTCTTGCACATACAAGAAATGGGCATCATTTCTTCGCACTTTCTAAGCCCTATCCTTCCGATATGCGTTGCCCAGATTTCACCCTCCGTGGTCCATTGTTCATTACTTACAGAACCACTAAATTTCAACGGAGAAGCAAACGGTGTGGATCAATTTAGTCCACATTCTCAAAGCATAGATTAACTCAGAGATTTTAAGAACCACAAAGCATACAGTTAAAATTTTTGTTCAGTTCTGCACACTATGGACAAGAACGAAAATCACATTGTAGGAGATATTTTCAAAGTCTAAAGAGAATAGGTCCGAACACATACAATCAACTCCTACAAATCAAGAAGAAACTAGAAAGAAAACCAATGCCAAAGATAGGAAAGAAAAACACAAAGGTTAATGAATAATCAGAAGTCATTAAAAATGTCCAAACTCATTAGTGGTTAGAGAAATAGAACTTCAAATAACAAGAGTCAATCACTTTTTTACTTAAACGAGTACCATTCAAAGGCTAGGTCATGCCAAGTTTGGGAACGTAACGTGAGGACACGAGAATTGCAGTGTTAGGGTTTGGACTAGTACAGACCTTCTGGAGACTAACCCGGCAGTACTTGGTAAAATTACATGTGCACACACCGTTTCTCCCAACAGTTCCAAACTCGGCGCAATCTCACAGAAGTCCGTAGGGGCCGTGTGTTCACTGTGGAAATGTGGAGAAGAGGAGCTGGGGGCGGTCAAGTGTGCATCACTGACATAGAGAGTGGGCAACATCTCGTGTATGAAGCACACGGAGCACCATGCGGCAACCGGAAAGAATGGACTAAATGTGCATGCAGAGGCACAGATGGATCTTTCAACAACAATCGTGCTGTGAGAAGAAAAAAACTCTTAGGAAAAGGTGCATAATAATACCATTCATGTAGATTGAAAATGCATAATAGAATGACCACCACTCACAGAACTTTCATGGAAAGAAATGGGTTGGTGGCCACCTATGAAATACCATGAATTACAGCATGGCCGTGAATGAGGGATGGGCTTGAGAATGGAAATAAGAGGAGTAGAGAAAAATTAACAGGTTAATATAGCAAATAAACATTCGCAACTAGACAGCATCCTGTGTGGACCAACAATGACGTGAAACGAACAGGGAAGGAAAAGCTTTGTGAGCACATCGATTGTGCCCCTGCCAAAGCTGGTGTTCTTGGAAACACATCCTTCCATGTGCCAAAGATTTTGCTTTCTCAAACCTGGTTCTTACCTCTGATATTCAAGACCTATCAGGATTTGGTGAACACTGGGGGCTGACTAGCACAACCCCTGCCCACAACGCTTTTGGTTTTACCCTCTTCAGGGAACACCGTCCACATGACACACTACTGTTCAAAGACGGGTGGTCAAAAGTCTTCCAGGAAGTGTTCCCTTCACGCATACACTGACAAGGTTTTTAATGAGACCTGACGCTCTTGGCCATTTGTCCATCCTTCTGTTCCTTCCTTGCCCAGACCATGAACATGATGTCGGTCATACACCGCACCCACTTTGAAACCATGAGGGACAAAGTCACACAGCAAAAGGGGGAGAACAGGAATGGGAGGAGAGAGAGAAGGATCAAGGTCCTTTCTGATTTCCTTGAGCAGCTGCAATAGCCTTATCTGCTGACTCCAAGATTTCTCATTTCTCCTCTTGCAAAATGTGGTAACATTAAACTAGCAGTCTTGCCTCTTGATTACCAAGACTCAAACCCAGGTTCCAGCCACTCACTTCTCGACCTGTGCCTTACATCTCAAGACTAGGTTCCTTTTCCCATTGATCTCCCTATCCCAATCCTTTATTCACGCAAGGTATGAGATTTCGAGGGTGAGATTTGTGTTCACGTTTCATTATATACGTAACAAATTAACCTTCATAAATGACAAGTTATGAGCAAGAGGTAATACTTGGATTCGAAGAGTTAAAGAAAACAAATTATTTTATATTAAGTTTCGGTCCCCCCGCTTTCCATCAGGCCACAAATCCTGAAATCCATTGTCACCCTGATACACATGAGACCGGACTTCTCAGGAAACAAAGCCTTTTATTCAGAAACTGCTTTTGTTGTTCCACTCTAGTAACTCCAATCCTATAGCCCTCCCTGGGCTTCTGCACATAGCCCCACGTGCGAAGACGGAGAAAAGGATGTAGGGATTCATGTTTGAAAAGTGATCGGGATAAGATCTTTGGTTTCCAGGGATGTGATGAAACCCCTCAGTCACCGTCAGCTGAAGACAGATCCTTCGACATTAAATCAGGTCCCCCGCAGACAATAATCAATTCTTACTTCGGAGTGAAGTGAAAGGATAGGGAGGATTTCTACCGCCATTGTACTTGGAGTGGTCATTTCAGAGGCAAGAAGGATCTGCCGTCATGGGAATCAGCAAGAGGTATAGTATTTTCTGTAGCAAAGTGGCCGGTAGCCACAGGAGCCAGAGCCATATCCACAGCCTAGTCCATATTTAGAGCCGTATCCACAGCCAGAGCCGTATCCACAGTTGGAGCCACAGCCAGAGCCACAGCCACTGCCAGAACCACAGCCACCGCAAGAGCCGTATCCACAGCCAGAGCCACAGCCACCGCAAGAGCCGTATCCACAGCCGGGGCCACATCCACAGCCAGAGCCGTATCCACAGCCAGAGCCGCAGCCAGAGCCATATCCACAGTCAGAGCCACAGCCACTGCAAGAGCCACATCCGCAGCCAGAGCCGTATCCACAACCGCAGCCACAGCCGGAGCCACAGCCCCCACAGGAGTTTCCACCGTAGTTGCCACACATCGTGTCAGGAGGTGAGGTTTCAGTCAAGAGGTAGGAGGATATTGCTGAAGTGTGAGTGTCGTCCTCTCTTCCAGGACCTTTATATACTTACTGGGATGAATAGGTCAACCCTCACGTGGGCTTTGTTCTCTCATTTAACAACCATTTGCCTAAAATGAGCTCATTCTGTGGGCAATCATTTTGTTAGGGATTTATAATTGATTTCCTGCTTCCCCAGGAATTTTCTCAAGCCTTGAAAGAAAAGGATCCATTTTCGATGGACCCAAGCTGACACAACCATCATTGAATTTTATGACCATGACATAACACATCACCAAAACATGTTTCATCTATAAATGTGTGTTTCGTTATCGCACTGCACTGTCAAGGTCTTTGAAAGCACTTACTGAAGAAGAAGCTCTACTCAATACTATTAAAAGTATCACCAGCAGCAGCACGTTGGTTCCCATTTTCTCCTACCTCCGTACTTTGTCTTTTTCCAGCAAAATGTCTCTAACATACTTGCATAGACTTTGGGCAATAAATTGAGTATTTCCAAATGCTACAACCACGCCCTGAAATGTTCTCCATCTCCCTGAAGGAAAGCTTGCCTATCCCCGCCTTTTCCAAGCAGATCATGACTTTCTCGCTTTCTCTGGGACAAAATTGTTTCTTTCTGAAACCCCTGCTGGTCAGTTATGTACACAGACGTATCATTTCTCCTATATATGAAAAGACACACTTACCCAAAGGCGTCCACGTCGAATGAGAAACAGGCCTGAGATCAACAAGATCTTTGTGAAAGTTCGATTGTTCAATGCAAGACTGTCTGTGGGTTTACTCGGACGACTCTCATATTGGTGCTATAGATCCATGCTTCCCAATAAAGGGTAAAGCCAATCGGTGAGTGATACTCCCAGACTTCACAGTAGTATTCTCATTTTTGTCTTATCTGTCTTCTCCAAAAAAAAAACAAAAAACAAAAAAAACAAAACTCTACTTTAAAATGTAATTTACTTATCGTACTTTTTGTTTGGATACCTTGCAATTAGGAAATGAGTAATCGTTGACCTTTCTGAGGTACTTAGTTCTTTTTTAAACGTTTTGTAGAATTCAGCAGTGAAGCCATCAGGTTATGAGCTTTCTTTCAATGGGAGACCATTGACAACTGACTTCTTATTGTTCCCTTCATCATTTCCATTTCTTCATGAATTATTTTGGTTAGGTCGTATGGACTTGGTAATTGATCCATTTCTTCTAGGTTATCCAATTTATTGGCACGACACTGCGCATAGTGGCCTCATGAATTTTATTGCTGTGGTATCAGTGGCAAAGTCTCCTCTTTATTTCTGTGTTTATTTATTTCAGTCTTCTCCCTTTTCTTCCTCATTCAATGCAGCTCTGACATTTTGTTGATTTTTATTAATAAACAAAAACTCTCCTGATCTTTCTGAATGCATTTGACTTTCTGTTTCATTTATTTCTGTTCCGATCTTTATTATCCTCTGTCTTCTGCGAACTATGGCATAGATTGTTTATTTGTATTCTGGTTCACTAGAGGGTCAAGTCAGGTTGTCTACATGGGACAGTTGCTTGTTTGATACAGGTGTTTAGTGTTACAAACCCCGTCCTCTTAGAGCTGCTTTTGCTAAATTTTAGAAGTTCTGGTGTGTTGTGTTTCCATTTTTGTTTGCATGCATCCAGAAATGTTTTACCTTTCCTTTTTCTTTCTTCTTTGACACTTTGGTGGTTAGGTCCATAGTTCTTAATTTCTCCATGTTTGTGAAATTTCTGGACTTCCTTCTATTAGTTATTTCTAGTTACATCCTTGTGTTCAGAAAACATGCTGGATAAGTCGATAAGCTTCTGAAAATGTTAGGACTTGTTTTGAGACCTTATTTGTGATTTCTTCATGGAAAGGTTCCATGCAGATTTGAGAATAATGTGTACTGTGCTGCTATTTAATAACATGTTCTGTATACATCGCTTATATCCGTTTCATCTAAAACGTAGTTCCAGACTAAATGCTCCTGACTGATTCTCTATCGAAATGATCTAGCCAGTGTTGAAAGTGGAGTCGTTACTTTTCGTACACTTATGGTTTTACAGATATCTCTCTCTCTCTTGAGTGCTACTAATACCTTGAGGTCTATTAAACTTTGCTTTGTATATGTAGGTGCTCCGATGATGGGTGTATGCATATTCCCAATTGTTCTATTTCTGGATCAACTGAACCTTTGAAAATATATGATGAAATTCCTTCTCTTTTGTTTGTTTGAGACATTTTGAATTACAAACAGATGTAAGATTTCAGTATACTCCGACATACTCTCTACCTTTTTTAATAGCATGGAAGACCTTCTTCCATCCTTTCACAATCAGTCTATAGCTGACGTTAAAGGTAAAGTGAGTCACTTAAAGCAGCACAGAGTCTCGTCTTCTGTTTCACTCTCCCTGGGTTTTTTTTTTTTCTTTTCTTTTTTCTCTCTTTTATTGGTCTGTTCAGTAATCGTATGTCTTGGGTTGGACAATTTATTCCATTTAGATTTCAGGTAATTATTGCTATGTAAGGAATTACAACTGCCATCTTGTTTATGCTTCTCTCCTTTTCTTGTAATGTTTCCCTTTGCGATTAGATGGCAACTTTCTCTGGGTCATGTACACCTAGCAGTGAGTAGTCGCTGACATCCCTGCAAAAATTCAAGTAAGAGGAGTTGGGGTAAGATGGCCATCTAGAGGTGTGCAGGGCAAGTAGATCTCACCCAAAAGCTCCAATACAACTCATACATATTAACGTCATTGGGAGCATGTGTGGGAGAGTGCACGAGAGTATCAGAGTTTGGTGAGATCCCATGGAGCCCAGAACCCGAAAATGGGAGCAGACAGAGGAGAGAGAGGCCCGCCACCTCATCTACCACGTCTTTGTCATGAGGATTGGCACGGGAGAGACATTCTATACAGGCGGCAAAGGTAGACAGAGGGCTCACACCAACCCCCATCCTTACCTTTAGGGCCTGCAGTTCCTGCTGTAGGAGTTGTCCTCAGCTCTTGCAGCCTGTACTGAATGGTAAGGAGCTGCCTAGAGCACATGCACTCCAGCTCTGTAGCACAGAAGCACAGAAGTACATACGGTACACTCCCCACCCCCACCCTCATGACCCAAACCAATGCAGTTTGGCACCATGTTGAATCCAGAGCCATTGTGAGAGCACCCCCTGCCCTGGGGACAGTAGCCACAGCTTTCCCCAGCCTTAACACTCCGCTGCCATCCCAGCATGCTCACACGAGTTGCTACATTCCCCTGATCCCAGAGCCTTGAGGCCTGGATCCAGGAGTGGCTGGGACCCAGCCATACAGGTCTGAAAAGTCAACTCCAGGCCTCCTGGACCACCGTACCCTCACACCCACAGCCAGACATGAGACAACCAGGACCCCTGCCATTCCACCTTCTCTGCCTCAGTCCTGTGAGTCCAAGCTTCAAACCCAGAAGAACAAGTCACAGGTCTCCACATTAAAACACAGGTGAGTAGCCCTTTACCAGTGGAAGTGGAGCTCATCTAAACCCTCCCAGAGAAGCAGCCAGGAGGTCTCACCCTCAACAGTTCTTCTTAGCAGCAATGCCAATGTACCATGAAGCAGCTGACAGGGACCACAGTGTTGGATCTGTGTTTTGGCTTCCAACAGTGTCTGAGAAGCACCTGGCTGTGCTCCTTCGGCACCAACATTAAGGGGCCTCACTCACAGTCCAAGCAGTGGCTGTCTGCGCCCCCTCTTTCGCCTCATCTGTCAGAATAGCCGAGTGCAACAAAACAGCTGGACACGGCCCCTCTCTGCTGCGGCATTATAGCATTCTTCCCCACAGCCAGAGAAGTGACCAACTGGGACTCACTGCCACAGCCCCAACTACCAGCCGCACCCACTGCCAGGTATCAATGCGGGGAAATAAGACACACGAAAAATAAAAAAATTAAAAGACGGGAACATGACACCACCAAAGAAACACAACAGTGCTCCTAGAATGGATCCCTACAAATCAGAAATCACCAACCTTCTGCCAAAGGAACTCATATCCTCAATTGGAAAGAGCTCACTGTGATACAAGGGAATACAGACAAACAAACCAGTGAAATCAGTTAAACCGTTCACGTTCTAAATGACCACTTTAGCAAACACATAGCTACTATTAAATGTCAAACAGAATTTCTCCAATAGAAGCATACCTTGAATGGAATAAAAAAAATTTTTTAAACTGCGTCATTATCCAAGAGTCTCAAAGACAGACTACATCATGAGAAGTAATAATGTCTAATCTTGAAGACAAATGTTTGGAAATAACCCAGTAAGATGAAAAATAGTGGGTGGGGTGGAAGGAAGGAAAATAAACAAACAAAGCCTACAAGACTTTGGGGAGGTGATCAAGATAGCAAATATTTGAATTACAGGCATTCCAGAAGGGAAAGAAAGCAAAAAAGGTAGTGAAAGCAAATTTAAAAGTATAAGAGCTGAAAACCTACCACCCTAGTCTTGGGGAAGATATGAACATCCAAATCTAGGAAACTCAAAGTTTCCAAATAGATCTATTTGATTCGACCTGAAAAGATCTTCACCGAGACACACGGTAGGCAAACTGTCACGAGTTAAAGACTAAGGAAGATTTCTACAAAGAGCAACAGAATAGCATCATCACACAGAAGGGCATCCCCTTTAGACTAACAGCAGACTACTTTCAGCAGAAACCATACAAGCCAGGAGAGAATGGGAGGATATATACAAAAGCAGTGAGAGTAGAAAAACTGCCAGCCAAGAATATGATAACCTGCAAAGCTATCTCCCATGAACCAAGGAGAAATAACTCACCAAAATTAAGAGAAATCATCATCGCCTCTTGATTCCTCTCAGACAAAGGAAAATGAAGGGAAATCATGACCACCATTTCAACCCTCCAAGAAACACTGAGGAGAGTCCTACACTCCATCTACAAGCGAAAGAATCATAATGATCATCCTGAAACACCAAAGTATATAACCCACGCTGGCGGTCTAACACAGATACACCAATGAGAAAGAGAAAAGAGTCAAACCTCATCTTCAATACAGAAAACCACCCACCCACAAAGAGAAACCATGACAGACAAGGAGAGGAACAAAGACTATACAAAACTATTGAAAAACAACCAAGACAATCCCAAGGCAACGACATCATATGTCAATAACATACCTTAAATTTAAAAACATTATATGTCACGATTAAAAGACACAGACTGTCTGAATGCATAAAGAAAACGTGACCCATTCATGTACTGCCTATGAGAGACAGAGCTGACCTTCAAAGACACACTTAGACTGAAAGAGCAGGGATGGAGGAAGATATTCCAAAAAAATGAAAAACTAAGCCAGCCCAAATACCTATACTTATATCCTAAATCAAACACCGGGAAAACCTGGTCTAAGAGATGAGGAAGGGCATTGCGTAACGTTAAAGGGATCAATACAGCAAGAGGATGTAACACTTATAAATAGGTATGCACCCAACACTGGAGCAATCACATATATAAAGCAAATATCAGATCAAAGGGAGAGATTGACACCGACACCATAAGAGTTGGGGATTTGAACACCCCACTCTCAGCATTGGACACATCATAGGGAAGGAAAAATCAATAAGGCAACCCACGTGCATTTCTATAGCACCATACACCAGATGGACCTAACAGACAGAGCATTTCATCCAACAGCTGCAGAATGCACACTGAACCCAACAGCACATTTATAATCGACTATATGTTTGACCACCAAATAGGTCCCGACAACTTCACATAAATCAAACTCCTATCAACTATACTTTCTGACCATGATGGAAACAAACTGGAAATCAATAATTAGAAGAACTTGGAAAACTAGACAAATGTCTGGAAATTAAACAACATACTTTTGAACAACCACAGGGTCAAAGAAGAGATGACTAAGGAAACCAAAACATTTCCTGAAACTACTGAAGTCAGAAGCACAACTTAGCAAACCTATGGGATACAGCCAAGTCAGAATTACGGGGAAAGGTCCAGCAACCCCACTGCTGGGTGTAGATCACAAAGAATGGTTATCATCATTTTGAAAGGATTTGTACAGGCCCGTGTTTATTGCGGTTATGTTTACAACAGCTCAGAGTTGGAACCAACCTAAGCGGAAATCAGCACATGACTGGGTAAGGACAATGTGTATATATGCACAATGGAATACCACCCTGCCAAAAAAAGGGACTGAAATTCTGCCATTCGCTTTGAGATGTTTCCATTAAGTCAAATAATCCAGGCAAACGGTGAGAAAAACGGGACCTCATTCGTAATGGGAACACAAAATAAACGGAAAGGAGAGGAGAAAAACAGAGAGAGAAAGAGAAAAAGAAAGAGAGAGAGAAGCAAGCAAAGAAAGAAAGAGAAACACACAGCAATCACAGTCACACCGTGAAATTTCAGGAAGAGAGAAGACAATTGTGGTTACTAGAGGTGGGAAACGGAAAGGGGAGGGAGAGGAGTGTCAGCGAGAGATTGAATAACAGCCACAAGGAATGATCATATTTTAAATGACCGATATGGTAATTATGCTGATATGATCATCACACATGGTACCACAGATATTGATACTCAACACTGTTCCCCACAATTGTAGAAAAATCAAATTTTACGGAAAAACAAAACAAAACAGAACAGAACAAAACCAAAGAGCTCTAGTGTTAAAGAGCAAGAAAGGGCGAACTACAGCCAATGACCAATGACTGTATAACTTCAAGTAGTAACTACAGAGAATGAATGTTGAATGTTCTCCCCACCAAGAGGTCACAATTCTTTAAGGTGAAACATATGGTACAGCACTTCCGGAGACGGGCATAGCTTAGAGGTTACCAGAAATGAGGGAAAGTGAATAATGAGTAGTGATGGGTAAGTAGGTACGCAATTTATACTTAGGATGACAAAAAATGGCTTAGAAATAGATAGAGGTAGTGGTTATGCAGCATGGCAAATGGAATTAAGTCCATGCACTCCTATGTTTAAAAATGCTTAACATCGAAATTCTCATGCTATATTTGTTTTGCCACAATAAAAAGCAAAAATGAAATGAAATATAACCTGTCTGTTACCACACTAATTGACCACCAAGACAATGAGGTCTGCCACAAATGCTTTGCTGGTCTCATCTCTCTCCATGCCCGGTTCTGGGGCTGCTCTTATACACAGATCTGACAAATGAGGGAATACCGACTCTAACAGCACGTGCAACGCATCAAAGCTCCCCTCAAGCATAATGCTCCTCTTCTTGCACATACAAGAAATGGGCATCATTTCTTCGCACTTTCTAAGCCCTATCCTTCTGATATGCGTTGCCCAGATTTCACCCTCCGTGGTCCATTGTTCATTACTTACAGAACCACTAAATTTCAACGGAGAAGCAAACGGTGTGGATCAATTTAGTCCACATTCTCAAGGCATAGATTAACTCAGAGATTTTAAGAACCACAAAGCATACAGTTAAAATTTTTGTTCAGTTCTGCACACTATGGACAAAAACGAAAATCACATTGTAGGAGATATTTTCAAAGTCTAAAGAGAATAGGTCCGAACACATACAATCAACTCCTACAAATCAAGAAGAAACTAGAAAGAAAACCAATGCCAAAGATAGGAAAGAAAAACACGAAGGTTAATGAATAATCAGAAGTCATTAAAAATGTCCAAACTCATTAGTGGTTAGAGAAATAGAACTTCAAATAACAAGAGTCAATCACTTTTTTACTTAAACGAGTACCATTCAAAGGCTAGGTCATGCCAAGTTTGGGAACGTAACGTGAGGACACGAGAATTGCAGTGTTAGGGTTTGGACTAGTACAGACCTTCTGGAGACTAACCCGGCAGTACTTGGTAAAATTACATGTGCACACACCGTTTCTCCCAACAGTTCCGAACTCGGCGCAATCTCACAGAGGTCCGTAGGGGCCGTGTGTTCACTGTGGAAATGTGGAGAAGAGGAGCTGGGGGCGGTCAAGTGTGCATCACTGACATAGAGAGTGGGCAACATCTCGTGTATGAAGCACACGGAGCACCATGCGGCAACCGGAAAGAATGGACTAAATGTGCATACAGAGGCACAGATGGATCTTTCAACAACAATCGTGCTGTGAGAAGAAAAAAACTCTTAGGAAAAGGTGCATAATAATACCATTCATGTAGATTGAAAATGCATAATAGAATGACCACCACTCACAGAACTTTCATGGAAAGAAATGGGTGGGTGGCCACCTATGAGATACCATGAATTACAGCATGGCCGTGAATGAGGGATGGGCTTGAGAATGGAAATAAGAGGAGTAGAGAAAAATTAACAGGTTAATATAGCAAATAAACATTCGCAACTAGACAGCATCCTGTGTGGACCAACAATGACGTGAAACGAACAGGGAAGGAAAAGCTGTGTGAGCACATCGATTGTGCCCCTGCCAAAGCTGGTGTTCTTGGAAACACATCCTTCCATGTGCCAAAGATTTTGCTTTCTCAAACCTGGTTCTTACCTCTGATATTCAAGACCTATCAGGATTTGGTGAACACTGGGGGCTGACTAGCACAACCCCTGCCCACAACGCTTTTGGTTTTACCCTCTTCAGCGAACACCGTCCACATGACACACTACTGTTCAAAGACGGGTGGTCAAAAGTCTTCCAGGAAGTGTTCCCTTCACGCATACACAGACAAGGTTTTTAATGAGACCTGACGCTCTTGGCCATTTGTCCATCCTTCTGTTCCTTCCTTGCCCAGACCATGAACATGATGTCGGTCATACACCGCACCCACTTTGAAACCATGAGGGACAAAGTCACACAGCAAAAGGGGGAGAACAGGAATGGGAGGAGAGAGAGAAGGATCAAGGTCCTTTCTGATTTCCTTGAGCAGCTGCAATAGCCTTATCTGCTGACTCCAAGATTTCTCATTTCTCCTCTTGCAAAATGTGGTAACATTAAACTAGCAGTCTTGCCTCTTGATTACCAAGACTCAAACCCAGGTTCCAGCCACTCACTTCTCGACCTGTGCCTTACATCTCAAGACTAGGTTCCTTTTCCCATTGATCTCCCTATCCCAATCCTTTATTCACGCAAGGTATGAGATTTCGAGGGTGAGATTTGTGTTCACGTTTCATTATATACGTAACAAATTAACCTTCATAAATGACAAGTTATGAGCAGGAGGTAATACTTGTATTCGAAGAGTTAAAGAAAACAAATTATTTTATATTAAGTTTCGGTCCCCCCGCTTTCCATCAGGCCACAAATCCTGAAATCCATTGTCACCCTGATACACATGAGACCGGACTTCTCAGGAAACAAAGCCTTTTATTCAGAAACTGCTTTTGTTGTTCCACTCTAGTAACTCCAATCCTATAGCCCTCCCTGGGCTTCTGCACATAGCCCCACGTGCGAAGACGGAGAAAAGGATGTAGGGATTCATGTTTGAAAAGTGATCGGGATAAGATCTTTGGTTTCCAGGGATGTGATGAAACCCCTCAGTCACCGTCAGCTGAAGACAGATCCTTCGACATTAAATCAGGTCCCCCGCAGACAATAATCAATTCTTACTTCGGAGTGAAGTGAAAGGATAGGGAGGATTTCTACCGCCATTGTACTTGGAGTGGTCATTTCAGAGGCAAGAAGGATCTGCCGTCATGGGAATCAGCAAGAGGTATAGTATTTTCTGTAGCAAAGTGGCCGGTAGCCACAGGAGCCAGAGCCATATCCACAGCCTAGTCCATATTTAGAGCCGTATCCACAGCCAGAGCCGTATCCACAGTTGGAGCCACAGCCAGAGCCACAGCCACTGCCAGAACCACAGCCACCGCAAGAGCCGTATCCACAGCCAGAGCCACAGCCACCGCAAGAGCCGTATCCACAGCCGGGGCCACATCCACAGCCAGAGCCGTATCCACAGCCAGAGCCGCAGCCAGAGCCATATCCACAGTCAGAGCCACAGCCACTGCAAGAGCCACATCCGCAGCCAGAGCCGTATCCACAACCGCAGCCACAGCCGGAGCCACAGCCCCCACAGGAGTTTCCACCGTAGTTGCCACACATCGTGTCAGGAGGTGAGGTTTCAGTCAAGAGGTAGGAGGATATTGCTGAAGTGTGAGTGTCGTCCTCTCTTCCAGGACCTTTATATACTTACTGGGATGAATAGGTCAACCCTCACGTGGGCTTTGTTCTCTCATTTAACAACCATTTGCCTAAAATGAGCTCATTCTGTGGGCAATCATTTTGTTAGGGATTTATAATTGATTTCCTGCTTCCCCAGGAATTTTCTCAAGCCTTGAAAGAAAAGGATCCATTTTCGATGGACCCAAGCTGACACAACCATCATTGAATTTTATGACCATGACATAACACATCACCAAAACATGTTTCATCTATAAATGTGTGTTTCGTTATCGCACTGCACTGTCAAGGTCTTTGAAAGCACTTACTGAAGAAGAAGCTCTACTCAATACTATTAAAAGTATCACCAGCAGCAGCACGTTGGTTCCCATTTTCTCCTACCTCCGTACTTTGTCTTTTTCCAGCAAAATGTCTCTAACATACTTGCATAGACTTTGGGCAATAAATTGAGTATTTCCAAATGCTACAACCACGCCCTGAAATGTTCTCCATCTCCCTGAAGGAAAGCTTGCCTATCCCCGCCTTTTCCAAGCAGATCATGACTTTCTCGCTTTCTCTGGGACAAAATTGTTTCTTTCTGAAACCCCTGCTGGTCAGTTATGTACACAGACGTATCATTTCTCCTATATATGAAAAGACACACTTACCCAAAGGCGTCCACGTCGAATGAGAAACAGGCCTGAGATCAACAAGATCTTTGTGAAAGTTCGATTGTTCAATGCAAGACTGTCTGTGGGTTTACTCGGACGACTCTCATATTGGTGCTATAGATCCATGCTTCCCAATAAAGGGTAAAGCCAATCGGTGAGTGATACTCCCAGACTTCACAGTAGTATTCTCATTTTTGTCTTATCTGTCTTCTCCAAAAAAAAAACAAAAAACAAAAAAAACAAAACTCTACTTTAAAATGTAATTTACTTATCGTACTTTTTGTTTGGATACCTTGCAATTAGGAAATGAGTAATCGTTGACCTTTCTGAGGTACTTAGTTCTTTTTTAAACGTTTTGTAGAATTCAGCAGTGAAGCCATCAGGTTATGAGCTTTCTTTCAATGGGAGACCATTGACAACTGACTTCTTATTGTTCCCTTCATCATTTCCATTTCTTCATGAATTATTTTGGTTAGGTCGTATGGACTTGGTAATTGATCCATTTCTTCTAGGTTATCCAATTTATTGGCACGACACTGCGCATAGTGGCCTCATGAATTTTATTGCTGTGGTATCAGTGGCAAAGTCTCCTCTTTATTTCTGTGTTTATTTATTTCAGTCTTCTCCCTTTTCTTCCTCATTCAATGCAGCTCTGACATTTTGTTGATTTTTATTAATAAACAAAAACTCTCCTGATCTTTCTGAATGCATTTGACTTTCTGTTTCATTTATTTCTGTTCCGATCTTTATTATCCTCTGTCTTCTGCGAACTATGGCATAGATTGTTTATTTGTATTCTGGTTCACTAGAGGGTCAAGTCAGGTTGTCTACATGGGACAGTTGCTTGTTTGATACAGGTGTTTAGTGTTACAAACCCCGTCCTCTTAGAGCTGCTTTTGCTAAATTTTAGAAGTTCTGGTGTGTTGTGTTTCCATTTTTGTTTGCATGCATCCAGAAATGTTTTACCTTTCCTTTTTCTTTCTTCTTTGACACTTTGGTGGTTAGGTCCATAGTTCTTAATTTCTCCATGTTTGTGAAATTTCTGGACTTCCTTCTATTAGTTATTTCTAGTTACATCCTTGTGTTCAGAAAACATGCTGGATAAGTCGATAAGCTTCTGAAAATGTTAGGACTTGTTTTGAGACCTTATTTGTGATTTCTTCATGGAAAGGTTCCATGCAGATTTGAGAATAATGTGTACTGTGCTGCTATTTAATAACATGTTCTGTATACATCGCTTATATCCGTTTCATCTAAAACGTAGTTCCAGACTAAATGCTCCTGACTGATTCTCTATCGAAATGATCTAGCCAGTGTTGAAAGTGGAGTCGTTACTTTTCGTACACTTATGGTTTTACAGATATCTCTCTCTCTCTTGAGTGCTACTAATACCTTGAGGTCTATTAAACTTTGCTTTGTATATGTAGGTGCTCCGATGATGGGTGTATGCATATTCCCAATTGTTCTATTTCTGGATCAACTGAACCTTTGAAAATATATGATGAAATTCCTTCTCTTTTGTTTGTTTGAGACATTTTGAATTACAAACAGATGTAAGATTTCAGTATACTCCGACATACTCTCTACCTTTTTTAATAGCATGGAAGACCTTCTTCCATCCTTTCACAATCAGTCTATAGCTGACGTTAAAGGTAAAGTGAGTCACTTAAAGCAGCACAGAGTCTCGTCTTCTGTTTCACTCTCCCTGGGTTTTTTTTTTTTCTTTTCTTTTTTCTCTCTTTTATTGGTCTGTTCAGTAATCGTATGTCTTGGGTTGGACAATTTATTCCATTTAGATTTCAGGTAATTATTGCTATGTAAGGAATTACAACTGCCATCTTGTTTATGCTTCTCTCCTTTTCTTGTAATGTTTCCCTTTGCGATTAGATGGCAACTTTCTCTGGGTCATGTACACCTAGCAGTGAGTAGTCGCTGACATCCCTGCAAAAATTCAAGTAAGAGGAGTTGGGGTAAGATGGCCATCTAGAGGTGTGCAGGGCAAGTAGATCTCACCCAAAAGCTCCAATACAACTCATACATATTAACGTCATTGGGAGCATGTGTGGGAGAGTGCACGAGAGTATCAGAGTTTGGTGAGATCCCATGGAGCCCAGAACCCGAAAATGGGAGCAGAGAGAGGAGAGAGAGGCCCGCCACCTCATCTACCACGTCTTTGTCATGAGGATTGGCACGGGAGAGACATTCTATACAGGCGGCAAAGGTAGACAGAGGGCTCACACCAACCCCCATCCTTACCTTTAGGGCCTGCAGTTCCTGCTGTAGGAGTTGTCCTCAGCTCTTGCAGCCTGTACTGAATGGTAAGGAGCTGCCTAGAGCACATGCACTCCAGCTCTGTAGCACAGAAGCACAGAAGTACATACGGTACACTCCCCACCCCCACCCTCATGACCCAAACCAATGCAGTTTGGCACCATGTTGAATCCAGAGCCATTGTGAGAGCACCCCCTGCCCTGGGGACAGTAGCCACAGCTTTCCCCAGCCTTAACACTCCGCTGCCATCCCAGCATGCTCACACGAGTTGCTACATTCCCCTGATCCCAGAGCCTTGAGGCCTGGATCCAGGAGTGGCTGGGACCCAGCCATACAGGTCTGAAAAGTCAACTCCAGGCCTCCTGGACCACCGTACCCTCACACCCACAGCCAGACATGAGACAACCAGGACCCCTGCCATTCCACCTTCTCTGCCTCAGTCCTGTGAGTCCAAGCTTCAAACCCAGAAGAACAAGTCACAGGTCTCCACATTAAAACACAGGTGAGTAGCCCTTTACCAGTGGAAGTGGAGCTCATCTAAACCCTCCCAGAGAAGCAGCCAGGAGGTCTCACCCTCAACAGTTCTTCTTAGCAGCAATGCCAATGTACCATGAAGCAGCTGACAGGGACCACAGTGTTGGATCTGTGTTTTGGCTTCCAACAGTGTCTGAGAAGCACCTGGCTGTGCTCCTTCGGCACCAACATTAAGGGGCCTCACTCACAGTCCAAGCAGTGGCTGTCTGCGCCCCCTCTTTCGCCTCATCTGTCAGAATAGCCGAGTGCAACAAAACAGCTGGACACGGCCCCTCTCTGCTGCGGCATTATAGCATTCTTCCCCACAGCCAGAGAAGTGACCAACTGGGACTCACTGCCACAGCCCCAACTACCAGCCGCACCCACTGCCAGGTATCAATGCGGGGAAATAAGACACACGAAAAATAAAAAAATTAAAAGACGGGAACATGACACCACCAAAGAAACACAACAGTGCTCCTAGAATGGATCCCTACAAATCAGAAATCACCAACCTTCTGCCAAAGGAACTCATATCCTCAATTGGAAAGAGCTCACTGTGATACAAGGGAATACAGACAAACAAACCAGTGAAATCAGTTAAACCGTTCACGTTCTAAATGACCACTTTAGCAAACACATAGCTACTATTAAATGTCAAACAGAATTTCTCCAATAGAAGCATACCTTGAATGGAATAAAAAAAATTTTTTAAACTGCGTCATTATCCAAGAGTCTCAAAGACAGACTACATCATGAGAAGTAATAATGTCTAATCTTGAAGACAAATGTTTGGAAATAACCCAGTAAGATGAAAAATAGTGGGTGGGGTGGAAGGAAGGAAAATAAACAAACAAAGCCTACAAGACTTTGGGGAGGTGATCAAGATAGCAAATATTTGAATTACAGGCATTCCAGAAGGGAAAGAAAGCAAAAAAGGTAGTGAAAGCAAATTTAAAAGTATAAGAGCTGAAAACCTACCACCCTAGTCTTGGGGAAGATATGAACATCCAAATCTAGGAAACTCAAAGTTTCCAAATAGATCTATTTGATTCGACCTGAAAAGATCTTCACCGAGACACACGGTAGGCAAACTGTCACGAGTTAAAGACTAAGGAAGATTTCTACAAAGAGCAACAGAATAGCATCATCACACAGAAGGGCATCCCCTTTAGACTAACAGCAGACTACTTTCAGCAGAAACCATACAAGCCAGGAGAGAATGGGAGGATATATACAAAAGCAGTGAGAGTAGAAAAACTGCCAGCCAAGAATATGATAACCTGCAAAGCTATCTCCCATGAACCAAGGAGAAATAACTCACCAAAATTAAGAGAAATCATCATCGCCTCTTGATTCCTCTCAGACAAAGGAAAATGAAGGGAAATCATGACCACCATTTCAACCCTCCAAGAAACACTGAGGAGAGTCCTACACTCCATCTACAAGCGAAAGAATCATAATGATCATCCTGAAACACCAAAGTATATAACCCACGCTGGCGGTCTAACACAGATACACCAATGAGAAAGAGAAAAGAGTCAAACCTCATCTTCAATACAGAAAACCACCCACCCACAAAGAGAAACCATGACAGACAAGGAGAGGAACAAAGACTATACAAAACTATTGAAAAACAACCAAGACAATCCCAAGGCAACGACATCATATGTCAATAACATACCTTAAATTTAAAAACATTATATGTCACGATTAAAAGACACAGACTGTCTGAATGCATAAAGAAAACGTGACCCATTCATGTACTGCCTATGAGAGACAGAGCTGACCTTCAAAGACACACTTAGACTGAAAGAGCAGGGATGGAGGAAGATATTCCAAAAAAATGAAAAACTAAGCCAGCCCAAATACCTATACTTATATCCTAAATCAAACACCGGGAAAACCTGGTCTAAGAGATGAGGAAGGGCATTGCGTAACGTTAAAGGGATCAATACAGCAAGAGGATGTAACACTTATAAATAGGTATGCACCCAACACTGGAGCAATCACATATATAAAGCAAATATCAGATCAAAGGGAGAGATTGACACCGACACCATAAGAGTTGGGGATTTGAACACCCCACTCTCAGCATTGGACACATCATAGGGAAGGAAAAATCAATAAGGCAACCCACGTGCATTTCTATAGCACCATACACCAGATGGACCTAACAGACAGAGCATTTCATCCAACAGCTGCAGAATGCACACTGAACCCAACAGCACATTTATAATCGACTATATGTTTGACCACCAAATAGGTCCCGACAACTTCACATAAATCAAACTCCTATCAACTATACTTTCTGACCATGATGGAAACAAACTGGAAATCAATAATTAGAAGAACTTGGAAAACTAGACAAATGTCTGGAAATTAAACAACATACTTTTGAACAACCACAGGGTCAAAGAAGAGATGACTAAGGAAACCAAAACATTTCCTGAAACTACTGAAGTCAGAAGCACAACTTAGCAAACCTATGGGATACAGCCAAGTCAGAATTACGGGGAAAGGTCCAGCAACCCCACTGCTGGGTGTAGATCACAAAGAATGGTTATCATCATTTTGAAAGGATTTGTACAGGCCCGTGTTTATTGCGGTTATGTTTACAACAGCTCAGAGTTGGAACCAACCTAAGCGGAAATCAGCACATGACTGGGTAAGGACAATGTGTATATATGCACAATGGAATACCACCCTGCCAAAAAAAGGGACTGAAATTCTGCCATTCGCTTTGAGATGTTTCCATTAAGTCAAATAATCCAGGCAAACGGTGAGAAAAACGGGACCTCATTCGTAATGGGAACACAAAATAAACGGAAAGGAGAGGAGAAAAACAGAGAGAGAAAGAGAAAAAGAAAGAGAGAGAGAAGCAAGCAAAGAAAGAAAGAGAAACACACAGCAATCACAGTCACACCGTGAAATTTCAGGAAGAGAGAAGACAATTGTGGTTACTAGAGGTGGGAAACGGAAAGGGGAGGGAGAGGAGTGTCAGCGAGAGATTGAATAACAGCCACAAGGAATGATCATATTTTAAATGACCGATATGGTAATTATGCTGATATGATCATCACACATGGTACCACAGATATTGATACTCAACACTGTTCCCCACAATTGTAGAAAAATCAAATTTTACGGAAAAACAAAACAAAACAGAACAGAACAAAACCAAAGAGCTCTAGTGTTAAAGAGCAAGAAAGGGCGAACTACAGCCAATGACCAATGACTGTATAACTTCAAGTAGTAACTACAGAGAATGAATGTTGAATGTTCTCCCCACCAAGAGGTCACAATTCTTTAAGGTGAAACATATGGTACAGCACTTCCGGAGACGGGCATAGCTTAGAGGTTACCAGAAATGAGGGAAAGTGAATAATGAGTAGTGATGGGTAAGTAGGTACGCAATTTATACTTAGGATGACAAAAAATGGCTTAGAAATAGATAGAGGTAGTGGTTATGCAGCATGGCAAATGGAATTAAGTCCATGCACTCCTATGTTTAAAAATGCTTAACATCGAAATTCTCATGCTATATTTGTTTTGCCACAATAAAAAGCAAAAATGAAATGAAATATAACCTGTCTGTTACCACACTAATTGACCACCAAGACAATGAGGTCTGCCACAAATGCTTTGCTGGTCTCATCTCTCTCCATGCCCGGTTCTGGGGCTGCTCTTATACACAGATCTGACAAATGAGGGAATACCGACTCTAACAGCACGTGCAACGCATCAAAGCTCCCCTCAAGCATAATGCTCCTCTTCTTGCACATACAAGAAATGGGCATCATTTCTTCGCACTTTCTAAGCCCTATCCTTCTGATATGCGTTGCCCAGATTTCACCCTCCGTGGTCCATTGTTCATTACTTACAGAACCACTAAATTTCAACGGAGAAGCAAACGGTGTGGATCAATTTAGTCCACATTCTCAAGGCATAGATTAACTCAGAGATTTTAAGAACCACAAAGCATACAGTTAAAATTTTTGTTCAGTTCTGCACACTATGGACAAAAACGAAAATCACATTGTAGGAGATATTTTCAAAGTCTAAAGAGAATAGGTCCGAACACATACAATCAACTCCTACAAATCAAGAAGAAACTAGAAAGAAAACCAATGCCAAAGATAGGAAAGAAAAACACGAAGGTTAATGAATAATCAGAAGTCATTAAAAATGTCCAAACTCATTAGTGGTTAGAGAAATAGAACTTCAAATAACAAGAGTCAATCACTTTTTTACTTAAACGAGTACCATTCAAAGGCTAGGTCATGCCAAGTTTGGGAACGTAACGTGAGGACACGAGAATTGCAGTGTTAGGGTTTGGACTAGTACAGACCTTCTGGAGACTAACCCGGCAGTACTTGGTAAAATTACATGTGCACACACCGTTTCTCCCAACAGTTCCGAACTCGGCGCAATCTCACAGAGGTCCGTAGGGGCCGTGTGTTCACTGTGGAAATGTGGAGAAGAGGAGCTGGGGGCGGTCAAGTGTGCATCACTGACATAGAGAGTGGGCAACATCTCGTGTATGAAGCACACGGAGCACCATGCGGCAACCGGAAAGAATGGACTAAATGTGCATACAGAGGCACAGATGGATCTTTCAACAACAATCGTGCTGTGAGAAGAAAAAAACTCTTAGGAAAAGGTGCATAATAATACCATTCATGTAGATTGAAAATGCATAATAGAATGACCACCACTCACAGAACTTTCATGGAAAGAAATGGGTGGGTGGCCACCTATGAGATACCATGAATTACAGCATGGCCGTGAATGAGGGATGGGCTTGAGAATGGAAATAAGAGGAGTAGAGAAAAATTAACAGGTTAATATAGCAAATAAACATTCGCAACTAGACAGCATCCTGTGTGGACCAACAATGACGTGAAACGAACAGGGAAGGAAAAGCTGTGTGAGCACATCGATTGTGCCCCTGCCAAAGCTGGTGTTCTTGGAAACACATCCTTCCATGTGCCAAAGATTTTGCTTTCTCAAACCTGGTTCTTACCTCTGATATTCAAGACCTATCAGGATTTGGTGAACACTGGGGGCTGACTAGCACAACCCCTGCCCACAACGCTTTTGGTTTTACCCTCTTCAGCGAACACCGTCCACATGACACACTACTGTTCAAAGACGGGTGGTCAAAAGTCTTCCAGGAAGTGTTCCCTTCACGCATACACAGACAAGGTTTTTAATGAGACCTGACGCTCTTGGCCATTTGTCCATCCTTCTGTTCCTTCCTTGCCCAGACCATGAACATGATGTCGGTCATACACCGCACCCACTTTGAAACCATGAGGGACAAAGTCACACAGCAAAAGGGGGAGAACAGGAATGGGAGGAGAGAGAGAAGGATCAAGGTCCTTTCTGATTTCCTTGAGCAGCTGCAATAGCCTTATCTGCTGACTCCAAGATTTCTCATTTCTCCTCTTGCAAAATGTGGTAACATTAAACTAGCAGTCTTGCCTCTTGATTACCAAGACTCAAACCCAGGTTCCAGCCACTCACTTCTCGACCTGTGCCTTACATCTCAAGACTAGGTTCCTTTTCCCATTGATCTCCCTATCCCAATCCTTTATTCACGCAAGGTATGAGATTTCGAGGGTGAGATTTGTGTTCACGTTTCATTATATACGTAACAAAATAACCTTCATAAATGACAAGTTATGAGCAAGAGGTAATACTTGGATTCGAAGAGTTAAAGAAAACAAATTATTTTATATTAAGTTTCGGTCCCCCCGCTTTCCATCAGGCCACAAATCCTGAAATCCATTGTCACCCTGATACACATGAGACCGGACTTCTCAGGAAACAAAGCCTTTTATTCAGAAACTGCTTTTGTTGTTCCACTCTAGTAACTCCAATCCTATAGCCCTCCCTGGGCTTCTGCACATAGCCCCACGTGCGAAGACGGAGAAAAGGATGCAGGGATTCATGTTTGAAAAGTGATCGGGATAAGATCTTTGGTTTCCAGGGATGTGATGAAACCCCTCAGTCACCGTCAGCTGAAGACAGATCCTTCGACATTAAATCAGGTCCCCCACAGACAATAATCAATTCTTACTTCGGAGTGAAGTGAAAGGATAGGGAGGATTTCTACCGCCATTGTACTTGGAGTGGTCATTTCAGAGGCAAGAAGGATCTGCCGTCATGGGAATCAGCAAGAGGTATAGTATTTTCTGTAGCAAAGTGGCCGGTAGCCACAGGAGCCAGAGCCATATCCACAGCCATAGCGGGAGCCATATCCACAGCCTAGTCCATATTTAGAGCCGTATCCATAGCCAGAGCCGTATCCACAGTTGGAGCCACAGCCAGAGCCACAGCCACAGCCAGAGCCACAGCCACCGCAAGAGCCGTATCCACAGCCAGAGCCACAGCCACCGCAAGAGCCGTATCCACAGCCGGGGCCACATCCACAGCCAGAGCCGTATCCACAGCCAGAGCCGCAGCCAGAGCCATATCCACAGTCAGAGCCACAGCCACCGCAAGAGCCGCATCTGCAGCCAGAGCCGTATCCACAACCGCAGCCACAGCCGGAGCCACAGCCCCCACAGGAGTTTCCACCGTAGTTGCCACACATCGTGTCAGGAGGTGAGGTTTCAGTCAAGAGGTAGGAGGATATTGCTGAAGTGTGAGTGTCGTCCTCTCTTCCAGGACCTTTATATACTTACTGGGATGAATAGGTCAACCCTCACGTGGGCTTGGTTCTCTCATTTAACAACCATTTGCCTAAAATGAGCTCATTCTGTGGGCAATCATTTTGTTAGGGATTTATAATTGATTTCCTGCTTCCCCAGGAATTTTCTCAAGCCTTGAAAGAAAAGGATCCATTTTCGATGGACCCAAGCTGACACAACCATCATTGAATTTTATGACCATGACATAACACATCACCAAAACATGTTTCATCTATAAATGTGTGTTTCGTTATCGCACTGCACTGTCAAGGTCTTTGAAAGCACTTACTGAAGAAGAAGCTCTACTCAATACTATTAAAAGTATCACCAGCAGCAGCACGTTGGTTCCCATTTTCTCCTACCTCCGTACTTTGTCTTTTTCCAGCAAAATGACTCTAACTTACTTGCATAGACTTTGGGCAATAAATTGAGTATTTCCAAATGCTACAACCACGCCCTGAAATGTTCTCCATCTCCCTGAAGGAAAGCTTGCCTATCCCCGCCTTTTCCAAGCAGATCATGACTTTCTCGCTTTCTCTGGGACAAAATTGTTTCTTTCTGAAACCCCTGCTGGTCAGTTATGTACACAGACGTATCATGTCTCCTATATATGAAAAGACACACTTACCCAAAGGCGTCCACGTCGAATGAGAAACAGGCCTGAGATCAACAAGATCTTTGTGAAAGTTCGATTGTTCAATGCAAGACTGTCTGTGGGTTTACTCGGACGACTCTCATATTGGTGCTATAGATCCATGCTTCCCAATAAAGGGTAAAGCCAATCGGTGAGTGATACTCCCAGACTTCACAGTAGTATTCTCATTTTTGTCTTATCTGTCTTCTCCAAAAAAAAAAACAAAAAACAAAAAAAACAAAACTCTACTTTAAAATGTAATTTACTTATCGTACTTTTTGTTTGGATACCTTGCAATTAGGAAATGAGTAATCGTTGACCTTTCTGAGGTACTTAGTTCTTTTTTAAACGTTTTGTAGAATTCAGCAGTGAAGCCATCAGGTTATGAGCTTTCTTTCAATGGGAGACCATTGACAACTGACTTCTTATTGTTCCCTTCATCATTTCCATTTCTTCATGAATTATTTTGGTTAGGTCGTATGGACTTGGTAATTGATCCATTTCTTCTAGGTTATCCAATTTATTGGCACGACACTGCGCATAGTGGCCTCATGAATTTTATTGCTGTGGTATCAGTGGCAAAGTCTCCTCTTTATTTCTGTGTTTATTTATTTCAGTCTTCTCCCTTTTCTTCCTCATTCAATGCAGCTCTGACATTTTGTTGATTTTTATTAATAAACAAAAACTCTCCTGATCTTTCTGAATGCATTTGACTTTCTGTTTCATTTATTTCTGTTCCGATCTTTATTATCCTCTGTCTTCTGCGAACTATGGCATAGATTGTTTATTTGTATTCTGGTTCACTAGAGGGTCAAGTCAGGTTGTCTACATGGGACAGTTGCTTGTTTGATACAGGTGTTTAGTGTTACAAACCCCGTCCTCTTAGAGCTGCTTTTGCTAAATTTTAGAAGTTCTGGTGTGTTGTGTTTCCATTTTTGTTTGCATGCATCCAGAAATGTTTTACCTTTCCTTTTTCTTTCTTCTTTGACACTTTGGTGGTTAGGTCCATAGTTCTTAATTTCTCCATGTTTGTGAAATTTCTGGACTTCCTTCTATTAGTTATTTCTAGTTACATCCTTGTGTTCAGAAAACATGCTGGATAAGTCGATAAGCTTCTGAAAATGTTAGGACTTGTTTTGAGACCTTATTTGTGATTTCTTCATGGAAAGGTTCCATGCAGATTTGAGAATAATGTGTACTGTGCTGCTATTTAATAACATGTTCTGTATACATCGCTTATATCCGTTTCATCTAAAACGTAGTTCCAGACTAAATGCTCCTGACTGATTCTCTATCGAAATGATCTAGCCAGTGTTGAAAGTGGAGTCGTTACTTTTCGTACACTTATGGTTTTACAGATATCTCTCTCTCTCTTGAGTGCTACTAATACCTTGAGGTCTATTAAACTTTGCTTTGTATATGTAGGTGCTCCGATGATGGGTGTATGCATATTCCCAATTGTTCTATTTCTGGATCAACTGAACCTTTGAAAATATATGATGAAATTCCTTCTCTTTTGTTTGTTTGAGACATTTTGAATTACAAACAGATGTAAGATTTCAGTATACTCCGACATACTCTCTACCTTTTTTAATAGCATGGAAGACCTTCTTCCATCCTTTCACAATCAGTCTATAGCTGACGTTAAAGGTAAAGTGAGTCACTTAAAGCAGCACAGAGTCTCGTCTTCTGTTTCACTCTCCCTGGGTTTTTTTTTTTTTTCTTTTCTTTTTTCTCTCTTTTATTGGTCTGTTCAGTAATCGTATGTCTTGGGTTGGACAATTTATTCCATTTAGATTTCAGGTAATTATTGCTATGTAAGGAATTACAACTGCCATCTTGTTTATGCTTCTCTCCTTTTCTTGTAATGTTTCCCTTTGCGATTAGATGGCAACTTTCTCTGGGTCATGTACACCTAGCAGTGAGTAGTCGCTGACATCCCTGCAAAAATTCAAGTAAGAGGAGTTGGGGTAAGATGGACATCTAGAGGTGTGCAGGGCAAGTAGATCTCACCCAAAAGCTCCAATACAACTCATACATATTAACGTCATTGGGAGCATGTGTGGGAGAGTGCACGAGAGTATCAGAGTTTGGTGAGATCCCATGGAGCCCAGAACCCGAAAATGGGAGCAGAGAGAGGAGAGAGAGGCCCGCCACCTCATCTACCACGTCTTTGTCATGAGGATTGGCACGGGAGAGACATTCTATACAGGCGGCAAAGGTAGACAGAGGGCTCACACCAACCCCCATCCTTACCTTTAGGGCCTGCAGTTCCTGCTGTAGGAGTTGTCCTCAGCTCTTGCAGCCTGTACTGAATGGTAAGGAGCTGCCTAGAGCACATGCACTCCAGCTCTGTAGCACAGAAGCACAGAAGTACATACGGTACACTCCCCACCCCCACCCTCATGACCCAAACCAATGCAGTTTGGCACCATGTTGAATCCAGAGCCATTGTGAGAGCACCCCCTGCCCTGGGGACAGTAGCCACAGCTTTCCCCAGCCTTAACACTCCGCTGCCATCCCAGCATGCTCACACGAGTTGCTACATTCCCCTGATCCCAGAGCCTTGAGGCCTGGATCCAGGAGTGGCTGGGACCCAGCCATACAGGTCTGAAAAGTCAACTCCAGGCCTCCTGGACCACCGTACCCTCACACCCACAGCCAGACATGAGACAACCAGGACCCCTGCCATTCCACCTTCTCTGCCTCAGTCCTGTGAGTCCAAGCTTCAAACCCAGAAGAACAAGTCACAGGTCTCCACATTAAAACACAGGTGAGTAGCCCTTTACCAGTGGAAGTGGAGCTCATCTAAACCCTCCCAGAGAAGCAGCCAGGAGGTCTCACCCTCAACAGTTCTTCTTAGCAGCAATGCCAATGTACCATGAAGCAGCTGACAGGGACCACAGTGTTAGATCTGTGTTTTGGCTTCCAACAGTGTCTGAGAAGCACCTGGCTGTGCTCCTTCGGCACCAACATTAAGGGGCCTCACTCACAGTCCAAGCAGTGGCTGTCTGCGCCCCCTCTTTCGCCTCATCTGTCAGAATAGCCGAGTGCAACAAAACAGCTGGACACGGCCCCTCTCTGCTGCGGCATTATAGCATTCTTCCCCACAGCCAGAGAAGTGACCAACTGGGACTCACTGCCACAGCCCCAACTACCAGCCGCACCCACTGCCAGGTATCAATGCGGGGAAATAAGACACACGAAAAATAAAAAAATTAAAAGACGGGAACATGACACCACCAAAGAAACACAACAGTGCTCCTAGAATGGATCCCTACAAATCAGAAATCACCAACCTTCTGCCAAAGGAACTCATATCCTCAATTGGAAAGAGCTCACTGTGATACAAGGGAATACAGACAAACAAACCAGTGAAATCAGTTAAACCGTTCACGTTCTAAATGACCACTTTAGCAAACACATAGCTACTATTAAATGTCAAACAGAATTTCTCCAATAGAAGCATACCTTGAATGGAATAAAAAAAATTTTTTAAACTGCGTCATTATCCAAGAGTCTCAAAGACAGACTACATCATGAGAAGTAATAATGTCTAATCTTGAAGACAAATGTTTGGAAATAACCCAGTAAGATGAAAAATAGTGGGTGGGGTGGAAGGAAGGAAAATAAACAAACAAAGCCTACAAGACTTTGGGGAGGTGATCAAGATAGCAAATATTTGAATTACAGGCATTCCAGAAGGGAAAGAAAGCAAAAAAGGTAGTGAAAGCAAATTTAAAAGTATAAGAGCTGAAAACCTACCACCCTAGTCTTGGGGAAGATATGAACATCCAAATCTAGGAAACTCAAAGTTTCCAAATAGATCTATTTGATTCGACCTGAAAAGATCTTCACCGAGACACACGGTAGGCAAACTGTCACGAGTTAAAGACTAAGGAAGATTTCTACAAAGAGCAACAGAATAGCATCATCACACAGAAGGGCATCCCCTTTAGACTAACAGCAGACTACTTTCAGCAGAAACCATACAAGCCAGGAGAGAATGGGAGGATATATACAAAAGCAGTGAGAGTAGAAAAACTGCCAGCCAAGAATATGATAACCTGCAAAGCTATCTCCCATGAACCAAGGAGAAATAACTCACCAAAATTAAGAGAAATCATCATCGCCTCTTGATTCCTCTCAGACAAAGGAAAATGAAGGGAAATCATGACCACCATTTCAACCCTCCAAGAAACACTGAGGAGAGTCCTACACTCCATCTACAAGCGAAAGAATCATAATGATCATCCTGAAACACCAAAGTATATAACCCACGCTGGCGGTCTAACACAGATACACCAATGAGAAAGAGAAAAGAGTCAAACCTCATCTTCAATACAGAAAACCACCCACCCACAAAGAGAAACCATGACAGACAATGAGAGGAACAAAGACTATACAAAACTATTGAAAAACAACCAAGACAATCCCAAGGCAACGACATCATATGTCAATAACATACCTTAAATTTAAAAACATTATATGTCACGATTAAAAGACACAGACATTCTGAATGCATAAAGAAAACGTGACCCATTCATGTACTGCCTATGAGAGACAGAGCTGACCTTCAAAGACACACTTAGACTGAAAGAGCAGGGATGGAGGAAGATATTCCAAAAAAATGAAAAACTAAGCCAGCCCAAATACCTATACTTATATCCTAAATCAAACACCGGGAAAACCTGGTCTAAGAGATGAGGAAGGGCATTGCGTAACGTTAAAGGGATCAATACAGCAAGAGGATGTAACACTTATAAATAGGTATGCACCCAACACTGGAGCAATCACATATATAAAGCAAATATCAGATCAAAGGGAGAGATTGACACCGACACCATAAGAGTTGGGGATTTGAACACCCCACTCTCAGCATTGGACACATCATAGGGAAGGAAAAATCAATAAGGCAACCCACATGCATTTCTATAGCACCATACACCAGATGGACCTAACAGACAGAGCATTTCATCCAACAGCTGCAGAATGCACACTGAACCCAACAGCACATTTATAATCGACTATATGTTTGACCACCAAATAGGTCCCAACAACTTCACATAAATCAAACTCCTATCAACTATACTTTCTGACCATGATGGAAACAAACTGGAAATCAATAATTAGAAGAACTTGGAAAACTAGACAAATGTCTGGAAATTAAACAACATACTTTTGAACAACCACAGGGTCAAAGAAGAGATGACTAAGGAAACCAAAACATTTCCTGAAACTACTGAAGTCAGAAGCACAACTTAGCAAACCTATGGGATACAGCCAAGTCAGAATTACGGGGAAAGGTCCAGCAACCCCACTGCTGGGTGTAGATCACAAAGAATGGTTATCATCATTTTGAAAGGATTTGTACAGGCCCGTGTTTATTGCGGTTATGTTTACAACAGCTCAGAGTTGGAACCAACCTAAGCGGAAATCAGCACATGACTGGGTAAGGACAATGTGTATATATGCACAATGGAATACCACCCTGCCAAAAAAAGGGACTGAAATTCTGCCATTCGCTTTGAGATGTTTCCATTAAGTCAAATAATCCAGGCAAACGGTGAGAAAAACGGGACCTCATTCGTAATGGGAACACAAAATAAACGGAAAGGAGAGGAGAAAAACAGAGAGAGAAAGAGAAAAAGAAAGAGAGAGAGAAGCAAGCAAAGAAAGAAAGAGAAACACACAGCAATCACAGTCACACCGTGAAATTTCAGGAAGAGAGAAGACAATTGTGGTTACTAGAGGTGGGAAACGGAAAGGGGAGGGAGAGGAGTGTCAGCGAGAGATTGAATAACAGCCACAAGGAATGATCATATTTTAAATGACCGATATGGTAATTATGCTGATATGATCATCACACATGGTACCACAGATATTGATACTCAACACTGTTCCCCACAATTGTAGAAAAATCAAATTTTACGGAAAAACAAAACAAAACAGAACAGAACAAAACCAAAGAGCTCTAGTGTTAAAGAGCAAGAAAGGGCGAACTACAGCCAATGACCAATGACTGTATAACTTCAAGTAGTAACTACAGAGAATGAATGTTGAATGTTCTCCCCACCAAGAGGTCACAATTCTTTAAGGTGAAACATATGGTACAGCACTTCCGGAGACGGGCATAGCTTAGAGGTTACCAGAAATGAGGGAAAGTGAATAATGAGTAGTGATGGGTAAGTAGGTACGCAATTTATACTTAGGATGACAAAAAATGGCTTAGAAATAGATAGAGGTAGTGGTTATGCAGCATGGCAAATGGAATTAAGTCCATGCACTCCTATGTTTAAAAATGCTTAACATCGAAATTCTCATGCTATATTTGTTTTGCCACAATAAAAAGCAAAAATGAAATGAAATATAACCTGTCTGTTACCACACTAATTGACCACCAAGACAATGAGGTCTGCCACAAATGCTTTGCTGGTCTCATCTCTCTCCATGCCCGGTTCTGGGGCTGCTCTTATACACAGATCTGACAAATGAGGGAATACCGACTCTAACAGCACGTGCAACGCATCAAAGCTCCCCTCAAGCATAATGCTCCTCTTCTTGCACATACAAGAAATGGGCATCATTTCTTCGCACTTTCTAAGCCCTATCCTTCTGATATGCGTTGCCCAGATTTCACCCTCCGTGGTCCATTGTTCATTACTTACAGAACCACTAAATTTCAACGGAGAAGCAAACGGTGTGGATCAATTTAGTCCACATTCTCAAGGCATAGATTAACTCAGAGATTTTAAGAACCACAAAGCATACAGTTAAAATTTTTGTTCAGTTCTGCACACTATGGACAAAAACGAAAATCACATTGTAGGAGATATTTTCAAAGTCTAAAGAGAATAGGTCCGAACACATACAATCAACTCCTACAAATCAAGAAGAAACTAGAAAGAAAACCAATGCCAAAGATAGGAAAGAAAAACACGAAGGTTAATGAATAATCAGAAGTCATTAAAAATGTCCAAACTCATTAGTGGTTAGAGAAATAGAACTTCAAATAACAAGAGTCAATCACTTTTTTACTTAAACGAGTACCATTCAAAGGCTAGGTCATGCCAAGTTTGGGAACGTAACGTGAGGACACGAGAATTGCAGTGTTAGGGTTTGGACTAGTACAGACCTTCTGGAGACTAACCCGGCAGTACTTGGTAAAATTACATGTGCACACACCGTTTCTCCCAACAGTTCCGAACTCGGCGCAATCTCACAGAGGTCCGTAGGGGCCGTGTGTTCACTGTGGAAATGTGGAGAAGAGGAGCTGGGGGCGGTCAAGTGTGCATCACTGACATAGAGAGTGGGCAACATCTCGTGTATGAAGCACACGGAGCACCATGCGGCAACCGGAAAGAATGGACTAAATGTGCATACAGAGGCACAGATGGATCTTTCAACAACAATCGTGCTGTGAGAAGAAAAAAACTCTTAGGAAAAGGTGCATAATAATACCATTCATGTAGATTGAAAATGCATAATAGAATGACCACCACTCACAGAACTTTCATGGAAAGAAATGGGTGGGTGGCCACCTATGAGATACCATGAATTACAGCATGGCCGTGAATGAGGGATGGGCTTGAGAATGGAAATAAGAGGAGTAGAGAAAAATTAACAGGTTAATATAGCAAATAAACATTCGCAACTAGACAGCATCCTGTGTGGACCAACAATGACGTGAAACGAACAGGGAAGGAAAAGCTGTGTGAGCACATCGATTGTGCCCCTGCCAAAGCTGGTGTTCTTGGAAACACATCCTTCCATGTGCCAAAGATTTTGCTTTCTCAAACCTGGTTCTTACCTCTGATATTCAAGACCTATCAGGATTTGGTGAACACTGGGGGCTGACTAGCACAACCCCTGCCCACAACGCTTTTGGTTTTACCCTCTTCAGCGAACACCGTCCACATGACACACTACTGTTCAAAGACGGGTGGTCAAAAGTCTTCCAGGAAGTGTTCCCTTCACGCATACACAGACAAGGTTTTTAATGAGACCTGACGCTCTTGGCCATTTGTCCATCCTTCTGTTCCTTCCTTGCCCAGACCATGAACATGATGTCGGTCATACACCGCACCCACTTTGAAACCATGAGGGACAAAGTCACACAGCAAAAGGGGGAGAACAGGAATGGGAGGAGAGAGAGAAGGATCAAGGTCCTTTCTGATTTCCTTGAGCAGCTGCAATAGCCTTATCTGCTGACTCCAAGATTTCTCATTTCTCCTCTTGCAAAATGTGGTAACATTAAACTAGCAGTCTTGCCTCTTGATTACCAAGACTCAAACCCAGGTTCCAGCCACTCACTTCTCGACCTGTGCCTTACATCTCAAGACTAGGTTCCTTTTCCCATTGATCTCCCTATCCCAATCCTTTATTCACGCAAGGTATGAGATTTCGAGGGTGAGATTTGTGTTCACGTTTCATTATATACGTAACAAAATAACCTTCATAAATGACAAGTTATGAGCAAGAGGTAATACTTGGATTCGAAGAGTTAAAGAAAACAAATTATTTTATATTAAGTTTCGGTCCCCCCGCTTTCCATCAGGCCACAAATCCTGAAATCCATTGTCACCCTGATACACATGAGACCGGACTTCTCAGGAAACAAAGCCTTTTATTCAGAAACTGCTTTTGTTGTTCCACTCTAGTAACTCCAATCCTATAGCCCTCCCTGGGCTTCTGCACATAGCCCCACGTGCGAAGACGGAGAAAAGGATGCAGGGATTCATGTTTGAAAAGTGATCGGGATAAGATCTTTGGTTTCCAGGGATGTGATGAAACCCCTCAGTCACCGTCAGCTGAAGACAGATCCTTCGACATTAAATCAGGTCCCCCGCAGACAATAATCAATTCTTACTTCGGAGTGAAGTGAAAGGATAGGGAGGATTTCTACCGCCATTGTACTTGGAGTGGTCATTTCAGAGGCAAGAAGGATCTGCCGTCATGGGAATCAGCAAGAGGTATAGTATTTTCTGTAGCAAAGTGGCCGGTAGCCACAGGAGCCAGAGCCATATCCACAGCCATAGCGGGAGCCATATCCACAGCCTAGTCCATATTTAGAGCCGTATCCATAGCCAGAGCCGTATCCACAGTTGGAGCCACAGCCAGAGCCACAGCCACAGCCAGAGCCACAGCCACCGCAAGAGCCGTATCCACAGCCAGAGCCACAGCCACCGCAAGAGCCGTATCCACAGCCGGGGCCACATCCACAGCCAGAGCCGTATCCACAGCCAGAGCCGCAGCCAGAGCCATATCCACAGTCAGAGCCACAGCCACCGCAAGAGCCGCATCTGCAGCCAGAGCCGTATCCACAACCGCAGCCACAGCCGGAGCCACAGCCCCCACAGGAGTTTCCACCGTAGTTGCCACACATCGTGTCAGGAGGTGAGGTTTCAGTCAAGAGGTAGGAGGATATTGCTGAAGTGTGAGTGTCGTCCTCTCTTCCAGGACCTTTATATACTTACTGGGATGAATAGGTCAACCCTCACGTGGGCTTGGTTCTCTCATTTAACAACCATTTGCCTAAAATGAGCTCATTCTGTGGGCAATCATTTTGTTAGGGATTTATAATTGATTTCCTGCTTCCCCAGGAATTTTCTCAAGCCTTGAAAGAAAAGGATCCATTTTCGATGGACCCAAGCTGACACAACCATCATTGAATTTTATGACCATGACATAACACATCACCAAAACATGTTTCATCTATAAATGTGTGTTTCGTTATCGCACTGCACTGTCAAGGTCTTTGAAAGCACTTACTGAAGAAGAAGCTCTACTCAATACTATTAAAAGTATCACCAGCAGCAGCACGTTGGTTCCCATTTTCTCCTACCTCCGTACTTTGTCTTTTTCCAGCAAAATGACTCTAACTTACTTGCATAGACTTTGGGCAATAAATTGAGTATTTCCAAATGCTACAACCACGCCCTGAAATGTTCTCCATCTCCCTGAAGGAAAGCTTGCCTATCCCCGCCTTTTCCAAGCAGATCATGACTTTCTCGCTTTCTCTGGGACAAAATTGTTTCTTTCTGAAACCCCTGCTGGTCAGTTATGTACACAGACGTATCATGTCTCCTATATATGAAAAGACACACTTACCCAAAGGCGTCCACGTCGAATGAGAAACAGGCCTGAGATCAACAAGATCTTTGTGAAAGTTCGATTGTTCAATGCAAGACTGTCTGTGGGTTTACTCGGACGACTCTCATATTGGTGCTATAGATCCATGCTTCCCAATAAAGGGTAAAGCCAATCGGTGAGTGATACTCCCAGACTTCACAGTAGTATTCTCATTTTTGTCTTATCTGTCTTCTCCAAAAAAAAAAACAAAAAACAAAAAAAACAAAACTCTATTTTAAAATGTAATTTACTTATCGTACTTTTTGTTTGGATACCTTGCAATTAGGAAATGAGTAATCGTTGACCTTTCTGAGGTACTTAGTTCTTTTTTAAACGTTTTGTAGAATTCAGCAGTGAAGCCATCAGGTTATGAGCTTTCTTTCAATGGGAGACTATTGACAACTGACTTCTTATTGTTCCCTTCATCATTTCCATTTCTTCATGAATTATTTTGGTTAGGTCGTATGGACTTGGTAATTGATCCATTTCTTCTAGGTTATCCAATTTATTGGCACGACACTGCGCATAGTGGCCTCATGAATTTTATTGCTGTGGTATCAGTGGCAAAGTCTCCTCTTTATTTCTGTGTTTATTTATTTCAGTCTTCTCCCTTTTCTTCCTCATTCAATGCAGCTCTGACATTTTGTTGATTTTTATTAATAAACAAAAACTCTCCTGATCTTTCTGAATGCATTTGACTTTCTGTTTCATTTATTTCTGTTCCGATCTTTATTATCCTCTGTCTTCTGCGAACTATGGCATAGATTGTTTATTTGTATTCTGGTTCACTAGAGGGTCAAGTCAGGTTGTCTACATGGGACAGTTGCTTGTTTGATACAGGTGTTTAGTGTTACAAACCCCGTCCTCTTAGAGCTGCTTTTGCTAAATTTTAGAAGTTCTGGTGTGTTGTGTTTCCATTTTTGTTTGCATGCATCCAGAAATGTTTTACCTTTCCTTTTTCTTTCTTCTTTGACACTTTGGTGGTTAGGTCCATAGTTCTTAATTTCTCCATGTTTGTGAAATTTCTGGACTTCCTTCTATTAGTTATTTCTAGTTACATCCTTGTGTTCAGAAAACATGCTGGATAAGTCGATAAGCTTCTGAAAATGTTAGGACTTGTTTTGAGACCTTATTTGTGATTTCTTCATGGAAAGGTTCCATGCAGATTTGAGAATAATGTGTACTGTGCTGCTATTTAATAACATGTTCTGTATACATCGCTTATATCCGTTTCATCTAAAACGTAGTTCCAGACTAAATGCTCCTGACTGATTCTCTATCGAAATGATCTAGCCAGTGTTGAAAGTGGAGTCGTTACTTTTCGTACACTTATGGTTTTACAGATATCTCTCTCTCTCTTGAGTGCTACTAATACCTTGAGGTCTATTAAACTTTGCTTTGTATATGTAGGTGCTCCGATGATGGGTGTATGCATATTCCCAATTGTTCTATTTCTGGATCAACTGAACCTTTGAAAATATATGATGAAATTCCTTCTCTTTTGTTTGTTTGAGACATTTTGAATTACAAACAGATGTAAGATTTCAGTATACTCCGACATACTCTCTACCTTTTTTAATAGCATGGAAGACCTTCTTCCATCCTTTCACAATCAGTCTATAGCTGACGTTAAAGGTAAAGTGAGTCACTTAAAGCAGCACAGAGTCTCGTCTTCTGTTTCACTCTCCCTGGGTTTTTTTTTTTTTTCTTTTCTTTTTTCTCTCTTTTATTGGTCTGTTCAGTAATCGTATGTCTTGGGTTGGACAATTTATTCCATTTAGATTTCAGGTAATTATTGCTATGTAAGGAATTACAACTGCCATCTTGTTTATGCTTCTCTCCTTTTCTTGTAATGTTTCCCTTTGCGATTAGATGGCAACTTTCTCTGGGTCATGTACACCTAGCAGTGAGTAGTCGCTGACATCCCTGCAAAAATTCAAGTAAGAGGAGTTGGGGTAAGATGGCCATCTAGAGGTGTGCAGGGCAAGTAGATCTCACCCAAAAGCTCCAATACAACTCATACATATTAACGTCATTGGGAGCATGTGTGGGAGAGTGCACGAGAGTATCAGAGTTTGGTGAGATCCCATGGAGCCCAGAACCCGAAAATGGGAGCAGAGAGAGGAGAGAGAGGCCCGCCACCTCATCTACCACGTCTTTGTCATGAGGATTGGCACGGGAGAGACATTCTATACAGGCGGCAAAGGTAGACAGAGGGCTCACACCAACCCCCATCCTTACCTTTAGGGCCTGCAGTTCCTGCTGTAGGAGTTGTCCTCAGCTCTTGCAGCCTGTACTGAATGGTAAGGAGCTGCCTAGAGCACATGCACTCCAGCTCTGTAGCACAGAAGCACAGAAGTACATACGGTACACTCCCCACCCCCACCCTCATGACCCAAACCAATGCAGTTTGGCACCATCTTGAATCCAGAGCCATTGTGAGAGCACCCCCTGCCCTGGGGACAGTAGCCACAGCTTTCCCCAGCCTTAACACTCCGCTGCCATCCCAGCATGCTCACACGAGTTGCTACATTCCCCTGATCCCAGAGCCTTGAGGCCTGGATCCAGGAGTGGCTGGGACCCAGCCATACAGGTCTGAAAAGTCAACTCCAGGCCTCCTGGACCACCGTACCCTCACACCCACAGCCAGACATGAGACAACCAGGACCCCTGCCATTCCACCTTCTCTGCCTCAGTCCTGTGAGTCCAAGCTTCAAACCCAGAAGAACAAGTCACAGGTCTCCACATTAAAACACAGGTGAGTAGCCCTTTACCAGTGGAAGTGGAGCTCATCTAAACCCTCCCAGAGAAGCAGCCAGGAGGTCTCACCCTCAACAGTTCTTCTTAGCAGCAATGCCAATGTACCATGAAGCAGCTGACAGGGACCACAGTGTTGGATCTGTGTTTTGGCTTCCAACAGTGTCTGAGAAGCACCTGGCTGTGCTCCTTCGGCACCAACATTAAGGGGCCTCACTCACAGTCCAAGCAGTGGCTGTCTGCGCCCCCTCTTTCGCCTCATCTGTCAGAATAGCCGAGTGCAACAAAACAGCTGGACACGGCCCCTCTCTGCTGCGGCATTATAGCATTCTTCCCCACAGCCAGAGAAGTGACCAACTGGGACTCACTGCCACAGCCCCAACTACCAGCCGCACCCACTGCCAGGTATCAATGCGGGGAAATAAGACACACGAAAAATAAAAAAATTAAAAGACGGGAACATGACACCACCAAAGAAACACAACAGTGCTCCTAGAATGGATCCCTACAAATCAGAAATCACCAACCTTCTGCCAAAGGAACTCATATCCTCAATTGGAAAGAGCTCACTGTGATACAAGGGAATACAGACAAACAAACCAGTGAAATCAGTTAAACCGTTCACGTTCTAAATGACCACTTTAGCAAACACATAGCTACTATTAAATGTCAAACAGAATTTCTCCAATAGAAGCATACCTTGAATGGAATAAAAAAAATTTTTTAAACTGCGTCATTATCCAAGAGTCTCAAAGACAGACTACATCATGAGAAGTAATAATGTCTAATCTTGAAGACAAATGTTTGGAAATAACCCAGTAAGATGAAAAATAGTGGGTGGGGTGGAAGGAAGGAAAATAAACAAACAAAGCCTACAAGACTTTGGGGAGGTGATCAAGATAGCAAATATTTGAATTACAGGCATTCCAGAAGGGAAAGAAAGCAAAAAAGGTAGTGAAAGCAAATTTAAAAGTATAAGAGCTGAAAACCTACCACCCTAGTCTTGGGGAAGATATGAACATCCAAATCTAGGAAACTCAAAGTTTCCAAATAGATCTATTTGATTCGACCTGAAAAGATCTTCACCGAGACACACGGTAGGCAAACTGTCACGAGTTAAAGACTAAGGAAGATTTCTACAAAGAGCAACAGAATAGCATCATCACACAGAAGGGCATCCCCTTTAGACTAACAGCAGACTACTTTCAGCAGAAACCATACAAGCCAGGAGAGAATGGGAGGATATATACAAAAGCAGTGAGAGTAGAAAAACTGCCAGCCAAGAATATGATAACCTGCAAAGCTATCTCCCATGAACCAAGGAGAAATAACTCACCAAAATTAAGAGAAATCATCATCGCCTCTTGATTCCTCTCAGACAAAGGAAAATGAAGGGAAATCATGACCACCATTTCAACCCTCCAAGAAACACTGAGGAGAGTCCTACACTCCATCTACAAGCGAAAGAATCATAATGATCATCCTGAAACACCAAAGTATATAACCCACGCTGGCGGTCTAACACAGATACACCAATGAGAAAGAGAAAAGAGTCAAACCTCATCTTCAATACAGAAAACCACCCACCCACAAAGAGAAACCATGACAGACAATGAGAGGAACAAAGACTATACAAAACTATTGAAAAACAACCAAGACAATCCCAAGGCAACGACATCATATGTCAATAACATACCTTAAATTTAAAAACATTATATGTCACGATTAAAAGACACAGACATTCTGAATGCATAAAGAAAACGTGACCCATTCATGTACTGCCTATGAGAGACAGAGCTGACCTTCAAAGACACACTTAGACTGAAAGAGCAGGGATGGAGGAAGATATTCCAAAAAAATGAAAAACTAAGCCAGCCCAAATACCTATACTTATATCCTAAATCAAACACCGGGAAAACCTGGTCTAAGAGATGAGGAAGGGCATTGCGTAACGTTAAAGGGATCAATACAGCAAGAGGATGTAACACTTATAAATAGGTATGCACCCAACACTGGAGCAATCACATATATAAAGCAAATATCAGATCAAAGGGAGAGATTGACACCGACACCATAAGAGTTGGGGATTTGAACACCCCACTCTCAGCATTGGACACATCATAGGGAAGGAAAAATCAATAAGGCAACCCACGTGCATTTCTATAGCACCATACACCAGATGGACCTAACAGACAGAGCATTTCATCCAACAGCTGCAGAATGCACACTGAACCCAACAGCACATTTATAATCGACTATATGTTTGACCACCAAATAGGTCCCGACAACTTCACATAAATCAAACTCCTATCAACTATACTTTCTGACCATGATGGAAACAAACTGGAAATCAATAATTAGAAGAACTTGGAAAACTAGACAAATGTCTGGAAATTAAACAACATACTTTTGAACAACCACAGGGTCAAAGAAGAGATGACTAAGGAAACCAAAACATTTCCTGAAACTACTGAAGTCAGAAGCACAACTTAGCAAACCTATGGGATACAGCCAAGTCAGAATTACGGGGAAAGGTCCAGCAACCCCACTGCTGGGTGTAGATCACAAAGAATGGTTATCATCATTTTGAAAGGATTTGTACAGGCCCGTGTTTATTGCGGTTATGTTTACAACAGCTCAGAGTTGGAACCAACCTAAGCGGAAATCAGCACATGACTGGGTAAGGACAATGTGTATATATGCACAATGGAATACCACCCTGCCAAAAAAAGGGACTGAAATTCTGCCATTCGCTTTGAGATGTTTCCATTAAGTCAAATAATCCAGGCAAACGGTGAGAAAAACGGGACCTCATTCGTAATGGGAACACAAAATAAACGGAAAGGAGAGGAGAAAAACAGAGAGAGAAAGAGAAAAAGAAAGAGAGAGAGAAGCAAGCAAAGAAAGAAAGAGAAACACACAGCAATCACAGTCACACCGTGAAATTTCAGGAAGAGAGAAGACAATTGTGGTTACTAGAGGTGGGAAACGGAAAGGGGAGGGAGAGGAGTGTCAGCGAGAGATTGAATAACAGCCACAAGGAATGATCATATTTTAAATGACCGATATGGTAATTATGCTGATATGATCATCACACATGGTACCACAGATATTGATACTCAACACTGTTCCCCACAATTGTAGAAAAATCAAATTTTACGGAAAAACAAAACAAAACAGAACAGAACAAAACCAAAGAGCTCTAGTGTTAAAGAGCAAGAAAGGGCGAACTACAGCCAATGACCAATGACTGTATAACTTCAAGTAGTAACTACAGAGAATGAATGTTGAATGTTCTCCCCACCAAGAGGTCACAATTCTTTAAGGTGAAACATATGGTACAGCACTTCCGGAGACGGGCATAGCTTAGAGGTTACCAGAAATGAGGGAAAGTGAATAATGAGTAGTGATGGGTAAGTAGGTACGCAATTTATACTTAGGATGACAAAAAATGGCTTAGAAATAGATAGAGGTAGTGGTTATGCAGCATGGCAAATGGAATTAAGTCCATGCACTCCTATGTTTAAAAATGCTTAACATCGAAATTCTCATGCTATATTTGTTTTGCCACAATAAAAAGCAAAAATGAAATGAAATATAACCTGTCTGTTACCACACTAATTGACCACCAAGACAATGAGGTCTGCCACAAATGCTTTGCTGGTCTCATCTCTCTCCATGCCCGGTTCTGGGGCTGCTCTTATACACAGATCTGACAAATGAGGGAATACCGACTCTAACAGCACGTGCAACGCATCAAAGCTCCCCTCAAGCATAATGCTCCTCTTCTTGCACATACAAGAAATGGGCATCATTTCTTCGCACTTTCTAAGCCCTATCCTTCTGATATGCGTTGCCCAGATTTCACCCTCCGTGGTCCATTGTTCATTACTTACAGAACCACTAAATTTCAACGGAGAAGCAAACGGTGTGGATCAATTTAGTCCACATTCTCAAGGCATAGATTAACTCAGAGATTTTAAGAACCACAAAGCATACAGTTAAAATTTTTGTTCAGTTCTGCACACTATGGACAAAAACGAAAATCACATTGTAGGAGATATTTTCAAAGTCTAAAGAGAATAGGTCCGAACACATACAATCAACTCCTACAAATCAAGAAGAAACTAGAAAGAAAACCAATGCCAAAGATAGGAAAGAAAAACACGAAGGTTAATGAATAATCAGAAGTCATTAAAAATGTCCAAACTCATTAGTGGTTAGAGAAATAGAACTTCAAATAACAAGAGTCAATCACTTTTTTACTTAAACGAGTACCATTCAAAGGCTAGGTCATGCCAAGTTTGGGAACGTAACGTGAGGACACAAGAATTGCAGTGTTAGGGTTTGGACTAGTACAGACCTTCTGGAGACTAACCCGGCAGTACTTGGTAAAATTACATGTGCACACACCGTTTCTCCCAACAGTTCCGAACTCGGCGCAATCTCACAGAGGTCCGTAGGGGCCGTGTGTTCACTGTGGAAATGTGGAGAAGAGGAGCTGGGGGCGGTCAAGTGTGCATCACTGACATAGAGAGTGGGCAACATCTCGTGTATGAAGCACACGGAGCACCATGCGGCAACCGGAAAGAATGGACTAAATGTGCATACAGAGGCACAGATGGATCTTTCAACAACAATCGTGCTGTGAGAAGAAAAAAACTCTTAGGAAAAGGTGCATAATAATACCATTCATGTAGATTGAAAATGCATAATAGAATGACCACCACTCACAGAACTTTCATGGAAAGAAATGGGTGGGTGGCCACCTATGAGATACCATGAATTACAGCATGGCCGTGAATGAGGGATGGGCTTGAGAATGGAAATAAGAGGAGTAGAGAAAAATTAACAGGTTAATATAGCAAATAAACATTCGCAACTAGACAGCATCCTGTGTGGACCAACAATGACGTGAAACGAACAGGGAAGGAAAAGCTGTGTGAGCACATCGATTGTGCCCCTGCCAAAGCTGGTGTTCTTGGAAACACATCCTTCCATGTGCCAAAGATTTTGCTTTCTCAAACCTGGTTCTTACCTCTGATATTCAAGACCTATCAGGATTTGGTGAACACTGGGGGCTGACTAGCACAACCCCTGCCCACAACGCTTTTGGTTTTACCCTCTTCAGCGAACACCGTCCACATGACACACTACTGTTCAAAGACGGGTGGTCAAAAGTCTTCCAGGAAGTGTTCCCTTCACGCATACACAGACAAGGTTTTTAATGAGACCTGACGCTCTTGGCCATTTGTCCATCCTTCTGTTCCTTCCTTGCCCAGACCATGAACATGATGTCGGTCATACACCGCACCCACTTTGAAACCATGAGGGACAAAGTCACACAGCAAAAGGGGGAGAACAGGAATGGGAGGAGAGAGAGAAGGATCAAGGTCCTTTCTGATTTCCTTGAGCAGCTGCAATAGCCTTATCTGCTGACTCCAAGATTTCTCATTTCTCCTCTTGCAAAATGTGGTAACATTAAACTAGCAGTCTTGCCTCTTGATTACCAAGACTCAAACCCAGGTTCCAGCCACTCACTTCTCGACCTGTGCCTTACATCTCAAGACTAGGTTCCTTTTCCCATTGATCTCCCTATCCCAATCCTTTATTCACGCAAGGTATGAGATTTCGAGGGTGAGATTTGTGTTCACGTTTCATTATATACGTAACAAAATAACCTTCATAAATGACAAGTTATGAGCAAGAGGTAATACTTGGATTCGAAGAGTTAAAGAAAACAAATTATTTTATATTAAGTTTCGGTCCCCCCGCTTTCCATCAGGCCACAAATCCTGAAATCCATTGTCACCCTGATACACATGAGACCGGACTTCTCAGGAAACAAAGCCTTTTATTCAGAAACTGCTTTTGTTGTTCCACTCTAGTAACTCCAATCCTATAGCCCTCCCTGGGCTTCTGCACATAGCCCCACGTGCGAAGACGGAGAAAAGGATGCAGGGATTCATGTTTGAAAAGTGATCGGGATAAGATCTTTGGTTTCCAGGGATGTGATGAAACCCCTCAGTCACCGTCAGCTGAAGACAGATCCTTCGACATTAAATCAGGTCCCCCGCAGACAATAATCAATTCTTACTTCGGAGTGAAGTGAAAGGATAGGGAGGATTTCTACCGCCATTGTACTTGGAGTGGTCATTTCAGAGGCAAGAAGGATCTGCCGTCATGGGAATCAGCAAGAGGTATAGTATTTTCTGTAGCAAAGTGGCCGGTAGCCACAGGAGCCAGAGCCATATCCACAGCCATAGCGGGAGCCATATCCACAGCCTAGTCCATATTTAGAGCCGTATCCATAGCCAGAGCCGTATCCACAGTTGGAGCCACAGCCAGAGCCACAGCCACAGCCAGAGCCACAGCCACCGCAAGAGCCGTATCCACAGCCAGAGCCACAGCCACCGCAAGAGCCGTATCCACAGCCGGGGCCACATCCACAGCCAGAGCCGTATCCACAGCCAGAGCCGCAGCCAGAGCCATATCCACAGTCAGAGCCACAGCCACCGCAAGAGCCGCATCTGCAGCCAGAGCCGTATCCACAACCGCAGCCACAGCCGGAGCCACAGCCCCCACAGGAGTTTCCACCGTAGTTGCCACACATCGTGTCAGGAGGTGAGGTTTCAGTCAAGAGGTAGGAGGATATTGCTGAAGTGTGAGTGTCGTCCTCTCTTCCAGGACCTTTATATACTTACTGGGATGAATAGGTCAACCCTCACGTGGGCTTTGTTCTCTCATTTAACAACCATTTGCCTAAAATGAGCTCATTCTGTGGGCAATCATTTTGTTAGGGATTTATAATTGATTTCCTGCTTCCCCAGGAATTTTCTCAAGCCTTGAAAGAAAAGGATCCATTTTCGATGGACCCAAGCTGACACAACCATCATTGAATTTTATGACCATGACAGAACACATCACCAAAACATGTTTCATCTATAAATGTGTGTTTCGTTATCGCACTGCTCTGTCAAGGTCTTGGAAAGCACTTACTGAAGAAGAAGCTCTACTCAATACTATTAAAAGTATCACCAGCAGCAGCACGTTGGTTCCCATTTTCTCCTACCTCCGTACTTTGTCTTTTTCCAGCAAAATGACTCTAACTTACTTGCATAGACTTTGGGCAATAAATTGAGTATTTCCAAATGCTACAACCACGCCCTGAAATGTTCTCCATCTCCCTGAAGGAAAGCTTGCCTATCCCCGCCTTTTCCAAGCAGATCATGACTTTCTCGCTTTCTCTGGGACAAAATTGTTTCTTTCTGAAACCCCTGCTGGTCAGTTATGTACACAGACGTATCATGTCTCCTATATATGAAAAGACACACTTACCCAAAGGCGTCCACGTCGAATGAGAAACAGGCCTGAGATCAACAAGATCTTTGTGAAAGTTCGATTGTTCAATGCAAGACTGTCTGTGGGTTTACTCGGACGACTCTCATATTGGTGCTATAGATCCATGCTTCCCAATAAAGGGTAAAGCCAATCGGTGAGTGATACTCCCAGACTTCACAGTAGTATTCTCATTTTTGTCTTATCTGTCTTCTCCAAAAAAAAAACAAAAAACAAAAAAAACAAAACTCTACTTTAAAATGTAATTTACTTATCGTACTTTTTGTTTGGATACCTTGCAATTAGGAAATGAGTAATCGTTGACCTTTCTGAGGTACTTAGTTCTTTTTTAAACGTTTTGTAGAATTCAGCAGTGAAGCCATCAGGTTATGAGCTTTCTTTCAATGGGAGACCATTGACAACTGACTTCTTATTGTTCCCTTCATCATTTCCATTTCTTCATGAATTATTTTGGTTAGGTCGTATGGACTTGGTAATTGATCCATTTCTTCTAGGTTATCCAATTTATTGGCACGACACTGCGCATAGTGGCCTCATGAATTTTATTGCTGTGGTATCAGTGGCAAAGTCTCCTCTTTATTTCTGTGTTTATTTATTTCAGTCTTCTCCCTTTTCTTCCTCATTCAATGCAGCTCTGACATTTTGTTGATTTTTATTAATAAACAAAAACTCTCCTGATCTTTCTGAATGCATTTGACTTTCTGTTTCATTTATTTCTGTTCCGATCTTTATTATCCTCTGTCTTCTGCGAACTATGGCATAGATTGTTTATTTGTATTCTGGTTCACTAGAGGGTCAAGTCAGGTTGTCTACATGGGACAGTTGCTTGTTTGATACAGGTGTTTAGTGTTACAAACCCCGTCCTCTTAGAGCTGCTTTTGCTAAATTTTAGAAGTTCTGGTGTGTTGTGTTTCCATTTTTGTTTGCATGCATCCAGAAATGTTTTACCTTTCCTTTTTCTTTCTTCTTTGACACTTTGGTGGTTAGGTCCATAGTTCTTAATTTCTCCATGTTTGTGAAATTTCTGGACTTCCTTCTATTAGTTATTTCTAGTTACATCCTTGTGTTCAGAAAACATGCTGGATAAGTCGATAAGCTTCTGAAAATGTTAGGACTTGTTTTGAGACCTTATTTGTGATTTCTTCATGGAAAGGTTCCATGCAGATTTGAGAATAATGTGTACTGTGCTGCTATTTAATAACATGTTCTGTATACATCGCTTATATCCGTTTCATCTAAAACGTAGTTCCAGACTAAATGCTCCTGACTGATTCTCTATCGAAATGATCTAGCCAGTGTTGAAAGTGGAGTCGTTACTTTTCGTACACTTATGGTTTTACAGATATCTCTCTCTCTCTTGAGTGCTACTAATACCTTGAGGTCTATTAAACTTTGCTTTGTATATGTAGGTGCTCCGATGATGGGTGTATGCATATTCCCAATTGTTCTATTTCTGGATCAACTGAACCTTTGAAAATATATGATGAAATTCCTTCTCTTTTGTTTGTTTGAGACATTTTGAATTACAAACAGATGTAAGATTTCAGTATACTCCGACATACTCTCTACCTTTTTTAATAGCATGGAAGACCTTCTTCCATCCTTTCACAATCAGTCTATAGCTGACGTTAAAGGTAAAGTGAGTCACTTAAAGCAGCACAGAGTCTCGTCTTCTGTTTCACTCTCCCTGGGTTTTTTTTTTTTCTTTTCTTTTTTCTCTCTTTTATTGGTCTGTTCAGTAATCGTATGTCTTGGGTTGGACAATTTATTCCATTTAGATTTCAGGTAATTATTGCTATGTAAGGAATTACAACTGCCATCTTGTTTATGCTTCTCTCCTTTTCTTGTAATGTTTCCCTTTGCGATTAGATGGCAACTTTCTCTGGGTCATGTACACCTAGCAGTGAGTAGTCGCTGACATCCCTGCAAAAATTCAAGTAAGAGGAGTTGGGGTAAGATGGCCATCTAGAGGTGTGCAGGGCAAGTAGATCTCACCCAAAAGCTCCAATACAACTCATACATATTAACGTCATTGGGAGCATGTGTGGGAGAGTGCACGAGAGTATCAGAGTTTGGTGAGATCCCATGGAGCCCAGAACCCGAAAATGGGAGCAGAGAGAGGAGAGAGAGGCCCGCCACCTCATCTACCACGTCTTTGTCATGAGGATTGGCACGGGAGAGACATTCTATACAGGCGGCAAAGGTAGACAGAGGGCTCACACCAACCCCCATCCTTACCTTTAGGGCCTGCAGTTCCTGCTGTAGGAGTTGTCCTCAGCTCTTGCAGCCTGTACTGAATGGTAAGGAGCTGCCTAGAGCACATGCACTCCAGCTCTGTAGCACAGAAGCACAGAAGTACATACGGTACACTCCCCACCCCCACCCTCATGACCCAAACCAATGCAGTTTGGCACCATCTTGAATCCAGAGCCATTGTGAGAGCACCCCCTGCCCTGGGGACAGTAGCCACAGCTTTCCCCAGCCTTAACACTCCGCTGCCATCCCAGCATGCTCACACGAGTTGCTACATTCCCCTGATCCCAGAGCCTTGAGGCCTGGATCCAGGAGTGGCTGGGACCCAGCCATACAGGTCTGAAAAGTCAACTCCAGGCCTCCTGGACCACCGTACCCTCACACCCACAGCCAGACATGAGACAACCAGGACCCCTGCCATTCCACCTTCTCTGCCTCAGTCCTGTGAGTCCAAGCTTCAAACCCAGAAGAACAAGTCACAGGTCTCCACATTAAAACACAGGTGAGTAGCCCTTTACCAGTGGAAGTGGAGCTCATCTAAACCCTCCCAGAGAAGCAGCCAGGAGGTCTCACCCTCAACAGTTCTTCTTAGCAGCAATGCCAATGTACCATGAAGCAGCTGACAGGGACCACAGTGTTGGATCTGTGTTTTGGCTTCCAACAGTGTCTGAGAAGCACCTGGCTGTGCTCCTTCGGCACCAACATTAAGGGGCCTCACTCACAGTCCAAGCAGTGGCTGTCTGCGCCCCCTCTTTCGCCTCATCTGTCAGAATAGCCGAGTGCAACAAAACAGCTGGACACGGCCCCTCTCTGCTGCGGCATTATAGCATTCTTCCCCACAGCCAGAGAAGTGACCAACTGGGACTCACTGCCACAGCCCCAACTACCAGCCGCACCCACTGCCAGGTATCAATGCGGGGAAATAAGACACACGAAAAATAAAAAAATTAAAAGACGGGAACATGACACCACCAAAGAAACACAACAGTGCTCCTAGAATGGATCCCTACAAATCAGAAATCACCAACCTTCTGCCAAAGGAACTCATATCCTCAATTGGAAAGAGCTCACTGTGATACAAGGGAATACAGACAAACAAACCAGTGAAATCAGTTAAACCGTTCACGTTCTAAATGACCACTTTAGCAAACACATAGCTACTATTAAATGTCAAACAGAATTTCTCCAATAGAAGCATACCTTGAATGGAATAAAAAAAATTTTTTAAACTGCGTCATTATCCAAGAGTCTCAAAGACAGACTACATCATGAGAAGTAATAATGTCTAATCTTGAAGACAAATGTTTGGAAATAACCCAGTAAGATGAAAAATAGTGGGTGGGGTGGAAGGAAGGAAAATAAACAAACAAAGCCTACAAGACTTTGGGGAGGTGATCAAGATAGCAAATATTTGAATTACAGGCATTCCAGAAGGGAAAGAAAGCAAAAAAGGTAGTGAAAGCAAATTTAAAAGTATAAGAGCTGAAAACCTACCACCCTAGTCTTGGGGAAGATATGAACATCCAAATCTAGGAAACTCAAAGTTTCCAAATAGATCTATTTGATTCGACCTGAAAAGATCTTCACCGAGACACACGGTAGGCAAACTGTCACGAGTTAAAGACTAAGGAAGATTTCTACAAAGAGCAACAGAATAGCATCATCACACAGAAGGGCATCCCCTTTAGACTAACAGCAGACTACTTTCAGCAGAAACCATACAAGCCAGGAGAGAATGGGAGGATATATACAAAAGCAGTGAGAGTAGAAAAACTGCCAGCCAAGAATATGATAACCTGCAAAGCTATCTCCCATGAACCAAGGAGAAATAACTCACCAAAATTAAGAGAAATCATCATCGCCTCTTGATTCCTCTCAGACAAAGGAAAATGAAGGGAAATCATGACCACCATTTCAACCCTCCAAGAAACACTGAGGAGAGTCCTACACTCCATCTACAAGCGAAAGAATCATAATGATCATCCTGAAACACCAAAGTATATAACCCACGCTGGCGGTCTAACACAGATACACCAATGAGAAAGAGAAAAGAGTCAAACCTCATCTTCAATACAGAAAACCACCCACCCACAAAGAGAAACCATGACAGACAATGAGAGGAACAAAGAATATACAAAACTATTGAAAAACAACCAAGACAATCCCAAGGCAACGACATCATATGTCAATAACATACCTTAAATTTAAAAACATTATATGTCACGATTAAAAGACACAGACTGTCTGAATGCATAAAGAAAACGTGACCCATTCATGTACTGCCTATGAGAGACAGAGCTGACCTTCAAAGACACACTTAGACTGAAAGAGCAGGGATGGAGGAAGATATTCCAAAAAAATGAAAAACTAAGCCAGCAAAATACCTATATTTATATCCTAAATCAAACACCGGGAAAACCTGGTCTAAGAGATGAGGAAGGGCATTGCGTAACGTTAAAGGGATCAATACAGCAAGAGGATGTAACACTTATAAATAGGTATGCACCCAACACTGGAGCAATCACATATATAAAGCAAATATCAGATCAAAGGGAGAGATTGACACCGACACCATAAGAGTTGGGGATTTGAACACCCCACTCTCAGCATTGGACACATCATAGGGAAGGAAAAATCAATAAGGCAACCCACGTGCATTTCTATAGCACCATACACCAGATGGACCTAACAGACAGAGCATTTCATCCAACAGCTGCAGAATGCACACTGAACCCAACAGCACATTTATAATCGACTATATGTTTGACCACCAAATAGGTCCCGACAACTTCACATAAATCAAACTCCTATCAACTATACTTTCTGACCATGATGGAAACAAACTGGAAATCAATAATTAGAAGAACTTGGAAAACTAGACAAATGTCTGGAAATTAAACAACATACTTTTGAACAACCACAGGGTCAAAGAAGAGATGACTAAGGAAACCAAAACGTTTCCTGAAACTACTGAAGTCAGAAGCACAACTTAGCAAACCTATGGGATACAGCCAAGTCAGAATTACGGGGAAAGGTCCAGCAACCCCACTGCTGGGTGTAGATCACAAAGAATGGTTATCATCATTTTGAAAGGATTTGTACAGGCCCGTGTTTATTGCGGTTATGTTTACAACAGCTCAGAGTTGGAACCAACCTAAGCGGAAATCAGCACATGACTGGGTAAGGACAATGTGTATATATGCACAATGGAATACCACCCTGCCAAAAAAAGGGACTGAAATTCTGCCATTCGCTTTGAGATGTTTCCATTAAGTCAAATAATCCAGGCAAACGGTGAGAAAAACGGGACCTCATTCATAATGGGAACACAAAATAAACGGAAAGGAGAGGAGAAAAACAGAGAGAGAAAGAGAAAAAGAAAGAGAGAGAGAAACAAGCAAAGAAAGAAAGAGAAACACACAGCAATCACAGTCACACCGTGAAATTTCAGGAAGAGAGAAGACAATTGTGGTTACTAGAGGTGGGAAACGGAAAGGGGAGGGAGAGGAGTGTCAGCGAGAGATTGAATAACAGCCACAAGGAATGATCATATTTTAAATGACCGATATGGTAATTATGCTGATATGATCATCACACATGGTACCACAGATATTGATACTCAACACTGTTCCCCACAATTGTAGAAAAATCAAATTTTTCGGAAAAAAAAAAACAAAACAAAACAGAACAAAACCAAAGAGCTCTAGTGTTAAAGAGCAAGAAAGGGCGAACTACAGCCAATGACCAATGACTGTATAACTTCAAATAGTAACTACAGAGAATGAATGTTGAATGTTCTCCCCACCAAGAGGTCACAATTCTTTAAGGTGAAACATATGGTACAGCACTTCTGGAGACGGGCATAGCTTAGAGGTTACCAGAAATGAGGGAAAGTGAATAATGAGTAGTGATGGGTAAGTAGGTACGCAATTTATACTTAGGATGACAAAAAATGGCTTAGAAATAGATAGAGGTAGTGGTTATGCAGCATGGCAAATGGAATTAAGTCCATGCACTCCTATGTTTAAAAATGCTTAACATCGAAATTCTCATGCTATATTTGTTTTGCCACAATAAAAAGCAAAAATGAAATGAAATATAACCTGTCTGTTACCACACTAATTGACCACCAAGACAATGAGGTCTGCCACAAATGCTTTGCTGGTCTCATCTCTCTCCATGCCCGGTTCTGGGGCTGCTCTTATACACAGATCTGACAAATGAGGGAATACCGACTCTAACAGCAGGTGCAACGCATCAAAGCTCCCCTCAAGCATAATGCTCCTCTTCTTGCACATACAAGAAATGGGCATCATTTCTTCGCACTTTCTAAGCCCTATCCTTCTGATATGCGTTGCCCAGATTTCACCCTCCGTGGTCCATTGTTCATTACTTACAGAACCACTAAATTTCAACGGAGAAGCAAACGGTGTGGATCAATTTAGTCCACATTCTCAAGGCATAGATTAACTCAGAGATTTTAAGAACCACAAAGCATACAGTTAAAATTTTTGTTCAGTTCTGCACACTATGGACAAAAACGAAAATCACATTGTAGGAGATATTTTCAAAGTCTAAAGAGAATAGGTCCGAACACATACAATCAACTCCTACAAATCAAGAAGAAACTAGAAAGAAAACCAATGCCAAAGATAGGAAAGAAAAACACAAAGGTTAATGAATAATCAGAAGTCATTAAAAATGTCCAAACTCATTAGTGGTTAGAGAAATAGAACTTCAAATAACAAGAGTCAATCACTTTTTTACTTAAACGAGTACCATTCAAAGGCTAGGTCATGCCAAGTTTGGGAACGTAACGTGAGGACACGAGAATTGCAGTGTTAGGGTTTGGACTAGTACAGACCTTCTGGAGACTAACCCGGCAGTACTTGGTAAAATTACATGTGCACACACCGTTTCTCCCAACAGTTCCGAACTCGGCGCAATCTCACAGAGGTCCGTAGGGGCCGTGTGTTCACTGTGGAAATGTGGAGAAGAGGAGCTGGGGGCGGTCAAGTGTGCATCACTGACATAGAGAGTGGGCAACATCTCGTGTATGAAGCACACGGAGCACCATGCGGCAACCGGAAAGAATGGACTAAATGTGCATACAGAGGCACAGATGGATCTTTCAACAACAATCGTGCTGTGAGAAGAAAAAAACTCTTAGGAAAAGGTGCATAATAATACCATTCATGTAGATTGAAAATGCATAATAGAATGACCACCACTCACAGAACTTTCATGGAAAGAAATGGGTGGGTGGCCACCTATGAGATACCATGAATTACAGCATGGCCGTGAATGAGGGATGGGCTTGAGAATGGAAATAAGAGGAGTAGAGAAAAATTAACAGGTTAATATAGCAAATAAACATTCGCAACTAGACAGCATCCTGTGTGGACCAACAATGACGTGAAACGAACAGGGAAGGAAAAGCTGTGTGAGCACATCGATTGTGCCCCTGCCAAAGCTGGTGTTCTTGGAAACACATCCTTCCATGTGCCAAAGATTTTGCTTTCTCAAACCTGGTTCTTACCTCTGATATTCAAGACCTATCAGGATTTGGTGAACACTGGGGGCTGACTAGCACAACCCCTGCCCACAACGCTTTTGGTTTTACCCTCTTCAGCGAACACCGTCCACATGACACACTACTGTTCAAAGACGGGTGGTCAAAAGTCTTCCAGGAAGTGTTCCCTTCACGCATACACAGACAAGGTTTTTAATGAGACCTGACGCTCTTGGCCATTTGTCCATCCTTCTGTTCCTTCCTTGCCCAGACCATGAACATGATGTCGGTCATACACCGCACCCACTTTGAAACCATGAGGGACAAAGTCACACAGCAAAAGGGGGAGAACAGGAATGGGAGGAGAGAGAGAAGGATCAAGGTCCTTTCTGATTTCCTTGAGCAGCTGCAATAGCCTTATCTGCTGACTCCAAGATTTCTCATTTCTCCTCTTGCAAAATGTGGTAACATTAAACTAGCAGTCTTGCCTCTTGATTACCAAGACTCAAACCCAGGTTCCAGCCACTCACTTCTCGACCTGTGCCTTACATCTCAAGACTAGGTTCCTTTTCCCATTGATCTCCCTATCCCAATCCTTTATTCACGCAAGGTATGAGATTTCGAGGGTGAGATTTGTGTTCACGTTTCATTATATACGTAACAAAATAACCTTCATAAATGACAAGTTATGAGCAAGAGGTAATACTTGGATTCGAAGAGTTAAAGAAAACAAATTATTTTATATTAAGTTTCGGTCCCCCCGCTTTCCATCAGGCCACAAATCCTGAAATCCATTGTCACCCTGATACACATGAGACCGGACTTCTCAGGAAACAAAGCCTTTTATTCAGAAACTGCTTTTGTTGTTCCACTCTAGTAACTCCAATCCTATAGCCCTCCCTGGGCTTCTGCACATAGCCCCACGTGCGAAGAAGGAGAAAAGGATGTAGGGATTCATGTTTGAAAAGTGATCGGGATAAGATCTTTGGTTTCCAGGGATGTGATGAAACCCCTCAGTCACCGTCAGCTGAAGACAGATCCTTCGACATTAAATCAGGTCCCCCGCAGACAATAATCAATTCTTACTTCGGAGTGAAGTGAAAGGATAGGGAGGATTTCTACCGCCATTGTACTTGGAGTGGTCATTTCAGAGGCAAGAAGGATCTGCCGTCATGGGAATCAGCAAGAGGTATAGTATTTTCTGTAGCAAAGTGGCCGGTAGCCACAGGAGCCAGAGCCATATCCACAGCCTAGTCCATATTTAGAGCCGTATCCACAGCCAGAGCCGTATCCACAGTTGGAGCCACAGCCAGAGCCACAGCCACTGCCAAAGCCACAGCCACCGCAAGAGCCGTATCCACAGCCAGAGCCACAGCCACCGCAAGAGCCGTATCCACAGCCGGGGCCACATCCACAGCCAGAGCCGTATCCACAGCCAGAGCCGCAGCCAGAGCCATATCCACAGTCAGAGCCACAGCCACCGCAAGAGCCGCATCCGCAGCCAGAGCCGTATCCACAACCGCAGCCACAGCCGGAGCCACAGCCCCCACAGGAGTTTCCACCGTAGTTGCCACACATCGTGTCAGGAGGTGAGGTTTCAGTCAAGAGGTAGGAGGATATTGCTGAAGTGTGAGTGTCGTCCTCTCTTCCAGGACCTTTATATACTTACTGGGATGAATAGGTCAACCCTCACGTGGGCTTTGTTCTCTCATTTAACAACCATTTGCCTAAAATGAGCTCATTCTGTGGGCAATCATTTTGTTAGGGATTTATAATTGATTTCCTGCTTCCCCAGGAATTTTCTCAAGCCTTGAAAGAAAAGGATCCATTTTCGATGGACCCAAGCTGACACAACCATCATTGAATTTTATGACCATGACATAACACATCACCAAAACATGTTTCATCTATAAATGTGTGTTTCGTTATCGCACTGCTCTGTCAAGGTCTTGGAAAGCACTTACTGAAGAAGAAGCTCTACTCAATACTATTAAAAGTATCACCAGCAGCAGCACGTTGGTTCCCATTTTCTCCTACCTCCGTACTTTGTCTTTTTCCAGCAAAATGACTCTAACTTACTTGCATAGACTTTGGGCAATAAATTGAGTATTTCCAAATGCTACAACCACGCCCTGAAATGTTCTCCATCTCCCTGAAGGAAAGCTTGCCTATCCCCGCCTTTTCCAAGCAGATCATGACTTTCTCGCTTTCTCTGGGACAAAATTGTTTCTTTCTGAAACCCCTGCTGGTCAGTTATGTACACAGACGTATCATGTCTCCTATATATGAAAAGACACACTTACCCAAAGGCGTCCACGTCGAATGAGAAACAGGCCTGAGATCAACAAGATCTTTGTGAAAGTTCGATTGTTCAATGCAAGACTGTCTGTGGGTTTACTCGGACGACTCTCATATTGGTGCTATAGATCCATGCTTCCCAGTAAAGGGTAAAGCCAATCGGTGAGTGATACTCCCAGACTTCACAGTAGTATTCTCATTTTTGTCTTATCTGTCTTCTCCAAAAAAAAAACAAAAAACAAAAAAAACAAAACTCTACTTTAAAATGTAATTTACTTATCGTACTTTTTGTTTGGATACCTTGCAATTAGGAAATGAGTAATCGTTGACCTTTCTGAGGTACTTAGTTCTTTTTTAAACGTTTTGTAGAATTCAGCAGTGAAGCCATCAGGTTATGAGCTTTCTTTCAATGGGAGACCATTGACAACTGACTTCTTATTGTTCCCTTCATCATTTCCATTTCTTCATGAATTATTTTGGTTAGGTCGTATGGACTTGGTAATTGATCCATTTCTTCTAGGTTATCCAATTTATTGGCACGACACTGCGCATAGTGGCCTCATGAATTTTATTGCTGTGGTATCAGTGGCAAAGTCTCCTCTTTATTTCTGTGTTTATTTATTTCAGTCTTCTCCCTTTTCTTCCTCATTCAATGCAGCTCTGACATTTTGTTGATTTTTATTAATAAACAAAAACTCTCCTGATCTTTCTGAATGCATTTGACTTTCTGTTTCATTTATTTCTGTTCCGATCTTTATTATCCTCTGTCTTCTGCGAACTATGGCATAGATTGTTTATTTGTATTCTGGTTCACTAGAGGGTCAAGTCAGGTTGTCTACATGGGACAGTTGCTTGTTTGATACAGGTGTTTAGTGTTACAAACCCCGTCCTCTTAGAGCTGCTTTTGCTAAATTTTAGAAGTTCTGGTGTGTTGTGTTTCCATTTTTGTTTGCATGCATCCAGAAATGTTTTACCTTTCCTTTTTCTTTCTTCTTTGACACTTTGGTGGTTAGGTCCATAGTTCTTAATTTCTCCATGTTTGTGAAATTTCTGGACTTCCTTCTATTAGTTATTTCTAGTTACATCCTTGTGTTCAGAAAACATGCTGGATAAGTCGATAAGCTTCTGAAAATGTTAGGACTTGTTTTGAGACCTTATTTGTGATTTCTTCATGGAAAGGTTCCATGCAGATTTGAGAATAATGTGTACTGTGCTGCTATTTAATAACATGTTCTGTATACATCGCTTATATCCGTTTCATCTAAAACGTAGTTCCAGACTAAATGCTCCTGACTGATTCTCTATCGAAATGATCTAGCCAGTGTTGAAAGTGGAGTCGTTACTTTTCGTACACTTATGGTTTTACAGATATCTCTCTCTCTCTTGAGTGCTACTAATACCTTGAGGTCTATTAAACTTTGCTTTGTATATGTAGGTGCTCCGATGATGGGTGTATGCATATTCCCAATTGTTCTATTTCTGGATCAACTGAACCTTTGAAAATATATGATGAAATTCCTTCTCTTTTGTTTGTTTGAGACATTTTGAATTACAAACAGATGTAAGATTTCAGTATACTCCGACATACTCTCTACCTTTTTTAATAGCATGGAAGACCTTCTTCCATCCTTTCACAATCAGTCTATAGCTGACGTTAAAGGTAAAGTGAGTCACTTAAAGCAGCACAGAGTCTCGTCTTCTGTTTCACTCTCCCTGGGTTTTTTTTTTTTTCTTTTCTTTTTTCTCTCTTTTATTGGTCTGTTCAGTAATCGTATGTCTTGGGTTGGACAATTTATTCCATTTAGATTTCAGGTAATTATTGCTATGTAAGGAATTACAACTGCCATCTTGTTTATGCTTCTCTCCTTTTCTTGTAATGTTTCCCTTTGCGATTAGATGGCAACTTTCTCTGGGTCATGTACACCTAGCAGTGAGTAGTCGCTGACATCCCTGCAAAAATTCAAGTAAGAGGAGTTGGGGTAAGATGGCCATCTAGAGGTGTGCAGGGCAAGTAGATCTCACCCAAAAGCTCCAATACAACTCATACATATTAACGTCATTGGGAGCATGTGTGGGAGAGTGCACGAGAGTATCAGAGTTTGGTGAGATCCCATGGAGCCCAGAACCCGAAAATGGGAGCAGAGAGAGGAGAGAGAGGCCCGCCACCTCATCTACCACGTCTTTGTCATGAGGATTGGCACGGGAGAGACATTCTATACAGGCGGCAAAGGTAGACAGAGGGCTCACACCAACCCCCATCCTTACCTTTAGGGCCTGCAGTTCCTGCTGTAGGAGTTGTCCTCAGCTCTTGCAGCCTGTACTGAATGGTAAGGAGCTGCCTAGAGCACATGCACTCCAGCTCTGTAGCACAGAAGCACAGAAGTACATACGGTACACTCCCCACCCCCACCCTCATGACCCAAACCAATGCAGTTTGGCACCATCTTGAATCCAGAGCCATTGTGAGAGCACCCCCTGCCCTGGGGACAGTAGCCACAGCTTTCCCCAGCCTTAACACTCCGCTGCCATCCCAGCATGCTCACACGAGTTGCTACATTCCCCTGATCCCAGAGCCTTGAGGCCTGGATCCAGGAGTGGCTGGGACCCAGCCATACAGGTCTGAAAAGTCAACTCCAGGCCTCCTGGACCACCGTACCCTCACACCCACAGCCAGACATGAGACAACCAGGACCCCTGCCATTCCACCTTCTCTGCCTCAGTCCTGTGAGTCCAAGCTTCAAACCCAGAAGAACAAGTCACAGGTCTCCACATTAAAACACAGGTGAGTAGCCCTTTACCAGTGGAAGTGGAGCTCATCTAAACCCTCCCAGAGAAGCAGCCAGGAGGTCTCACCCTCAACAGTTCTTCTTAGCAGCAATGCCAATGTACCATGAAGCAGCTGACAGGGACCACAGTGTTGGATCTGTGTTTTGGCTTCCAACAGTGTCTGAGAAGCACCTGGCTGTGCTCCTTCGGCACCAACATTAAGGGGCCTCACTCACAGTCCAAGCAGTGGCTGTCTGCGCCCCCTCTTTCGCCTCATCTGTCAGAATAGCCGAGTGCAACAAAACAGCTGGACACGGCCCCTCTCTGCTGCGGCATTATAGCATTCTTCCCCACAGCCAGAGAAGTGACCAACTGGGACTCACTGCCACAGCCCCAACTACCAGCCGCACCCACTGCCAGGTATCAATGCGGGGAAATAAGACACACGAAAAATAAAAAAATTAAAAGACGGGAACATGACACCACCAAAGAAACACAACAGTGCTCCTAGAATGGATCCCTACAAATCAGAAATCACCAACCTTCTGCCAAAGGAACTCATATCCTCAATTGGAAAGAGCTCACTGTGATACAAGGGAATACAGACAAACAAACCAGTGAAATCAGTTAAACCGTTCACGTTCTAAATGACCACTTTAGCAAACACATAGCTACTATTAAATGTCAAACAGAATTTCTCCAATAGAAGCATACCTTGAATGGAATAAAAAAAATTTTTTAAACTGCGTCATTATCCAAGAGTCTCAAAGACAGACTACATCATGAGAAGTAATAATGTCTAATCTTGAAGACAAATGTTTGGAAATAACCCAGTAAGATGAAAAATAGTGGGTGGGGTGGAAGGAAGGAAAATAAACAAACAAAGCCTACAAGACTTTGGGGAGGTGATCAAGATAGCAAATATTTGAATTACAGGCATTCCAGAAGGGAAAGAAAGCAAAAAAGGTAGTGAAAGCAAATTTAAAAGTATAAGAGCTGAAAACCTACCACCCTAGTCTTGGGGAAGATATGAACATCCAAATCTAGGAAACTCAAAGTTTCCAAATAGATCTATTTGATTCGACCTGAAAAGATCTTCACCGAGACACACGGTAGGCAAACTGTCACGAGTTAAAGACTAAGGAAGATTTCTACAAAGAGCAACAGAATAGCATCATCACACAGAAGGGCATCCCCTTTAGACTAACAGCAGACTACTTTCAGCAGAAACCATACAAGCCAGGAGAGAATGGGAGGATATATACAAAAGCAGTGAGAGTAGAAAAACTGCCAGCCAAGAATATGATAACCTGCAAAGCTATCTCCCATGAACCAAGGAGAAATAACTCACCAAAATTAAGAGAAATCATCATCGCCTCTTGATTCCTCTCAGACAAAGGAAAATGAAGGGAAATCATGACCACCATTTCAACCCTCCAAGAAACACTGAGGAGAGTCCTACACTCCATCTACAAGCGAAAGAATCATAATGATCATCCTGAAACACCAAAGTATATAACCCACGCTGGCGGTCTAACACAGATACACCAATGAGAAAGAGAAAAGAGTCAAACCTCATCTTCAATACAGAAAACCACCCACCCACAAAGAGAAACCATGACAGACAATGAGAGGAACAAAGACTATACAAAACTATTGAAAAACAACCAAGACAATCCCAAGGCAACGACATCATATGTCAATAACATACCTTAAATTTAAAAACATTATATGTCACGATTAAAAGACACAGACTGTCTGAATGCATAAAGAAAACGTGACCCATTCATGTACTGCCTATGAGAGACAGAGCTGACCTTCAAAGACACACTTAGACTGAAAGAGCAGGGATGGAGGAAGATATTCCACAAAAATGAAAAACTAAGCCAGCCCAAATACCTATACTTATATCCTAAATCAAACACCGGGAAAACCTGGTCTAAGAGATGAGGAAGGGCATTGCGTAACGTTAAAGGGATCAACACAGCAAGAGGATGTAACACTTATAAATAGGTATGCACCCAACACTGGAGCAATCACATATATAAAGCAAATATCAGATCAAAGGGAGAGATTGACACCGACACCATAAGAGTTGGGGATTTGAACACCCCACTCTCAGCATTGGACACATCATAGGGAAGGAAAAATCAATAAGGCAACCCACGTGCATTTCTATAGCACCATACACCAGATGGACCTAACAGACAGAGCATTTCATCCAACAGCTGCAGAATGCACACTGAACCCAACAGCACATTTATAATCGACTATATGTTTGACCACCAAATAGGTCCCGACAACTTCACATAAATCAAACTCCTATCAACTATAGTTTCTGACCATGATGGAAACAAACTGGAAATCAATAATTAGAAGAACTTGGAAAACTAGACAAATGTCTGGAAATTAAACAACATACTTTTGAACAACCACAGGGTCAAAGAAGAGATGACTAAGGAAACCAAAACATTTCCTGAAACTACTGAAGTCAGAAGCACAACTTAGCAAACCTATGGGATACAGCCAAGTCAGAATTACGGGGAAAGGTCCAGCAACCCCACTGCTGGGTGTAGATCACAAAGAATGGTTATCATCATTTTGAAAGGATTTGTACAGGCCCGTGTTTATTGCGGTTATGTTTACAACAGCTCAGAGTTGGAACCAACCTAAGCGGAAATCAGCACATGACTGGGTAAGGACAATGTGTATATATGCACAATGGAATACCACCCTGCCAAAAAAAGGGACTGAAATTCTGCCATTCGCTTTGAGATGTTTCCATTAAGTCAAATAATCCAGGCAAACGGTGAGAAAAACGGGACCTCATTCGTAATGGGAACACAAAATAAACGGAAAGGAGAGGAGAAAAACAGAGAGAGAAAGAGAAAAAGAAAGAGAGAGAGAAACAAGCAAAGAAAGAAAGAGAAACACACAGCAATCACAGTCACACCGTGAAATTTCAGGAAGAGAGAAGACAATTGTGGTTACTAGAGGTGGGAAACGGAAAGGGGAGGGAGAGGAGTGTCAGCGAGAGATTGAATAACAGCCACAAGGAATGATCATATTTTAAATGACCGATATGGTAATTATGCTGATATGATCATCACACATGGTACCACAGATATTGATACTCAACACTGTTCCCCACAATTGTAGAAAAATCAAATTTTACGGAAAAACAAAACAAAACAGAACAGAACAAAACCAAAGAGCTCTAGTGTTAAAGAGCAAGAAAGGGCGAACTACAGCCAATGACCAATGACTGTATAACTTCAAGTAGTAACTACAGAGAATGAATGTTGAATGTTCTCCCCACCAAGAGGTCACAATTCTTTAAGGTGAAACATATGGTACAGCACTTCCGGAGACGGGCATAGCTTAGAGGTTACCAGAAATGAGGGAAAGTGAATAATGAGTAGTGATGGGTAAGTAGGTACGCAATTTATACTTAGGATGACAAAAAATGGCTTAGAAATAGATAGAGGTAGTGGTTATGCAGCATGGCAAATGGAATTAAGTCCATGCACTCCTATGTTTAAAAATGCTTAACATCGAAATTCTCATGCTATATTTGTTTTGCCACAATAAAAAGCAAAAATGAAATGAAATATAACCTGTCTGTTACCACACTAATTGACCACCAAGACAATGAGGTCTGCCACAAATGCTTTGCTGGTCTCATCTCTCTCCATGCCCGGTTCTGGGGCTGCTCTTATACACAGATCTGACAAATGAGGGAATACCGACTCTAACAGCACGTGCAACGCATCAAAGCTCCCCTCAAGCATAATGCTCCTCTTCTTGCACATACAAGAAATGGGCATCATTTCTTCGCACTTTCTAAGCCCTATCCTTCTGATATGCGTTGCCCAGATTTCACCCTCCGTGGTCCATTGTTCATTACTTACAGAACCACTAAATTTCAACGGAGAAGCAAACGGTGTGGATCAATTTAGTCCACATTCTCAAGGCATAGATTAACTCAGAGATTTTAAGAACCACAAAGCATACAGTTCAAATTTTTGTTCAGTTCTGCACACTATGGACAAGAACGAAAATCACATTGTAGGAGATATTTTCAAAGTCTAAAGAGAATAGGTCCGAACACATACAATCAACTCCTACAAATCAAGAAGAAACTAGAAAGAAAACCAATGCCAAAGATAGGAAAGAAAAACACAAAGGTTAATGAATAATCAGAAGTCATTAAAAATGTCCAAACTCATTAGTGGTTAGAGAAATAGAACTTCAAATAACAAGAGTCAATCACTTTTTTACTTAAACGAGTACCATTCAAAGGCTAGGTCATGCCAAGTTTGGGAACGTAACGTGAGGACACGAGAATTGCAGTGTTAGGGTTTGGACTAGTACAGACCTTCTGGAGACTAACCCGGCAGTACTTGGTAAAATTACATGTGCACACACCGTTTCTCCCAACAGTTCCGAACTCGGCGCAATCTCACAGAAGTCCGTAGGGGCCGTGTGTTCACTGTGGAAATGTGGAGAAGAGGAGCTGGGGGCGGTCAAGTGTGCATCACTGACATAGAGAGTGGGCAACATCTCGTGTATGAAGCACACGGAGCACCATGCGGCAACCGGAAAGAATGGACTAAATGTGCATACAGAGGCACAGATGGATCTTTCAACAACAATCGTGCTGTGAGAAGAAAAAAACTCTTAGGAAAAGGTGCATAATAATACCATTCATGTAGATTGAAAATGCATAATAGAATGACCACCACTCACAGAACTTTCATGGAAAGAAATGGGTGGGTGGCCACCTATGAGATACCATGAATTACAGCATGGCCGTGAATGAGGGATGGGCTTGAGAATGGAAATAAGAGGAGTAGAGAAAAATTAACAGGTTAATATAGCAAATAAACATTCGCAACTAGACAGCATCCTGTGTGGACCAACAATGACGTGAAACGAACAGGGAAGGAAAAGCTGTGTGAGCACATCGATTGTGCCCCTGCCAAAGCTGGTGTTCTTGGAAACACATCCTTCCATGTGCCAAAGATTTTGCTTTCTCAAACCTGGTTCTTACCTCTGATATTCAAGACCTATCAGGATTTGGTGAACACTGGGGGCTGACTAGCACAACCCCTGCCCACAACGCTTTTGGTTTTACCCTCTTCAGCGAACACCGTCCACATGACACACTACTGTTCAAAGACGGGTGGTCAAAAGTCTTCCAGGAAGTGTTCCCTTCACGCATACACAGACAAGGTTTTTAATGAGACCTGACGCTCTTGGCCATTTGTCCATCCTTCTGTTCCTTCCTTGCCCAGACCATGAACATGATGTCGGTCATACACCGCACCCACTTTGAAACCATGAGGGACAAAGTCACACAGCAAAAGGGGGAGAACAGGAATGGGAGGAGAGAGAGAAGGATCAAGGTCCTTTCTGATTTCCTTGAGCAGCTGCAATAGCCTTATCTGCTGACTCCAAGATTTCTCATTTCTCCTCTTGCAAAATGTGGTAACATTAAACTAGCAGTCTTGCCTCTTGATTACCAAGACTCAAACCCAGGTTCCAGCCACTCACTTCTCGACCTGTGCCTTACATCTCAAGACTAGGTTCCTTTTCCCATTGATCTCCCTATCCCAATCCTTTATTCACGCAAGGTATGAGATTTCGAGGGTGAGATTTGTGTTCACGTTTCATTATATACGTAACAAAATAACCTTCATAAATGACAAGTTATGAGCAAGAGGTAATACTTGGATTCGAAGAGTTAAAGAAAACAAATTATTTTATATTAAGTTTCGGTCCCCCCGCTTTCCATCAGGCCACAAATCCTGAAATCCATTGTCACCCTGATACACATGAGACCGGACTTCTCAGGAAACAAAGCCTTTTATTCAGAAACTGCTTTTGTTGTTCCACTCTAGTAACTCCAATCCTATAGCCCTCCCTGGGCTTCTGCACATAGCCCCACGTGCGAAGACGGAGAAAAGGATGTAGGGATTCATGTTTGAAAAGTGATCGGGATAAGATCTTTGGTTTCCAGGGATGTGATGAAACCCCTCAGTCACCGTCAGCTGAAGACAGATCCTTCGACATTAAATCAGGTCCCCCGCAGACAATAATCAATTCTTACTTCGGAGTGAAGTGAAAGGATAGGGAGGATTTCTACCGCCATTGTACTTGGAGTGGTCATTTCAGAGGCAAGAAGGATCTGCCGTCATGGGAATCAGCAAGAGGTATAGTATTTTCTGTAGCAAAGTGGCCGGTAGCCACAGGAGCCAGAGCCATATCCACAGCCTAGTCCATATTTAGAGCCGTATCCACAGCCAGAGCCGTATCCACAGTTGGAGCCACAGCCAGAGCCACAGCCACTGCCAAAGCCACAGCCACCGCAAGAGCCGTATCCACAGCCAGAGCCACAGCCACCGCAAGAGCCGTATCCACAGCCGGGGCCACATCCACAGCCAGAGCCGTATCCACAGCCAGAGCCGCAGCCAGAGCCATATCCACAGTCAGAGCCACAGCCACCGCAAGAGCCGCATCCGCAGCCAGAGCCGTATCCACAACCGCAGCCACAGCCGGAGCCACAGCCCCCACAGGAGTTTCCACCGTAGTTGCCACACATCGTGTCAGGAGGTGAGGTTTCAGTCAAGAGGTAGGAGGATATTGCTGAAGTGTGAGTGTCGTCCTCTCTTCCAGGACCTTTATATACTTACTGGGATGAATAGGTCAACCCTCACGTGGGCTTGGTTCTCTCATTTAACAACCATTTGCCTAAAATGAGCTCATTCTGTGGGCAATCATTTTGTTAGGGATTTATAATTGATTTCCTGCTTCCCCAGGAATTTTCTCAAGCCTTGAAAGAAAAGGATCCATTTTCGATGGACCCAAGCTGACACAACCATCATTGAATTTTATGACCATGACATAACACATCACCAAAACATGTTTCATCTATAAATGTGTGTTTCGTTATCGCACTGCTCTGTCAAGGTCTTGGAAAGCACTTACTGAAGAAGAAGCTCTACTCAATACTATTAAAAGTATCACCAGCAGCAGCACGTTGGTTCCCATTTTCTCCTACCTCCGTACTTTGTCTTTTTCCAGCAAAATGACTCTAACTTACTTGCATAGACTTTGGGCAATAAATTGAGTATTTCCAAATGCTACAACCACGCCCTGAAATGTTCTCCATCTCCCTGAAGGAAAGCTTGCCTATCCCCGCCTTTTCCAAGCAGATCATGACTTTCTCGCTTTCTCTGGGACAAAATTGTTTCTTTCTGAAACCCCTGCTGGTCAGTTATGTACACAGACGTATCATGTCTCCTATATATGAAAAGACACACTTACCCAAAGGCGTCCACGTCGAATGAGAAACAGGCCTGAGATCAACAAGATCTTTGTGAAAGTTCGATTGTTCAATGCAAGACTGTCTGTGGGTTTACTCGGACGACTCTCATATTGGTGCTATAGATCCATGCTTCCCAATAAAGGGTAAAGCCAATCGGTGAGTGATACTCCCAGACTTCACAGTAGTATTCTCATTTTTGTCTTATCTGTCTTCTCCAAAAAAAAAACAAAAAACAAAAAAAACAAAACTCTACTTTAAAATGTAATTTACTTATCGTACTTTTTGTTTGGATACCTTGCAATTAGGAAATGAGTAATCGTTGACCTTTCTGAGGTACTTAGTTCTTTTTTAAACGTTTTGTAGAATTCAGCAGTGAAGCCATCAGGTTATGAGCTTTCTTTCAATGGGAGACCATTGACAACTGACTTCTTATTGTTCCCTTCATCATTTCCATTTCTTCATGAATTATTTTGGTTAGGTCGTATGGACTTGGTAATTGATCCATTTCTTCTAGGTTATCCAATTTATTGGCACGACACTGCGCATAGTGGCCTCATGAATTTTATTGCTGTGGTATCAGTGGCAAAGTCTCCTCTTTATTTCTGTGTTTATTTATTTCAGTCTTCTCCCTTTTCTTCCTCATTCAATGCAGCTCTGACATTTTGTTGATTTTTATTAATAAACAAAAACTCTCCTGATCTTTCTGAATGCATTTGACTTTCTGTTTCATTTATTTCTGTTCCGATCTTTATTATCCTCTGTCTTCTGCGAACTATGGCATAGATTGTTTATTTGTATTCTGGTTCACTAGAGGGTCAAGTCAGGTTGTCTACATGGGACAGTTGCTTGTTTGATACAGGTGTTTAGTGTTACAAACCCCGTCCTCTTAGAGCTGCTTTTGCTAAATTTTAGAAGTTCTGGTGTGTTGTGTTTCCATTTTTGTTTGCATGCATCCAGAAATGTTTTACCTTTCCTTTTTCTTTCTTCTTTGACACTTTGGTGGTTAGGTCCATAGTTCTTAATTTCTCCATGTTTGTGAAATTTCTGGACTTCCTTCTATTAGTTATTTCTAGTTACATCCTTGTGTTCAGAAAACATGCTGGATAAGTCGATAAGCTTCTGAAAATGTTAGGACTTGTTTTGAGACCTTATTTGTGATTTCTTCATGGAAAGGTTCCATGCAGATTTGAGAATAATGTGTACTGTGCTGCTATTTAATAACATGTTCTGTATACATCGCTTATATCCGTTTCATCTAAAACGTAGTTCCAGACTAAATGCTCCTGACTGATTCTCTATCGAAATGATCTAGCCAGTGTTGAAAGTGGAGTCGTTACTTTTCGTACACTTATGGTTTTACAGATATCTCTCTCTCTCTTGAGTGCTACTAATACCTTGAGGTCTATTAAACTTTGCTTTGTATATGTAGGTGCTCCGATGATGGGTGTATGCATATTCCCAATTGTTCTATTTCTGGATCAACTGAACCTTTGAAAATATATGATGAAATTCCTTCTCTTTTGTTTGTTTGAGACATTTTGAATTACAAACAGATGTAAGATTTCAGTATACTCCGACATACTCTCTACCTTTTTTAATAGCATGGAAGACCTTCTTCCATCCTTTCACAATCAGTCTATAGCTGACGTTAAAGGTAAAGTGAGTCACTTAAAGCAGCACAGAGTCTCGTCTTCTGTTTCACTCTCCCTGGGGTTTTTTTTTTTTTTTTCCTTTCTTTTTTCTCTCTTTTATTGGTCTGTTCAGTAATCGTATGTCTTGGGTTGGACAATTTATTCCATTTAGATTTCAGGTAATTATTGCTATGTAAGGAATTACAACTGCCATCTTGTTTATGCTTCTCTCCTTTTCTTGTAATGTTTCCCTTTGCGATTAGATGGCAACTTTCTCTGGGTCATGTACACCTAGCAGTGAGTAGTCGCTGACATCCCTGCAAAAATTCAAGTAAGAGGAGTTGGGGTAAGATGGCCATCTAGAGGTGTGCAGGGCAAGTAGATCTCACCCAAAAGCTCCAATACAACTCATACATATTAACGTCATTGGGAGCATGTGTGGGAGAGTGCACGAGAGTATCAGAGTTTGGTGAGATCCCATGGAGCCCAGAACCCGAAAATGGGAGCAGAGAGAGGACAGAGAGGCCCGCCACCTCATCTACCACGTCTTTGTCATGAGGATTGGCACGGGAGAGACATTCTATACAGGCGGCAAAGGTAGACAGAGGGCTCACACCAACCCCCATCCTTACCTTTAGGGCCTGCAGTTCCTGCTGTAGGAGTTGTCCTCAGCTCTTGCAGCCTGTACTGAATGGTAAGGAGCTGCCTAGAGCACATGCACTCCAGCTCTGTAGCACAGAAGCACAGAAGTACATACGGTACACTCCCCACCCCCACCCTCATGACCCAAACCAATGCAGTTTGGCACCATCTTGAATCCAGAGCCATTGTGAGAGCACCCCCTGCCCTGGGGACAGTAGCCACAGCTTTCCCCAGCCTTAACACTCCGCTGCCATCCCAGCATGCTCACACGAGTTGCTACATTCCCCTGATCCCAGAGCCTTGAGGCCTGGATCCAGGAGTGGCTGGGACCCAGCCATACAGGTCTGAAAAGTCAACTCCAGGCCTCCTGGACCACCGTACCCTCACACCCACAGCCAGACATGAGACAACCAGGACCCCTGCCATTCCACCTTCTCTGCCTCAGTCCTGTGAGTCCAAGCTTCAAACCCAGAAGAACAAGTCACAGGTCTCCACATTAAAACACAGGTGAGTAGCCCTTTACCAGTGGAAGTGGAGCTCATCTAAACCCTCCCAGAGAAGCAGCCAGGAGGTCTCACCCTCAACAGTTCTTCTTAGCAGCAATGCCAATGTACCATGAAGCAGCTGACAGGGACCACAGTGTTGGATCTGTGTTTTGGCTTCCAACAGTGTCTGAGAAGCAGCTGGCTGTGCTCCTTCGGCACCAACATTAAGGGGCCTCACTCACAGTCCAAGCAGTGGCTGTCTGCGCCCCCTCTTTCGCCTCATCTGTCAGACTAGCCGAGTGCAACAAAACAGCTGGACACGGCCCCTCTCTGCTGCGGCATTATAGCATTCTTCCCCACAGCCAGAGAAGTGACCAACTGGGACTCACTGCCACAGCCCCAACTACCAGCCGCACCCACTGCCAGGTATCAATGCGGGGAAATAAGACACACGAAAAATAAAAAAATTAAAAGACGGGAACATGACACCACCAAAGAAACACAACAGTGCTCCTAGAATGGATCCCTACAAATCAGAAATCACCAACCTTCTGCCAAAGGAACTCATATCCTCAATTGGAAAGAGCTCACTGTGATACAAGGGAATACAGACAAACAAACCAGTGAAATCAGTTAAACCGTTCACGTTCTAAATGACCACTTTAGCAAACACATAGCTACTATTAAATGTCAAACAGAATTTCTCCAATAGAAGCATACCTTGAATGGAATAAAAAAAATTTTTTAAACTGCGTCATTATCCAAGAGTCTCAAAGACAGACTACATCATGAGAAGTAATAATGTCTAATCTTGAAGACAAATGTTTGGAAATAACCCAGTAAGATGAAAAATAGTGGGTGGGGTGGAAGGAAGGAAAATAAACAAACAAAGCCTACAAGACTTTGGGGAGGTGATCAAGATAGCAAATATTTGAATTACAGGCATTCCAGAAGGGAAAGAAAGCAAAAAAGGTAGTGAAAGCAAATTTAAAAGTATAAGAGCTGAAAACCTACCACCCTAGTCTTGGGGAAGATATGAACATCCAAATCTAGGAAACTCAAAGTTTCCAAATAGATCTATTTGATTCGACCTGAAAAGATCTTCACCGAGACACACGGTAGGCAAACTGTCACGAGTTAAAGACTAAGGAAGATTTCTACAAAGAGCAACAGAATAGCATCATCACACAGAAGGGCATCCCCTTTAGACTAACAGCAGACTACTTTCAGCAGAAACCATACAAGCCAGGAGAGAATGGGAGGATATATACAAAAGCAGTGAGAGTAGAAAAACTGCCAGCCAAGAATATGATAACCTGCAAAGCTATCTCCCATGAACCAAGGAGAAATAACTCACCAAAATTAAGAGAAATCATCATCGCCTCTTGATTCCTCTCAGACAAAGGAAAATGAAGGGAAATCATGACCACCATTTCAACCCTCCAAGAAACACTGAGGAGAGTCCTACACTCCATCTACAAGCGAAAGAATCATAATGATCATCCTGAAACACCAAAGTATATAACCCACGCTGGCGGTCTAACACAGATACACCAATGAGAAAGAGAAAAGAGTCAAACCTCATCTTCAATACAGAAAACCACCCACCCACAAAGAGAAACCATGACAGACAATGAGAGGAACAAAGAATATACAAAACTATTGAAAAACAACCAAGACAATCCCAAGGCAACGACATCATATGTCAATAACATACCTTAAATTTAAAAACATTAAATGTCACGATTAAAAGACACAGACTGTCTGAATGCATAAAGAAAACGTGACCCATTCATGTACTGCCTATGAGAGACAGAGCTGACCTTCAAAGACACACTTAGACTGAAAGAGCAGGGATGGAGGAAGATATTCCAAAAAAATGAAAAACTAAGCCAGCCCAAATACCTATACTTATATCCTAAATCAAACACCGGGAAAACCTGGTCTAAGAGATGAGGAAGGGCATTGCGTAACGTTAAAGGGATCAATACAGCAAGAGGATGTAACACTTATAAATAGGTATGCACCCAACACTGGAGCAATCACATATATAAAGCAAATATCAGATCAAAGGGAGAGATTGACACCGACACCATAAGAGTTGGGGATTTGAACACCCCACTCTCAGCATTGGACACATCATAGGGAAGGAAAAATCAATAAGGCAACCCACGTGCATTTCTATAGCACCATACACCAGATGGACCTAACAGACAGAGCATTTCATCCAACAGCTGCAGAATGCACACTGAACCCAACAGCACATTTATAATCGACTATATGTTTGACCACCAAATAGGTCCCGACAACTTCACATAAATCAAACTCCTATCAACTATACTTTCTGACCATGATGGAAACAAACTGGAAATCAATAATTAGAAGAACTTGGAAAACTAGACAAATGTCTGGAAATTAAACAACATACTTTTGAACAACCACAGGGTCAAAGAAGAGATGACTAAGGAAACCAAAACATTTCCTGAAACTACTGAAGTCAGAAGCACAACTTAGCAAACCTATGGGATACAGCCAAGTCAGAATTACGGGGAAAGGTCCAGCAACCCCACTGCTGGGTGTAGATCACAAAGAATGGTTATCATCATTTTGAAAGGATTTGTACAGGCCCGTGTTTATTGTGGTTATGTTTACAACAGCTCAGAGTTGGAACCAACCTAAGCGGAAATCAGCACATGACTGGGTAAGGACAATGTGTATATATGCACAATGGAATACCACCCTGCCAAAAAAAGGGACTGAAATTCTGCCATTCGCTTTGAGATGTTTCCATTAAGTCAAATAATCCAGGCAAACGGTGAGAAAAACGGGACCTCATTCGTAATGGGAACACAAAATAAACGGAAAGGAGAGGAGAAAAACAGAGAGAGAAAGAGAAAAAGAAAGAGAGAGAGAAGCAAGCAAAGAAAGAAAGAGAAACACACAGCAATCACAGTCACACCGTAAAATTTCAGGAAGAGAGAAGACAATTGTGGTTACTAGAGGTGGGAAACGGAAAGGGGAGGGAGAGGAGTGTCAGCGAGAGATTGAATAACAGCCACAAGGAATGATCATATTTTAAATGACCGATATGGTAATTATGCTGATATGATCATCACACATGGTACCACAGATATTGATACTCAACACTGTTCCCCACAATTGTAGAAAAATCAAATTTTACGGAAAAACAAAACAAAACAGAACAGAACAAAACCAAAGAGCTCTAGTGTTAAAGAGCAAGAAAGGGCGAACTATAGCCAATGACCAATGACTGTATAACTTCAAGTAGTAACTACAGAGAATGAATGTTGAATGTTCTCCCCACCAAGAGGTCACAATTCTTTAAGGTGAAACATATGGTACAGCACTTCCGGAGACGGGCATAGCTTAGAGGTTACCAGAAATGAGGGAAAGTGAATAATGAGTAGTGATGGGTAAGTAGGTACGCAATTTATACTTAGGATGACAAAAAATGGCTTAGAAATAGATAGAGGTAGTGGTTATGCAGCATGGCAAATGGAATTAAGTCCATGCACTCCTATGTTTAAAAATGCTTAACATCGAAATTCTCATGCTATATTTGTTTTGCCACAATAAAAAGCAAAAATGAAATGAAATATAACCTGTCTGTTACCACACTAATTGACCACCAAGACAATGAGGTCTGCCACAAATGCTTTGCTGGTCTCATCTCTCTCCATGCCCGGTTCTGGGGCTGCTCTTATACACAGATCTGACAAATGAGGGAATACCGACTCTAACAGCACGTGCAACGCATCAAAGCTCCCCTCAAGCATAATGCTCCTCTTCTTGCACATACAAGAAATGGGCATCATTTCTTCGCACTTTCTAAGCCCTATCCTTCTGATATGCGTTGCCCAGATTTCACCCTCCGTGGTCCATTGTTCATTACTTACAGAACCACTAAATTTCAACGGAGAAGCAAACGGTGTGGATCAATTTAGTCCACATTCTCAAGGCATAGATTAACTCAGAGATTTTAAGAACCACAAAGCATACAGTTCAAATTTTTGTTCAGTTCTGCACACTATGGACAAAAACGAAAATCACATTGTAGGAGATATTTTCAAAGTCTAAAGAGAATAGGTCCGAACACATACAATCAACTCCTACAAATCAAGAAGAAACTAGAAAGAAAACCAATGCCAAAGATAGGAAAGAAAAACACGAAGGTTAATGAATAATCAGAAGTCATTAAAAATGTCCAAACTCATTAGTGGTTAGAGAAATAGAACTTCAAATAACAAGAGTCAATCACTTTTTTACTTAAACGAGTACCATTCAAAGGCTAGGTCATGCCAAGTTTGGGAACGTAACGTGAGGACACGAGAATTGCAGTGTTAGGGTTTGGACTAGTACAGACCTTCTGGAGACTAACCCGGCAGTACTTGGTAAAATTACATGTGCACACACCGTTTCTCCCAACAGTTCCGAACTCGGCGCAATCTCACAGAGGTCCGTAGGGGCCGTGTGTTCACTGTGGAAATGTGGAGATGAGGAGCTGGGGGCGGTCAAGTGTGCATCACTGACATAGAGAGTGGGCAACATCTCGTGTATGAAGCACACGGAGCACCATGCGGCAACCGGAAAGAATGGACTAAATGTGCATACAGAGGCACAGATGGATCTTTCAACAACAATCGTGCTGTGAGAAGAAAAAAACTCTTAGGAAAAGGTGCATAATAATACCATTCATGTAGATTGAAAATGCATAATAGAATGACCACCACTCACAGAACTTTCATGGAAAGAAATGGGTGGGTGGCCACCTATGAGATACCATGAATTACAGCATGGCCGTGAATGAGGGATGGGCTTGAGAATGGAAATAAGAGGAGTAGAGAAAAATTAACAGGTTAATATAGCAAATAAACATTCGCAACTAGACAGCATCCTGTGTGGACCAACAATGACGTGAAACGAACAGGGAAGGAAAAGCTGTGTGAGCACATCGATTGTGCCCCTGCCAAAGCTGGTGTTCTTGGAAACACATCCTTCCATGTGCCAAAGATTTTGCTTTCTCAAACCTGGTTCTTACCTCTGATATTCAAGACCTATCAGGATTTGGTGAACACTGGGGGCTGACTAGCACAACCCCTGCCCACAACGCTTTTGGTTTTACCCTCTTCAGCGAACACCGTCCACATGACACACTACTGTTCAAAGACGGGTGGTCAAAAGTCTTCCAGGAAGTGTTCCCTTCACGCATACACAGACAAGGTTTTTAATGAGACCTGACGCTCTTGGCCATTTGTCCATCCTTCTGTTCCTTCCTTGCCCAGACCATGAACATGATGTCGGTCATACACCGCACCCACTTTGAAACCATGAGGGACAAAGTCACACAGCAAAAGGGGGAGAACAGGAATGGGAGGAGAGAGAGAAGGATCAAGGTCCTTTCTGATTTCCTTGAGCAGCTGCAATAGCCTTATCTGCTGACTCCAAGATTTCTCATTTCTCCTCTTGCAAAATGTGGTAACATTAAACTAGCAGTCTTGCCTCTTGATTACCAAGACTCAAACCCAGGTTCCAGCCACTCACTTCTCGACCTGTGCCTTACATCTCAAGACTAGGTTCCTTTTCCCATTGATCTCCCTATCCCAATCCTTTATTCACGCAAGGTATGAGATTTCGAGGGTGAGATTTGTGTTCACGTTTCATTATATACGTAACAAAATAACCTTCATAAATGACAAGTTATGAGCAAGAGGTAATACTTGGATTCGAAGAGTTAAAGAAAACAAATTATTTTATATTAAGTTTCGGTCCCCCCGCTTTCCATCAGGCCACAAATCCTGAAATCCATTGTCACCCTGATACACATGAGACCGGACTTCTCAGGAAACAAAGCCTTTTATTCAGAAACTGCTTTTGTTGTTCCACTCTAGTAACTCCAATCCTATAGCCCTCCCTGGGCTTCTGCACATAGCCCCACGTGCGAAGACGGAGAAAAGGATGTAGGGATTCATGTTTGAAAAGTGATCGGGATAAGATCTTTGGTTTCCAGGGATGTGATGAAACCCCTCAGTCACCGTCAGCTGAAGACAGATCCTTCGACATTAAATCAGGTCCCCCGCAGACAATAATCAATTCTTACTTCGGAGTGAAGTGAAAGGATAGGGAGGATTTCTACCGCCATTGTACTTGGAGTGGTCATTTCAGAGGCAAGAAGGATCTGCCGTCATGGGAATCAGCAAGAGGTATAGTATTTTCTGTAGCAAAGTGGCCGGTAGCCACAGGAGCCAGAGCCATATCCACAGCCTAGTCCATATTTAGAGCCGTATCCACAGCCAGAGCCGTATCCACAGTTGGAGCCACAGCCAGAGCCACAGCCACTGCCAAAGCCACAGCCACCGCAAGAGCCGTATCCACAGCCAGAGCCACAGCCACCGCAAGAGCCGTATCCACAGCCGGGGCCACATCCACAGCCAGAGCCGTATCCACAGCCAGAGCCGCAGCCAGAGCCATATCCACAGTCAGAGCCACAGCCACCGCAAGAGCCGCATCCGCAGCCAGAGCCGTATCCACAACCGCAGCCACAGCCGGAGCCACAGCCCCCACAGGAGTTTCCACCGTAGTTGCCACACATCGTGTCAGGAGGTGAGGTTTCAGTCAAGAGGTAGGAGGATATTGCTGAAGTGTGAGTGTCGTCCTCTCTTCCAGGACCTTTATATACTTACTGGGATGAATAGGTCAACCCTCACGTGGGCTTGGTTCTCTCATTTAACAACCATTTGCCTAAAATGAGCTCATTCTGTGGGCAATCATTTTGTTAGGGATTTATAATTGATTTCCTGCTTCCCCAGGAATTTTCTCAAGCCTTGAAAGAAAAGGATCCATTTTCGATGGACCCAAGCTGACACAACCATCATTGAATTTTATGACCATGACATAACACATCACCAAAACATGTTTCATCTATAAATGTGTGTTTCGTTATCGCACTGCTCTGTCAAGGTCTTGGAAAGCACTTACTGAAGAAGAAGCTCTACTCAATACTATTAAAAGTATCACCAGCAGCAGCACGTTGGTTCCCATTTTCTCCTACCTCCGTACTTTGTCTTTTTCCAGCAAAATGACTCTAACTTACTTGCATAGACTTTGGGCAATAAATTGAGTATTTCCAAATGCTACAACCACGCCCTGAAATGTTCTCCATCTCCCTGAAGGAAAGCTTGCCTATCCCCGCCTTTTCCAAGCAGATCATGACTTTCTCGCTTTCTCTGGGACAAAATTGTTTCTTTCTGAAACCCCTGCTGGTCAGTTATGTACACAGACGTATCATGTCTCCTATATATGAAAAGACACACTTACCCAAAGGCGTCCACGTCGAATGAGAAACAGGCCTGAGATCAACAAGATCTTTGTGAAAGTTCGATTGTTCAATGCAAGACTGTCTGTGGGTTTACTCGGACGACTCTCATATTGGTGCTATAGATCCATGCTTCCCAATAAAGGGTAAAGCCAATCGGTGAGTGATACTCCCAGACTTCACAGTAGTATTCTCATTTTTGTCTTATCTGTCTTCTCCAAAAAAAAAACAAAAAACAAAAAAAACAAAACTCTACTTTAAAATGTAATTTACTTATCGTACTTTTTGTTTGGATACCTTGCAATTAGGAAATGAGTAATCGTTGACCTTTCTGAGGTACTTAGTTCTTTTTTAAACGTTTTGTAGAATTCAGCAGTGAAGCCATCAGGTTATGAGCTTTCTTTCAATGGGAGACCATTGACAACTGACTTCTTATTGTTCCCTTCATCATTTCCATTTCTTCATGAATTATTTTGGTTAGGTCGTATGGACTTGGTAATTGATCCATTTCTTCTAGGTTATCCAATTTATTGGCACGACACTGCGCATAGTGGCCTCATGAATTTTATTGCTGTGGTATCAGTGGCAAAGTCTCCTCTTTATTTCTGTGTTTATTTATTTCAGTCTTCTCCCTTTTCTTCCTCATTCAATGCAGCTCTGACATTTTGTTGATTTTTATTAATAAACAAAAACTCTCCTGATCTTTCTGAATGCATTTGACTTTCTGTTTCATTTATTTCTGTTCCGATCTTTATTATCCTCTGTCTTCTGCGAACTATGGCATAGATTGTTTATTTGTATTCTGGTTCACTAGAGGGTCAAGTCAGGTTGTCTACATGGGACAGTTGCTTGTTTGATACAGGTGTTTAGTGTTACAAACCCCGTCCTCTTAGAGCTGCTTTTGCTAAATTTTAGAAGTTCTGGTGTGTTGTGTTTCCATTTTTGTTTGCATGCATCCAGAAATGTTTTACCTTTCCTTTTTCTTTCTTCTTTGACACTTTGGTGGTTAGGTCCATAGTTCTTAATTTCTCCATGTTTGTGAAATTTCTGGACTTCCTTCTATTAGTTATTTCTAGTTACATCCTTGTGTTCAGAAAACATGCTGGATAAGTCGATAAGCTTCTGAAAATGTTAGGACTTGTTTTGAGACCTTATTTGTGATTTCTTCATGGAAAGGTTCCATGCAGATTTGAGAATAATGTGTACTGTGCTGCTATTTAATAACATGTTCTGTATACATCGCTTATATCCGTTTCATCTAAAACGTAGTTCCAGACTAAATGCTCCTGACTGATTCTCTATCGAAATGATCTAGCCAGTGTTGAAAGTGGAGTCGTTACTTTTCGTACACTTATGGTTTTACAGATATCTCTCTCTCTCTTGAGTGCTACTAATACCTTGAGGTCTATTAAACTTTGCTTTGTATATGTAGGTGCTCCGATGATGGGTGTATGCATATTCCCAATTGTTCTATTTCTGGATCAACTGAACCTTTGAAAATATATGATGAAATTCCTTCTCTTTTGTTTGTTTGAGACATTTTGAATTACAAACAGATGTAAGATTTCAGTATACTCCGACATACTCTCTACCTTTTTTAATAGCATGGAAGACCTTCTTCCATCCTTTCACAATCAGTCTATAGCTGACGTTAAAGGTAAAGTGAGTCACTTAAAGCAGCACAGAGTCTCGTCTTCTGTTTCACTCTCCCTGGGGTTTTTTTTTTTTTTTCCTTTCTTTTTTCTCTCTTTTATTGGTCTGTTCAGTAATCGTATGTCTTGGGTTGGACAATTTATTCCATTTAGATTTCAGGTAATTATTGCTATGTAAGGAATTACAACTGCCATCTTGTTTATGCTTCTCTCCTTTTCTTGTAATGTTTCCCTTTGCGATTAGATGGCAACTTTCTCTGGGTCATGTACACCTAGCAGTGAGTAGTCGCTGACATCCCTGCAAAAATTCAAGTAAGAGGAGTTGGGGTAAGATGGCCATCTAGAGGTGTGCAGGGCAAGTAGATCTCACCCAAAAGCTCCAATACAACTCATACATATTAACGTCATTGGGAGCATGTGTGGGAGAGTGCACGAGAGTATCAGAGTTTGGTGAGATCCCATGGAGCCCAGAACCCGAAAATGGGAGCAGAGAGAGGACAGAGAGGCCCGCCACCTCATCTACCACGTCTTTGTCATGAGGATTGGCACGGGAGAGACATTCTATACAGGCGGCAAAGGTAGACAGAGGGCTCACACCAACCCCCATCCTTACCTTTAGGGCCTGCAGTCCCTGCTGTAGGAGTTGTCCTCAGCTCTTGCAGCCTGTACTGAATGGTAAGGAGCTGCCTAGAGCACATGCACTCCAGCTCTGTAGCACAGAAGCACAGAAGTACATACGGTACACTCCCCACCCCCACCCTCATGACCCAAACCAATGCAGTTTGGCACCATGTTGAATCCAGAGCCATTGTGAGAGCACCCCCTGCCCTGGGGACAGTAGCCACAGCTTTCCCCAGCCTTAACACTCCGCTGCCATCCCAGCATGCTCACACGAGTTGCTACATTCCCCTGATCCCAGAGCCTTGAGGCCTGGATCCAGGAGTGGCTGGGACCCAGCCATACAGGTCTGAAAAGTCAACTCCAGGCCTCCTGGACCACCGTACCCTCACACCCACAGCCAGACATGAGACAACCAGGACCCCTGCCATTCCACCTTCTCTGCCTCAGTCCTGTGAGTCCAAGCTTCAAACCCAGAAGAACAAGTCACAGGTCTCCACATTAAAACACAGGTGAGTAGCCCTTTACCAGTGGAAGTGGAGCTCATCTAAACCCTCCCAGAGAAGCAGCCAGGAGGTCTCACCCTCAACAGTTCTTCTTAGCAGCAATGCCAATGTACCATGAAGCAGCTGACAGGGACCACAGTGTTGGATCTGTGTTTTGGCTTCCAACAGTGTCTGAGAAGCACCTGGCTGTGCTCCTTCGGCACCAACATTAAGGGGCCTCACTCACAGTCCAAGCAGTGGCTGTCTGCGCCCCCTCTTTCGCCTCATCTGTCAGAATAGCCGAGTGCAACAAAACAGCTGGACATGGCCCCTCTCTGCTGCGGCATTATAGCATTCTTCCCCACAGCCAGAGAAGTGACCAACTGGGACTCACTGCCACAGCCCCAACTACCAGCCGCACCCACTGCCAGGTATCAATGCGGGGAAATAAGGCACACGAAAAATAAAAAAATTAAAAGACGGGAACATGACACCACCAAAGAAACACAACAGTGCTCCTAGAATGGATCCCTACAAATCAGAAATCACCAACCTTCTGCCAAAGGAACTCATATCCTCAATTGGAAAGAGCTCACTGTGATACAAGGGAATACAGACAAACAAACCAGTGAAATCAGTTAAACCGTTCACGTTCTAAATGACCACTTTAGCAAACACATAGCTACTATTAAATGTCAAACAGAATTTCTCCAATAGAAGCATACCTTGAATGGAATAAAAAAATTTTTTTAAACTGCGTCATTATCCAAGAGTCTCAAAGACAGACTACATCATGAGAAGTAATAATGTCTAATCTTGAAGACAAATGTTTGGAAATAACCCAGTAAGATGAAAAATAGTGGGTGGGGTGGAAGGAAGGAAAATAAACAAACAAAGCCTACAAGACTTTGGGGAGGTGATCAAGATAGCAAATATTTGAATTACAGGCATTCCAGAAGGGAAAGAAAGCAAAAAAGGTAGTGAAAGCAAATTTAAAAGTATAAGAGCTGAAAACCTACCACCCTAGTCTTGGGGAAGATATGAACATCCAAATCTAGGAAACTCAAAGTTTCCAAATAGATCTATTTGATTCGACCTGAAAAGATCTTCACCGAGACACACGGTAGGCAAACTGTCACGAGTTAAAGACTAAGGAAGATTTCTACAAAGAGCAACAGAATAGCATCATCACACAGAAGGGCATCCCCTTTAGACTAACAGCAGACTACTTTCAGCAGAAACCATACAAGCCAGGAGAGAATGGGAGGATATATACAAAAGCAGTGAGAGTAGAAAAACTGCCAGCCAAGAATATGATAACCTGCAAAGCTATCTCCCATGAACCAAGGAGAAATAACTCACCAAAATTAAGAGAAATCATCATCGCCTCTTGATTCCTCTCAGACAAAGGAAAATGAAGGGAAATCATGACCACCATTTCAACCCTCCAAGAAACACTGAGGAGAGTCCTACACTCCATCTACAAGCGAAAGAATCATAATGATCATCTTGAAACACCAAAGAATATAACCCACGCTGGCGGTCTAACACAGATACACCAATGAGAAAGAGAAAAGAATCAAACCTCATCTTCAATACAGAAAACCACCCACCCACAAAGAGAAACCATGACAGACAATGAGAGGAACAAAGACTATACAAAACTATTGAAAAACAACCAAGACAATCCCAAGGCAACGACATCATATGTCAATAACATACCTTAAATTTAAAAACATTATATGTCACGATTAAAAGACACAGACTGTCTGAATGCATAAAGAAAACGTGACCCATTCATGTACTGCCTATGAGAGACAGAGCTGACCTTCAAAGACACACTTAGACTGAAAGAGCAGGGATGGAGGAAGATAGTCCAAACAAATGAAAAACTAAGCCAGCCCAAATACCTATACTTATATCCTAAATCAAACACCGGGAAAACCTGGTCTAAGAGATGAGGAAGGGCATTGCGTAACGTTAAAGGGATCAATACAGCAAGAGGATGTAACACTTATAAATAGGTATGCACCCAACACTGGAGCAATCACATATATAAAGCAAATATCAGATCAAAGGGAGAGATTGACACCGACACCATAAGAGTTGGGGATTTGAACACCCCACTCTCAGCATTGGACACATCATAGGGAAGGAAAAATCAATAAGGCAACCCACGTGCATTTCTATAGCACCATACACCAGATGGACCTAACAGACAGAGCATTTCATCCAACAGCTGCAGAATGCACACTGAACCCAACAGCACATTTATAATCGACTATATGTTTGACCACCAAATAGGTCCCGACAACTTCACATAAATCAAACTCCTATCAACTATACTTTCTGACCATGATGGAAACAAACTGGAAATCAATAATTAGAAGAACTCAGAAAACTAGACAAATGTCTGGAAATTAAACAACATACTTTTGAACAACCACAGGGTCAAAGAAGAGATGACTAAGGAAACCAAAACATTTCCTGAAACTACTAAAGTCAGAAGCACAACTTAGCAAACCTATGGGATACAGCCAAGTCAGAATTACGGGGAAAGGTCCAGCAACCCCACTGCTGGGTGTAGATCACAAAGAATGGTTATCATCATTTTGAAAGGATTTGTACAGGCCCGTGTTTATTGCGGTTATGTTTACAACAGCTCAGAGTTGGAACCAACCTAAGCGGAAATCAGCAGATGACTGGGTAAGGACAATGTGTATATATGCACAATGGAATACCACCCTGCCAAAAAAAGGGACTGAAATTCTGCCATTCGCTTTGAGATGTTTCCATTAAGTCAAATAATCCAGGCAAACGGTGAGAAAAACGGGACCTCATTCGTAATGGGAACACAAAATAAACGGAAAGGAGAGGAGAAAAACAGAGAGAGAAAGAGAAAAAGAAAGAGAGAGAGAAACAAGCAAAGAAAGAAAGAGAAACACACAGCAATCACAGTCACACCGTGAAATTTCAGGAAGAGAGAAGACAATTGTGGTTACTAGAGGTGGGAAACGGAAAGGGGAGGGAGAGGAGTGTCAGCGAGAGATTGAATAACAGCCACAAGGAATGATCATATTTTAAATGACCGATATGGTAATTATGCTGATATGATCATCACACATGGTACCACAGATATTGATACTCAACACTGTTCCCCACAATTGTAGAAAAATCAAATTTTTCAGAAAAAAAAAACAAAACAAAACAGAACAAAACCAAAGAGCTCTAGTGTTAAAGAGCAAGAAAGGGCGAACTACAGCCAATGACCAATGACTGTATAACTTCAAGTAGTAACTACAGAGAATGAATGTTGAATGTTCTCCCCACCAAGAGGTCACAATTCTTTAAGGTGAAACATATGGTACAGCACTTCTGGAGACGGGCATAGCTTAGAGGTTACCAGAAATGAGGGAAAGTGAATAATGAGTAGTGATGGGTAAGTAGGTACGCAATTTATACTTAGGATGACAAAAAATGGCTTAGAAATAGATAGAGGTAGTGGTTATGCAGCATGGCAAATGGAATTAAGTCCATGCACTCCTATGTTTAAAAATGCTTAACATCGAAATTCTCATGCTATATTTGTTTTGCCACAATAAAAAGCAAAAATGAAATGAAATATAACCTGTCTGTTACCACACTAATTGACCACCAAGACAATGAGGTCTGCCACAAATGCTTTGCTGGTCTCATCTCTCTCCATGCCCGGTTCTGGGGCTGCTCTTATACACAGATCTGACAGATGAGGGAATACCGACTCTAACAGCACGTGCAACGCATCAAAGCTCCCCTCAAGCATAATGCTCCTCTTCTTGCACATACAAGAAATGGGCATCATTTCTTCGCACTTTCTAAGCCCTATCCTTCTGATATGCGTTGCCCAGATTTCACCCTCCGTGGTCCATTGTTCATTACTTACAGAACCACTAAATTTCAACGGAGAAGCAAACGGTGTGGATCAATTTAGTCCACATTCACAAGGCATAGATTAACTCAGAGATTTTAAGAACCACAAAGCATACAGTTCAAATTTTTGTTCAGTTCTGCACACTATGGACAAAAACGAAAATCACATTGTAGGAGATATTTTCAAAGTCTAAAGAGAATAGGTCCGAACACATACAATCAACTCCTACAAATCAAGAAGAAACTAGAAAGAAAACCAATGCCAAAGATAGGAAAGAAAAACACAAAGGTTAATGAATAATCAGAAGTCATTAAAAATGTCCAAACTCATTAGTGGTTAGAGAAATAGAACTTCAAATAACAAGAGTCAATCACTTTTTTACTTAAACGAGTACCATTCAAAGGCTAGGTCATGCCAAGTTTGGGAACGTAACGTGAGGACACGAGAATTGCAGTGTTAGGGTTTGGACTAGTACAGACTTTCTGGAGACTAACCCGGCAGTACTTGGTAAAATTACATGTGCACACACCGTTTCTCCCAACAGTTCAGAACTCGGCGCAATCTCACAGAAGTCCGTAGGGGCCGTGTGTTCACTGTGGAAATGTGGAGAAGAGGAGCTGGGGGCGGTCAAGTGTGCATCACTGACATAGAGAGTGGGCAACATCTCGTGTATGAAGCACACGGAGCACCATGCGGCAACCGGAAAGAATTTACTAAATGTGCATGCAGAGGCACAGATGGATCTTTCAACAACAATCGTGCTGTGAGAAGAAAAAAACTCTTAGGAAAAGGTGCATAATAATACCATTCATGTAGATTGAAAATGCATAATAGAATGACCACCACTCACAGAATTTCCATGGATAGAAATGGGTGGGTGGCCACCTATGAAATACCATGAATTACAGCATGGCCGTGAATGAGGGATGGGCTTGAGAATGGAAATAAGAGGAGTAGAGAAAAATTAACAGGTTAATATAGCAAATAAACATTCGCAACTAGACAGCATCCTGTGTGGACCAACAATGACGTGAAACGAACAGGGAAGGAAAAGCTGTGTGAGCACATCGATTGTGCCCCTGCCAAAGCTGGCGTTCTTGGAAACACATCCTTCCATGTGCCAAAGATTTTGCTTTCTCAAAACTGGTTCTTACCTCTGATATTCAAGACCTATCAGGATTTGGTGAACACTGGGGGCTGACTAGCACAACCCCTGCCCACAACGCTTTTGGTTTTACCCTCTTCAGGGAACACCGTCCACATGACACACTACTGTTCAAAGACGGGTGGTCAAAAGTCTTCCAGGAAGTGTTCCCTTCACGCATACACAGACAAGGTTTTTAATGAGACCTGACGCTCTTGGCCATTTGTCCATCCTTCTGTTCCTTCCTTGCCCAGACCATGAACATGATGTCGGTCATACACCGCACCCACTTTGAAACCATGAGGGACAAAGTCACACAGCAAAAGGGGGAGAACAGGAATGGGAGGAGAGAGAGAAGGATCAAGGTCCTTTCTGATTTCCTTGAGCAGCTGCAATAGCCTTATCTGCTGACTCCAAGATTTCTCATTTCTCCTCTTGCAAAATGTGGTAACATTAAACTAGCAGTCTTGCCTCTTGATTACCAAGACTCAAACCCAGGTTCCAGCCACTCACTTCTCGACCTGTGCCTTACATCTCAAGACTAGGTTCCTTTTCCCATTGATCTCCCTATCCCAATCCTTTATTCACGCAAGGTATGAGATTTCGAGGGTGAGATTTGTGTTCACGTTTCATTATATACGTAACAAATTAACCTTCATAAATGACAAGTTATGAGCAAGAGGTAATACTTGGATTCGAAGAGTTAAAGAAAACAAATTATTTTATATTAAGTTTCGGTCCCCCCGCTTTCCATCAGGCCACAAATCCTGAAATCCATTGTCACCCTGATACACATGAGACCGGACTTCTCAGGAACCAAAACCTTTTATTCAGAAACTGCTTTTATTGCTCCACTCTAGTAACTCCAATCCTATAGCCCTCCCTGGGCTTCTGCACATAGCCCCACGTGCGAAGACGGAGAAAAGGATGTAGGGATTCATGTTTGAAAAGTGATCGGGATAAGATCTTTTGCTTTCAGGGATGTGATGAAACCCTTCAGTCACCGTCAGCTGAAGACAGATCCTTCGACATTATATCAGGTCCCCCGCAGACAATAATCAATTCTTACTTCGGAGTGAAGTGAAAGGATAGGGAGGATTTCTACCGCCATTGTACTTGGAGTGGTCATTTCAGAGGCAAGAAGGATCTGCCGTCATGGGAATCAGCAAGAGGTATAGTATTTTCTGTAGCAAAGTGGCCGGTAGCAACAGGAGCCAGAGCTATATCCACAGCCAAAGTGGTAGCCAAATCCACAGCCACTTCTCCAGTTACAGTCATATCCAAATCCAGAGTAATATCCACAGCTGTAGAAACAGCCAGAGTCATAGGAAACTCCCCACACGAGTTTCCTTATCAGTTGCCTCACATGATGTCTGGAGTTTAGGATTCATTTGTTGCCCAGGGGGGTATTTCTGAAGTCTGTCATCTACTCTTCCAGTTCTTTTATTTACTTATAATCATGAATAGGTCCCACCTCTCTTTGGGATTCCTTCTCTCCTTTTACAACCACTTATTTAAATTATCTCATTCTGTGTACAAGTATTTTGTTAGGGAATCATAAGCTATTTCCTCCTTCCCTAGGAATTTTCTCAAACCTCAAAAGAAAATAAAAATGCATTTGTTAAAGACTCACTCTTATACAACCATCATTTCATCTTCCATAATTTCATTTTATAACCATGTCATAACACATCATCAAAATGTATTTGATCTGTTAGTATGTTTGTTTATCATTCTGCTCTTTCAAGTTCTACAAAATCATTAATTGAATGAGACGTCCTATTCAGTACTATTGATATTATCAGCAGCAGCATCTTGGTTTCTTTTATACCTTTCCTAATATTTTGTCTTTTTCTGTCATAATTACTCTAAATTACTTTTGATGGATTTTGAAATTTAATTGAGTATTTCCACATGCTACATCCACTCACTGTAACATTCTCCTTCTATCTTAAAGGAAGCTTGCCTAGCAAGCTTTTCAGGCAGATCATGACCTCCTCTTTCTTCTTTGGGGCAATTTTTGTTAAACTCCTGATGAGTCAGTCACATAAGGAGATTTAACATTTACCTTACAAAAAAAATCCAAAAGTTTCAGTTTAGAATGTGGAAGATACCTTGGATCAACAACTTCTTTGTTGAAGTCCAATTCTTACATTCTTAAATTTATTTCTTAAATTCTTAAATTAAGTTCTTAAATGCAAGTCTTCTTGTGGATCTACTCACATTCTGATGTTTGTGCTGTATATCATGTTTCCCACTAAAATTTAAAATCAATCCATAATTAATACTTTCAGACACCACAATATTTTCTTTATTTTTGTCCCATCTGTCTTCTGCAAACAATATTGTTAAAATGATATTTACTATTTACTTATCCTACTTTTTGTTGGATACCTTTAATTACAAAATTAATTATAATTGATTTTTCTGTGGTATTTATTATTCTTCCTTACTTTTGATATCTTCTCTGATTGTTTTCATAATAAATTGGTTTATGATCTCTCTTTTAGTGATAACTCTTTTTTTACTTTTTTCCAAATTTTGGTTTCTTCTGGTGACTTTACCCTCTGAATTTTGAAAAGATCCTGTAGAGAGAAAAAAAATTTGTTTCATTTTCATTAACAGAGGTATAACTTACCAAATTGCTGTAAGCTATAGGTAGCTTAAGGCAAAGAAATAAAGGTTTTCTTATATCTGAAAAATAACAAATTAAGGGATCAGCAATGTTTCAACCAAGAAATCATTAAAAGCATATTCATCATTGCAAAACATAATCATTTGTGTTGAGGACATTCGATCTCCTCTCTTCTAGTCATTTGATAACATGCAGTAAATAATTGTTAATTGAAGGTGCCTAGCTTGACTGTACATCGATAGAGCTTATATTTCTTAATTAGCTGTTTTGTGTCCATTAACCCATTTCTTGATATTCCCCCTCCCTCCTCCTTTACTAGCTCTAGAAACCAGATTGATTCCCTCCTTCTGAAAGTATAAGGTATTATTATGATTGTTGTTTTTCTTTCTTTCTTTCATTATTTTTTAATTAATTTTTTAATTGAAACATTGATTATAGATATATGTGGAGTACAGAGTTGACTATTTGTATTTATCTATAATATGTGATGATTGAATCAATATTATTAGCCTGTTCATCATTACAGATCAAATTATTCTTTGTGTCCCTTATCCATTTTTTTTCCTAAATCCTCTGTCCTCCCCCTTGTTACCCTTGTTTGAGAAACTTCCATAATGTTTCCCACCTCTAGTAACCATAACTCTGTTCTATCCTTCTGAAAGTTCAATGTATCATTATGGTCTTTCTTGCTTGCTTGATTGCTGGCTGGCTAACTCACTTGCTCACTTGCTTTCTTTCTTAGCTCCCACTTATGAGTGAGGACATGTGGTATGTCTCTGTCTTTGCTTAAATTATTTCACTTAACATAACCTTCTCCAAGCTCTTCCATGCTGATGAGATTGGCATAATTTCATTCTTTTTTATGGCTGAGTAGTATTCCATTGTGTGTGTGTGTGTGTGTGTGTGTGTGTGTGTGTGTGTGTGTGTGTGTGTGTGTGTGTACCACATTTTCCTTATCCAGTTTTCCATCAATGGGCATTGATGTTGGTTCCATACCTTGGTTATTGTAAATAGAGCTGCAATAAACATGGGGGTGCATGTATCCATCTGACATGATGAGTTTCATTCCTTTGGGTATATATTCAGCAGTGGAATTGCTGGACCGTATGAAAGTTCTATCTCTAGTTGCTTGAGAAACCTCCATACTGTTTTCCATAATGGCTGGACTAATTTACAGTCCCACCAACAGTGTAGAAACTTCCCCTTTCTCTACATCCTCACCAGCATTTGTTATTCTGTCTTTTTTATAACAGCCAGTCTAACAATGGTGAGATGATACCTCGATGTGCTTTTGATTGGCATTTCCCTGATTAGTGATGTTGGGCATTTTTCTCATATTCTTTTTGGCCATTAATATGTCTTCCTTTGAGAAATGTCTATTCAGCTCCTTTACCCATTTTCTAATTGGATTATTTGGGTTTTTTTAAGTTAAGTTTTTTGAGTTCCTTGTATATTCTGGATATTAATCCCTTGTCAGATGTGTAGTTTGCAAATATTTTCTTTCATTCTGGAAGTTATCTTTTCACCCTGGAACACTGGATTTTACTTTTTTATATCTCTCTATAATTTTATATTCACTGACCACCCTATTCCCATTCCTTTTCCCCCCTCCCCTTACCAGTCCATAGCAACCACTATTCTGCTTTCTGTTTCTATTAGATCATCTTTTTTAGCTTCCACATATGAGTGAGAACATGTGGTATTTTTCTTTCTGTGCCTGACTTATTTCACATAACATAATATTCTCCAAGCTCATGCATGTTACTGCAAGGGCAGAACTTCATTCTGTTTTATGGCTGAGTAGTATTCCTTTGTGTATATATACCATGCTTTCTTTATCCAGTTATCCATTGACTGACATTTAGGTTGGCTTTATATCTTGTCTATTGTGAATAGAACTGCAATGAACATGGGAGTGCAGATATCACTTAGACTTGATGATGTCCATTCCCTCACATATATACCCAGTAGTGGGATTAGTAGATAGTATGGTAGTTTTATCTGCAATTCATTAAGAAACCCCCATGCTGTTTTCCATAGCACTAATTTACATTCCTTCCAACAACATAGAAGAATTCCCCTTTCTCTGCATCCTCACCAGCATTTACTTTCTGTTTTTTTAATAATAGCCATTATAACTGGGGTGAGATGATATCTCATTGTGGCTTTGATTTACATACTTTTTTATGCTTAGTGATGTGGAACATTTTTTTATATACCTGTTGGCCATTTGTATGTCTTCCTTCGATAAATGTCTATTTAGGTCCTTTGCCCATTTTTTAATTGGATTATTTGTTTTTTTTAAGTTAAGTTGCTTGAGTTCCTTGTATGTTCTAGATATTAATCCCTTGTGAGATGTGTAGTTCATCACCATACTGTAGGTCATCTTATCACTCTGTTATTTGTTTCCTTTGCTGATGAAGCATTTTTGTTTGATATAATCCCATTTGTTTATTTTTGTTTATTTTTTCTTTTGTTGCCTGTGCCTTTGCATTCTTTTCTTTTATTAAGAATATTCATGAGATACAAAGCTAATTGTCCCCGCTCCTGCCCATGATGTGAGGGCCAGATTCATATTGGCTGCATACCCATTACCAGAAATTACTTTTGTACCCTTTTGCATGCTTATTCATAAAGTCTTTGCCCAGACCTCTATCCTGAAGTGTTCCTCCCTTGTTTTCTTCTTGGTTTGGGGTCTTATATTTAAGTCTTTAATCCATTTTGGGTTGATTTTGGTACATGGTAAGGGCTAAGAGTCTGCTCTCATTCTTCTACATATGGATGTCCAGTTTTCCCAGCACCATTCATTGAAGAGGCTGTTCTTTCCCCAATGTATGTTCTTCAACTGTGTTGAAGATCAGTTGGCTGTAAGTACACAGAATGATTTCTAAGTTCTGTATTCTGTTCCATTGGTCCACATTACTGTTTTTATGCCAGGACCATGCTGTTTTGGTCCCTATAACTTTCTAGTATAATTTGAAGTCAGGTACTGTAATGCCTCCAGCCTTGTTTTCTTGTTGTTCAGGATCAGTTTGGCTATTTGGGGTCTTTTGTAGTTTCATATGAATGTCAGGATTTTTTCTATTTCTGTGAAGAACATCACTGGTATTTTGATGGGGATTGCATTGAATCTGTACATTGCTTTGGGCAGAGTAGACATTTTCACAATGTTAATTCCTTCAATTCATGAATGTGGAATGTCTTTCCACCTTTTTATGTCTTTTTAAACTTTTTTAATCGGTGTTTTATACTTTTCAGTACATAGATATTTCACCACCTTTGTTAAAATTATTCTTAATTATTTAACTTATTTTTTGTTGCAATTATGATTGCTTGATTATTATTATTGCAATTATTATTTTCTTGATTTTTCTTGGGAGGGGATAGTTTTGTTAGTGTATAGAGATACTGCTTTCTGTATGTTGATTTTGTGTCCTCCAAATTTACTGAATTCATTTAGAGTTGTTTGTATGTCAAATTATGTTGCCTGCAAACAGAGACATTTAACTTCGTCTTTTCTAATTTGGATGCCTTTCATTTATTTCTCTTGCTTAATTGTTCTAGGTAAGATTTACAGTACCATGTTAAGTAGAAGTAGTAAGAAGTATGTATCCTTGTCTTGTTTCTGATCTTACAGGAAAGGCTTTCAACTTTTCATTATTGAGTAAGATGTTAGCTATGGGCTTGTCATACATGGCTTTAATATATTAAGATACATTCCTTCTGTATCTAATTTGTTGGCAGTTTTTATGAAAGAATGTTAATATTTGCTGAATGCCTTTTCTGCATCTATTGAGGTGAATGCTTGGTTTTTGTCCTCTACTCTCTTAATGTGATGTATTGTATTTCTTGATTTCAGTACTTGAACCATCTTTGAGTCCTAGACATAAATTTCACGTGATCATGGTGAGTGAGCCTTTTCATGTGTTCTTGAATTTCATTTGCTAGTATTTTGATAAGGATATTTGCATCTACTCTCATCAGGGATTTGGGCCTGTAATTTTCTTGTCTTGTAGTGCCCTTTTCTGACTTTGATATCAGGGTAATGCTGGCCTTCTAAAATGGGTTTGAAACTATTCTCTTAACATCAATTTCTTGAAACAGTTTGAGATGAGTAAGTATTAGCTCTTTTTTTTTAATGTTTAGTAAAATTCAGTAGTTAAGCTGACAGGTTCTGTGCTTTCTTTTGAAGGGAGACATTACTGATTCAATCAACTTACTTGTTATAGATATCTTCATATTTTCTATTTCTTCATTATTTAGTTTGGGTAGGTTGTATGTACGTAGGAATTTATCCATTTCTTCTTGATTTTCCAATTTTTGGCCATATAATTGTACTCAGTTGCCTCTTACGATCCTTTGTATCTGTGTAATGTCAGTTGCAATGTCTCCTCTTCATTTGAATTTATTTATTTCAGTCATCTCTCTTTTTTCTTACTTAATCTAGCTAAAGTTTGTCGATTTTGTTGATCTTTTCCAAAAAACCTACTCAGTTTCCTTGATCTTTTCTATTATTCTCTAGGCCTAATTTCATTTATTTCTGCTTTAATCTTTATTATTTTATTCCTTCTACTAACTATAAGCATAATTTATTCTTTTTCTAGTTCATTGAGGTATCACATTAGGTTTATTTGGGATCTTCTTTTTGATGTAGTTGTTTATTGTTGTAAACTTTCCCCTTAAAATTGCTTTTACTAAATTATATAAGTTTTGGTATGTTTTGTTTTCAATTTTGTTCATATCAAGTTTTTCTTTTTTACTTTTTCTATTTCTTTTGTGATCATTCATTGTTTAGAATTGTGTTGCTTAATTTCCACATATTTGTGAACTTTCCAAAGTTCCTTCTATTAGTGATTTCTAATTTTATACCATTGTGGTCAAAAAGATACTTAATATATTTTTAATCTTAAATTTTTAAGATCTATTTTGTGACCTAAAATATTATCTATCTTGAAGAATATTCCGTGTAGCCTTGAGAAGAATGTATATTCTGCTGCTCTTAAATGGAATGTTCTGTATATATCTTAGATAAATTCATCTAAAGTAAATATTAACTCTAATGTCAACTTATTAGTACTCTGTCTAACACAGAGTGACATCATAAAAATGGCAGAATAGATGATTCCCAACATCTCACCTTCCCACGAGTAACCAATTTATGATTATTAAAAAGCAAAGACTACCCTGTGGAAATGGAGCTGGAGGAAGAGTAGGACGGACCCAAGGAAATTATGAAGGCACAAGAGACAGAAATGAGGGATGGCATCTATTGTTCTGAGCCAGCCTAGTGTGGAGGCAGGGACTAGCTGTTACACACAAGTTGAAGCCAGAAAAAGCCACAGCGCCCTTCATGTAAACCTGCTTGGAGTTTGTAGGCGAGGGGAGAGATTCAGAGTGTACCATACCAGCCTACAGGTCATAAAAATTACTGACACGATATTCTGTCTAAATGATCTGTCCATTGTTAAAAGTGGGATTATTATATCTCCCACTATTATTGTATTACACATATCTCTCTCTTGAGATCTATTAATATTTGTTTATATATTTAGTTCTCCAATGATGGGTGCATATATATTTACACTTGTTACATTTCCTTGATAAGTTGATTTCCTTAAAATTATATAATGACCTTCTTTGTCTTCTTTTACAGTTTTTGACTTAAATTCTATTTCATAAATATATACATAGCTATTCCTGCTCTCCTTTGTTTTCAATTTGCATGAAAAACCTTTTTCCATCCTTTGTCTTTCAATCTATGTGTGTCCTTAAAGGTAAAGTTAGTCTCTTATAGGCAGCATATAGTTGAGTCTTGTTTCTTTGTTCAACCAATCATTATACGTCTTTGATTGGAGAATTTAATCCATTTACATTACCATTCAAGCTAATCATTGGTAAATAAGGACTTACTACTGTCATTTTGTTAATTGTTTTCTGGTTGTTTTGTAGGTTCATTGTTTCTCTCCTCGTCTCTTAATGTTCTCCTTTGTGATTAAATGGTTTTCTCTAGTGTTTTGTGCATTTCATAGTGAGTCCTTCCTGATATACATTCAAAAAATAAAATAAACCTTATTTATTACTACATTAGTTCCTGACCACACCTGTGAGTTCCCTCACAAAGGCTTTGCTGGTCTGATCTCTTTTCTTCCCCAACTCTGAGGCTTATCTTCTACACAGGTCTGAGAAATTCAGAAATACTGGCTCTAACAGAAGATGCAATGCATCAAAGCCACCTACCAGGTAATATCTTCTTCCTGATTGTACAAGAATAGGATGTAATTTTTTTTTCTCACACTCTAAGCAATATCATTCTTATTTAAGTTGCCAAGACCTCACTTTCCTTTACTTCTTAATTACAGAGTCACCTAAATTTCAAAGTAGAAGCAAACAATGTGGATCAGTTAGTTAAACCTATGTTCAGAAGGGATTGATTTACTGAGGCATAACTAGTATTACACATATAAACTTTTGAATAACTTCAGAATAGGGATGCATACAAGACAGGCTGTTTTATTTTCACACTCCTCTAACCACTAGAAAAATGTTTTACCTAGTGAAGTCTGTTCGCCTTTAAATTCTCCCTATCAGGTCTAGTTCTCTTCAGTGCAAACACACAGTGGATTAAACCTAATTCTCTGTTCCCCAAAAAAGCTTTAAAAATATGAGAAGACACATAAATGTAAGGAGAAGATGGTAAAGAATTCAGAGACAAACTAATGTAGATGTTCAAATAATTACTGTAAAGGTGACACCACAATCAATGACAAAAGATGGATTGTTTCATAGGTGGTGTTAGAGAAGTTGGCTCAATATAGTATAAAATGAAACGGGGGCACCACATATAAAGGTGGACCCCAGGTAGATTAATGATCTAAATGTAAGTGTGAAACAAAATTAATACAAGAAAATGCAAGATATCATTGACATAAATCTAGGGCTGTTCTTCTTAAAGAAAGCTACAAAATCACAAATCATAGAATTAAAATTTTTGTTCAATTATGTATATGATGGGCAAAAATAAAAATGATATTTTAGAATGTATTTTCAATTTCTAAAATAAACAGGGAAATAATATTAGAATGCACAATGAATGAACCCCAATGAGTCATGAAGAAAAAGACAGAAATCCCACTGGAAAAGACATGAAAGAGAAAATACAAAGTTTAATACATATTAAAAGAAAAAAGAAAGTTTAATACATCTTGTGACATCACCAGGATGGTAAAATAGACATTTTCTAGCATTGCTTCCCTCCCCCACCCCCAACAAGTAAGCAATTTACAACTTTTAAAAAGCAAAGACTATGATCCTAGTACCAATGTAGCTTGGGGAAGAGGAAGAGAGACCCTCAGAGTTTGTGAAGGTGTAAGAAGCCATGGCAAGAGGGTGTAGGAATGGCACCTATTGTTCTGAGCCATGGCTGCTTCTGAGCCAACCTCATACAGACATGGGGAGTAGCTGCTGTACATGGATTAAAACCAGAAAAAGTTATAGCAGCATGCTTCATGTGAACCTGCTTGGAGTTTGCAGGAGAAAGGAGGGTTTCACAGAACACCATACCACCAGACAGGCCATAAATGCCATTGGAAGGATTCTATTTGGCCCACATAGGAGAAAGCAGTCACAAATGACCAGAGAAAAGAGCTTCTCAAAGGCTAGTGAGCTATTGTTAGGGACATGCACGTGGCCTGCCCCATAGGAAGTGGTTGGAGTGAAGATAAAGGACTGGCCCACCAGGGGAACATATAGTACAGCTTGGGCAGCTGGCATCAGTGAAAATTGGTCAGGGTGATAGAAATGTTGGAGGTGCAATCTGCAGGAAAGACTAAGTCCTGGGATGGAATTTCCACACACTCTAGACCCAAAGTGATTAATGATACACACAAAAAGCCTTCCCCAGAGAATCATCAGCAGAACAACAATTTAGCTCAAGCATAGAGTTCAAGTTCTGGTCCCCACAGGAAGTTCTCCAACTCAGGAACCAACCAAACGGTAGCATATTAGTTCCTGTGCAGGGTCTAAGTGGTTGTGGTAGCTATTAATCTACCACAGAATGGGGAAAAAAAGAACAAGACAAAGCTTTGATATTAACTAGTGAAGGTCTAACACAACCAAAGAATAGCTATAAAACCTAGAAGAGATAGAAGTCTCCTCAAATGCCCAGGCATCAGCATAAAGACACAAAGATCAAAAAAAGAGAAATATGTGGTCACAAAAGGAAACAAACTAAGCACCAGCAATAGACAAAGAGGAACTGCAGATATATGAAATGTCTGACAGAAAATTCAGAATAGCCCTCTTTAGGTTGGTCTGGGAGTCACAAGAAAATACACACAAAAAATTCAATGTATCTGAAAAATAATCCAGGAGGAGAATAAGAAACTTGACAAAGGAATTGAATCAATTTTTAAAAACCAAATAGAAGCTCTAGAAAAAAAGAATACATTATCTGAATTGAAAAACTCTACAGAAATTTTCAACAGCAGACTTGATCAAACTGATGAAAGAATCAGTGAGCTCAAAGATAGAACACACAAAATTATCCAATCAAAGGAGCAAAATGAAAAAGGAATAAGAAAACATGAAACAGAAATATAGCAAATATGGTACTCCCTCAAGCAAAATAAGCTAATGGAATTCATCAGCATTAGACTACCTTATAAGAAATGCTAGAGGGAACTCTTCAATCTGAAAGAAAACAATGTTAAAGAGTAGAAAGAAAACACCAGAAGGCACATAACTCATTAGTAAAGTAAATACACAGATAACTTCAGAATACTACAATGCTGTAAGGGTGGTGAATAAACCACTTATATTCTTAGTATAAAGTCTGAAGAACAAACCTAACAAGACCAGCAAGACAATAACATACAACAATCAAATAAGAGTAAGGCAATATTAAAAGATTTAGTAACTTGGAATAACAGAATATCAAAAAGTCGGGGAGAATGACACCGAAGTGCAGAGTTGGCTTCGGTTTTTTTTTTTCTTTTTTCTTAGATACTAAAGTTAAGTTGTTATTAATCTAAAATATCTTGTTATAACTATAACATGTTTTTTATAAGCCTCATGGTAACCATGACACAAAAACTTGTAAGAAGCATAGAAAAACAAACAGTGAGAAATCAAAATATAAAGCTATAGAAAACCACTCAAGAACAAAGAAAAAAAGTAAGACAGGCAAAAGGGGTCACAAAACATCCAGAAAAGAAAGTATCAAAATGGCAGTAATGAGTCCCTCTATAACAATAATAACCCTAAATGTAAGTGGATTAAATACCCAAATCAAAAGACACAGAGTGGCTGAATGAATTGTAAAACAAGAACCAAGAATATGCTGCCTACAATAAATTCACTTAAACAAAAAAGACACACACTGGCTGAAAGTGAAAGGATAGAAAAAGACATTTCATGCAAATGGAGACTAAAAAAGAGTAGGAATACCTATACTAATATCAGGTAAAATAGACTTCAAGCCAAGGAAAGTAAAAATAGATAAGGGAGGTCACTATATAATGAAAAAATGATCAATTCAACAAGAGGATAAAACAATTCTAAATATATATGCACCCAACTCCAGAGCACCCAGTTAAATAAAGCAATTACTATAGGACCTAATGGAATAGATAAACTCCAACACAATAATAGTTGGAGACTTTAATATGTCACTTTCAACAAAGGACAGATCATCTAGATGGAAAATTAATGAGAAACATCAGAGTTAATCTCTACTGTAGGCCAACTTGACCTAACAGACATATGTAACATTTCATCCAACAGCTGCAAAACACACATTCTTCTCAGCAGCATATGGAACATTCTCTAGAATAGACCATATGTTAGGACAGAAAGCAAGTCTCAACAAACTTAAAAAAAATTCAAAATTGTATCAGCTACCTCATTCAACCACAATGGAATAAAACTAGAAATCAACAACAAGTGGGACACTAGGAATCATACCAATATAAGTAAATTAAACAAAACGCTTCTTTACAGTGAATAAGTCAAAGAAGAAATCAAGAAGGATATTAAAAATCTTTGGAGACAGGAGTTCCAGTCAAGATAGCAGAATAGACAGTCCCCAGCATCACTCTCTCCCACAAATCAACCAATTTACAACTATTAAAAAGCAATGACAGCCAAGCTGGGGCCACTAGAGCTCAGGGGAAGAGGAGGAGAGACCTATGGAGGTTATGAAGGCAGGAGAAGGCACGATGAGAGAAAAAAAGTATTGTTCCCACCATTTTGAGCCCCAGCCACGTTAAGGCTGGAGCTGGTGAGCATATGGAGCAGAAGCTGGCAAAAGCCACAGCTGTGGCCTTTGTATGAAGTTGCTTGGAGGAGGCAGGGGAGAAGAGAGTCTTGGTGGCCCCCAGGCCAGCAAGACCACTAACAGGGTTCCCGTGGACTCACATAGGAGTGAGGGGCCACAACAACTGAAGAAAGGATTCACTCAATGGCTGGTGAGTCAACACAAGAGACCAACACATGGCCCGCCCCATGGGAAGTGTTTGGAATGCAGGAGATGGGGGAGATAGGCCACCCAGGGAATATTGGGGCACAGCAAGGACAGCTGATCTGACTTACAATCAGCACAGGCCCACTCTGTGTAGACTGGTCAGGAATATAGAACTGCAGGGGGAGTAGTTTTCTGAAAAGACTCAGGTCCAGACCAGAGTTTCTATACAACCAAGGTGTACCAGACCTCATGAGACCAAGAAGTACCTACAAAGTCAACAATTAAAACCTGAGCTGCACAAAAAAATCCTTCCCTAGGGAATCTTCAGCAAGGCAGCAATTTAGCTCAACCACAGGGCCCACGTGCTGGTCCCCACAGGAACTTTCCCCATTTTAAAAGTAAACAAAGGACAACAAAATAGTTCTAGTGTACAGTTTAAGTAGTGGAAACAGTGAATAATCCAACACAGAACTGAAAGAAAAAACAAAATACCCACAGACCAGAGACAAAGTTTGATATTAACTAGTAAAGGTCTCACTTCATCAAAGAACACCTATAAAACTTAGGAGGATGGGAAGACCCCTGGTTTCCTCTGAAGAAATAAGGGGAGTACCATGGGCCTCAACCATGACCCACTCCCTCCTTCTCCTACCCTTTTTCCTTCCCCTTCATCTCTCCACCTCCCAACCAACTGCTCCACAACAAAAATCTTAGAATGTAAAAACAGATAGAGCCAGGAACTGACCCCTCTTCCTTCAACCAGGCACACCACCACTACCATGGGGCCCACCCAGGCTCCTGAAATATGGAGCCAGGGACCTACGCCTCCTCCCACAACCTGGCATGCTGCTGCTGCTTCCACGGGGCCTGCCCAGGGTCCTGAGACATGGAACCAGGGAAAACCCCTCCTCCCCCAACCAGGCAAGGAGCACACCAAAAACATCACTTCCATGTGGATGGCCCACAATACCTATCACAATAGCCGTGACTAGAACAAAAGTGGCTGGATGCCACAACCACCATGGAGATGGCCTGCCAGCCACTTGAGTGCATTGACACAAGAAGAGTCACCAGCAGAGACCAAAGAAAAGAAAAGGATGTCTCTTTCCACAAAGCCCATTCCAGGGTGATAAAAGCATCATGTACTCCATGGTAATAGTGAACACACCTCTCTCAGCACTGGACAGATCATCCAGGCAACAAATCAACAGAGTAACCATTACTCTTTCAGAAGGAGAGAAGAAATCTAGGGTTATCAGAGGTGGGCAGGAGGCGGTAGAGAGGGATGGAGAGAGATTGGATAAGGGGCATAAAGAATAAGTGCAATTTGTAACAATATACATGCTAATAATATTGATTTGATCAACATATGTCAGTTAAGCCCCCAAAACATGTATAATCAATCATGATTCAATAAAAATAAATGAAAATATAGGGTGGCCCCATGGCTCATTCAGGAGAGTGCGGCGCTAGTAGCGCCGAGGCCTCAGGTTCGGATCCTATATAGGGATGGCTGGTGCGCTCACTGGCTGAGCGTGGTGCGGACGACACCATGCTGTGGGTTGCGATCCCCTTACCAGTCAAAAAAACAAAAACAAAAAAATAAATGAAAATAAATAAATAAAATTTCTGGAGACAAATGAAAATGAAAACACAACATATCAGAAACTATGGGATACAGCAAAAGCAGTTCTAAGAGAGAAGTTTATATCAATAAGTGCCTACATCAAAAAAAAAAGAAAGGCTCAAAATAAACAACCTAATGTTACACCTTAAGGAGCTGGAAAAACAAGAACAAACCAAACCCAAAGTCAGTAGAAGGAGAGAAAAAACAAAGATCAGAGCAGAAATAGATAAATTTGAGAATAACCAAAAAAAAAAAAAAGTTGGTTTTTCAAAAAGGTAAGTAAAATTGATAAACCTTTAGCTAGACTAACAAAGAAAAAAAGAAGACTCAAATAAATACAGAAATGAAAAAGTAGACATTACAACTGATACTGCAGAAATACAAAGAATCTTAAGTGACTACTAAGAACAACCACATGTGAATAAACAGGAAAACCTAGAGAAATGGATAAATTGATGGACGCATGCAACTTACCAAAGTTGAATCATGAAAAACTAGAAAACCTAAACAGACCAATAATAAGCAATGAGATTGAAGCAGTAATAAAAAAAATCTTCTGACAAAGAAACTTCAGGACCAAATGGCTTAAATTCAGAATTCTACCACACATGTAAAGAAGAGCTAATACTAATTCTTCTCAAACTCTTCAAAAAATCGAATAAAGGGAATACTTCCAGACTCATTCTATGAGGTCAGCATCACCCTCATACAAAAATCAGAAAAAGACACAACAAAAGTAGAAAACTACAGACCAATATCCCTAACAAACACAGACACAAAAATCTTCAACAAAATACCAGCAAACAGAATCTGGCAACATATTAAAAAGATTGGGTACATACCCAAAGGAAATGAAATCAATATATCAAAAAGACACCTGCACTCCCATGTTCACCACAGCATTGTTCACAATAGCCAAGAGAATTATCCAAAATGACCATCAACAGATGAATGGGTTTTAAAAACTGTGGTATATATACACAACAGAATACTACTCAGCTATAAAAAAAAAAAAATTATATACTATTATTTGCAGAAATATGGATGGAACTGGGAACCATCATGTTGAGTGAAGTAAGTCAGACACAAAAAGAAAAATACCCCATGATATCACTCATATGTGGAATCTTTAAAAAATAAAAAATGGTTGTCATAAAAGTAGAGAGTAGAATAATGTTTACCAGAGGGTGGAAGCAGGAGGGAGGGTAGAAGGAAAAGCAGTGGTCTAATGGACACAAAACTATGCTTTCTACCCTCAGTGAGCCATCGTGCAGTATATGCACATACGCTATACCCCAAAAATATGTACAAGTAAATGTTAAAATATTTTCAACTAAAAAGTGAACAAATGTCCAAACTCATTAGTAATTAGAGATAAATAAATTAAAATAACACTTTACACTTTTTCACTATTCACTTCTCCAGCAAGCACCATTAGATCAGATCATACCAAGTTTTGGCATATATATGAGGACATAAGAACTGCAGTTTTAGGGTTTGGATTGGTGCAGACATTCTGGAGAATAACCTGACAGTATATATTAAAATTAAATATATACACACCATTTGTCCCAGCAATTCAGAAATTGGGTGGATTCTCACAGAAGCCCATAGGGGACATTAGTTCACTGCATCAGTGTGGTGAAGAGGAGCTGGGGGTGGTCATGTATACATTATTGAGAATGGACAATATTTTGTACATGAACCACATGTAGTACCATGTTGCACCTGGAAATAATGGTTTAAATGTACACACAGGAGCACAGACAGAACTTTCAACATAAATCATACTGAGTGAAAAAAAGTTTTTCAAAATGTAAATAATAATACCATTTACAGCAATTTAAAATGTATAATAGAATGATCAACTCTCTTGGGAATTTCATGGGATGAAATGGGGATGTTACATATGAAATAACATCAATTATTACAAGATTGCTGTGAGGCACAGATGGACTTGAGAATGGAAATAAAAAAGAAATAAAAGAGAATAAATAAATATGTTAAATTAAAAATGGAAAAACTGGAAAACAACCTGTGAAGACAATCGATAATGTGATGTAAATAAGGATATAAATTTAGCTTCAACCTAGAAACTTGAAGAAAAATCTATGTGAAGACTTTAGTTGTGGCTCTGCCCAAACTAGAATTACTGTAAGGACATCCTTCCATTTACTGAAGTTTTTGCTTTCTCAACCTTTTGTTCTTTCCCCTGATATTCAAGACCTAAGAGATTTTGGCAGGTACTGTGGGCTGACTAGCACAACCCCTGTCCACAATGCTTTTTGTTTTACCCCCTTTGGCAAACAGTGGCTATATGACACAGTAATGTTCAAAGAGGGGTAGTCAAGTCTCCCAGGAAGTGCTCCCTTCACACATAAAAAGACAAGGTTCTTAATAAGACCTGGTGCTCTTGACCATTTGTCCATCCTTTTCCTTCCCTGCCTAGAACATGAACATGATGTCAGTCATACACAGCACCCACTTTGAAACCAGGCGGGAAAAAGTCACAAAGCAAGCGGGAAAGAACAGGAATGGTAGGAGAGAGAGCAGGATCAAGGTCTTTCTGATTTCCTTGAGCAGTTCCAATAGCGTTACCTGCTCAGTTCAAGACCTCTTATTTCTCCTATTTCAAAAAATGATAACTTTAAATTAATAATGTTCCCTCTTCGTTACCAAGACTCAAACCCAGGATCAAGCCAATTGCTTCTGAACCAGTGTGTTAATCTCATGACTAGGTTCCCTTTCTCACTAATCTCCCTAATTAAATTCCTGAATCAGGCAGGATATGAAATTTTGAGTGTGAGATTAGTGTTTAAATTTAGATGTAAATGTAATGAATTAACATAGAAAAAATTTAAAAATATATCAAAGAGCCAACACTTGGATTCAACCAACAATAAACCATAGTTGTAAAGATATCTTAAGTTGTCGTCAACCAGTTTTCCATCAGGCCACTCATCCCGAAATCCATAGTGATTCTGATATACATGAGACTGTACTTCTTAGTAAATAAAGACTTTTATTAAGAAACTGCTTTTTTTGCTCCATTTTAGTATACTCCAATTATAGCCCTCCTGTGCTTCAGCATATAGCCACAGTACAAAGAGAAAAAGATGCAAGAATTAACATTTGAAAATTGATCAGAATAAGATCTTCTGTCTTCAGGGATGTGATAAAACCCCTCAGTCACCATCAACTGAAAACAGCTTCTTCACTGTTAAATCAGGTACCCAGCAGACAATAATCAATATTACTTTGGTGATGTTAATGTATAGGGAGAATTTCAATTGGACTTGTACTTGGAGAGGTCATTTCAAATGTAAGAATAATCTGTTGAGATTATCATCAGCAAGAAAAATAGCATTTTTGGTAGCAAAGTAGTCAGTAGCCACAACAGCCAACACCATATGCACAGCGACTGCAGGAACCATATCCACAGCCATATCTACAGTTAGAGCTGTATTCCCAGTTAGAGCCACAGCAGGAGCCACACACACAGCCAGAACCACAGCCACAGTTGGAGCCACAGCCCCCACAGGAGTTTACATAGTAGTTGCCACCCGTAGTGTCAGGAGATGAGGTTTCAGTTGAAGTATAGGAGGATATTTCTGAAATGTGAGTGTCATTTGCTCTTCTAAGACCTGCATATACTTAGAAGCATGAATGGGTCATCCTCACATTGGCTTTGTTCTCTCATTTTACAACCACTTGCCTAAAATGAGCTCATTCTGTGCACAATCATTTGGTTAGGGATTCATAATCTACTCACTGCTTCCCTAGGAATTTTCTCATACCTTAAAAGAAGGTAAAAATATATTTTCTGAAGACCCAAGCTAATACAAGTACAACCATAATTTCATCTTCCATAATTGCATTTTATGACTGTGACATCACACATTGCCAAAATATGATTGACCTATAAACATGTGTTTGTTTACCATACTCATCTTTCAAGGTCTTGGAAATCAATCAATTAAATGAATTCTACTTAATACTATTAATATTATCACCACCACCACTAGCAGCAGCACCTTCTTGGTCTTTTATTGCTTTCCTAAGACTTTGTCTTTTTCTTCCATAATTACTCTAACTTACTTTTGATGGATTTTGGACAATAAATTGAGTATTTCAACATGATACATCTACTACCTAAAAGTTTCTCTTTCTCTCTGAGACAAAATTTGCCTATCCCCTCCTTTTCCAGGCAGATCATGACCTTCTGTGCCTTCTTCGATGGGACAGTTATGAAAAGAGATTTATCATTTATTACTTAAGCAAAAAAGACAATTTTTTCCAACAGTTTTGATTTAGAATGAGAAAGATGCCTTGCACCAAAACTTCTTTGTTAAAGTCCAACTCTTAAATGCAAATCTGTGTGTGCATTTGCTCAGACTCCTCTCATATTTGTGCAGTATATCCATGTTTTCCACTAAAATGCAAAATCAATCAATAATTAATACTTTCTATGAATTTCCTTGAAGATGAAAACATTTTAGCATTATAGTCATTTGCAAAAACTTTCAGAAAATCATCAGAGTAAAATAAATTAACAGTCTGTGGATAACAAGACTTAAGATGGCTATAGTTGAAGATCTGATGAGAGTTCATTAGAATGCAATTGACAAGGAAATTAGGTTATGCCTGTGACATACACATTTTAGCATAATAACCAAAATCACAGCTAATACTATATATATATACAATATATTGTACCAGAAAATATCAGATTTCCAGAAATTTCATACAATATCTGGGACACCTATTAATAACATATCCATCCAAACATAATTTTAAAAAGGGTAAACATCATTTTATGTTTAAAAATCCTTCCCATGCAAATTTAACATAACAAAAAGTCTAATCAGTTTAATATCTCTCTATTTATAAGGTGAGAGACAAAATCTTTGACACTTTCCAGGGAACCATCTGGAAAACCCTAAAATTAGTCCAAGGTCAAAAAACTTCATTTAGAATTCAAATTTTTGAAATTTTCAAAGTCAAAAAATGTAGAATACTCAAGATCACAGGTTATCTATTTAATGTTAAAATATTAAAAGAGCGAAAACTTAGCTCTTTTAATATTGCAAAGATTCAGTTTTCTTAAGTAGTCAAGGACCTAACAAAGGACAACATAAAACACAAGAAGTTATCTTGTTGACACACAAAATCTGTTTCTTAGACTGATTATTTAAAAGACAAAGAAAAACTTTTACATTCTCAGACTGATACTCCAAGAAGACTCAGTTTACTAGTGTTCCCTTTTCTCCACATCCTTGCCAATGCTTGTTATCTTTTGTTGTTATTTTATTGTATCAATCCTAACAGGTGTGAGGTGCTATCTCATTATGGATTTAATTTGCATTTCCTTAATTTAAAAGTTTAGCATCTTTTTATACATGCATGGGGCACTGGTATGTCTTCCTTTAAGAAATGTGTATTCAGGTCTCTTGCCCATATTTAAATTGGGTTTTTTGTTTTATTGCTGTTTGGTTTTTTTTTAGGTGGCTTCTTTATTTGTTTCTCTTGCTATTGGGGTGTATGAGTTCCTTACTTTTTTTGTTATTAACACCTTATCACATGTATGGTTTGAAAATATAGTTTCTATTGTATGGTTTGTCTCTTCACTCTATATGTCCTTTGCTGTGCAGAAGCTTTCTGGTTTGATGTAATCCCATTTATCTGTTTTTCTTCTGTTGTCTGTGCATTTGGGGTCAAATTCTAAAAATTATTGCCAAAAACACTGCCATGGAGCTGTTCCCCTAGTAATTATTCTAGTAGTTTTAATGTTTCAGGTCTTACATTTAAGTCTTTGTGCCATTTTGAGTTGATTTTTTTATATGATGTGAAAAGAGGGTCTAATTTCATTCTTCTGCATGTGTGTATCCAGTTTTCCTCCTTTTTATTATAGAGACTAATTTTCCTGTGTTCTTGTCATCTCTGCCCAAAATGAATTGATCATAACAGTAAGAATTTATTTCTGAGCTCTCTATTTTGTTCCATCTTTCTGTGTCTGTTTTTATAAAAGTGCTATGCTGTTCTAATTACTATAGCTTTGTAGTAGTTTTGAAATCAAGTAGTGTAATACTTTGTTCTTTTTGCTCTAGATACCTTTCATGCTTGAGGTCTTCTGTGGTTCCATATAAATCTTAGGACTGTTTTTACTACTTATGTGAAAAATGTCATTGGAATTTTGACAGGTGTTTCACTAAATCTGTAGATTGCTTTGGGTGCTATGGACATTTTAACAATATTAACTCCTCTAATCCATGAACACTAAATATTTTTCCATTTATTTGTGTCTTCTATTTCATCAATGTTTTATAGTTTTCAATGTATAGATATTTCACCTCCTTCATTAGAATTATTTCCAAGTATTTATTTTTTGTAGCTGTTGTGAATGAAATTTTCTTGGTTTGGGGGAGGGAGATAGTTTGATGATAGTGTATATAAAAGCTACTATTTTTGCATATTGATTTTGTGCTCTACAACTTTACTGAATTCATTTAGAGTTTTCTATATGTGAGATTTTCTCATCTGAAAAGAGAGACCATTTAACTTCTTCCTTTCCAATTTGGATGTATTTCATTTCTTTCTCTTGCTTAATCACTATTGGTAAGACTTACAGTACTATGTTAAATAGAAGTAGTGAGAGTGGGCATTCTTGTCTTCTTGCTGGTGGTGTTCCAGGAAAAGCTTACAATTTCTCACCATTAAGTATGATGTTAGCAATGGGTTTGTCATATATGGCATTTATTTTGGTGAGGTACATTCTTTCTGTAATTTGTTGAGAGTTTTGTGAAGAATGTTAAATTTTGTCAAATGTCTTTTCTTTTCTGCATCTATTGAGATTATCATATGGTTTTTGTACTGTTTCAGTATATTGATTCATCCTTGAATCCCAGGAATAAACCTATGGGCAGGCCTGCCCTATGGCCATGGCCACTGCCTAAGAAGTAGCTAGCTAGGCCCCCTCTGCCACCTTGATTACCAGCCTCACCCACTGCCTGAGAAGCAGCTGGCAGGGTGCCCCCTCTGCAACATGATATAACAGTTTTGTGTACTGCCAGAGAAGTGTCTATCTTAGTGCCCTCTCTGTATCCTGCCTAGTGGCCTCACACTCAACCCAATCAAAACCCCAAGACACATTTGTAGATGAAAGTCCTTCCTCATGCAAGCCCCTTACAAGATCCAAAAGGTGATGGTTCCACCAGATACATAGACATCAATGCAGGGAAACAAGGGAAAAAAACAAAGAAACATGAAAGACCACTAAAGAAATACAGTAATATTCAAATAATAGAGCCCAAAGATTCAGAAATTCATGACCTTCTGGAAAAGGAATTCAAATTAATGATGTTAAGGAAACTCACAGAGATACAAGAGAATATAGATAAACAATTCAGTGAAATCAGTAAAACAATTCATGATCTGAATGATAAATTAACAAAGAGATAGATATCACACAAAAAATCAAACAGAAATTTTGGAATTGAAGAATGTATTGAATGAAATAAGAAAACATATACAAGAGTCTCAAAAACAGACTAGATCATGTGGAGAAAGAATTTCTGATCTTGAAGACAAGTGTTTTAAAATAACTTGGGAAGACAAAAAAAGAAAGTAAAAAATTTTAAAACAACAAAGCCTACAAGATTTATGGGATGCTATCAAGAAAATAAATATTTGAATTATAAGCATTCTAGGGGAGAACAAAATAAAAAAGATACTGAAAATATATTTATGAAACAATAGCTGACAACCTCCCTAGTCTTGGGAAAGAGATGAATATCCAAATCCAGGAAGTTAAAAAGTCCCCAAATAGATTGAACCCAAAAAGGCCCTCTCTAAGACACATTGTAGCAAAACTGTCAAAAGTTGAAAACAAAGAGAGAATTCTAAAAACACTAAGAGAATAGCATCAAGTCTCTTATAAGGGAATTCCCATTAGACTAACAAGAGGCAGAACTTCTTAGCAGAAACCCTACAGCCCAGGAGAGAATGGGAGGATATATTAAAAGTACTAAAAGGAAAAAGCAGCCACTCAAAAACACTACACCAATGAAGCTATCTTTCAAGAATGAAGGAGAAATAGTCTTTCTCAGACAAACAAAAATTGATGGAATTCATCACCACCAGTCTAACCATACAAGGAATGCTTGGAAGAGTCCTACACCTAGAAGAGAAAGAACAGTAACAATCTTCATAAAAATACCCCAAAATACAAAACTTACTGATAGAATAGGTGCACAAATTAGAAATAGAAAAGAATCAAACCTCATCTGTACAGAAAACCACTAAACCACAAAGAAAAACAATAGGGGAGAAAGAAACATAGGACACACAAAACAATCAGAAAAAAACCAACACAATGACAAGACCTCACATATTAGTAATGACCTTGAATGTAAACAGATTAAATGTCCCAATTAAAATGCATAGACTGGCTGAATGTATTTTTAAAATGACCCTTCCATATGTGGCCTATAAGAAACACACCTTACCTACAAAGATATATATAAACTGATAGTGAAGGGATGGGAAAGATGTTCCATTCAAATGAAAAACAAAAGCAAGGATGAGTACCAATACCTATATCAGATAAAGCAGACTGTCAATCAAAACTTGTACTAAGAGATGAGGAACGGGATTATATAATGATAAAGTGATCAATACAGCAAGGGGATATAACAATTATAAATATTTATGCACCCACCACTGGAGCAACCAGATATGTAAAACAAATATTAGCAGATCTAAAGAATGAGATAGATGTCAACACCATAATTGCTGGGAAATTTAACACCCCACTGTCAGAACTGGACAGTTTATGGAGACAAGATATCAACAAAGAAACGTCATATTTAAATGACTCCATAAACCAGATGGAGTTAACAGACATTTACAGAACACAACAGCTGCAGAATACACATTTTTCTTATCATCACAGGGAACAATCTCCTGGACTGGCCATGTTCTAGGCCACAAAATTAGTCTCAACAAGTTCAAAAAGACTGAAACCGTAGCAAGTATCTAACCTGAAATAATGGAATAAAATTAGAAATCAATAACAAGAAGAACTTTCAAAACCATACAAATGCATGGAAATTAAACAACATGCTCCTAAATGACCACTGGGTCAAAGAACAGATTAAGAAGATGATCAAAAAAAAATTCTTGAAAGAACTGAGGACAGAAACAAAACCTACTAATGCCTATGGGCTATAGCCAAGGCAGTATCAAGAGGAAAATTTATAGTAATAAATGCTTATATCAAAAAAAAATAGAAACATTTTACATAAATGACCTAATAGTGTACCTCAAGGAACAAGAAAAGTGAGAACAAACCAAACCCAAAATAAGCATCAGAAAAGAAATAATAAAAATTCAAGTAGAAATATATGAAATTTAAATTAAACCTTCAATTAAAAAGTACAATCAAATGAAAAGTTTTGGTTTTTTTGAAGATGAAATAATTTACAAAACATTAGCCAGACTAAGAAAAAAGAAGATGTAGATACAGATATAAATGTAATGAATTAAAACAGTGGAAATTTTAAAGTATGTGAAGGAACTAATACGTGTATTCAACCAATAAATGTATATAGTCTTAAGGTATCTTACGATTTGGTCAACTGGTTTTCCAGCAGGCCACTAACCCTGAAATCAATGGTGATTCTGATAAAAAATGAGACTGGACTTCTTAGTGAATAAAGCCTTTTATTCAGAAACTGCATTTTTTGATCCTTTTTAATATACTACAATTATACAGTCCTCCTGTGCTTCTACAGATAGCCACAGTACAAAGACAGAAAAAAAAGATGTAAGAATTAACATTTGAAAATTGATCAGAATATGATCTGTCTTCAGTGGTATGATGGAACTCCTCAGTCACTATCAGCTAAAAACAGCTTCTTTGACGTAAAATCAGGTACCCAGCAGACAATAATCAATCCTTACTTTGGTGTGAAGTTAAAGGATAGGGAGGATTTCAACTGGAATTGTCCTTGGAGTGGTCGTTTCAAAGGCAAGGAGGATCTATTGTGATGATTATCAGCAAGAGGAATAGGATTTTCTGTAGCAAAGTGGTCGGTAGCTACAGGATCCAGAGCCATATCCACAGCTTTGTCCATATTTAGATCCGTATCCACAGCCAGAGCCGTATCCACAGCCAGAGCCGTATCCACAGTTGGAGCCACAGCCAGAGCCATATCCACAGCCAGAGCCACAGCCACCACAAGAGCCGTATCCACAGCCATATCGGGAGCCATATCCACATTTAGAGCCATATCCACAGCCAGAGCCATAGCCAGAGCTGCAGCCAGAGCCATAGCCGCAGCCAGAGCCATAGCCACAGCCAGAGCCGTATCCACAGCCAGAGCTACATCCAGATCCAGAGCCACAACCAGAGCCATATCCAAAACCCCCACAGGAGTTTCCATAGTAGTTGCCACCCATGGTGTCAGGAGGTGAGGTTTCAGTTTAGGAATAGGAGGATATTGCTGAAGTGTGAATGTCATCTACTCTTCCAGGATCTTTATATACTTACAGGCATAAACAGATCATCCTTCACTTTGGCTTTGTTCTCTCGTTTTATAACCACTTGCCTAAAATGAGCTCATTCTGTGTACAGTCAGTTTGTTAGAGATTCATAATTTACTTACTGCTTCCCTAGGAATTTTCTCAAACCTTAAAAGAAAATAAAAATACATTTTCTAAAGACCCAAGCTTAGACAACCATAATTTTATCTTCCATAATTGCATTTTATGACCATGACATAACACATCACCAAAATACGTTTGACCTGTGAATATGTGTTTGTTTAGCACACTCATCTTTCAAGGTCTTAGAAGTCATCTCTTAAATGAGTAGTTCTACTCAAAACTATTAATATTGTCACCAGTAGCAGCAGAAGCAGCATATTGGTTTCTTTTTTTCCTTTAATACATTGTCTTTTTCCATCATAATTATTTTAAATTACTTTTGATGGAGTTTGGACAATAATTGAGTATTTCAACATGCTACATCCACTCCCTGAAACATTCTTCTTCTCTCTGAAAGAAAGATTGCCTATCTCCTCCTTTTCCAGGCTGATCAGGACCTTCTCTTTCTTCTTTGGGGCAAAAATATTTGTTAAACTCCTGAAGGGTCAGTTACATAAGGAGATTTGTCATTTCTTATTTATACGAAAAAGACAAACTTTTTTAAAAGTTTCCATTTAGCCTGAGGAAGATTCCCTGAATCGACAATTTCTTTGTTTTAGTCCAAGCATGACATTAAAGTTGCAAGTTATCAAAATTTATCTTAAAATATTATAAGCATATATAATTTGTAAAGCATAATTATTGTTTAAAAGTTCATTTATGAACTTTTATCTCATTCATGTCTTATTTAATTCACTTGTTTTTTAAATTAATTAATTTTTGATTATACATATTTATGGAGTACAAAGTTGACTATCAGTATTTGTGATTTTTTTTATTAATTATTCCTATTCATGGGATACAAAGCTGACCACCAGCACCTGTGCCCAAGATGTGATGATCGGATCCATACTATCAGCATGCCCATTACCACAAATTGTGATTATTCCCCATTTCCCCCACCCAATTATTCCCCATCCTCCCTCTCCCTCCTCCTTCCCACAACCCTATGTATGTTCTCTCCCTCTTCAATTCCAACCCACGACTGTGGTCTTTCCTTCCTTCTTCCTCTCTTAGCTCCCACTTATGAGTGAGGACATGTGGCAATAGTCAAGTGCATAATACACGGCTATTAACTATAGTCTCAATGATGTACAATAGATCTCTTGGAACTTATTTTTCCTGGTTAACTGAAATCTGGTGTTCTTTGACCAACATTTCCCCAATTCCTCCACTCCCCAGCCTCTGGTAAACACCACTTGACTTTCTATCTCTAAGAGTCTGACTTTTTTAGATGCCACATATAAGTGAGATTATACTATGTTTGTCTTTCTGTGTCAGGCCGATTTCACATAAAATAATGTTCTTCAGATTCATCCACATTGTCACAAATGACAGTATTTCTTTCTTTTTTAAGGTCACATTGTATTCCTTTGTGTATATGTACCACATTTTCTGTATACATTTATCCACTGATGGACACATGTTGATTCCATATCTTGCCTATTTTGAATAGTGCTGCAATAAACATAAAAGTACAGATACATATAACTTGGACATACTAATTTCATATTCTTTAGATACATATTGAGAAATAGAATTACTGAATCATATGGTAGTTCTGTTTTTAACTATATGAGGAATCTCGATAGTGTTTCCCTATAGGTTGTATCAATTCCCATTCCCACCAACAGTGTTCTCCATATCCTCACCAGCACTTATCTTTTGTTATTTTCTTAATATAGCCATCCTAACAGGTGTGAGATACTATCTCATTGTGGTTTCAATTTGCATTTCCCTAATTAGGAATGTTGAGCATATTTTTATATATCCGTTAGCTATTAGTATGTCTTCTTTTCAGAAATGTCTATTCAGATCCTTTGCCAATTTTTTAACTGAATTTGGGCTTTGGTTTATTTTGGTGTGGTATTTTTATTGTTGTTTTGGTTTGGCTTGGTTTTAGCAATTGAGCTGTTTGAGTTCCTTATGTATTTTGGTTATTAAACCCTTGTCATATGTATGGTGTGCAAATATGTTCTCCATTCCATGGGTTGTCTCTTTACTCTGTTGATTGTACCCTTGCTCGGCAGAAGCTTTTTAGTTTGATGTAATCCCATTTGTCTGTTTGGCTTTGGGGGTCACATCCTAAAAATTATTGCTCAAATACTGTACTGGAGCTTTTAGCTCCAGTTCTAGCAGTTTTACATTTTCAGGTTTTATGTTTAAGTCACTGAACAATTTTGAGTTCATTTTTGTATATAACGTGAAATGTGAGTCTAATTTCTTTCTTCTGCATTGGATATACAGTTTTCCCAGCACCTTCTGTTGTTGAGATGGTCCTTTCCTTGTGTTCTCAGCATCTTTGTCAAAAGTCAGTTGACCTCGAAAGTATAAATTTGTTTCTGAGCTCTATTCTGTTCCATCTGTCTATGTGTCTGATTTTGTGCCAGTGCCATGCTGTTCTGGTTACTATAGCTTTGTAGTAGTTTTGAAATCATGTACTATGATGCCTCTGGCTTTGTTCTCTTTAGTCTAGATAGCTTTTTCTGTTCAAGGTCTTCTACAGTTATGTATAAATTTTAGAGCTGTTTTTACTAATTACATGAAAAATGTCACTGCAATTTTGATAGGGATTTTACTGAATCTGTAGATTACTTTGGGTACTATGGACATTTTAACCATATTAAATCTTCCAATCTGTGAACACTGCATATCTTTACATTTATTTGTGTCTTCAATTTCATCAATGCTTTATGGTTTTCATAGTACAGATATTTCACCTCCTTCATTAAATTTATTCCTAAGTATTTAATTTATTTTTGTGGCTATATTTTTTTTTAATTTTATTTTGTGGATATACATTGTGGCTGATTATTGCTCCCCATCACCAAAACCTCCCTCCCTTCTCCCTCCCCCCCTCCCCCCCAACAATGTCCTTTCTGTTTGCTTGTCGTATCAACTCCAAGTAATTGTGGTTGTTATATCTTCTTCCCCCCCCCCCCCGGTTGTGTGTGTGTGTGTGTGTGTGTGTGTGTGTGTGTGTATTTATATATTAATTTTTAGCTCCCACCAATAAGTGAGAACATGTGGTATTTCTCTTTCTGTGCCTGACTTGTTTCATTTAATATAATTCTCTCAAGGTCCATCCATGTTGTTGCAAATGGCAGTATTTCATTCATTTTTATAGCTGAGTAGTATTCCATTGTGTAGATGTACCACATTTTCCGTATCCACTCATCTGATGATGGACATTTGGGCTGGTTCCAACTCTTGGGTATTGAAAAGAGTGCTGCGATGAACATTGGGGAATAGGTATACCTTCAACTTGATGATTTCCATTCCTCTGGGTATATTCCCAACAGTGGGATAACTGGGTCGTATGGTAGATCTATCTGCAATTGTTTGAGGAACCTCCATACCATTTTCCATAGAGGCTGCACCATTTTGCAGTCCCACCAACAATGTATGAGAGTTCCTTTTTCTCCGCAGCCTCGCCAGCATTTATCGTTCATAGTCTTTTGGATTTTAGCCATCCTAACTGGGGTTAGATGGTATCTCAATGTGGTTTTGATTTGCATTTCCCGGATGCTGAGTGATGTTGAGCATTTTTTCATATGTCTGTTGGCCATTTGTATATCTTCCTTAGAGAAATGCCTGCTTAGCTCTTTTGCCCATTTTTTAATTGGGTTGCTTGTTTGCTTCTTGTAAAGTTGTTTGAGTTCCTTGTATATTCTGGATATTAATCCTTTGCCAGATATATATTTTGCAAATATTTTCTCCCACTCTGTTGGTTGTCTTTTAACTCTTTTAATTGTTTCTTTAGCTGTGCAGAAGCTTTTTAGTTTGATATAATCCCATTTGTTTATTTTTCCTTTGGTTGCCCATGCTTTTGGGGTCATGTTCATGAAGTCTGTTTCCAGTCCTATTTCCTGAAGTGTTTCTCCTATGTTTTCTTTAAGAAGTTTTATTGTTTCAGGGTGTATATTTAAATCCTTAATCCATTTTGAGTTGATTTTAGTATACAGTGAGAGGTATGGATCGAGTTTCATTCTCCTACATATGGATATCCAGTTATCCCAGCACCATTTGCTGAAGAGGTAGTCCCTTCCCCAGTGAATAGGCTTGGTGCCTTTGTCAAAGATCAGATGGCAGTAAGTGTGTGTGTTGATTTCTGGATTCTCTATTCTATTCCATTGGTCAGTGTGTCTGTTTTTATGCCAGTACCATACTGTTTTGGTTATTATAGCTTTGTAGTATAGCTTAAAGTCAGGTAGTGTTATGCCTCCAGCTTTATTTTTTTTGCTCAGCATTGCTTTGGCTATGCGTGGTCTTTTATTGTTCCATATGAATGTCTGGATAGTTTTTTCCATTTCTTAGAAAAATGTCTTTGGAATTTTGATGGGGATCGCATTGAATTTGTATATCACTTTGGGTAGTATGGACATTTTCACTATGTTGATTCTTCCAATCCAAGAGCATGGAATATCTTTCCATCTTCTTGTACCCTCTCTAATTTCTCTCAGCGGTGGTTTGTAGTTCTCATTATAGAGATTTTTCACCTCCTTGGTTAACTCTATTCCTAAGTATTTTATTTTTTTGGTGGCTATTGTAAATGGGCAGGCTCTCTTGATTTCTCTTTCTGCATGTTCACTATTGGAGAAAATAAATGCTACTGATTTTTGTGTGTTGATTTTGTATCCTGCTACTGTGCTGAAATCATTTATCAATTCCAGCAGTTTTTTTGTAGAGGTTTTAGGCTGTTCGATATATAGGATCATGTCATCTGCAAACAGGGACAGTTTGACTTCATCTTTTCCAAACTGGATGCCCTTTATTTCCTTCTCTTCTCTGATTGCTCTGGCTAGTACTTCCAACACTATGTTGAATAGGAGTGGTGAGAGTGGGCATCCTTGTCTAGTTCCTGTTCTTAAAGGAAAAGCTTTCAGCTTTTCCCCATTCAGGATGATATTGGCAGTGGGTTTGGCATATATGGCTTTAATTATGTTGAGATACTTTCCCTCTATACCTAACTTATAGAGGGTCTTTGTCAAGAATGAGTGCTGAACTTTATCAAATGCTTTTTCAGCATCTATAGAGATGATCATATGGTCCTTGTGTTTGAGTTTATTAATATGGTGTATCACATTTATTGATTTGCGTATGTTGAACCAACCTTGCATCCCTGGGATGAATCCCACTTGATCGTGATGAATAATTTTTCGTATGTGTTGCTGTATTCTGTTTGCTAGTATTTTAGTGAGGATTTTTGCATCTATATTCATCAAGGATATCGGCCTGTAGTTTTCTTTTTTGGTTATATCTTTACCTGGTTTGGGTATCAGGATGATGTTTGCTTCATAGAATGAGTTTGGGAGATTTGCGTCCGTTTCAATCGCGTCCGTTTCAATCTTTTGGAATAGTTTGTAAAGAATCGGTGTCAATTCCTCTTTGAATGTCTGGTAAAATTCTGCTGTGAATCCATGAATCAAAAAGTTGGTTTTTTGAAAAGATAAATAAAATTGACAAACCATTAGCATGGCTAACAAAAAAAAGAAGAGAGAAGACTCAAATAACAAAAATTAGAAATGAAAAAGGCGATATTACAACTGATCCATCTGAAATACAAGGAATCATTCGAGACTACTGTAAACAACTATACACCAACAAATTTGAAAATCTGGAGGAAATGGATAAATTTCTGGACACACACAATCTCCCAAAACTGAACCATGAAGACGTAGAAAATTTGAACAGACCAATAACAATAAAGGAGATTGAGGCTGTTATCAGAAGGCTCCCATCAAAGAAAAGCCCAGGACCAGATGGATTCACAGCAGAATTTTACCAGACATTTTTGTGGCTATATTGAATGAGATTGTTTTCTTGATATTTTTCAAGATAGCTAGTTGTTGGTGCATAGAAATGCTACTGATATTCGCATACTGATTTTGTGGCAGGCAACTTTACTGAATTCATTTAGAGTTTTCTATATGTAAGGTTATGTTGCCTGCAAACAGACAATTTAACTTCTTCCTTGCCAATTTGGATCTTTAACTTCTTTCTCTTGATTAATGCTCTGGGTAGGACTTACCATACTACGTTAAATATCAACACTGAGAGTAGGCACTCTTGTCCTGTTGCTGATCATACAGGAAAAGCTTTCAAATTTTATCATCAATTATAATGTTAACTATGGGCTTGTCATATATGGCCTTTATTATGTTGAAGTACATTCCTTCTGTGTCTAATTTGTTGAGATATTTTGTTTTTAAATTTGTTTTGAATTTTGTTAAATGCCTTTTATACATCTATTGAGGGGATCATATGGCTTTTGTTTTCTATTCTATTATAGTGGTATATTGCATTTATTGATTTCAATACATTGAGTCATCCTTGAATCCCAGGAATAAACTTTACTTGATTGTGGTGAATGATCCTTTTAATGTGCTGTTGGATTTAGTTTGCTAGTATCTTAGTAAGGTTATTTGCATTTACTCATGGCTCATCAGGGATATTTCACCATAAGAAAATTTTCTTTTCTTATAGTGTCCTTGTCTGGCTTTGGTATCAGGATAATATTGTCCTTGTACAAAGAGCCTGAAAGCATTCCCATATCATCAATTTCTTGAAATAGTTTCAGATGGTTAAGTATTAGTTCTTTAAATGTTTTGTACAATCCAACAGTGAACCCATCAGGTTCTGGGCTTTCCTTTGGTGGGAGACATTTTGTTACTGATCCAATCAACTTAGTTCTTATTGGTTTCTTCACATTTTCTATTTCTTCATGGTTCAGTTTGGGTAGGCTGTATGGTCGTATGAATGTAGGAATTTATCCATTTCTACTAGGTTATCCAATTTGTTGTTATATAATTTTACATAGTTGCCTCTTATGATCCTTTACATTTCTGTGGAATCAATTATAATATCTACTCTTTCATTTCTGTGTTTATTTATTGTAGTCTTCTTTTTTGTCTTAGTTAATCCAACTAACATTTGTCAATTTTGCTGATCTTTTCAAAAAAGACCAACTCAGTTTCATTGATCTTTTCTATTGTTTTCTAGTGTATGTCACTTAATTATGCTTTGATCTCAATTATTTTCTTCCTTCTGCTAACTATGGGCATAGATTGCTCTTCTTTTTCTAGTTCATTGAAAGGTCACATCAGGTTGTTTATTTGAAATCTTTCGCTTTTTTGGCATAGGTGTTTATTGTTGTAAACTTTCCTCTTAAAACTGTTTTTGCTAAATTTTATAAGTATTGGTATGTTGTGCTTCCATTTCTGCTTATTTTTCCTGAAATAATTGTTTCTTTTATTTATTTATTTATTTATTTATTTTACATTCTAAGATGTTGCAGAGCAGTTGGAGGACAGGGGAGAGGGGAAGTGGGATGGGTACATGATGGGAGGAAGAGGATGCGGGAGGCATGGTCGAGGCCCATGGCACCCACTTCATTCTGGCAGGGGAGCACAGGGGGCTTCCAGCAGTGGCTCAGTTGTGACTTGGCTGGATGTGGACTTCAGTGGGGTATACTGAGGTCCTCAGCAATCCCCCAACCTGGGAGCCCAGGGAGCTTCTTGCAGCAGCAAGGTGGTCATCGCTGGGCTGGATGTGGACATTGGGTGGGTACCTCAGGCCCTTGGCCCTCCACCACCCAGGCTTGGGGGCCTGGAGCAATTCCAGCAGTGGCTCAGTGGTCATCATGGGCTTGATGTGGATGTCACAGGGCATGGCTGAGTTCCTCAGACCCCTACCACCCCAGCTTGGGAGCCCAGGGCACTTCTGCAGCAGCCTGGTTGTCATCGCTGGGCTATATGCTAGTGTCATGGGGAGTGGCTAGGGCTCTTGGCCTTCCATCACCTCACTTTGGGGTTCTGGGGTGATACTGGTGGCAGCTTGGTGATTGTCACTGGGTTTAACACAGATATCGGGGGGTTGCGCCTGAGGCCCTCAGCCCCCCACTGCTCCAGCTCTGGGGTCTGGGGTGATTCTGTAGGCAGCTCAGTGATCATCACTGGGCTTGATGCAGACATGATGGGGGCATGGCCAAAGCCCTTGGCATCCCCCCACCCTAGCTTGGGAGCCCCAGGCACTTCCGGTGGCAGCCTGGTGGTCATTGCTGGGCTAGATGCAGATGTCAAGGGAGAGTGGCTGAGGCCCTCAACACTTCCCAACCCTGGCTTGGGAACACAAGGGGCTTCCAGTTCTTCTAGGTTTTTTAGGTCTTCTTTGGTGGTGTTAGACCTTTACTGGTTAATATCAGAACTTTGTGTCTGATCTATGGGTTTTCTGTTTTCTCTTTCAGTTCTGTGATGGATCATTCACTATTCCTACCACTTAAACTCTGCACTGGAACTAATTTGTTGTCTTTTGGTTACTTCTAAAATAAGAGAATTTCCTGTGAGAACCAGCATTTGAGCTCTGTGGTTGAGCTAAATTGCTGCTTTGCTACTGATTCTCTGGGGAAGGTTTTTCGTGCAGCTCAGGTTTGTTTGCTTTCTTGTTTCTTAATTTATTTATGTTACATTCTAAGATGTTGCAGAGCAGCTGGGGGAGGGGGAGGGGGAAGGGGGAAAGAAATAGGGTGGGAAAAAGAGGAAGGAGGGGGACATGGTCGAGACCTGTGGCACCCCCCTCATTCCTGCAAGGTAGACCAGGGGGCTTCCAGCAGTGGCTTTAAGTGCTGGGCTGGATGTAGATGTCAGAGGAGGTGTGGCTGGAGTCCTCAGCCCCCCACTACCCTGGATTGGGAGCCCAGGATATTTCTAGTGGTGGCTCAGTGGTCATTGCTGAGCTGAATGTGGATGTTGGGGGATCACAGCTGATGCCCGAGGCCCCCCAACCATCCCAGCTCAGGAGCCTGGAGTGCTTCCTGCGACAACTCAGTGGTCATCACTGGGCTGGCTGCAGATGTCAGGGGGCCCTGGCTGAGGACCTCGGCTCCCCACCACCCTGGCTCAGGAGACCAGGGCTTTTCCTGTGGAGGTTCAATGGTCATCACCGTGCTGGTTGCAGATGCTGGGGGGGTGTGGTCAAGGCCCTCAACACTCCATTGCCCTGGCTCAGAAGCCTGGGGCATTTCCTGTGGTGGCTCAGTGGTTGTCTGTGGGCTGGGTGTGGTCATCTGGGGGGTGTGGCTGAGGCTTTGTCTTTTTCCCCTCCCTGGCCAATCCTTCTAGGTTTTATAGGTGTTCTTTGGCAGTGTTAGAACTTTACTAGTTTATATAACTTTGTCTCTGATCTGTGGGTATTTTGTTTTGTCCTTCAGTTCTGTGTTGGATTATTTGCTGTTCCAAACACTTGAACTCTGAACTGGAACTAAATTGTTATCCTTTGCTTACTTCTAAAATGGGGGAACATCCTATAAGGACCAGCACTTCAGCCCTGTGGCTGGGCTAAATTGCTGCTTTGCTTCTGATTCTCTGGAAAAGGCTTTTTGTGCAGCTCGGGTTTTAACTGTTGGCCTCGTATGTCCTTCTGGGTCTTACCAGGTCTGATACACCTGGGTTGTATGGAAACTCTTGTCTGGGCCTGAGACTTTTCAGCAAACTGCACCCCATGCAGTTCTACATTCCTGACCAGTCTCCACTGAATGGTCCTGTGCTGATTGGAGGGCAGATCAGCTGTCCATGCTGTGCCCTAATATTCCCCCGGTGGGCCCATATCACTGTCCCCTGCACTCCAAACACTTCCCATAGGGCAGGCCAAGTGCCACTCCCTTGCAATGACTCACCAGCCTTTGAGTGGCTCCTTTTTTCAGTTGTCTATGGCCCTCGCTCCTATGTGGGTCCACGGGAACCCTGTTAGTAGTCTTGCTGGCCTGGGGGCCACCAAGGCCCTCTTCTCCCCTGAAGCCTCAAAGCAACTTCATAAAAAGATCACAGCTATGGCTTTGCCAGCTCTTTCTCCACGTGCTCACCAGGGCCAGCCTTAAAGTGCTTGGGGCTCAAACAGTCAGAGTGGTCCTTTCTTTTTCTTGTCGTGGCTTCTCTTACTTTCATGAACTCCATATCTTCTCAATAACAAATTGGTTCTTTGAAGTAAACACAGGTGATATCCAATCCTTACATAAATGTGGAGATGATAAAATGGACATCCTTTGCAGTGAAGTATTAATCTTGAAATATTATTTCAGAAGAATGTTTAGGATGATGTTCTAGCAGCAAAAGGAATATCATCTCCTGTAGCAAAATGGTTGTTAGGCATAGCAGCAACAGTCATAGGCCAACCCATATCCATGGCCATATCTGGAACCATAGCCACAGCCATCTCTAGAACCATAGTCACAACCATAGCCACAGCCATGTCCACAGCCATGTCCACAGCCACAGCCAGAGCCATATCCATAGCCCCCATAAGAGTTCCTATAGTAACTGCAACACATGGTGCCAAAAGATGAGGTTTCAGTTGAGATAATGCTTCTGAAATATGAATGTTACCTATTACCCTTGAATCTTTATAAATTGACAAGAAAGGCCAGAGAATACCATCTATTTGTGATTCATGCAAAAAATATATTTATTTAATACTTAATATGTACAAATCACCTTACTCAGTTGATAAGAAGACCTCCTCCTTTTTTACAACTATAGCACGTGAATACGTGTTTATAAGTGAACACGTGTTTATAGATTCCCCAGCTTTACTGGGAAACCAGGTTTGGTTTTTGTTACTCTGGCATAGTCTTGAGCCAATCACAAATCTCTAAGAAAAGCTTCTATCCATTAGCCAATCACGTAACCACATGATTCCAAAGATATATTTTATATAGGAAGGCTCTGTGGAGGGTCAGGCAGTTTATATTTGGGAATGCAACTATTAAAATGAGTTTGGCTAATTATTTTGACTAGCTTACTAATTACGAAATACTTCATAGGTGATTTTATTGGAATCCAATGCTGTCCTATTCAGAACCTCCTCAATAATTCATGTTATTGAGTTCCTAAGAATCTAAACACCCATGAGTATAATATTCTGATAATACATTTTCACTTCCAGAGCCATTTCTCAATAATTTTTTAATCAACTCTAGGTATTCATTTAGTTCAAACCAAAACAACAATAAAAATGAATATTCTTTACAATAACAGCTGTTGAATAATTTATAAATTAAAAATTCCTTCAGACATTTTTATGTATTTGATCACTACAAAAATTTGAAAGAAATAGGTAACTTATGATATAGAAATTGAGATACAAAGAGGTTGGGAAACTTACAAAGTCACACAGCTAATATATTATCAAGCTCAAGTATTCATCTTCTTTGTTATGCTGCATAAAATCTCCCTTTGTGATTGTTGGACACTTGAACAGTTATTGTAACAGGGATTTCATCATTTCTCATGGTGGCCCATTTCACTGTGAGATTTCTCCCTTTGTGATCGTTGGACGCTTGAACAGTTGTTGTAACAGGGATTTCGTCATTTCTCATGGTGGCCCATTTCACTGTGTGATTACTCTGTTTAAAATCCCCACATGCTTTAGAGTTTCTCATTATTTCCAATATCACTTGGGGTCCTTGGTAAAATTTATTTCAGTGTTTTGGACCCTAGCCACTCCCATCAAGTATGACTGATAATGCCTCTCACTCTTTCATTTTCATTCCAGAATGTTCTATCCTTGAAACTTGATGGTATGATTAGCTTCCTAATATCTTCTGGTATACAGATGTTATCCCGGTCATCTAAGGCAATCACATCTCCTACCAGATAATTGAAGAACAGAAGTGGAAAGTCATGTGTAATAGTTTTCTATTACTGCATAAAAAACTACTACAAAAATAGCATCTTAAAATAACACCCATTGATTGTCTCAGTCTTCATGGATCAGGGGTCTAAGCACAGCCTCGCTGGGATCTCTGATCAAGGTCTCAGAACATTGCAATCAAGATGTCAGCCAGGACATCTGCAAAATCTCTTTGCCATATAATTTAACTAGAGTTTCCAGATTTAGTAAGTATGCCCCAAATACTGCATGAAACACACTTATACTAAAAAGTTATCTGTTTTGTATCTAAAGTTTAAATTTGTCCCTTGCGTGTTTTATCTGCCATCCCCAAACACAGCATAATCACAGAAGTGATATCCCATCATGATTGTTGCCAAGGTTAAAGGCAATTTACAGGTTTTTCTCACACTCAAGGTTAGTGTAGGTCATTGTGATCACCCTAGAACTCTGCCTACCCACACCTGTGAATTTATTTATCTGGCCCAACTAGTGATTACATTTCCTCCAGGAGAGATAACGGCAACAGCAATAAGGTTCCAGTCCACGGCTGTTTCTCTTCTTGTATGATTAACTAATTCCTATTCATCCTTAATATTTCAATTAGAAATTTGCCTCTTTTTCAGGAAGATTCCTGACCCTAGTATTTGTTCTTAGTCCTTCTTTTGATTTCTTCCTCTGTACATCCTGAACACTTCTGTATATAACTATTTTTTAACAATACTCTGATCTTTGTAGCCTGTGGTTTTTCACGTTTTTCCCACATTTTTGGAAATCAGGGATAAAATTTAGTTCTCTGTTTATAGCACATAATGAAATGTGCTTTATCAGGAGCTCAATAAATATTTGATGAATGAGACCACCTATTAATCTAATTTATAGGAAGTGATTCCATGTTTTTAAAGACAACAATCTATTTATCCAAGCCCTTTTGCCCTTCCTTTCCTCAAGACTGCAATTTCTTTTAAAATTGTAAGCATCTAGGTACAATGAATTTATTTGACCATAAGTAGTTGAATATTGACTTCTTTTCTGACAGTCTTTCTATATCCCAAATGAAGATTTTATTACTAAAGCCAAACATATAATTGGCCTATCCTCTCAGATATAGAAACACAAAAGGATCCCATTCTGTATTTTCCTGTCATTAGAATGACCATTTTCACAATCAGGCTTTAAATCCACTTCTAAACTATAGTGTCTTGGAATAGGGTAGGGACAGAAATGGATATGTAAAATCAGTTAATTCTACCCCACTCCCTGAGTTTGTAATTTCCTTCTAAAATAAATCTAATAGTGGATACACCCACCTGAGTTAAAGCGCAGTCAGTGATAGAGCACCTGCGGAGGTAGTCATTTTTGTCTCAGATGATGTCACATCTCAGAAAGAGCTCTTGTGTTGAGGAATTTGTGTGTCATGATCCCCATTCACTTCAAGCTACTTAGTTTCTCTAAAAAGACATAGAACACATCTACAATTTGGCCTTAAAATATCTACCACATTTCAAAAATGTTTAATATGTATGGCTTCTTTCTTTACCTTCTCTAACTTTTCTAAAAAAAATTTACCTTTATAGCCCCAACTGAATCATGGTCATTCTGCAGGAAGATGCCTGTAATTAGTTCTTAGACCTGTTATACATATGTTACCACCTATTGCCTCAATTGCAAAATTCTATGAGGAATGCAACCTAGCATTCCACTTAGAGAATACAGAATATCTTCTGGTATACTAAAAATGACTTGGACAAGCAAAGAATTCATGGGAAAAACATATTTTTAAATGTGCTGCAATTTTGCATTCCTATCAAAGGATTACAAGTTTATCCACATCCATAATACAGATAAAGACTAGAGTTCTGGGATGGCCAGTTAGCTCCTTCGGTTAGAGCACAGTGCTGATAACACCAAGGTCAAGTGTTTAGATCCCTATACCAGCCAGCCACCAAAAAGAAAAAAAAAAAAAAAAAGACGAGTTCAATGTCACTAAGGATTCCTCAGACGTTTATCATGACTGATGTTCCTTGCAATGATTCAGGTGGGTTAGATTAGTGGGAAATGATTATACAGATATCTGCCCTAAGTTTTTGTATTTTAGAAAGATGTAGAACTTAGCAGAAATGCGGTGCTATGAAGAACTAGGCAGCACCTGCTCAGGCTTTTTCCTCTCTCCTTGATTCTTCCATGAGTACACAGCTACCAATAACATTCTTTGTGCAGTAAGGTCTTGTTGGAATCAAGTAAATGAGCAAATTCCTGCTGTATTGCTTCCTTTTGCACTTGTATTTACATTATCATACCGGAAGAACTTAGACAACACTATGAACTTTCATTTAAGAGAATATTTATAAACTCTAAAGATGGCTGATTCTTGAAGCAAAACTTACAAAGGAAGACCACACTACACTCTTCCGGCAAGATACGGAGGGATACAGAAACAATGTCCGGGCCTCCAGTGCCCTGCTCTCTCTAATCAATACTGTTTCCCAGCCTTCTAATGTCTTCATCCCTAAAAGCTACTTCTGGCTTTCTAATACAACATTTAATCCAAATAACAGGACCACATATCCATTTACCTGCATCCTCTCTTCTGATCACGATACATTCAGTTTCACTCAACTACAAAGAATCCATGATTTTTTCTACACTGGGTTTTTCTCATCTCCACATATAGTTTTTAAATTATAATATGTATTTACACACTTTTATTGGTTGCTTCACTTGCTGGGCATCCCTTGAACTACTTGGCTGAATTTGACAGACACCAACTGAGCTCGTGCCATAAGAAAAATGCTGTCTTGGAAACCGGATATTTGCAAAGATAGATCACACATGTTTCTTGTCTCAGGATCAAGCATCTGCACAAATAAAGTAGTTCCCCAAAAAGAAGGAGATCCGGTAATCCTCTCAGGATCAACCTATCTTTTTACTTCCTTTACTTTAGGGCTCATCTTCTTTCCATACTACAAGAAATAGAAACTATGGATCTGTTAGCACATCTGTATTAGTGGTTCTCAAAGATGGGTGATTTTGTTCACTTGGAGACACTTAAAAATGGCTGGTGAAATTTTCAATTGTCACGACTTGGGGCGGGGGGATGCTACCGGCATCTAGTGGTAGAAATCAGGGGTGCTGCTGCTAATCCTACAAGTCACAACAAATAAACATCTGATCCAAAATGTCAATAGTGCTGAGGTTTAGAAACCCTGGTTTATGGCTACGTGAGAGTTTCTTCTCACTCTGTGCCCAACATCGGCCCTTTCTGTCGTCAAACATGCAGCCAAAAACAAGTGTGGTTTTTTGTGATTTTTTTGATTTCTTGTTGGTTTTCACTCATCTTACTTGTCTTGGTTTCATTTAAAGCACGTTTTTCAGAATCATGCAGATTCCAAACTTTTATTTTTTGCTATAAAAGCCCACAATCCAAGTTGGACGAGAATCATTCCTTCAACTGGGTATTCAAATTTCAACAAAGAATAAATGGCGATCCATACTTTTTTGAATGCTTTCAACAGGGATTTTCACAAAGCTGTCGATTTCATTTTCTGATAACCTTCATTATGAGACAGTTTTTCTTCAGCTGAGAAATTTTTCTACTTGTTTATTTTTTCTGATATTGGTCACTGATCTTATCTAATTACTCTGCTATGCTTCATTCCCAACATTAAGCATTATATTTCTTCAGAAAATAAATCCCCATTCCAATTTTTCTATTCCTTCAGTTTCTCTCCTTTTCTATCATCCTTGCAATTCAAAATTATAAATTCTATTTCACAAATAGACACTTTGCTTTTCAATATCACTGTCAATACCCACTCCCAGAACACAATAACCAGAGGATTATTAAAAAGGCCTTCTATCTAGATCACATTACTTCTAATGCCTTTCTGTTCAGATCTTTGGATACTGGTTCATAAAGGCAGAAACAGTCTCTCTTCTGTGCATCCCTGAATAACCAGCTTTGAATACATTTCAGGGACATAATTAGCACTCAATCAATATTTCTGTAATAGAAAAATGGATGTCTAAGTCAAACACATGTTCCAGTGTTGGTATACCACATATAAGCTATAAAATATTTGGATATATGCTTAAATTCTCTGGACACCAGTTTCTTCTTTCTAAAATTGGATCTAAGCTTTTTCACATCATCATTTTTCATATGTTTTATGTCTATTCAGTGCTTTGGGGCAGGAATTGTACACATTAAATGTTATTCCCTTAATTCCATTTTTCTCACATCATAGTTTTGAATTCTCAAATACTTATATTTATTACAAATATCTGTATTTATTTGTATTGAAATACTGATATTGTCAGAATTTATGGTAATAACTTTGTAGTTTACAGGAGGTTGTACTACAACATATGCTCTAATTTTAAAAAAATTTATAATGAAGAAGCAAAATCCCTCAGAAAATAAATTACCTCTCTAGTGGGTTTTGTACAAAAACATAGTAATTTATTACTAATACTGTAGTGTCAAGCATATGTCATTAAGCATGGCATCATGCATATTTTCAAGTTTAGCAATTACAGGATTTTATGTTGCATTTATCAAGCATATTACTTGGGAACATGGTTAGGCACCTGTCATGGAAAAGCTCTCGTGATTTTTTGGAAATTCCAAAAAAGTCAAAAGATCAGTCCATAGTAGAAAATATTTTATTTATGGGACTATAACAGCTTTGATAATTTTGTTGTGTCATCTTTCAGTAAGAAATTTAGTCAAGATCAAAGATTTATTAAAAAGTAAATCCTCAATATACATGTCAAGTATGTTCTAGAGTCCCTTAATTCAGGATGTATATAAATTTCCCCTTTATAGTATATTATATTTTTTACCAGCTTTTAATACCAAAAATCCTCTAGCCTAAATTCTTATTAAACAATAAAAAAATTCCTTCTAATCAGTCCATCTATATTGTAGTTTGTAAAGTGTCTTTACACACATCATCTCAACTCATTCTCACAATCTAGTGAAATGAGCAGGGCAGGCACTTGTCAAACTAGTGTTTGGAGAAAGAAGCTGAGACTCAGAGTGATTTAGCCACTACCCTGAAATCACAGAGCTGGTAAATATCATCTGGTATGTGCTCCTCCTGGCCAGGCCCCCTCCTGTTCATCGATGAGGAATGTGCTGCTTTCTGGATATTCTTATTAAATTAAGGAAAGGCTGGGAATTTTCTCTCCAGATCCGGTTGGCGATTACAGTTTTCCCAGTAGTGGACAGAAATGTATAAGAAGATGGCTTATTGTCCTATTCTCTTATCTGACTGTCCAATTCCTATTTATGCATCAGGCCCTGACTCAAGTGCCCCCTCTTCTTGAAACTCTTTCCTGACTCTCTCACCACTAAGTAATCCCTCTGTATTTTATAACTTCTCTATATATCCCTATAGAAAACAATTACCTCATTCTATTTTTAACCCATATAAAGGTTATAAATTCACTGAGGACTGGGTTCGTTTAGATAGATAGATGATTAGACAGTTATGGGGGTAGAAGGAAGAAAGAGAGAAAGAAAAGACAGAAATAAAAAAGAAAGAAAGAAAGAAATTTATTCACATTACCTACCATAATACAAGATTTTCCTCTCTTCCTTTAGCCTCTAATCGAATAGTACTTCCTTCCCACATTACTAAGTGTCCAAAAGACCTGACTTTATTTGAAAAAGGAATTATTGAGATTTCACACCATTCATTATATTTTTCCTGTTGTTCTAAGATACTTTTCAGCATAAAAAACTAACTCTTCTCACCAACATACTTCATTCCCGCTACACATATATGAAGAGTCTTCAGAAAGTTCATGAAAAAATGCATATTATGAAAAAAAATTAAGCATGGATTTCAAAATTTTTGCATCAAAATAAACTCTTACTAACTTGTTATAACATGTCTCAACAAGATCTAGTTTGAGGCACGACATCAATTTGAAAGAGTCCCTATCAGAGCAACATGAATTTTGCTAAAATTGAAGCAAGAATAAACATCAAATTGATGGTGAATCTTGGGTGGAAGAATGGTAAAAATCACTGAGTCTTTATGAAAAGTTTATGGGGGCAAGGCCCCAAAGAAACCAACAGTTTACAGATGTATAACTCATTTTAAGAAGGTACAAGAGGATGTTGAAGATGAAATCTACAACAGCAGCAGGCCATCCACATCAATTTGCAAGAAGAAAATTAGTCTCATCCATGCCCTAATTGAAGAGGACCTGCGATTAATAGCCAACACCATAGACATCTTAATTGCTTCAGTTTACACAATTCTGACAGAAAAATTAAAGTTGAGCAAACTTTCTGCTCAATGGATGCCAAATCTTTTGTGCCCAGATCAGCTGCAGACAAGCAGATTCAATGGAAATTTTTTAAAATCTGTTTTTAATTTTATTAAAATTATAAGATATACAAGATATACAGGTAATATAATAAAAAATATAACAGACCCTGTGTTCTAAACATTCTTATTTCACAGATGTTAGTATTTGCTTCATGCTCTTTTTCCTCTCCTCCCCCTCCCCGAAGAAATAAAATAGTATCTATTCTACCAAGGGTCCATCTGAATATTTTTTATGTTATTACACCATTCATATATTTATTAAACAAGTGGGATCAAGATCCTTAAGCATTTCTTCGAAGAGTTGTAACAGGAGATAAAGCATGGCTTTTGGTATGATCCTGAAGACAAAGCATGATCATAACAATGGCTACCAAGGTGGAAGTGGTCGAGTCAAAGTACAAGCATCAGAGCAAAGGTCATGGCAACAAGTTTTGGGGATGCTCAAGGTATTTCATTGTTTACTTTTTGGAGGGCCAAAGAGTGATAACATCTGTTTATTATGAGAGTGGTTAGAGAAAGTTGGCCAAAGCTTTAGCAGAAAAACACCCAGGAAAGCTTCACCAAAGAGTCCTTCTCCACCATGACAATGATCCTGCTCATTCCTCTCATCAAACAAGGTCAATTTTGTGAGAGTTTTGATGGGAAATTGTTACATATCCAACTTAAAGTCCTGATCTGGCTCCTTCTGACTTCTTTTTATTCCCTAATCTTAAAAAATCTTTAAAGGGTACCCATTTTTCTTCAGTTAATAATGTCAGAAAGACTGCATTGACATGGTTAAATTCCCAGTTCTTTACGGATGGACTAAATGACTGGTATCATCACTTACAAAACTGTCTTGAACTTGATGGAGATTATGTTGAGAAATATAAAGCTTATATTTTTCATTTTTATCTTTTAATTCCATTTTCCACAAACGTCTTGAAGTCCCCTCATTGGAGACAGCAAATCAGAGAAAGAGAACATCCCCCTTTACTTTCCTGTCCTTTTTAGTACCATCATTCCCTCTGCTGGTCAGGCTCAGCTCTCAGCCTTTCATGATGTAAAGTCCACAGAATTTCGGGGCCAGGACAGACACTAAGTCACCCCACATCCTGGCGTTCTCTCTGTGGTGATCTTGCCTGTCTTACCAATGACTGAGCAGCTTCTCTCACACGGGAATAGCCATGGAATAGCCAATTCAGCTCTCTGGTCTATAGTTATTGGAAAGATATTCTACATTTTGAAGTCATTGTCTCAGGAACTATTACACATTGGTTCCATTTGTCTCTGGGACACAAGAAGTAAATTCAATCCTCCTGCCATATTATATGCCTTTAAATGGGTTTTCATGGCCTATGCCACTTCTTCCTTCACAAGTCTAGATATTGTAGGGATGTATTTCTACTAAGTCTCTCTTCCTTGGACATCTCTTCTATCTTCCTCCTTCACCATGTCCAGGATTCAGAGATTCGACCTCCAGACTGGGTAAGGAGTCCATCACTTTCTCTTTATTGGTGACAATGCTCAATTCAGGCCCACATCACATCTTTCCTGAATTTTTCCAGGCTCATATATCTTCCTATTCTAATCCATTCTACAAGATATTACTGATTTCACTTTCAATAAACACAATTCTGAATTCTGTGCATATGCATATGAGTGTATGCTTCCATTATTTCAGATGTGAGTAATCATCAAACAGCAAATTATTAATAAAAATATTTGAGAAAATGTTTGAAAAAATGGTAAAGTCATAGTGAACCACACACTAAAATAATAAGACAGGGAAGTCCCCAAACCTATAGTCATTGATGATTTAAAATAAGATGGATGACACGATGACACAGAATTGATATATTTTAAAATGCATTTTATTGGGAAACTGATTTGTCCCAGTGAAGAGAATAAATGCTCGTGGCCAAGGCCACACCACTAAAAGAAACCATGAGATGTAAAGAGCCAGAAAAAAAATGAAATATAATCTTCTTTCTTCCATCAACGTCAAAGCTTATATATGGCAAAAACAGTTAAAAGGGATTTAAACAGAGTCACAACTGTCAATTTCTACATTTTTGGGACAGATTTGTCCAGCAGCAAGTGATGCTCTGGTGGTGATTTTTAACCAGCAAGAGGAATAGCATCTCCTGTAGCAAATGGATGGTAACCATGGCAACCATCGTCAGCACCAGAACTATAGCCACAGCGATAGCCTGAGCTGTATTCACAGCCTCCACAGGCATCTTCACAGTAGTAGCAACTCATGGCATTAGGAAGAAAGTATCAATGCATTGTAAGGGAGCAGTTCTGCAATTTACCCACAATCTCAGACCTTACCATGCCATCAGGGGTGGGTGGGACACACTGAGTCTGTCTGCTCAGTTACTCAGTCACATAGCAATTTGCTTCAAATTACCTCATTTTATAAGGCACTTCATTTTTTTCTTTTTTTTTTTTTAGGAAGCCCATTTTTAATTTTCTGACACTCGGAGTTTATCACTTGTTAATAATGAACCTGGAGCAAAATTAGTTTCTTTTTCATCACCCCTATTCTACTAAAAACATATCTCTCATGTGACTCATGACCCTACTAAGACCAAAGTTCTGTATTCATGTGTTCCACACCCATGGATTCAACCAACTGAAGATGGAAAATATTCAGGGGAAAAAATTGCATCTATACTGAACATGTACAGACTTTTTTTTCTTGTCATTATTTCCTAAATAATACAACAACTATTTACATAGCACTTGTACTGTATTGGGTATTTTAAGTAATCTAGAGGTGATTTAAAGTACACAGGAGAATGTGCATAGGTTATATACAAATACTATGCTCTTTTATATCAGAGATTTGAACATCCCCAAATTTTGGCATGCAAGGGAGGTCCTGGAACCAATTCCCCATGGGCACCAAAAAACCGCTATTTGTTTTGTCCTCTGATTAAATTCACTGGCCTTAAAGTCGTGTATGTTCATGTGCATGTGTGTATGTCAATATACATAATAATTTTATTTTTTAATCATTGTAACTACTTTCATTTAGTAATTTTAATTTTATTTTTTTAACTTTATTCAAAATATTTTAACCTTGGGCTGGCCCCGTGGCGCAGTCGGGAGAGAGCGGCACTGGGAACGCAGCAGCGCTCCCGACGCGGGTTCGGATCCTATATAAGGATGGCCGGTGCGCTGAGTGGCGCGGCCGGTCACAAAAAAGACAAAATAATAATAATAAATAAAATAAATAAACAGAATTTAAAACAATAAAAAATAAAGTAAAAAAAAATTAAAAAATAAAAAACTTTTTCTCAAAAAAAAAAAAAAAAAAATATTTTAACCTTTACACATTTCTGAGGTACAGTGTGTTATTTCAATACATGCATATACTGCACAATGATTCACTTAGGGTATATAGTATAGTTTTGTACCTATTAGTGCACTACTTTTTCCCCCCCTGCCCCCCCCCCTCTAGTAACCATTATTCTACTCTCTACTTCTACAGCAACCACTTTTTTTTTGGTAGATTCGACATATGAGTGATATCACATGGTATTTGTCTTTTTATGCCTGACTTACTTCACCTAACATGATGGTTTTCAGTTTCATCCATGTTGCTTCAAATGATAGGATATCATTTTTTTTATAGCTGAATACTATTCTATGGTGTGTATATACCACAGGGTTTTGTTTGTTTGTTTGTTTGTTTGTTTGGGGTATTTTTATCCATTCATCTCTGTTAGGCAAGATTAGTATTATTATTCTCATTTTACAGAAAACAACACTAAGATTTTTTTTTAATTAAGTGACTTGATCAGAATCACAGAGCTGTATAAATGACGGAGGTATGACTTAATCATCAAACTCTAAATTCCATATTCTGTATGACTGACCTCAAAAAGAAAGGCAAGATCCAATAAATCAGCTTCCACTAAAATCACCAAAATGTCAATATTAGCATTTCATAAATTGTGAATATCCATGGCTTGCTTTTTTTATGCTAATATCATTTCTTCCATTTCATTTTGACCTTCATAAGTTTGTGGAGACCAAATACAAAGTGGTCATATTTAACTCAACTCTGCCTTCTGTGAATTCCAAGTATCCCTTAATAAACAAAGCATCATTATCACCTGACCCTGCAGTTATGTCTCTCCAGATTTTGTCCCTTGAGATCAGAATTGCCTAATATTCCTCTTCCTTAAAGAAGAGTTAGATAAAGATAGGGTCAAGAGTGAAAGAACTTTTATTTTTATAAGTGTTTCAATTCTGGGTCTAAGCCTGCGTAAAAGTATATTAACTTTATCATGATCACATAAAATTAGGCCATAAAGTAAAAGCCAACTTGAGATTTAGACTTCCATCATAATTATCTGTACCCATTCCTTCCCCTCAAAAAAAAAAAAAACAAATCCCCAATAAACATGCAATTGTCTAAAATTCCATAAATCCTTTCACATAGCAAATTCTCCCCTGCCTTCTCCCCTGACAAGTTTAGAATGATAATACTTACTCTTGCACAAATTTAACTGGGTTTTTCACTAGATAGTCACTAAACACATCAATTCAATAATGGTGCTGGGATAACTGGATATCAATATGCAGGAGAATGAAACTAGACCCATACCTTTCACCAGACACTAAAGTCAACTCAAAATGGATTAAAGAATTAAATATACACCCTGAAACAATAAAACTTCTTAAAGAAAACATAGGAGAAACACTTCAGGAAATAGGATTGGACACAGACTTCATGAAAACGACCCCAAAAGCACGGGCAACCAAAGGAAAAATAAACAAATGGGATTATATCAAACTAAAGAGCTTCTGCACAGCAAAAGAAACAATTAACAGAGTTAAAAGACAACCAACAGAGTGGGAGAAAATATTTGCAAAATATGCATCTGACAAAGGATTAGTATCCAGAATATACAAGGAACTCAAAAACTTTACAAGAAAAAAAAACAAGCAACCCAATTAAAAAATGGGAAAAAGAGCTAAATAGGTATTTCTCTAAGGAAGATATACGAATGGCCAACAGACATATGGAAAAATGCTCAACATCACTCAGCATTTGGGAAATGCAAATCAAAACCACACTGAGATACCATCTCACCCCAGTTAAGATGGCTAATATCCAAAAGACTCTGAACGATAAATGCTGGCGAGGTTGCAGAGGAAAAGGAACTCTCATACATTGTTGGTGGGACTGCAAAATGGTGCAGCCTCTATGGAAAATGGTATGGAGGTTCCTCAAACAATTGCAGATATATCTACCATATGACCCAGCTATCCCACTGCTGGGAATATACCCAGAGGAATGGAAATCATCAAGTCGAAGGTATACCTGTTCCCCAATGTTCATCACAGCACTCTTTACAATAGCTAAGAGTTGCAACCAGCCCAAATGTCCATCATCAGGTGAGTGGGTATGGAAAATGTGGTATATCTACACAATGGAATACTACTCAGCTATAAAAACGAATGAAATACTGCCATTTGCAATGACATGGATGGACCTAGAGAGAATTATTTTAAGTGAAACAAGTTAGGCACAGAAAGAGAAATATCACCTGTTCTCACTTATTTGTGGGAGCTAAAAATAAATAAATAAATAAACAAAAAAAAAACGGGGAGGGGGAGAAGACATAGCAATTACAATTCCTTGAAATTGATACGACAAGCAAACAGAAAGGACATTGTTGGGAGGGAGGGGGGAGAGGGAGGGGGGAGGAAGGTTTTGGTAATTGGCCACAATAATCAACCACATTGTATATTGACAAAATAAAATAAAATAAAATATTTATTTTAACAAAAACAATTTACCCATCATATATTGAGAGCACACCATATGTAAGGCACAATCAGGGCTCACCATATGAGTGTATGTGCAACCAGGGGCCCTGTGCTTGGTGTTTAATGCTCTTCAGTCACTGTCTTTATGTTCTTAACACTTTTATCTTTGAGTGTGTGGTTTGTAAATGAAGTCTGATGAGACAATAGAACATTTGCTAGGGGCTTGGGTGTCAGCTCACATGAAGTCCCACCTCCCAACTCTGCCTTCCACAAGAGCCTGGGCACAGGCATGGGAAGTGTGGAGATGGAGTACTGGTGAGGACTGGGACTCATCCAGCAGGTATCCCCATGCCCACAAGCACATGACATTAAGTAGCAAACAAAAAGCACCATGATGTGCCAAGAGAAAGCTAAGAATCAAGTAAAAAGCTATTTGTCCTGCATTTTAAACAGAGGTACCATATTTTCATTAGCACAGGACGCTGCAAATTGTATAGCTGACCCTGAACACAAAGTCAAGGATTGGAAGGATGTAAGCAGCAAGAGCATGTGTCCCCAGACCCTCGAGACTCCATTAGTATTTTAGGAATTGGTCCTTGACCCTGCATCTCAGATTAGCACTCACTCTACCTCTCTGCTTCCCTTCACAATCAAACCTCTTCCACAAATAGACTGTTCCCAGAGTGTCGCCTTCCTCTTACCCATTAATTTTTCAATTAATTGCCATTGGCACTCCATCCCCACCATAACTCAAACACCACTCTCACCAAGGATGACCCAACTGACTGGTTATTGAAGGTACCTTAGCATTGTTTAACCTCTCTGAAGAATTTCACAACATGAACCTCCATCCCCTTATTGAATTTTAGTTCCTTACCTTGCCATATTCCCCTCAAAATGCATAATTCCCCACAAAATACAACTGACCAAAAATCTGTATTTGCTAGTTACAACTCTACTGGTCTTACCAGAATATATTCTCAAATATATTCTTAAATTGATCTATATTAAAGTTTGGTTATTCTATTATAAACATGTCTCAATTAATTTGTTAATAAAGAATAAAACAAACATGACCAAACACTCAGGTAATAAACTAACCCTTGTAAGTTTTACTACATGTTGCCTGGAGCATTTTGTGTGATGATTTATTGCCAAAAATAATGCTCAACTATGTGTCACTAGGCTTGGCATCATGGCATAGTCTGGAGTTCATTAACTTTGGCACAAATAGGTGTCTCCTGTTAAATACTTCTGACCTAGAAACATTGTTATGCAGCATATATGGAGGGAAGCACTACATGATACTAAGTATCCTTTTTTTCTTATGGCAACTCACTAATGAATGCCATTAATGCTAAGTCAAGAATCTATTGAGTTATTCTCTCATACAAAGGAATCTTCCAACAACAACAACAACAACAACAACAAAAATCTGTATATGTTTAATAAATTAAACAGTGGCTTCAAAAGTAAATAAATACAATTATTTGATATTAGTGAAAATAGTGTCAAAGAGGCAGCACAGTTATTTTAATCCCAGTTTTACAGAAAGAATAATAATAAGACTAAAGAATGAGTTTTTCCAAAAGTCTCCCAGTTCATTAGTGGCTACACGACATCCTTCAGATCTGAGCTCACTCTTCTGAACCATGTCATACAATATGATTCCCAATTTCTTACTGAAGACTTGTCATAACTAAAAGACAACTAGTTCCCCCCCAAAATCCATTCTTGGAACTTATGAGAAATAGCTGATAAATACTCTCAATATAAGAGAAATCCCTGCATGTCCCAGATTCTAAACATTCAACAATGAATAGTTCCCTATGCATTTAGGGTACCTAGTGGAAATATGGTCTATACTGTGTTCCTCTCAGAGTCACTTTTATGAATCTTGATGCAAAACCCCTGCCTAATGTGGTCTTTCTCTTTTCCTAGTTTCCTGCTGACACAGTGGGTCCCACTGATGGCTGCAGATGACACCTCTCCAGGCCTTCCAAGTTACCCAGATTCTGAATATTTGCAAGAGAATCTTCAAAGTGCGTCTTCTAATCTGACTCTTCCAGTAAAGGCCAGACCTCTATCAATTAATAAGATGATTGATTCCAGCTTATTGATTTCTTCTTCCTTCTTTGCCTACAAGGTCATTTTTCCAATCATCTGACAGTCTATCTCCCACTCATCCTTCAAGGATCAACTTGAGTCTCCTGGAACTTCTCAGTCCTCAACATGTCTGGTGTTGATGCCTCTCTTTTAATTTTTTCCAAAATGCTCTGTGCGTAATAAGTATTAGAGCAATTATCTCATTTGTATCATAAGCTGCCAGTAGGATGCTGGTAAGTTGGCTCACTGGGAAAAAATAAATAAACAAATATTTCCATCTTAGCCAATTACAAACTATGAAAATTTAAACTATCAACTTTCAAACTATTTAAACATGATGTGGAGTTGGGAAGAGAGGCACACAATTAGCCCTCACAAGCTGGGACAAGCTGGCTCCAGAACAACACTGCAAGAGAGGCATCTTGGTGGGGCGCTTAAAAACATGGATTCTGGCTTCAAATTCTGATTCTGCCACTTGCTAGCTCTAAAGTCTCAGAAAATTCACTTAACTATTCTCATCTTAACACAAATATAGTGGTGGTACTTACTTCTTAGGGTTCTGAAGAGAATTTGAGTTAAATCACTTACAATAGCATCTGGCCAATAGTAAGTTCTATTTAAGAGGTTTGATTTTTAACATAAAATGGAATGTGTGATCTTGTTATTTTTCCCACCAAAGTGTAAACTCCTGGGAATCTAGAACTTTATCTTAGGCCATTAAATCCACAGCACCTAATGAAGTCCAATGCATAGTTTATAAATGTTTGATGAATGACTGTTGATAGTTCAGAATCTGAAATAAACACTTGCTGACAGAGGGTGAATTTTTGTCTTTCAAAGTATCAATGTATACACACACACACACACACACACACACACACACAAATTTTATTTGCTCCCTACTTTGGATCTCTAATTTATTTAATGCTAGAAAATTTCTTTCTACAATGTGATCATGTTTCTAAAATTAGCAAATATGGCAGTCAGGCATCACTTAAGGATGGGGATACATTCTGAGAAATGTGTTGTTAGGCAATTTCGTCATTGTGTGAACATCATAGAGTTCATACACAAACCTAGAGGGTATAGCCTGCAACACACCCAGGCTGTATGTTAGAGCCTATTGTTCCCACTGCCATTGCATATGAGCTCTGTCGTTGATCAAAACATCCTTATGTGGCACATGACTGTATTTGATCTCTCCCTCCATTGCAGAAATTTGTACAAAATCGTGTTTTTTCTGTTTCTGTATCCAGCATTGTCATTCTTCTCTATCCTCTATATTTCAAAACGATTCTTTGTTTATAGAATCCCAAAGATTACAGTGAGAAGAGACTTAAGAGGGCAGTTAGTTCTGCTCCTCTCCTGGATGCCAGAGTTGTGACCACAACATATTCACAAGTTGGTGACTCAAACCATTTTAATATCTTCAGAGACAGGGCAACCCAGAACATTGCCAATCCACTTTTCAGACAGAACTAATTGTTAGAGGAATTTCTTTATGCTGAGAAGCCTGATCCATTGAATCTTTCATTTATTCATTCTGATTATGGTCTCTTGAATTGGACAAAGCAAATAAAACACAGTTATCTAATAGTCATGAAATATATGACACCACACACAATGTTTTCTGACCCAATTTCTATCATTTTAAGATCTATAAAAACCAGCTTCATTTTTTTTTTAGGTAAGGGCTAGCATCTATGCTTCCATTTTCAAATATTAATATTCAACACATCTGATAATTTAATACTTACCTCTTTCCTTGCATTTCCCATATCTTACTATTCTATTACTTTTATCTTTATAGACTTAATCAGGGTTTATTTTCCAAGCAGATTGCTGTAACTAGCTCACAAAACAGTTGTGAATCTTCTCCAGGGTACAGAATATTATTATCACTGCTGTTCTCTTGTGACTGTTAAATCGCAGGTGAATATAGAAAGAAAAGGGAAGATCATTCCAGTAGTTTCTTTTTCTTTTTTTTCTTATATTAAAGGAAATACCAAAGGTCAACAATACTCATGCTAAAGATAAAGCCTCAAGTTCCCAACCATTTGTATTAATTCTTCATTATTCAATCAGGATTGGAAAGTTTAACCATTTTTATCCACTGCAAAATAGCCATCCTCTCTCCATTCTTCTTGAAGCCAAGATTTTTCTGCATTTGTTTATCACATTTTTTCTCTCAAGTAGTTTTATAATGTCAATGTTTTTAATTAATTTGTTGATTGTCTTAATAAGCTACAGCTCTTATCAAACACATACAACATGTAAGATGGCACGCAGTGGTCAACAGAATTCTCATGATTCCCACCACTGGTAACCATACTCTTGTGTAGTCCCCGCATTTTGAGTATAGGCAGGACCTGTAACATCTTTCTTACAAGTAGAATGCGGTAGAGGTGATGGGATAGCACCTTCAGGATTCTGCTACACTGTAGGGCAAAAGCGAAGAGATTTTCTGTTAATGACTTTCAGATGAGGAAAGTGAACACATGAATTAAGAAGAGAAACTGCTTTTATCTGATGTTTTATTATTCATTTTGAATCTTATATGCAAAGTAATGATTCATAGACAAGTCTTAATTAAAAATGAATAAATAGCATCCTGAGCATAGCTTTGTTACAGTCTTCATCTTGTTGCTTTTTGTTTGTTTGCTTATAAAGTCTATGTATACCTTGAGGGTAATCTTTTTGTTTTTTCTTCTTTATATTACACTCCAATTGCCTGTCCATAGGCAGTGACTGGTACGTATAGGCTCTTATTAATTTTTTGCTGAATTAAATTTTGAATTGAATTGAATCAGCGTGAATACAAGAAGTTAATTCTTGCAGTAATTTCTGAGATGAATTAGACAAAAAGAAAAAAAAAACTGAACTCATAGATAATCTTCATGAAGCTATTGCACCAGGTAAAAGTCGAGGAATTTCTGGCCAATAGCAATTGAAATGACACTCCACAGAAGGGGAAGCTCTAAGAAACAAACAGAATTTGGTAAGAGATTGGCTCTAGTAGTGAAGGAAAAGGCAGAAGGAACGCTGATGTTAAATTTTCAGACCTTTACAACTTGACAATGATGATGCCATTTTAATACTTATTATCTCTACTTTACTGTTACGATGATTTCTGCTCTACATGTAAGGTCTTTGAGATCAAGAAAAGATTCCCACCAAGCATGGTGAGAAAATGAATCAGTTTACATTACTTGGTAATAACAGTAATTAAAATGAGTAATGAGAACTCTGATATTTATCTCCACTGGGTATTTCACATCCAAGATATGCTCATAAAAGCAATGATCTAGTTATTAACTTTACTCCTTTGGCTAATGTTGCAACCACCACAATTGCTTATTATAAACACAGTTTTCAGTCACTGTATCATTTATTTTATCATCCTAGTATAAAAGCAACGGCAGTAACCATGAAATGTATAAATGATGGCCTGCCTAAGTATTCCTGTTAGCAATGACCCTACCGGTTTTACACAAGACAATTCCTTTCTCAGAAGCTCTAGATCACCAACAAAGTATAATTGGTTATTTGTCTGGGAAAACATAAATTTCAATGATATCTAGTTATTATTACTTCTTTCAAATTAGAGGAGATTCCAGAAAAAAAGCCAGGTTTGTGCTGTGCTCCTAACTTGTGCAGAGCAGAAGCCTGAGGGAGGGCATGCCTCTTGGCTTGAGTTATGCTGATGCTCTTAGAAAAGCAAGCAATGCTTTTCTGTAAGTATTAAGACTGTGTTTGCAACCACCAAACCTCCAAAGTTAGGACTGAATGACAAACCATGTGTGAGATTTTGTTAGTCAGCACATGTTTTGTGCCAATTACATAATTCTGCTGGCCTTTTCAAGAGAAGAGAACACAGCAACATACTGCATATGACTTTGAAAGAAAAAGGAAACCATCTCAAAGAAGATACAACTGTGCCTGTACAGGTCATATGAAGCATTGTGTATGCAGCTGAGAACTGAAATCCATGAAAAGACCCACGATAATTAGAATCAGGAAGCAAGAGGATTCCTGATGGTTCTCTTTGAACTCCCTATGACACTTGGTGAAATAGCCCAATTTTTCACTTAACATATGGTTATAGACTCAGACCTGGTATGACCATCTCCAGTTTCAACAATAACATTGAAGTCAGGAAACTACCAGTTCCTAATATTTAGAATAATTACAGTGGCCAGAAGTTTTCAGATCAAGATAGAAATTGTTCAAATGATAGGTATGATGTTTAAAAAAAGTCTACAGCATATTATAATTTTTAAAATTTTCAACAGGCAATTGAAATTGAAGTTGATTGCTTTTTTATTTCAAAATTGTATGCAGAAAGAAGAGCAAATAGATTTGTAAGATGACCTTCCTATATTGTTATTAATACCTACCAACTAAAAATAGTTTTAAAAAGAAATTTAAAAGTTAAAAAAATTCCTGGGTGGGAGAAAGTAGGAGAAAATACAGATAAGTTGAGATTATTACTTAACTTTTAAAAAATTATTTTAGGGGCTTCCAGTCAAGATGGCAGAATAGACAGTCCCCAGTGTCACTCTCTCCCACAAATCAATCAGTTTACAACTATTGAAATGCAATGGCAACCAAGCTGGGGCTGCTAGATCTCAGAGGAAGAGGACGAAAGACCTAAAAAAGTAGTTCATGAAGGCAGGAGAAACCATGATGAGAGAAAGAAAGGATTGCTCCCATTTCGAGCCCCAGCCTCTTTAAGGCTGAAGCTGGTAGTACACGGAGCAAGAGCCAGCAAAAGCCACAGGTATGCCCTGCTTATGGAGTTGCTCGGAGGCAGCAGTGGAGAAGAGGGCTTTGGCCCCCAGGCAAGCAAGACCGATAACAGGGTTCCCATGGACCCAGATAGGAGTGATGAGCCTTAGACAACAGAAAAAAGGAACCACTCAGAGGCCAGTGAGTCATCACAGGGAACTGACACACAGCCCATCCTATGGAAAGTATTTGGAGTGTGGGAGGTGAGAGAGAATGGTCCACTGGGGGAACACTGGTGCACAGCCTGGACAGCTGATCTGCCCTCCAATCAGCACAGGACCACAGCATAGAACTACAGGGGGTGCCGTTTGCTAAAAAGACTCAGAACCAGGCCAGAATTTCCATGCAACCTGGGTGTACCAGATCCCATGAGACCCAAAAGCATATACAAGCTCAACCATTAAAACCTGAGCTGCACAAAAAGCCTTCCCTGGAATCAGCAGCAATGAAGCAATTTAGATTAGCTCAACTATAAGACTCAAGTGCTGGTCCCCACAGGAAATTCCTCCATTTTAGAAGTAAGCAAAGGACAACAAATTTGTTCCAGTGCAGAGTTTAAGAAGTGGGAACTGCGAATAATTCAACACAGACCAGAAAGAAAAAACAAAATACTCACAGATCAGAGACAAAGTTTAATATTAACTAGTAAAGGTCTAACACCACCAAAGAACACCTATAAAACCAAAAAGGGCCAAAAGCCCCCTGGGCTTCCAAGCCAGGGACAGGGGAGGGCCTCGGGCCTCATCCACACCCCCCTGACATCCACAATCAGTCCAGTGGCCACCACTGAGCTGCTGCAGGAAGTGCCCCAGGCTCCCAAGCCAGGGTGGTGGGGAGCCGAGGGCCTCAGCCATGCCTCCAACATCAGCAACCAGCCCAGTGATGACCACCAAGCTGCCGCTGGTAGCACCCCAGGCTTCCAAGCTGGGATGGTGGGGAGCTGAAGGCCTCAGCCATGCCTCCAACATCCACAACCAGCCCAGTGATGACCACCAAACTGCCGCTGGTAGCACCCCAGGCTTCCAAGCTGGGATGGTGGGGAGCTAAAGGCCTCAGCCATGTCCCTCTGACATCCACAACCAGCCCAGTCATGACCATCGAGCTGCCACAGGAAGCATCCCAGCCTCCTGAGCCAGGTCAGTATGGGACCGAGGGGTTCAGCCATACCAACCTGACATCTGTATCTGGCCCAGCAACAACCCAGCTGCCACTGGAAGCCCCCTGGTCTCCCCTGTCAGAAGGAGGATGGACTGCAGCCCTCAATCACACTCCTACTCCTTCCCCTTCTTCCCATCCTATTTCCCCTTCTCCTTCCCTTCTCCTTCTCCCCGCAAAACTGCTCTGCAACAACATCACAGAATGAGGCATGAAGCTGGGGGAAGCCAAACCCAGCCTCAACTAGGCAAGCTGTCACCATCATCCCGGGTCCCCACCAGGTGACTGAGGTGTAGAGCTGGGGGAAGCTGAACCCAACAACAACCAGCTAAAGAGCACACCAAAAACATCACTTTCACACAGGTAGCCCTCCATAGCCACCAAAATTGCTATAGCTGCCACAAAAATGGTTAGTCTCTATAACAACAGTCACAGCCACCATGCAGATGACATGCCTGACTCTCAACTTCATTGACACAAGGAGCAGCACCAGCGGAGACCAAAAAATAAAATAAAATAAAATAAAGAAGTCCTCTCTCTCCACAAAGCACACTCCAGAGTAACAGGGGAAGACTTGATCACACCTTTCTCAGTACTGGACAGATCATCTAGGCAACAAACCAATCACTCTGTCAGAAGGACAGAACAAATCTATGGTCATTAGAGGGGGAAGGGAGATAGAAGGGGAGAGATTGGATAAGGGGCATAAAGAGTAAGTATGCTTTGTAACAATGAATATGCTAATAAAAAATAAATAATATTTATTTAGAGGGAAAATAATATAAACATTGTCAAAAGTGAAAACAAAATAGGTTTTAGGTGGTCAGATATCTTTAACAGTGAGTAATAAGAGGAACCAAACAGCAGACTCAAATTGTGTAAGACTAGAAAAATGTATTTGTAGCAAATTAAATGATTTCTCATGTTGCAGAAAATATAATAAATAATGGCATTAGAAAACCCTCTAAGAATTATGCAATCTTTTTTTACTTCTGTTGAATTTTGTACTGTTATACTTAGTCAATAGGAAATAAGCAGTAACAATACTTTTGTTCCCTTTCCTCCTCTTGTCATTTCTGTGTGTCTGAAATGTCTCTACTGTAAGTAAATCGATCAGTTTAGCATATTAATTTTTTCAACAGCAGTATTTTTATTTCCTTCCCTATGACATTAGCAAGAGACTATCTCCTTCCCTACCTTTTAAAAGTTTTGGACTATATTTCTGATAATAAATATCACAATATAGGCTTTTAACTAAATATAAGATAAATTAAAATAAATACAAGACTAACTCTCTTTGGTACCTCATATAATACAATTCATAGAAAGCTCTAGGTTTTTCATCAATTTAACTAGTAGAATACTCAGATTTTGTCTTCATATAATCATGTCTTATCTGAAACCTGAAAAAAATATTAGACAGTAATCCAGCTATTTCAAATATTTACATGTTTAGTTCTTACACACAAATTCCTACATTTGCTAAAATTTCTAATTTGTCACGGTCCAAAAAGAAAACACTCAGTCAGACAATGTTATGTGATGGAGTAGACAGTCCCTGTTAGCTGATGAACCCCTCAGGCCATTGATTAATGCAATCAATTGAGTAACAGACCATTACATCTGATTAAGCACTCCCTGGTTTTATTGGCAATTTAAGAACCCCAGCTTAATGCTGAGGAGGGAATATGAAAGCATTAAATTTCATATATCTTTTTTTTTTTTTTTAACCAGAAGGGAAAACTTCATTTGGTATTCACCCCACACTAAAGAAAGGGTGATCTATGGAAATGGAAATACCAAAATATAGGCATGCAGAAGATGAATAAATAAATAGAAAATATCCTACAAACACACAGGGTTTTAACTTGTGGCCTTGCATTTAAGTCAAGTGTTTTTTCCAATCAACTCCTTTGGAACTCAAATGATAATGAAGTCAATAATAACTACTATGATGAGGTCTCTGCTTTTTGCAATCCCAAGAGAGCCATATTATTTAGTGGTCCTTCCTGATTTCCTCAGTATCTTCTATGGAAGTATCCCAGGAGCTCCATGAGAAACAACAAGCTTCTGTGGGGAACACCAGAGACTCAAGAAACACACAAATACAGACAAAAGAAAAGATGGGGTATGCCAAAAACTGAGGAGAATATAAAGCATCTCAACCTTGGACACAGGAAAAATTCACTATTGTAAAGTGTATACAAGCATACTAGCAGTGAGCCTATAATAATCTTATGTAAAGTGAAAAAAATGGGCTAATTCACGAAGTGTCATAGATATTGTAGAGAGAACGATCATGAATCTTCTTGCTGCCTGTTTTAAAGTCTAGTTTATCATGAGTCATTTCATGGAGTTCAATGCTCAGGTACATACACAATACTTCACATGGCCTGTAGAGTTGTATCTTCCCATATCAGAACTTCATTCCTTTTTATTGCTAAGTAATATTCCATTGTACTGATGTATCACATTGATCTACCCATTCATGAGTTGGAAGACATTTGGTTTGTTTTAACTTTTTGCCCAATATGAATAATATGCTATGTATAATCATGAGTAAGTTTCTGGCTGGACATAAGTTGTCATTCTCTTGGATGTATACCTAGGAGCTGAATTTAATTGCTGGGTCATAAGGTAACTTTACGTTTAACTTTTTAAGAAACTGCCAGGCTGTTTTTCAAAGCTCCTGCACTATTTTACATTTCCACCAGTAGTGTATAAGGTTTCCACATTTTTGCCAACATTTGTTATTATTTGACTTTTTGGTTATAGTCACCATAGTATATATAAAGTCATATCTTACTGGGATTTTGATTTGCATTTCTCTGATAGCTAATGTTAAGCATCGTTTTATGTGCTTATTGCTCATTTGTATATTCTCTTTGGAGAATGTTTATTCAAATCCTATGCTCATATTTGAATTAAGTTATTTGTCTTTTACTATTAAAATGTAAGAGTTTCTCATATATTCTAGATAAAGGCCTTCTTAAGATTTATGAGTTGAATTTTCTTCTGTTCTATGAGTTGTCTTGATAATGTCCATTGAAGATCCAAGGGTTTTTTGTTTGTTTTTATTTTTATTTATACATATTTAAGGAATACAGAGTTGACTATCAGTATTTGTGTGCAGTATGTGGTCAATCAATATTATTAGCATGCTTATCACTACAAATAGTAATTACCTTTTGTGTCCCTGGCCCAATTATTTCCTATCCCCGTTTCCTCTCCCCGTTTCCCACCTCTAATAACTATAGGTCTGTTCTTTCCTTCTGAAAATTCAATGTTTTATTATGGTCTTTCTTTCCTTCTTTGTTTCTTAGTTCTCACAAGTAAGGACATGTGGTACTTCTCTTTCCATGTCTGGCTTATTTCACTTAACATAATTTTCTCCAAGCTCATCCATGTTGCTGCAAATGGCAGAATTTCATTCCTTTTTATGGCTGAGTAGTATTCCATTGTGTATACATACCACGTTTTCATTATCTAGTCATCCGTTGATAGACCTTTAGGTTGGTTCCAAATCTTGGCTATTTTAAATAAAGTTGTCATGGACATGGGAGTGCATGTATACCTTCAACATGATGATATCCATTCCTTTGGGTATATACCCAGAAGCGGGAGCACTGGATCATATGGCAATTCTATCTGTAGTTGTTTGAGAAACCTCCACACTGTTTTCATAATGCCTGCATTACTTTATAATAAAGTGTAGAAGAGTTCTACCTAACAACAGTGTAGAAGAGTTCCCGTTTCTCTGCATCCTCACTAGCATTTGTTATTCTCTGAAGATCAAAGGTTTTTAATTTGATAATATCCAATTTATTTTTTCTTTTGTCACTTATGCTACTATTATCTTAATTAAAAAGTCTTGGCCAAAAGGTCATAAGGATTCACTGCTATATTTTCTTCTGGGCTTTGTAGTTTTAGCTCTTATACTTAGGTCTATGATAATCCAGAGTTAATATTTGTGTTTGGTTAGAAGCAGGGGCCCAACTTTATTCTTGCATGAGAATGCTTAGTTGTCCCCTCACCACTTGTTGAACTGAATGTTCATTTATAACTGTGAAAAGGAAATATTGCCATTCACAAAGTATTCAGCCTTTATATATGTAAATATTTTTATAAGAATTCTGTAATATGTCTTATTATATTTCACAATTTTAATTCATTTAATTATTCTCTTTTTTATATTTATTCAACGAATATTGGATTTTGTGCAGAGGACTGCATGAATACACAATTTTTTGGAATTAAAATGTGAGAGAAAAGTCACCACAAAGAATTGTTATTTTAATATTTTAAAAATACATTAAAACAATGTCCTAGAATTCCATGGTAATTAATTATATAGTAAAATAAGCATGGAATTGGAAATCACAAAATCGTGTTGAAACTTCAGCCATCCTTTTATAAGCTCACTGAGACAAAAGTTTTCACATTTTTAAAATGAGATGTTAAGTCAATCTTTCCCATCTCATTAGATTATTATGAGGATAGAATGAAATAATTTTTGCAAAAGTGTTTCATATTAAAAATTGAAGGCACTACAATTTGCATCATTATAATAAAAAATTATTCATACATAAACATTTCACAAAAATGTATTGAGTCCAGTGTTCAGTGTTCTGGGGCTGGAGATAAGTTGTGAACAACAAATAAGATGTAATTTCTGACCTTAAAGAGTTTCTAGTTAGAAGAGGGGCTTTCAGGCTCTTAAAGAGCTTTTATTCTCTTGATGACTACAAATTTAGACTCTATGCCCTTTTATTGTTCAAGTTTACATATATAATAACTACTCCAGAATGTTTGACAGAGTATCTAAGACTAAAGACAGAAACTGTGCCTGTATAAAACAGTAAACCAAATGGTAAATATGAAAAAAAAAAAAATCCTACCACAGCATTTGGCATCATACATACAAACTTGTGAATTTTGCTGTGAAATTCATTGCTTATTGGAACCTGCTGTTTTTGAAAGCCTTAAGAAAATTTCTTCTTACATTTTGCTTTTAGTAAATCATCTTCTTCTTTCATATACAGAATCTTCCATTTCTTTTTCCACTGTCTTGGTTTACTTACCCAAAGAGTTTCCTATCTAGATTTATGGAAATGTAAGCTGTTATTTCAAGAGTCAACATTGTACACAAGTCACAAAAGAGGTAAAAATAGACTTCCTAAATTAATAGGGAGGCCTCCACAGTTTATTTTATAATGTATTTACTAAAATACATACCCACAGTTCCACAGATTGGTCAATAAACAGTGATGATTCAGGTGATGGAAATTGGAAAACACAGTAATAAAACCTTGTTTGCTCCTGTGATAAACACAGTAATAAAACCATGTTTGCTCCTGTGCTCAACTCTCTAGGTAGGCCATTTCTTCTAAACCATTACAATTCTCAAAAGTGGTCTGGTTTACAAATGGTAAAATGAATCATAAAGTTGTCAACAAACAAAATCAGAAAAATATTTGTAAGGGGAATTTAAATGTATTTATTTAGAAACTATATTATAAACTACAGCATACAAATAGAGAGGTTGGAATGCCACGGTTTGACAGTATAAGAGCAAAAATCAAAGTTTCAAATGCTGATTGTATCAAATGAGCATCACAATGTTGGAAACTGTCCCAGAGGCTGAAGAAAACTGGAAGGTTTGCCACTGTCCACAAGGAATAAAGAGAAATGTAAGGAAAATCAATACAGGCTTCTTGAAATTCGTCACAGGATATATACTGGGAGGCATAAAAAACTAAAAGTCAAAAATTAGCAGTCTCAGAGCAGTAGCAATGGCCATATCCAGGGCCCTAAGTACAGCCCAGTCCTGGGTAGCTCTTGCTACCCATATCACAGTCATAGCCAAGTCCACATCAACAGTCCCCATAAGAGTTCCTGTCATAATTGGAATGCATGGTGTCAGCATATCAGGTTTCATTCTCATTGTAAGAGTAACTATCATTCAGGGCTCCAAGACCTGTACTTCAACTGTCAGGAATGGGTGGGGCAAGTGTCACAGAGACTCTGCTTTCTACATCAGCTTGTGTAGCAGCCTCTCATTTTGTGATGTCCTCTTTAAAAAAAAGATTTAAGGAAGTTTTCAGATAATCTTCTACCAACTTGGTTTTCCCCCAAATAAATCTTCAGTCTAAAATAAGAAGTTATTTTTTATGAACATAATCCTCAGATTTTATCATGCATAACCAGCAGTATGACATCTACCGTTAAGCTGAAGGTCCCAGGCGAGCACATGCCCACTTGAGAGCTGCTACGACAAATCTTTTTCCTCTTTCAATATCTTGTTATTTTACCTAAGACCACAAACTCAAGTTCTTCCTCAGCACAATTTAACACTTCACAGAAGCTGTGTTCCTATTAATGCATAAAGCCACTGAGACAGAATTATGTCTGTGTTCACCTGCTTTCAAAACAACATTCTATTGATGATTAAGACTCATCTGCCATCAAATCTACTGAGTTAATTGACAAGGAAAATTATCAGTATATGTATCAAAAATTATGCTCTAAAAGCAAACTATTTTTTCTGTTTGTAATATCTCACCTACCTAACTTGGTTGTTAATACTTTGATAGTTTATTCATCCTTCATATGATTGTTTATATATTTCTATTATTCAAAATTAAGTCAAAATTTAGTAAAGAGTGTTTCACATTTTTTTCAAAGTATTCTTCAAATTTCTATCCTTCATTCTGTTTATCTTTTTTCCATGGCTAAGCATTACTCATCTTTTGGCAATTAACCCAAATACAACCATACCCAAATGAAGAAATAACACAGATCATAAATATAATGCATTTTAAATGAATTGTTTTACTGGAGACAATGTAATCATAGGCAAACGCATATCTCTACCCTTTACTCCCAAGTATATTCCAGTTTGGAGACCTGATGGCCAGCGCACCTAGATTCAAATTCCAGCTTTGTCATTTACCATTTGTGAAATCTAGACAACTTTAACTCTCTTTGACCCTCAGTTCCCTCATTTTCTAGTGGAGATGCTAATAGTGAGTATTAAGGATTGAATGAGTTAGTATTTGTAAAGCATTGAGAAGAGTGTCTGGCAATGACAATTTTTATTACATTATTAATTGTAAGCTATGGTTATTATTGCATATATTAAAACCATTTACACATTCAGAGAGAGAGAGTGAGACAGAGAGAGAAGAGCAACATGCCTTTATGGCCTATGGCACATCAGAACTAAAACAAATAGGAGACAGAAAACTAACATAGTATTATTTGATTATACATAACATTAAGAACAAAGAATGTTAATAGGGACCTTTGAGACCGTGAAACTTTTAGAAGGAAATAGTTATTAGCTTTGCTACATATTACCTGAAGCAAAATGACTGCTAATATTCCATTGAAATGTTAACAGTTGCATTCAAAGATTAATTTTAGTTTAACAATCATGGAATTACAAATGGGATGCATTTAGAAAATTCTGGTAATGAAACACATATAAATACTGGCATATAAATACTGGTACTGGCATAAAAATAGACACACGAATCAATGGAATAGAATAGAGAATCCAGAAATCATCCCCATACACCTACAGCCATCTGATCTTTGACAAAGGCAGCATATCTACACACTGGGGAAGAGACTGCCTTTTCAACAAGTGGTGCTGGGAAAACTGGATACTCATATGTAGGAGAATGAAACTAGACCCGTACCTTTCACCATATACCAAAATCAACTCAAAATGGATTAAAGAATTAAGTATACATCCTGAAGCAATAAAACTCCTTAAAGAAAACATAGGGGAAACACTCCAGGAAGAAGGAGTGGGTACAGACTTCAAGAATAGGACCCAAAAAGCATAGGCAACTATAGGAAAAATAAACAAATGGGATTATATCAAACTAAAAAGCTTCTGCACAGCAAAAGAAACAATCAACAGAGTAAAACGACAACCAACAGAGTGGGAGAAAATATTTGCAAAATATACATCTGACAAAGGATTAATATCCAGAATATATAAGGAACTCAAAAAACTTTACAGCAAAAAAAAAACCCAATTAAAAAATGGGTAAAGGAGCTGAATAGGCATTTCTCAAAGGAAGATATAGGAATGGCCAACAGACACATGAAACAATGTTCAACCTCACTCAGCATCCGGGAAATGTAAATCAAGACCACTTTGAGATACTATCTCGCTGCACTTAGGATGGCTAATATCCAAAGGACTGAGAATGATAAGTGCTGGAGAAGTTGCGGGGAAAAAAGAACTCTCATACACTGTTGATAGGACTGCAAAATGGTGCAGCCTTTATGGAAAATGGTATGGAGGTTCCTCAAACAATTAAAGATAGATCTATCATATGACCCAGCTATTCCACTGTTGGGAATGTACCCAGAGGAATGGAAATCATCATGCCAAAGGGATACCTGTACTCCAATGTTTATTGCAGCACTATTTACAATAGCCAAGAGTTGGAACCAGCCCAGATGTCCATAATCTGATGACCAAATAAGGAAACTGTTACATCTACACAATGGAATACTATTCTGCTATAAAAAAGAACAAAATACTACCATTCGTCACAACATGGATGGACTTAGAGAAAATTATATTAAGCGAAACAAGTCAGGCACAGAAAGAAAAATACCACATGTTCTCACTTATTTGTGGGAGCTAAAAATGAATAAATAAATAAATAAACACACAAACAAATCAAGGAGGGGAGCAGAAGACAGAATAACCACAAAAATTCCTTGAACTGTTTATATCAAGTGAACAGATACGATGGGGGGGTAGGGGGTCGAAAAGAATGGGTAAAGGGGCATGAAAATCAACTACAATGTATATTGAGAAGTAAAATTTTAAAAAGAAAATAAAAAAACTTCTGGGGATGAAACATATAAATAAGCTATTGTTGATATGAATGAGGTAATTTTTAATTAAGTGTTTTACATATTATTTATTTTTGAAAGAAAAAAGTAAAATACTGAAAGATACTTTTCCCCAGGATTATGAAGGCATTGCGGAAAGTGAGAAATAAGATAAATTCATTTTCCAGAATGTTTCACTTACAGAATGATTTAATATGCTACATACTAATGTTTCTAGAATCTGAAATATGAAATTTAAAAAGTTTTTTTAAAGTCATGTAGTATGTTTTTAATAGGTTTATCTAGTTCTATTAGCATTTACTAATTTTCCTTTCTGCTAGTATAATGGAAATAGCCATCAGTAGAACATGTATTTCTAAAAGCAATGGTGGATTTGAAATGATTAATCCATATTTTTCCCCTTAGAAATTGCAACATTCAGATTAAGGATGCTTAAACTGGATGGGAAGCCAAGCCATGGTCATGGGATATATTACATTTGAGCCCCTCAAATAAGAATCATGTCCATGACCTCCACGTTACTGAGAGAGCCACAGACAAGAATCACTGACTGGATCAGATGCTCTTAAACATCCCACACTGCTCCAAAATTCTAAGTTCTCTTTAGCAGAGAATTCAGTGGCACCAGGAAATACAGCAAAGTAAAAATAGTCCCAATCATTAAATCAGAAAGGTCAGAAAGTTCCAAAAACTTCGAAGTTGATTTTCAGGTAAAGTGTGAATAAAAATGTGTAAGAGAATTTCTACTTAGAATTAGCATACAGAAGATTAAGAAAGATCTTTCCTCCCATAACAAAAAAGAAAACTGGGAAAAGGGAAAAAACATACTTCTCCATGGGACTAACAAAGAGCAGTAGATGCAAAGAATCCTTATCAAACTGAATTTGAGAGAGAAACAAGCCTTAAAAGAATAGGAAGCCATGGGAGATTTCCTAGCTTGGGGCAGATGTCCACGGTGGGTGTAGGCAGACCAGACATAAAGAGAATTTAAGAATAATCCTTAAATATTTCGAATATGAAAGAGAAGCCTGTTCCCTGATTTCACCCCAACTCTATGAAGTGCTTATGTTCTGATTTCCAACAGGGGATCCACAACTAAAGCCAGCTTAACACCTCAGAATGTGCATTGGTAGGCCACAGGGAGAAAAACATGTTTCAACTCAAGCATCCAACTCATGAAGAGCATAATCTCTTTCATTTAGAGCCAGTACTGCCTTCTTTTAATCTCCATCTGACATCACTGTGATACTTTGCTCTGGAGGCTCTAACTGACAACACATAAAATGTAATAGCAGCCAGGTAGAGCATTACAGTTCTTGAAATGAAAGGAGATTCTCCGTAATAGAAACTCAGTTGCCATATGCTGCATCTGCAAGTGACATGTTGGAACACAGCACACTCTGATCCTAAACACACCTTATCTTAATTCTCAACACCTAAGGCAAAGGCAGGTTCATAATATATGTCTTTGCAGACAGACAAATAATAACAGTATCTTATATTTTAGTGTTTTACAGTTTATAAAGTGTTTTCATGTATGTCACCTTATATGACAATTTTTTTTAAATGAATTCTATTTTACAGAAAAGAAACCAAGCCTTGGAGACATTAAACTACTTGCATATGGTTAATCAAATGATAAATAGAGGGGCAAATTGCAACCACATCTTCCTTGTTCTAAACACAGGGCTCTTTCTAGTCACATGAGAACACATTCTTTCAGACAGTTCATATTATAAAAACAGCATGCACGTTTATATAGCCAAAATCTCTGCTTTGGTTTTTCATTATGACTGTATGATAAGCAGATGCATTACATGAGCTAATGTATACATTCATTTGTGCAATTAATATTAACTTAATGTCCTTTCATGTGTTAAGCCCTGGAAATGAAAAATAGCCCTTGTTCTCAAGAATTATAAATGTGATAAACATGTAAGTAATCAATTCCAAGATATTATGACAAGAAAAGCATAGAGATGGGCACTAAGGTAAGCTAGAAGGTTCTGGAAAGCTTCAAGAGGATGAATAAGACTTTGTAAGAAAATAATCAAGGAAAATATCCCAGAAAGAGATAACGAGTCATATACTTGTATATGTAGAAAATAGAGACCGTCATGATATAGTAAGGGTGCACTAGGTATTTCGACATGGAGTGCCCAGAATCCTGTCTTTGGACCTCTTCCCTTTTCTGCTTATTCTCACTCCCTTAGTGATCTCACCCAGTTTGGGGGCTTTAAATACTCATCTGTATTGCTGCTAACTACCAAATTTGTAACTCTGGCCCAGATTTCTTCCTAGACTCATGTCCGGCTACCTAATCAACATCTCCATCTGGATATCAGGTAAGCATCTTGAACATAAAAAGTCCAAAATTGACCTCTTGATCTTGCCCTGCAGATTCACTTCTCTTGCAGCTTATTTTCTCTCAATTTAACACTGTCCAGTCTTTCTTGTCATTCAGCCTAAACCTTGGAATCAACCTTAATACCTCTCTTAGCGTTTATACCTCACAACCAATCATTCAGCAAAACCAGTAGATCCTACCATTTAGATATGTCATCATTTCTATTGCCATCACCAACAGCTAATTGCAAATAGATTCTTAATTGTTCTCCCTACTTCCACTCTTGCCCATTCCTACTCCTTACCAGGATCTTATTAACATAGAAGCCAGAGAGGGTATGTTAAAATATGTCAGGTTTTGTCACTCCTCTGTTCTAAACCCTGCAATGGAATCCCTTCAAGATTTTCTTGAATGCCATCTTCTCAAGGAAAACTTCACTGCCATCTTATTTGAAAGTTCAGCTCCCTTCCCTGGTACTCTCTATCTCATTATCTTCCTTCATTTTCCTCCAAGGCCCTTTTCACCATCTGACACCGTATCTTTTACTTATTTATTGTAAGTCCCCAATGCAAAAAAGGTAAGTTGTACAAGTACAGTGATTTTTGCCTAGAATAATAATTAGCAGAGAGGAGGTTCCCAAAACTAATTTATTGAATGAATGACTATTGGGGAAATAGGGTGTATGGTAGAGTTTCAGATAGGATGAAGTTTAAAACTAAGCCACACTTGCAAAATGATGGTAATTACCTCTAGGGTGCCTATACTTCCTGGTTTGCCAGAGACAGTCCCTATGATTCAGGTGTAATTATTAATAGGGCTCCCTTAAACTGTACAAAACATTCCAGTTTGGATGATAAATGATATAGTTACTCTACTACATGGTATGCTAGGAAATTCGAGCTTTTTCTCATAGGCAGTAGAAAGCCATCAGAAGACTCACAACAGGTGAGTGGAATAAGCAGATATGTGTTTTAAAAAGGTAATTCAATAGCAACAAAAAGACTGAAACTGAGTGAAGAGAGACTGGAGATTAGGAAAATAGTTCAAAAGCAAATACAAACCTGCCAAGAAGGAGATTATTCTAACCTACGTGAGGGGCAGTAGAAGGAAGTGGAAATTTTGAGATGAAGAGATGGAAGAACTGTCAGTGAGATTTGGGTATTAATCACACTAAGGAGATAGCAGAGGTCAAGACCAGTTATATGATTTTTAGCCTGGGTGATGGTGCGGAGCGGGAAGTTGTTCACTGAAGTAGTGGACACAAGAGAATGATCAAGACTGAGAAGGAAAGTATTAAACTCAGCTGAGACATAACTTTGAGTCATATCTGTGTACATCTAGAAGACAGTTCAGCAAATAGGGAGGCAAAGTGATCAGGAGAAATTTAAGAACAGAAAAGAGAGATTTAGGAATTATCGATGCTTATTTGGAAATTTAAAACATCTTAGTTGTATCTTATTGTATTTTTTGAGTGATATTAATAAGGAGGAAAAAAGTTTATACATATACTTCCTGGAAATCACTATTATATCTTCAGGTAAAAGAATCATGTACTAGAGGTAAGATAGTGTTATGCATTTTCTTGAAGATTTATCCAGACTTCTACAAGATATATCTTCAATAATTTTTTCCGAAAGAATATTGGATACTACCAACCCATTTTTTAAAATTCTAAGTATCTTTTTATTGTATATATATTTAAGGTGTACAACTTGATGATTTGATGTATGTATACACTTTGAAATAATTGCCACAATCAAGTTAACATATCCATCGCTTTACATAGTCATCTTTTGGGGGGAGGAGAAGGATGTGAGAAGACTTAGGATCTCCCTCTTAGCAAATTTCAAGTATACTGTACAGTACTATTATCTATAGTAATCATGCTAAATATTAGATCTCCATAATTTACTTATCTTACATAACTGAAACTTTGTATTCCTTACCTAACATCTCCCCTTCCACTCACCCCTGGTAATTACCTTTTTTACTCTCTACTTTCATGAGAGATAAATGTTTTTAGATTCCACATATAAGTGCGAGCATGCAGTGTTTGTCTTAACCATGTCTGGCTTATTTCACATAGCAGAATGTCCTCCCGATACATCCATGTTGTTACATATGGCAGTATTTCCTTCTTTATTAACTAAATATCACATGCTAAATATAGACCACATTTTCTTTAACCATTCTTCTTTCGATGGACATTTAGGTTATTTCCAAATGTTGGCTATTGTGACTAAAGCTGCAATGACATAGGAGCGCAGATATCTCTTTGAGATCCTGAGTGCAATTCCTTTGAATAAGTACTCAGAATTGATATTTCTCGATCATATAGTGGCTCTATTTTTAATTTTTTAAGAAAACTTCATACTGTTTTCTGCAATGGTGGTACCAATTTATATCCCCATCAAAAGCTCATAGGGTTCCTTTTTCTCCTCATCCTCATCAACACTTGTCATCTTTAGATTTTTTAATATAGCCATGCTAACAGGTGTAAGGTGATATATCATTGTGGTTTTAATCTCTATTTCCCTGATGATTAGTAATGTTAAGCATTTTTTCATATACCTGTTGGCCATTTGTAAGTCTTCTTTGGATGAATGTCTTTTCATGTCCTTTGCCCATTTTTTAATCAGGTTATTTGGGGTTTTTTGTTTGTTTATTTTTTGCTATTGAGTTCCTTATGTATTTTGAATATTAGCCCCTTATCAGGGATATGATTTACAAATATTTTCTCTGCCATTGATTGGTTTTTATTTTGTTGATTGTTTCCTTTTCTGTGCATAAGCTTTGTAGTTTGATATAGCCCCACTTCTGTATCTTTGCTTTTGTTGCCTGTGCTTTTGGGGTCATATCCAAAAAGAAATTGGTTACATTGTATATTGTTGAATATACTAATTATCCTAACTTGAGCATCACATATTGCACACAGGTATTGATATTCAACTCTGTACCCCACAGATATGTACAATCAACTGTTACAATAATAAAATAAATACAAATTTTTGAAAAATCATTGCCAAGACCAATGTCAAGGAGATTTTCCCCCATTTTTTCTTCTAGGAGTTTTGTGGTTTCAGGTTTTACGTATAAGTCTTTAATCCATTTTGAGCTGATTTTTGTATATGATGTAAGATAAGTGGAATATCATTCTTTTGCATGTAAATATCTAGTTTTCCCAACACCGTTTTTTCAAGAGACTATCTTTTCCCCATTGTGTATTCTTGGCAACCTTGTTGAACATTAATTGGCCCTATATGTGTGGGCTTACTTCTGGCCTCTCTGTTCTGTTCCATTAATCTATCAGTCTGTAGGTAAAGTGAAACTCTTCTTCTTACCCTCTCCAATGCATCAATTTTTGGATTTTTCTGAAATCTCTTCACTGGACTCCCAGGTTCCCAAAGAGTTATTCTTGTCCACAGATAGTTGTCAAAACAGATATTTCTGTGGAGGTTTGAGCTATAATCTCCTATTCTGCCATCTTGCTGATGTCCTGCCAACCTACTTTTTATTTAGGAACAAATCTCATTCATTATGGCATTTGTTTATTGCTTTTTAGATCATTGTGCAGATCATTCTTAATACGTTTGTGTTAAATTTCTATTAACCTAATGGCATATGGTAAAAACTACTGTAAAAAAAAAAAGTAGGCAATATTGCTTATGGGGTCAAAAAACTGAACATTTGCAAAACTAAGTAAACATTTCCTGCCCATCCATGTTAGTGAGAAGCAAGGTATTGTTTTGTTAGCTCTAACACAGCGATGTACTAAAGATCATGCACTTCAACCAGGTTATTAAGCTTCTCTTCCTTTCTAACAGAACCTAAAGAAACAGCATTTCTGCATCAACTTGTGACTTGAAGATACGGTCATTGGCATTGATGCGTTTTCATTGAAGTGATCACACAAACTGAAACTTCGGATGATGCTTTCTGATATTTTCAGAGATAGACTTGAGATTTCTGACCTCATTTTTATATTAAATTAATTCCTAACATCTTTGCTGTTTTAAAATATGGGTTTTATTATTATTTAAGTATGGTGAGGACAACAGACCAGAAGACAACAGCCACTGAATAGATAGTTTGTTACTCACCGATCCCAAGAGGAAGGGGCACACCATGCCACAGGGGCCACATGAAGAAAGCTCTAGGGTCAGTCAGGAGGCAAAGAGCGGAGAAATGTGAGAAAGAGTATTTATTGTGGTTTCTGTGAAAAATAACAGGCAAGAAAGGATAAGCAGGGTTAGAATTGGCTAGTTTGAATAATTTCAGTGAGATCTGGACCAACAGAGCTGTCCCTAGCTGTGCCTGGCTCTGGGGTCATTTGAATAGGTAGATGAGGGCCCAGAGTATGAGAGCCCAATAAAAGAGATGGTTGGGGTGTGGGTCCTAGATTGGCCGGTTTGCATTTGAAAGGCACACTCACATTTAGCCTAGAGGGTAAATTTTTTACTCCCTCTAAGAACTGGCTAACCCTGGAGGGGCAGGCTCTCCAAGGTCAACAAGTCACAAAATGTCAAAATACACAAAGTAAAAGACATGGTTACTATATTTGCACATTCTTGTTGCTTTATTCATTTATTTGAGAAAATTTGCCATTAAGCATTGAATGTTAAAGGAGCAACACTATTGACTTTCAAGATAAGTTATTTATGAACTACCTACACCTCAGATTTTATTGCATGTACATCAAGATCAGAATCTCCTCTAGAGTAGAATGAGAGAAAGCAGATCTGATGGAAGAAGTGCACAGCAAGTGGATTAAATATCTGCAAGCAATCAGATATTCTGCTTTATTGGCATTACCTTATCAAGTCCAATATTAATGTTTTTTCAAGCACCGTTTAATATGTGATAAATGCTATTCCATCTTGTTTGAAACATCTTATATAAACATATGACAAAAAAATTCCAAAATCCTCTTTATGTCATATTGTTTGTCTTTGGCTAAAGAATAATGATTTAATTAGCTTCACTAGTTCTCTGATTATAGACAATAATTCTGTTATTCTACTGTGTGCTGTAATTATGCTCTGATCATAAAACTGAAGGGTGAGAACAAAAATTATAATGAGTATAATTACTAAATCACTCGTAGCCTTCATCATGTTTGTCCCATTGTCACTTGCAATTGCAACCACTTTTCTTTACTGAGTTTCCTTTCTACAAATATATTTTTTCACCAGATTCACATTGTTTATTGTGTGAGTTTCAGAGATCTCTCAACAAAAGAGCAAAGTAGAATCATGGCAGGTTTCATCCTTAATACATTTTATCAACCTTAAAAAATATTTTTTCCATTGTTTCAAACATATTTAAATGTTTGATGTATACAATACAGAAATAGAGTATTTAATTATATTGTGAATTCTTTGGCAAACAGAAGAACATAATTCAGGAAAATAAATTTAAGTAAAGTTAAAATTTAAATATTTTCTAGCAAAAATATGTACCTTGGGGTTATACCTTGGGAAATCTTCTGAAGGCTTATTAGAAGAAAGTAATGTCAAGCCCCAACCCGGACCCACTGAATCTGATCTAATTTTAAACAAAAACCTAACATGATTTGAATCCATGTTAAAATTAAAGAAACAATCAACAGCATACACTCTCATAATATTTGGATTAATTTTCAATGTTTCTCTATTTAAATGCTTATCAGTTCTTGATAGTTTTGATCCAAAAGTCAAGAACTTTCACAATAATTGGTTACTACGACATATATCTCTTATGATCATGACTACTTCGATTAGCAGAGAACATTTCAATATATACTCATAAAGACAAGAGCAGGTCAATTTACCTCTGGACTGCTTGCCTATATTTGAAAGTGAATGTTCACATAGTAACTGTACATATCAACAGCATGCTTTGTCAATATAACTGACATTGTCACACTGCTGAAAACATCACACAATTAGGAATAACAAAAGGTTCACAGATGCCAAGAATAAGGTTGGAGTGGACATTAGACCATTCAGTGTTCCAGAAGTTGAAGTCAAAGCAAATGTTAAATTTATTCTGTATATACATAGCCAATTCCTTCTCTTCCTTTTTCTGTTAATTTTTATCTTAAAACAGAGAGTATCTGCTTATGTAAGAGTTCAGGACAACATGTTCCTCAAGTGCAATTAAGAACATACTTTATCTATTAGTGTAGAAGAATTTTACCCTCTCAGATACTGATATGATCTTTTATTTCTCTGAAATTTGTAAGTATAAACTTAACAATGATCAACCATTAAATAAAATGACCAACCTAGGATCGTTCTCATCATACTTTCTACCTGTCTGGCATGCTTTTCTTAGGGGCATTCTAAGATGCTCTAGAAAACTGAAATTTTGTCCAAATTTGTCTTTGTTGACAACTGTATGTAAAACATCTTAAAATATATAGTTTCAATTTTAGGGAGAGTGGAGACATTGCCTGTTTTGTCTAATTTTGTCTCCTTGAACATGTTCTAAGATAAAGGTTAGGGCCGGCCCGTGGCTCACTCAGGAGAGTGCGGTGCTGATAAGATAAAGGTTAACAAGACTACTTTATAGACATTTGGTGAGTCTAGGCAAATTTTTTTGGCATTGTTTTAGTTAGTTTGGGCTGCAATAACAAAATACCATAGAATGAGTGGTTTATAAACAGCAGAAATTTATTCCTCACAGTTCTAGAGACTGGAAATCCAAAATCAGTATGGTCAGGTTCTGGTGAGGGCTCTCGTCTGAAATGTGAACTGCAGTCTTCTCATATCCTCACATAGTGGAAAGAGGGCAAGAGCTCCCTGGAGTCCATTAATAAGGGCACTAATTGCATTCTTGAGGCTCCAGTCCCATGACCTAATCACTTCCCAAAGGCCTCACCTCCTAATACCATCACATTGGGGGTAAGATTTCAACATATAAATTTTGTGGGGACACAAACAGTCCAATGTAGGCATAATTCTCATAAATCGAGATAGGGAAAGACTGAACAAGTAGATAATGGATTATTCTGCCAATTCTTTACTTTCAGTAAAATAAACAATAATTTAATCAAGTTGTCAATTGATAGATCATTTAAAATAACTTTGTCGTTAGATAATTTTGGCCTATACTTCAGAGAAGGTCAAAACATCAAGTGGAATTGCTATAACCAAACCTTCTCCATTTCTGTCTACTTTACTATGTGAACAAGTCTCCTAGTGTTTTTTATCTAAAGAACTAAAAATAGAAATAGAATTGATGCTGAAACTTATTTCATTCCAGCAAAGAATAAAGTTTTTCAAGAATCTGTGAAATAATGAATTTTAAGGAAAAATTTATCTCTCTTTTTCTCTCATTAATAAAAGATAACTTCCTAATATATTTTATTTTTAGTAACTATTGAGCTTGTAATATTTTTATGATACTCTGATCAATGATGCACTAATACTGTATTTCATCAATTCTAACCTTCTACCAAGTGTGTAGCACACCTTTATTTTACTCACCATTAATAAAATGCAGTATATATTAAGTCTCCAGACTTGTTCATTCTACCTATTTGTCACTTTGCAATCTCTGACCTATATCTCCTCATTCCCCCTCTATACCTGCCTGCCCCAAGGTAATAATTTTTGAAGACCTTAGTTAATAAAATTGTACTATATTTGGAGTTTCTGCTAAATACATAGATTTTAGTTGTTCTTGCCACACACAAAAAAATAGCAACTATATGACATAATGGACATGTTAATTTGCTTCACTGTAGTAACATTTTACTACCTATGTGTATCCCATAACACCACATTGTATACTTTAAATATACACAGCAAAATTTATTTTTAAAAAAATAAAATGCAATAGCACATATCCACATCCATTGTCAAATGCATGCAATTTCAAAGCTGTTAAAATGTAAAGATATGCATCTAAAAATCAATGAAATATAATAATAATAACTGCTATGGACTAAATTGTGTCTCCCCCTACCTGCAATTCATATGTTGAAGCTCTAACACCCAATGTGACAATACTTTAAGATAAGGCCTATAAGGAGGTAATTAAGGTTAAATTAAGTCATAGGATATGGGTGGAATCCTGATTCAATAGGATCAGTATTCATATAAAAAGAGATACCAGAGTGTGCTCTCTCTTTCTCTCTCTCTGTCATGTAAGGACAGCATGAAGGTAGCCATCTGAAGCCAAAAGAAGAGGCCTCAGAATGATATCTGCCTTGCCAGAACCTGGGTGCTGGACTTCCTCACCTCCAGAACTATGAAAAATAAATTTCTGCTATTTAAGCCACCCAGTTTGTTATGGCAACCCTAGCTGACTAAGACAATAACCTTACCCATAGAACAATTTTAAGATAGCTTTGTGGTTACAGGAAATAAAATGTACAAATAGACAAAGTTAAATGTAAAAATAAATTATAATTTTTTGCTTTATGTAAATAAAGAAAGAGGAGATACAGGACAGAGTAGTTAATAAATTACATTTTATTCTTTTTCAAAAAAATACTTGTTATTATAAATATATATTTTATTAGTAACATATTCTGTGGGAAAAAGGCAATAGGAAGATAAATTGAAGGAGGAGAAAAAAGATGCAAAGTCTTTAATACTTGGTTAGGGATTTTTCAATAGACAATAAATAGTGTGTAGAAAATGGCCATTGTACTTACATTCTATTGGTAGATTGAAAAACTATTGTAACAATTTTATTTCAAAGTGACAATAGTTAAAATACTCCAGAAATTATTTATCGACATACATTTAAATATTGATCTAAAGTTGTTTCAGTTCAACTTTAGATGAGTATTTAAATATATGTTGATCTAAAGTTGAACTGAAACAACTTTACAACATAAAAACAAGTAACCCAATTAAAAAATGGGCAAAAGAGCTAAACAGGCATTTCTCAAAGGAAGATATACAAATGGCCAACAGACACATGAAACAATGTTCAACATGACTGAGCATGTGGGAAATGCAAATCAAAACCACACTGAGATACTATCTCACCCCAGTTAAAATGGCTAATATCCAAAAGACTGTGAATGATAAATGCTGGCGAGGTTGTGGAGAAAAAGGAACTCTCATACACTGTTGGTGGGACTGCAAAATGGTGCAGCCTCTATGGAAAATGGTATGGAAGTTCCTCAAACAATTGCAGATAGATCTACCATATGACCCAGCTATTCCACTGCTGGGAACATACGCAGAGGAATGGAAATCATCAAGTCAAAGATATACCTGTTTCCCAATGTTCATTGCAGCACTCTTTACAACAGCTAAGAGTTGGAACCAGCCCAAACATCCATCATCAGATGAATGGATACGAAAATGTGGTACATCTACACAATAGAATACTACTCTGCTATAAAAAAGAATGAAATACTGCCATTTGCAACAACATGGATAGACCTAGAGAGAATTATATTAAGTGAAACGAGTCAGGCACAGAAAGAGAAATATCACCTGTTCTCACTTATTTGTGGGAGCTAAAAATAAATAAGTAAATACAGAAATAAACCGGGGGAGGGGGGGACAAGACACAGCAATCACAATTGTTAAGTTGTTAAGACAAGCAAACAGATATGAGGTTGTTGGGAGGGAGGGGGGAGAAGGAGGAGGAAGGGAGGTTTCGGTAATGGGCCACAATAGTCAGCCACATTGTATATTGACAAAATAAAATTAAATTAAAAAAATAAAAAAATAAAAAATAAATATTGATCTAATATTTTAGGTACCATCTTTAAAAAATATGAGGCAACATGTAATTTTTCAGAACTCTTTCATGGAGTAGAGTAGATATTATTAGTGTTTACCAATATCATATTCTCTCATTCTAAGCACACAAATGCCTTGTATTTGAATACAAGGCCATTTGATAAATTCCAGTCAATAAAATAAAGAAAAGAGATAGATATGTTTTCCAGACAAAGTTAGTAATTCTCTATTCTCTCGTTCCCTGTCACTGAAGACAAAGAAAGTCAATCCCTCTGCAAATGATTTAGTTGGAAAATGATGGGTCTCCACCAGCCTCGATTCCTAAGTTACTTTTGAACAACGTGACTCTGATGACTCATAGCAGATATGTAATACATTTTTACTGGGAGAAGCAGCTGAGATTTGGGGATTGTTGGTTACCATAAATGAACTTAACCTAGAGTAATCCAGACAGAGAGTGAGTGAGGAAAAGGAGGTGGAGACCACCTGGATCATGAAACCTTGGGGAAGAGAAAGTTTCAAAAGCTATTATCGTAGGACTTGGAGAGAAAAAGTAAGATGAGGTCTGAATACTACTGAATTTGGTAAATTGGAATTTCATTGATGATTTGACAGAAAAGAGTTTCAGGAAAATGTTGGAGGTTGACCCAATTGCTGTAAATTGAAGAGGAAGTGGAAAGTGAGGAAGGGTACCAGCATCATTCCAAGACTGTGACTCTGAAGGAGCAGAATTCAAGGGAGTAATTTGGAAAAGAAATGATGCACTAATTATTTTTTAAAAAAGAAAGAGGATTGAGTGTCAATATGGCCTGACATAAGTCATATACATACAATTTGGATAACCCTAATGTACTTGTAGTCCAAACTACAAATAATACTTAGTAACACACAAACTTTTATTTCTCACCAAATCTTTAATGTTGTCTTTGTCTGTCTTTCCAACGAGGTCATCAGCTTCTGGAGAACAAAGGCAAAATTATATTTCTGTGTTTGTCCCACAGCACCTACAAGTAACTAGTACTTAGTAGATGCCTGATAAAGTTGATTCATTGATTAATTAATCATTACCCACACCAACATCTTGAAAACTAAATATAATAATATAAATATTGTAGTGTATTGTCTTTTTGTATGAAGGTTAATTAATAATACAGGAATACCATAAATTTTAGAAATAATATTGTTCTCATTTCCCCCCCAAATTAAGAAGACTTACTAAAAGGCCTTCTGAATACACTTAGTTTTTCCATTAATCAATTATGTCATTTGTAAATACTAAGGACCAATTCAGAAAATTATAATCTGAAATGATCAGTGATCTGGCTGCTATCCATACCCACTTGCTGCTAAATTTTAGGATGCCTAAGGGTATGTTATTCATTCATTTCTGCAAGTACTCAATACTTGAAAGCAGTTAAAAAAAATAAGACAGCTAATAACTAAGGATTTCAGTCTTTGAGTATAAGAAATATTCTCATACAGACAATGATATGTCCAGTCCTCTGGAGAATTTTTTAGTAATATTTAAGGATCCAAAGGAGGGATGTTATGTTAACTCAGGACACATAGATGCTCCTTTCTGGACATTTTGGAGATCATATAGGCCAAAATATTTTGATGTTTCAACAGTGATCAAATGGAGAGGACCTTGGACAAGTGACAATTCTAAAAGAAAGGCAAAAATCTGAACAAAAATCTGAGCCCCTTTTCAGAATAGAAAAAATTTCCATTCAAGTATGAACCTCTGAGATTCTAAACCATAAACAAGCCAAATGGAGGGCAAATTCAGGAAAAAAGAAAGCAAATCCTGCAGATAAACTATTCTGAATCCAGCACTCAGATACAACCTCAGAACCAACTGGATGCAGAAAGAAAAAAATACATAACAGCAACAAAAGAGCAAAATAGACCCAAAAAAAAGGTTAGAAAGGAGAATCCGCAATCACTATGCTGGTAAAAGAGTACTTGTTCAAAAAATCAACATAAAAAATGACCTGAACTAAAATTACCTATAAACTATGTCACTCAAGCATAACATTATATTAAGAAAAGAAATAGATCTTTGAATGAAGAGTATCTAAGTAACTTTAATAAAATTTATTTCAGTCAATCCACTTTGAGTCAAAGTCAGCTCAAGAGCTGCATTTGGATTTCCAAGAACAACAAAGAACAGACACATTAGTTACCAAAAATAATACAGGAACTGAAGCCCAGATATGAGCTGAGCAAGCAGATGAGATCAATGTGATGGTGATCAAGGTGTTGAAGTGTCCAGATGACTAATATCTCCCACAGCAAGCCGGGCTTCTTCATTCCCAGCTAAAAGCAGAGACACATCTACAGCTATATCCAAGTCATTGGGAACATCTGCATCCATAACCAAATCCATAGCCCCAGCCACAGTTATAACCCAGGTCTCCAGAGACACCATTTCCAGAGTCACAAATCCAGAAAAACCTGGGTGGTATCAGCCAGAATAGCAACTATTTAATACATCAGACTAGAACAAAGGGTGCATCCTGATATCTAGAAGTAAGTAATCAGTGAGACGTCAGTCTCCACAGCACTATTTACATCTACCTAGCAGTGAGTGGTATATTGCAAATAAACTCTCTACCTTATTATTCTATTAACTAAATTAAAGAATATAACAATCCTCATTAATCTGTTGTCCTCTCACATAAGGAATGGCTTTGTACTCACTAAAGAAACTTAAATATGCTTTGAGGTTAAGTTGTAATGCCTTTGAACTCACACTGATCTATAGCCTATATTAAGAAGTGAAAATCTTTAACTTTTCAAACCTGGATTTAAAGCTCTGAAACTGTACTGTGTTCTACTCTGCTCAAATATACTGAAATTTCTTTGCCCTCTAATAAAATCCCATATCTCCTCTCAAAAAGTGTGACTAGGTGAACCTTCCCCAGACACAGGGAGTTTCTGCACAAATCTCATTTGTTTGGGATAGAACAAACTCTCTTGCTTTCAGTGTTGCTGACACACACCTGCCACCTGGTATTCACCAGGAAACTAAATGACCAGCATGACAACATGTCCAAATGTAGCAATTGCCCACAAATATTATCTGGCCTTATGGACAGACCCCAGCAAGGTAATCACCAACATTAACTAACACTGTTGACCTGAAACCATCAAATACCATTTTCCTTTAAAAAACACTCAGAAAACAAATAGCTTCACTTGTTTTTACAAGTGTACAGATGTTTTGAGTACCTGTATTCAGTAGGAACCATACTAAGTTTAATAATTGCTGGTCCCTGAATTAAAGGAAACCCCAAGTATTAAAGGACACCAAGGCCTTGCTCAAGAGGCACATTTGAAAATGATATATATGTATATTAGAATATATATAGAGAGAATATATATATATATTCTACACTCTAATTTTGAACATGAACAAACTTTATCTATTCAATAGGCCTCTGGTCTGGACTTTGAAATCCTATCCTAACTCAAGAGTTCTACTTTTCCATTAGTTTTAATATTATGTTGAGAACCACAATATGCTGATACGTTCATAGAGAACCGCCAAAGTGCCAGCACAATCAGTGAAACACTCTATAATTTCTGTGCAAACATAAGGTAAACTATTGTGCTATCATATATAAAAGTTTAGAAAGAAAGTAGAAATAACTATAAATATATGAATAAATTCAACAAAAAAGAAAGCTATCTTACTTTCAAGGCAAAATTGGAGCCAATGGTAACTTTCATCATAATATTCACTAACAGGGTCATATAATAACAGAAATTCAGGTACATTAGGGGAGTGGTTGTCAGAATGAAAGACGGAACTACGTTAAGGCTTGCTGGGATTAGATGGGCCATTAAAGACAGGATGTGCAGGGTTACAAGAAGCATTTTGGCAAGTGTTGGAATATGATCCTCCTCAACACTATCATTTGTCTCTTCTTTGCTCTCTTGCTCAATCCTGCCTCTTGACGAGAGTCAGTAAAAAATATTTATTGCTGCTTACTTCCCAGAAAGTAGCGTTTAACATGCATGCCATGTTGCCTTGAGTGCTGGCCTCACCATTTTACTGACTGATAAAACAATGTTTAGCTTAGCCAACCAGTTGATTTAGAGGAAAAGTCACTGCCATTTTATCATTTTCTCTTCTCACTCTGTTGGCAATTGTTCTGTTGTTTCCCCACCCCCACCCGCCTTCGGCTGAGCTGTGATATGGATCATGAGGAGTGGCAAGACTCTGAGAGAAAGCGGATTTGGAAAAAAAAATGATATCAGAACACACAGCATTTAATAGAGAACACAAATATATTCCTAAATATGATATTCTAGAAGAAAAACCACAGAATCTATCTTTGATTTACCTAGTGGTGAAATTTATCTTAAAAGTTATTACCAAGCCAGTACCTATATGAAGAGAATTTTAGAAGTTTCCACTGTGGGGCAGGGAGGGAGTACAGACTTAGAGGACTGGACACGTGAATGGTAATAGATATTGCAAAAGCAAAAATAAAAACCAGAAGGAAATGAAGGAAAGTTTTCAATAAAATGAAAGAAAATTATTTCTAACCTAGAAAACCAGTCTATTTATAAACCAACTGTCAGGGTAAAATAAAAATATTTTTAGACATGCAAGATCTCAGAAAGTCTGCCAGAAGGTCTATGAGTTCAGAAAACTGCCACAGGACCTGCTCCATCAGAAACCAACAAATCCAGGCAATGGACAATGTTAAAGAGAGAGATGAAGGGGACCTGAGCTATGCAGCCGGCCTATAGGGTGACAGTCCAGATTGAACAAGGAGCAGAAGGACAGAGAGTTCCAAGAGGAATATTTCTAGGGAGAAAATAGAACCAATAGATTTTTCTTTTTTCTTTTTTTTTTTTTTTGGTGACTGGCCAGTACAGAAATCAAACCCTGGACCTTAGTATTATTGGCACCATGCTCTAACCAACTCTAATAGATAGTGAGAAATGTTACAGTTCTGTCAACAAATTTGGAAAGGGCTTCTTTGTGGAAAATTTAGGCAGTTATTAATTTCTGGAAAGGAAATGCAGTTGCAATGCACCATGGACTTAGGGTAAATATTGTTTAAATAGTAACACCAGGGTAAATACTCCTGTGACATAACCATATGGGAAGGGTGGGGGAGGGGAGGGAACTGCATTTGTCTCAGGTGAAGGATATGTAAAAGACATAAATGCTCATTTCACATAATAGAAAGTCAATAAATTGTGTGTAAATTTTTTTTTAAATGTGGAATAAAATTACTGTGGAGAAATGATTAAACATGAAAAAAATGTCTAAAGTACTTGAAGGTGGTTGTCATTGGGTAGAAGAAATTGAAGGCTTTATTTTTTGGTTACCTGTTTTTGGTACAAGTTACTTTTGAATTATCCATTCAATACTTTCATCATTTTTAAAGTTAACTAATAATTATAGAGGTTCCACAAAACAGTTTAATTAAAAAGGGGGCCTCAGGAAACGTATCTTCAAGGTCCTATAGGACAGAGTCAGGAATAAGATGTTTATTTTAATTGCAGTGGCCTGGAATTAGAGGATCACATGTGTTATAAATCTTAAAAATATTTCTGACTTTCATTTTTGTATCTCAGCTTTAATTGGAGTCTAAAATAAGTAAATAATCAAAAACAGGACATTCTCCAATAGTGAATATGCCGAAAGAGAAATCAAGAAAGCTTTCCCATTTACAATAGCCACCAAAAAAATAAAATACTTAGGAATTGAGTTAACCAAGGATGTGAAAAATCTCTATAATGAGAACTACAAACCACTGCTGAGAGAAATTAAAGAAGACAGAAGAAGATGGAAAGATATCCCATGCTGTTGGATTGGAAGAATCAACATTGTGAAAATGTCCATACTAACCAAAGTGATCTACAAATTCAATGCAATACCCATCAAAATTCCAATGATATTCTTCTCAGAAATGGAAAAAACTATCCAGACATTTATATGGAATAACAAAAGACCATGCATAGCCAAAGCAATTCTGAGCAAAAAAAAATAAAGCTGGAGACATAACACTACTAGACTTTAAACTATACTACAAAGCTATAATAACCAAAATAGCATGTTGCTGGCATAAAAACAGACACATGGATCAATGGAATAGGATACAGAGTCCAGAAATCAACCCACACACCTACAGCCATCTGATCTTTGACAAAGGCACCAAGCCTATACACTGGGGAAGAGACTGCCTCTTTAGCAAATGGTGCTGGGAAAACTGGATATCCATATGCAGGAGAATGAAACTAGACCCATACCTTTCACCAAACACTAAAGTCAACTCAAAATGAATTAAATAATTAAATATACACCTTAAAACAATAAAACTACTCAAAGAAAACAGGAGAAACACTTCAGGAAGTAGGACTGGGCACAGACTTCATGAATACGACCCCAAAGGCACGGGCAACCAAAGGAAAAGTAAACAAATGGGATTATATCAAACTAAAAAGCTTCTGCACAGCAAAAGAAACAATTAACAGATTTAAAAGACAACCAACAGAGTGGCAGAATATATTTGCAAAATATGCATCTGACAAAGGATTAATATCCAGAATATACAAGGAACTGAAAAAACTACACAACAAAAAAACAAGTAACCCAATTAAAAAACGGGCAAAAGAGCTAAACAGGCATTTCTCAAAGGAAGATATATGAATGGCCAAAAGACATATGAAAAAATGCTCAACATCACTCAGCATCCGGGAAATGCAAATCAAAACCACACTGAGATACTATCTCACACCAGCTAGGATGGCTAATATCCAAAAGACTCTGAACGATAAATGCTGGCAACGTTGTGGAGAAAAAGGAACACTCATACATTGTTGGTGGGACTGAAAAATGGTGCAGCCTCTATGGAAAATGGTATGGATGTTCCTCAAACAATTGCATATGACCAAGCTATCCCACTGCTGGGAATATACCCAGAGGAATGGAAATCATCAAATCGGAGGTATACCTGTTCCCCAATGTTCATTGCAGCACTATTTACAATAGCTAAGAGTTGGAACCAGCCCAAATATCCATCATCAGATGAGTGGATACAGAAAATGTGGCATATCTACACAATAGAATACTACTCTGCTATAAAGAAGAATGAAATACTGCCATTTACAACAACATGGATGGACCTAGAGAGAATTATATTAAGTGAAACTAGTCAGGCACAGAAAGAGAAATATCACATGTTCTCACTTATTAGTGGGAGCTAAAAATAAATAAATAAGTACACAAATAAACTGGGTGGGGGGGAGGGAAGAAGACACAACAGTTACAATTCCTCGAAGTTTTTAAGACAAGCAAACAGATATGAGGTTGTTGGGAGGGAGGGGGGAGAGGGAGGAGGGAGGGAGGTTTCAGTAACAGGCCACAACAATCAACCACATTGTATATTGACAAAATAAAATAAAACTAAAAAAAATAATAATAAATAAATAAATAGAATTATTTTTTAAAATGAGAATACTGATTATTTAGTGATATTTATTAAAACATTATTTCAAGTTGTGAGTGATTGAAAATATCCTAAATACATAAAAACTGAAATTAAAATATTCCACATTTATGTAGAATAATATGATGCAGTCATTTAAAAATTATTTTTTAAAATAATGTATAATTACACAGAAGAGTATTTAAAATAACCACATTAAAAGGAATATAAAAAGTATTTTTTACATTTGTATTAATTATTACTCTACTAAGGAAACAAAACTAGTTGTTCCTGACTAGTAGATAATATTTATGTTCTTCCCAAGTTTTTTTTATTTTCCATATTGTTTGCAATAATATACAATTATGTATGGAAAGAATATTTTTATTTTTCTACAAAAATAAATTACAATCCAAATTCCTGTTATTTTGATAGAGCTGAATTCCTTCCCCTTTTTGAATTTGTAATCCTTTTCTCTAGACTCTTCCTCAATTTCTTATATCCTTAGTAAAATTCAGATGATGAAACAGAAGCAATAAGGATTTGGACAGTGCCATGTAGCGGATGGATTAATTATCACCTCCTGTGTGTCATACTTCCATTAACTCACATCTATATCAGGTTCTTTTTAATTATACCTCATGTTGCTGATTCATCCCTACTGTGTAACTGGTTTGGTTTCTGCAATAGTTTCCCAAGCCAGTACTTCTCCATTCTCTCCCTGGTACTGTCTTGCATTCATTCCTCTCATGCTAACTTTCACTTTTGCTGGCTAAGTCATCTAAGTAAACTTTAAAATCTATTCCTAACCCTTAAGGTCAATTTGGTGACCCTGGAAAAATGTGATGAGCACATCTATCTCTTTATCTAGATCAGTGTTTCTCAAAAAGTGACTGATACCACCCATTTCCAAATCACTTTGTGGTGGTTAAAAATGCAGAAAAATAGGCTGCACCCCCCAGTCTACTGAAATGAAACTTATGGAGGCAGAACCCTGAAATATGCATTCTTTAAAAGCCTGGCTAGATTTCTTATGCATGCTCAGATATGAGAAACACAGAATCCAGGTTATTATAAAATAAACTTCACATATTTTGTACATCTGTCAAGATTGGTAAGATACTTTTAGAAACCGCCAGATTCTCTGTGCCCACATTCTTCTCTTTCAATGGCAGGCCAATCATCCTAGAGGTCCATCCTTAAGCCAGGTTCTGGAAGGAATTCTGTTCTTATCTTATTCTTAGCAAAGACAGATTCAAGAAGCTCAGCAAACCTTACATAGGACAAACCCAAAGAAGCCTATTTCAAAGGTTATATACTGTACTCAGGTAATTCCACTCATATTGCCTTGTCAAAAAGACAAAACTACAGTGATAGAGAACAGGTCAATGGTTGCCAAGAGTTAGGGGAGAGGGTACGACTAAAAAGGAATAGTACAAGAAAGTTTTGGGGGGATAATAGAACTGTTCTATATTCTGATATGGTATTACAGAGATATACTCATGTTTTAAAACACAGTAAACTATACAATTTTACTGTATTTTGATTTTTTTAAATTTAATATGGCTTGATTATTTCCCTAAAGATATAAAAAAAAATTTTCTATGTATATAGATAGTTTAGATTATATCTTTGGATAAAGGTACATTTTTCATAATGCTTTAGATTGGCATTACATTGTTTTCCTACCTATACAAATGTTTTATACTAGATTTTGCTTTAATATTGTCTCATGGGCTTGCATTAAAGGAGATTATAAGAAGTAGGCATTAGAAACTCATAATTATGTTACTTGTGGTGGTGTTCTTAAAGTAATTAATAATGATCATTATAATTTTTAAAAAGATTATTTTGCATGAACAACTAATTTGATGAAAGGCCATGAAGGCACAAAGGTATATGAGTATTATTCTGGGGACTGAGGTTCTGCTGGGGCTTGGCCACCTAAAGAAATGAATTCCTCAGCCATTTGTCTTCCATGTCCATTTTTAAGATGTCAAGTTTGGTAATTTAGGAATAAACCAGAATGTGAAATATGACTCACTGTAACAAAATTCACCTTCCTTGACCTTTTATATTTAAAGAAACTTAAAATATATTTTTCGTCTTCTTTCATGTAGTCAGTTGAGTACACAAGAGAATAAACTTTTTTCAGCCTGCTGTGTGAGGTAAATCCACCCTAGCATCACTGGGATTATTTTAATTCACAACTTTCTCCTTTTGTTAGTAATGATTTTACCATTAAACTCATACAGAAAAATAAGGAAATAAGCCATATAAACAAAAAAGCACACTGAAAACAGAATATGACGGATCTAGAAGAATGATGCTTTTTTAATTTTTTAATTTTTTATTGTATATATTTAAAGTGTACAGCATGATGTTTTCATATGAACACACACAGTGAAATATCACTATAGTCAAGCCACTTAATATTTCCATTTACCTTGCAGAGTTACCTTTATGCATGTGTATATGTACATGTGTGGTAAAGCACCTAAACTCTACTTTATGAGGAAATTTTCAATAGTTGATACAATATTAAGTATAATCCTCATGCTGTACATTGGTTCTCCGGGATTATTCATCTTGCATAATTGCAAATTTATACCTTTGACCTACATCTCCTCAGTTCTCCATCTTCCTTGCCCTTGGTAACCCCTGTTCTACTCTCTGTTTCTATGTATTCAACTTCTTTTAGATTCCACATATAAGTGCAATCATGCAACATTTATCTTTCTGTGTCTGTCTTATTTCACTTAGCTGAATGACCTCCAGATTCACCCATGTTGTTGCAAATGGCAATGTGAGAGATTATATAAGTTTTAACACAGCATCTGTAAATTGGTTCTTCTAATTGGTAAGCATCAAGCCAGAAGAAAGACAACAGGAAACTGAAAAGTACTCTTCAAAAGCTTAAACTCTTTATTAAGGGACATAACACACTGGAGATTAGAAAGGTTAGGGCTAATTTTAACACCCAGATTTCTTACTCAAGAATATAATATGAATAGGAGGAATGAAAGAAGAGACTTGTACTTACCATCACCTATTTATTTCTTCTTTAAATCAATATCCGTTTAGTAGATAAAGTGTTTAGAATAGCAAACCATTACTTCACTGCAAAATGCAGTAGGAAAATGCATCCACGAAGAATGAATCACAAGAAAGGAACAAAATGAAAATCACATTTGCAGGGCTAAGTTAAGCATTTTATTAGAATATGGAAGTCAATGAAAAAAACTTGCCCAGAGTTTATGGGGAAACGAAAATCAAACACACTGGAAAAATTTTAAATACGATACAGTATTCTATCAGCAAAAACTAAGATTTCTATTAAAGTTCAGTTCACAAAGTTCATAATGACTCTACTTTTCACAGTTGATACAGAATCTGAAATTCACATTTTATCATCTGGAAAGCCATCAATAAAATAGCCCTTACAGTTTGATTCCTGAGGACACAGATTATGATACAATTCACATGAAGAGATTAACAGAGGTCAAATACCCAATATCTTCTTAGTCAAGCAACCAGAAGCCACCATATGCATATCCAAAGCCACAGCCAACTGGTGCGTTAGGTGCTGCCTTATCCACAACCACAACTGTCCCAGTGGGATCCGGTTGCATGCCTTACTGAAGAAGCCAAAGACATTTTGCTATTTGAGTGTTTCATAGCAAAGACTACTGAGCATGACTTGCTGCATGTACCCAAAGTCTTTTACAATCTCACACTAGAAGGTGTGGTGACAAATAGCCTGCTTGTTCCCTGGCGTCTTTGTTGCTCTTTAAAATTGTTTGAGGTTAACTGACTACCTAGTGTCCCTTTAATGAGTTTGGTCCCTATATAAGAAGCTACTGAAAAGTCATCAAAGTCTGGTAAAAGCAGATGCCCAATTTAACCATCAAAAATCAGGCTTCTATACAATCAGAAAAATTCTTACTACATCAATTAACATTGCGTGTGAGATTACAGAAGTTTTCTGGGCATACAAAAAGGATTATAATACTTTCTAAATTATGAGATTAAATATATTACACATTCTTTCTCAAGAAATTTTTTGATACAAGATTGAGCCCATTATAGATGTTTTCAAAATTAATGCAAACCTTCTGTTAATATATCCCTTGAGATCCAGAAGTGTTTATTTCTCACTAAGAATCTATTCCACAATTTGACCACACTTATGTTGTGTTCAGTAATCATTTGATATTTGTCAATTATGAGAAAATATCTTTTATATTTATGAGTATCTAATCAATTTTGAGGTAGCCACTACTTCCACTAACTTTTTAATTAATTTTTAATTTCTTCAATGTTTCTCTTTTGTCATGGACTGATGAATTATGTTTAGGCTCCATGTTTATTACATAGCATTGATACTAAGCAAGGTCTGCCAGGCACTGGAGAATAAGTAATAAGAAGAATGGAGTGTTTCACAGGGTCTAACGTGAAATAAAATATAGATGTAGTTTCCCTCAATAATCTACCCTCAAGAAACATGATTTTGTGGAAGAATCTCTCACCCTTCCAACTTTTGTCCTATACCTGACTAACTACAGGCCTACACTCAGAAAGAGAAAAACATAATCAGAAATGTGACATTATCCTTTTAACAGAGCCTTAAAGAATCTGTGGACACACTCTACATCATACACATGTTTAAATTATTAAGCCAACTGATTTTTACTGATTTAACTGTTTCTTGGATATGATCAATATTACTGAAAAAAGACCCAATGAGATGACTCGGGAAAAAAAATGAATTACAGCATCAAAGTGAACATTTAGAAAATAATAATTCTTCAAATTTTTAGTTTTTCAAAATATACCGTTTAGAAAAGTGTAACAGAAGATGACATGGAGCTTGATGTATATTTTGGAAGGATTAATGAAAATAACATATTCAATTTTCTATTGAACACTGGGTAGATCATGTTTAAATTCACTGTTGTATAGGGATTCATATTATAAAAAGAATCCTATTGAGGTTATATCTAACATTAGGTGGAAGAACAAATTGTTGGCCTAAAAAGTTATGAATTTGCTAATGCATTTCCTTGTTTTCTTCAAAATAGTATATAAAATGTTCAAGAATGTATTCAAACCTTGAATGAACCTATTTATATTTCTGGTTTTTATCACTTATTAGAGTGTAGTTTGGTCAATATGTAATATGATGAAAGAAACACAAAGTAAAACCAGAAGATTTTAATCCTGGTCTGAGATCTACATATTGTTCGTCTGACCTTTGACAGTAACACCACATTCTGTGAATCAGTTACAAAGTTGTAAAGAAGAAGTAACTACCTTGTCTAATTCATGAGGTTTTGTGAAGCTCTAGTAAGATAATGTAAATAAATGTGCAGCAAAATCTTAAGGTGCAATGTAATACATGTTAAAATTATTCTTTTCTTTTGTTCATTCCAAATCTAACTCCTAAAAGCTGTTAACTGAAACTGTTCTATATTAATTTGATGAACCAATTCACTTAATGTTCCAAGTACTATTTCACAGACATAGCACACACAAATACATTTGCTGACTTCATAGATCTAAGGGGGGAGGAAGGGAGAGGACAGCTTGAGAATTTGCCTTTCTAAAATGTTCCCAATTGATGCTGACGCTGCTGGTCTAGGGACCACACATTGAATAACATAGTTCTAGGAATAAAATAAAATTAAAAAGAATAGTAGGATAGAGAAATATGTGTAGGTAGCCACACATGTTAATATACTCAATTAATTTTTAATTGAATTTCAAATTGAGCTAATATGTGATATATACTTCAATATATATAGTCATTTTGTATTATCTGAGATCCGAAGTAAATTGGTTTGATTTTATTATTGAGATTTGGATATTAATTTGTAAATCAAATGAACCTGGACATCACCAAATCCTCCTTTCAGCTAACCCATGTATTAGGGCTGACATCTTTTGGTAACACGTAAAAATCAGTCTTCATTTGACTAGATTTAAAACATTGTTTTTGGTGTATGATGTAACCGAAAATATGACCACTATAAACATATTTATATTTTTATCTATTTTTCAAAAAAAAGGATATTCAAAGCACATGTCCTATGTCAACTCAGGTAAATTTTTGAGGAAAAAACAGAAGTGTCCTCAAGGTGAAAAACACCAACAAATGTGTTAGAACAGTGCATATTTCAAAGAATCACAAGCATAAATAATGAACTTCTGGAAAAGTTCAGAGACTTATTTTATAGGCTGAAGATGGCACATCTTGAAGTGAACCTGACCCACTGTGGGCAGAGGCTGGATTTGGCCAAGCAGCATCTTGAGGCTTGAAGAAGTGCAGAATCAGACTGGAAATAAAGGAACAAATGTTCCAGAAGTGCCAGAGTCTCACATCTACAGATTAATCAGTAGACTCTTGTTGCCCAGTGCCTTTTGTGGCTGAGTGGTCGGTAACTTCCATAGCGATAACCCAGGCTGAAACCTGTGGGTAAGCAGGAGCTGTCATATCCAAGGAATGCCCATTACTTCCCCAATAGCCATTTGGGTAGAAAACCTCAGGGAAGAAGTTATGATGCATTGTCCAGGGCATAGGATTTGATCAGACAGCAAGAAGTATGCCTATAGCATACAATGGGATCTTTCTTCCCATGTGACTCTTATATAACCTCAGCAGAAGCTGTGCTGAAGAAATGTACCTCCTTCATTCTTTAGATCAAGGGAATTCATATTCTCATTAATTTCCTAGATCTCACTGAAAAAAAAGAAGAGATCCTCATTATTCTTGAAAGCAGTTTGAGCTTGATTAACTGCCAAAGTCAAAAAAGGATTCTTCTTTATGAGTTGTGTCCCTGTAATGAGAATTTACTGCAGTGTCTTCAAAGTCTTTGGTTAAACCAGACTCCAGATTTAATCCTCCAATTATCAGATGTCTCAAGAACAAAAAAATATTTTGGTTGCAATATTAAACCAGGTTTTTTATCCACAGGAATTTACTGAATGTCCTCGTGCTTCATAAAGCTCTATACTAGGATTTGAAGTATCAATATTAAAGAGCTTGTAGACCTAACAAATCTTTCAAATTAGAGGCAAAGGCAAAGCAGACAAGCCTACAATCGACATAAATACATGCAGCTAAATGCCATAGCTATAAAATGGTGAGTGGATGCAGTGGGGCAGGGATGAGAGTAGCAGTTTAAGTACATATAAAATGGTACAGACGAACTGTACGGCAGGTTCTGACGTTAGGACCAGGGAGAGCGTAGCTTAGCACTCAGACGGCAAAGGAAAGTTTCTCTTTATATTATAAATAACAAAAGCTAAATTTGACAGGGAAGCACTGAGAGCCAGGATGAACCTTATAACCTGCCTCTTTCCCTTCCCTTTACTTATTTCTTCACTGGCTTCCTACTGTGGACTGTGCAGCTGCAGATGGCTTACTGATCCCGTCATTCTAAGTCAGGGCATAAAATCATGTTTGACATTTATGAAGAATTGTACTAAAAAATACTGTCTGTTTGAGGTCTCTAAAACTCTGAGACAGAGTTGAATGAATGTCACTGAGAGAGCTGGGAGAAGTGAAATGGCTACGTGGTGCTGTTGCTTCATCCGCTTAGTAGATACTGACCAAATGTCATCTGCAGCCACTCCTCCACCTCGGGAGGACATTTCTGGACTCAGAGTCCATACGTTCATGGAATCTCTCTCAGGGGTCACAAAAAACCCAGGACAAATAGTGACATTTTCAGGTTTGAAAAACGATTTTCAAAGAATCTCATTGCCATAATTAGGGATTTTAATTTGAAACACACACACACACACACACACACACACATACATTATCTCTTTCAATCATGATATTTTTATTGAAGATCTAATATGTGCTCAGTGCTGTGCTTTATTTTGGGGACCCAGTGGTGAACGAGACAGATAAAGTCCCTTCATGGAGAACACAATTTTCAGTTCTATAGGATGCCACTGGAGTCGACTCTGGTTCATAGGGAGGCAGGCTGCAAGACTTTAGCATCAAACACACCCAGATTAGAAATCCTGCTCTGCCACTCTCCAGCTTTGAGGCCATAAACATGCCAGTTGAACTTTCTGAATTCCAGCTTCCTCATGTGTAAAATGAGGATAATAGAGCCAGGAATAAAACAAACTTCATGGGGTTGTGAAAGGGAATAACAACTTGCTACAAACCCTGAAATATGTTAAATATTAGTTCTTTTTGTCTCTTCCCTAATTATTTTTGACATTGAAATGACTGAAAGATTATACTAGGCTACATTCAAACAGATGGCCTCTCCTAAAATCTCAAATAAGTCTGCTTTAGAAGATTTTCAGTGTCATAAGAGATCAGTGGGATAAAAACGTGTGCTTACCAAACATTTGGCTCAAAAGTAATTATGCTATTTTAAAGAAATACACAAGGGTTTGTGGGTACACTGGTACTATGGTTCAAATGTCTCCTCCAAAACTCATGTTGAAATTTAATTCCCATTGTGATGTTATTATGAGGTAAGACATTTAAGAAGTGATTAGTGCTAGGAGTGAGTTAGTTGTCATGAGAGTGGTTCTGATAAAAGGACAAGCTTGACCCCCTTTTTCTGTCTTCTATACCCATTTGCTCTTCTACCTTCTGCCATGGGATGACACAGCAAGCAGGCCTTCACCAGATGCTGAGCAGAGGCCAGTGCCATGCTTTTGGTCTTCCCAGCCTTTGGAACTATGAGCCAAACAAGTTTCTTTTTTTATAAATTACCCAGTCTGTGGTATTCTGTTATAGCAGCAGAAGACAGACTAAGACAGCCAGCCTGTTGGTTGGTTGGTTGGTTGGTTGGTTGGTTGGTTGGTTGGCTGGCTGACTGGGTGGCTTTAAAGTATGATTTATTTATAATTACATGCCATCAGAAAGCCATGGGTTGGACATGTCCACTGGGAAAAAGCTATAACACTTTGAATGGCTCTGAGAAAGGCCATCCTCTGACTGAAGGAGGATTATGAGAAAACAAAAATCACACCCATGTAAGTATAAAGCATTTCCATTTTCTGCTTTGCTTCTTGTGTCTGAAATTTTTGGCAAAAGAGCAAGAAAAGCTTTGGATGAGATAGGATTTACATTTTGGATAAAATTTATCAAATGTCAGTGCTGCTTATTTATTCTTCAGTGTTTTATCTTCATCTTCCCCTCTTATATTTACTAAGTGAAGAACTCTTATTTATAAGATATTTGATAGTCTTCCCTAGGTATTCACTGTGCGTGAAAGCATTTTTTCAGACCTGGAAGGCAGGGCCAGTGTGAATCCTTGGGAAGAATGACTTCTCGTGACTGTAAAGTGATTCTCAAGCTGGGAATGCTCCTCTCTTAGTCTCTCTTCTTGCTGAGAAACTACTCATAAATCCACCCAGGAACTGACCCTACCTTAACCAGATCTATAAGAATAGATGAGAATCCTGTAATCCTCCAAGAAGAAGGAAACTTGAGGACAAAGTTATAAAAGCAGAGGGAAAGGAAATGCAGGCAAAAGAAAAATGGGAGAAAGGGAAAATCATTTGGTTATTTCTTATATGAAAGAACAATGCAAATATGGCACAGGTTCTCCTACATTTATCATATCCACTACAGCTCTGTTATCCTCACATTCTTCATTGTCGTAATTTCATGGCCAACGCCTTTATTGGACAATGTCATCAAATACACTGCTCACATAAGGAGTGCCATTTGGAGAATGTTTCTCTGCCATCCTTGTGACAAATGCCAGATGTTAGATGCCTTTGAAATAGCCTTTAGGGAATACTTGGAAAATGTTTGTTAGGGTATCAAATAACAGATTTTCTATCAAAGTTAGCCTTGGAAATCCTTGAGACACTAAACCTCCCCTGTGAACCAAATGGGTATATACAAAATAATGTTCATATACTCAGTTTCCACTGTTGAATATTACGTCTGAGTGATCAAGGAATTGGGAACCCTAATAATTAGAGTAGAGGGTCTTACTAGGGTGAACAGATGCTAGTGAAGGACATGAGAATACATTTTTAATACACAGAAGGTGAAAATGTTAAAAAGAAATTTTTAAAGAAACTTGTAGTATTCAAAATGTCTTCCTTTATAGAGACAAGCCAAAGTCAATTGGCTTTGTCATTGAGAAACAAGTCATTGAGAAAATAGTAAGCAGAGCAGAAACAACACTGCACTCTGAGGTCCAGCAAAGGTTGTGCTACATGACTCTGTCAGTGCAATACTCAGTTATAGACTCATAATTTAAAAAAGAATTTCAGAATACCATCTAGCCATGCCTTTCATCCAAAAATTCCTCTGAACCATCCCAAAATGTAGGAGGAACAATTTCTCTTTCTCTAGATGGTACTTCTGCCGATAAGATGCCTTTAATATTCAAATCAAGTTTCTCAGTTCTATAGGTTGTATTCAGCAGAGAAATCTTAAATATGCATAGCTTGGTTTAATAAGTAATCAGGAGAAACAAACAATTAATGGTAAAGTAGGAAAGAAAATTAATACTTCATGTGTGTCTTTGTGAGATAAGCCCATTATAAAATGCACAGACATCAAGCTTCCAATCCACAAATGGTTATGAATTAAACACTAGTTACAAGATGTTAGCAAATGGACATTTAACATCTTTTTCATGTTTATTTGTCTGATAATCCAGTCATATACATTGAGTTTCTACTATATACAGAGCACTAAACTTGGCTCAGCTAAATACCAAAGCTAATCTACAATTAGAAACATACACCTAAATACACTCCGCACAGACCACCACTGAGCCTAAATGTAACATCAAATATTCTTTCTACTCTTCCTTTAAATTTACCTATAAAATGTTTATTGTTTTTATTTTTATTTAAATATGGATGAATCTTCTTAGTTCCTAAATTCAAAATAAGAAGAAGCTGAAAAGGACAGGAAATGAAACGCCGTGAATAAAGTACCCTGTAGTTCTTCTAAATTGGTGGCACAAAGGCAAATAAAGAGATTTATCTTTAAAACACAAATTCCCAGACTCCATAGAAAAATATTCCCATCAGAATTTCCAAGGATGAGATCTGTGTGTATGCATTTTTAAAAGATCCATAAGTGACAGAATTGAATTTCAGTTAAAAGAAAAATCACTGAATTATATCAAGTAATGTACTACATGTTCCTATTGCATAGGAAAATGTGAATTATAAAATCACACAATAATATACCTTTTTTTAGCAGATGATAGCATCTGAACCTTCATCACTAGTCCACTAGATATCTACTTAGATTCTTTTGCTTTTCAGTAAAAGTAGACATGTTACAGCCACTAAAATCTCCAGTTTGAAACTTTCTAGCAGCCACATGTTAACTCAAGTTGACAGATGCTAAGCACTGATGTTGTGTTTCAACACACATTCTGTACATCTTGAGGGATATAAAGGATGTTCCTTCCTCTGCCTTTACTCGTTGAGATGCACAAGAGTAAATGATGTTTCTTTATCAAGACTCAGTTTCTAAAATAAGGTGTGTGTGTGTGTGTGTGTGTGTGTGTGTGTGTGTGTGTGTGTGTGTGTGTGTATGTAAAGCTCCAAAATAGTGCTTCTTAAAGTGCAGGCCTCAGACCACCTGCACTAGAATCCCTGTAGTTCTTCCAAAAAATTTAGATTTCTGGACCTCACCCTGACAGTGAGGCATAAGAATCCACATTTTAAGTCAGCTGCTCGAGTCATGGTCCTGCATACCACAAGTTCAGAAACACTAGGTTAGATGCTCTCTGAGGTCTCTACATGCCCAAATTTTTATGTCAGTCATCATTCCAGAAAAATCTGATACCTTCTCATTTTAATCTGATGCTCTAATTCCTGAAAAATCTTTTTTTCCTTTTCCTATCTTATTCTAACCTACCTGTTTAATTAATTTGCAATTCTCAGAGTTAACATGTAGCTGCTAGAAAGTTTCAAACTGGAGATTTTATTGGTTGTAACAATGTCTACCACTGTTAGAAAGGAAGAGAATTTGTTAATTAAATATCCTTGAATGAGATGTTTTCTGAACGTTTTAAAAAAGTTATCCATTGGATGAAATATGATGGAGAAAATACTCTCTTCTGAAACGATCTCCCTGAATAGCTTTTCCCTTGTCTACAAGGTGAATCATATGCAATATAACCACTTGCAGATATTAATAAAAAAGCAGGGTTAAGCCAAATCCTGATATCACCAAGAATATTTGAGCTATGCATAAAATGTTTTCAACAGGAGGACTGAAACATTTTTGACTTGATTTATAAAAGAGATATTGCTCTCTCCTCTAAAGGAATACAGAGAAATTCTGATATAGGTTTAGAAATATTCATTTGATATAGCTGATATCTTTTAAGAGCAAAATTCACTATCTGGTATTGATTCTGCAAAGATTAAAAGGATTTCCATCATTGTTTCTAACCTAAGTGCTTTGAAGCTATAAAGTAGACACCTTAGATGGTTTGATATAGGGGATTTATCCCTTTGCCTAAAAGACTGTCAGACTCCCCAGAGGATGTCTATGGCTTCTCTCTTACTTAGTGCTCTGGAATCCTTAAATAGAGGACATAGTACTTTATTCTACAATCATTACTTCCCCAGATAGGGCACACAGTGGACTTCCTTTGCACTAAGATTGGAATAACTAAAAAAGTCCCTCCTATGTTGGGTTTGTTTTTTTTTTACCTGTTAATACATATTTTATTATTATTAGCATATTTATCATTGCAAATTGTAATCTTTCCCCATGCCCTCCACCCGACCTATCATTCCCCAACTCTTCTCCTTCCCTCCTCCCCATCTCTAGTATCCTTAGCTTTGTTCTCTCCTTCTGAAGGTTCAACATGTTATTGTGATCTTCTCTCTCTCTCTCTCTCCCCCCCTTCCCCATCCCCTGCCCCCTCTTAGCACCCAGTCATGAGTGAGTACATATGGTATTTCTCTTTTTGTGTCTGACTTATTTCGTCTTTTAATATTGCCTGTCTCTTACATAGTTGTATATAATATTGTCATGTTTGGTTTACCCTTTAGTCTTTATACTTATGAATATAAGTGGTTTATGCTGGGTTTTCTTGAAGAGGAGTAGGAGTAGTGAGGTGCAAAGAGGTTAGTGAGCAATGAATGGTGCACTATTGTCAAAGGGTTGGAGGTGGGCATCACAGAGTTAAGAGAAGGTCAGGCATGGCATGCAACTCTTTTTTCATTACCAGCAGCCCACCCTGTTGCCTGCTTATCACATGGACTCAAGGATTATTTGCTTTCTCATTGCTCCTCATGCCCAGGTGAGGAAAATAAATTCACTTCCCTCCCACTCAATGTAACAGAAAACATGCACACACCAAGAAAGGAAACACCACCCACGGATGAGAGTATTATGCTAGTTGAGATAAGTTTATTGAAAATTTGACAGACACATCCACAACTTCATCATGACGAGAGTCCTGAGCGTCATGAAGAAGTCAGAAGTAATACATGTCAAGTCAGACGTCAAATTGCTGAAAATGTCCCAGGGAAGGCAGCTGGAGGTATTGTCTGGTTGCTCATTTTCTTCACTTGGAATTCTGGTGCTAGTTCTGAAAAGCAGCAGCTCTGAGGTTGATGAGGAAATAAGGACTAAAGACGTAGATAAAGGAAGAACCTGGAGATGTGCCACCCAGCTTCAAGGGAGAGAAGATTCTGTGCCTCAGGGATTTCAGCAAATCAGTAGAGGGCATATGGCCAGTATCTTCTGTAAGGCCCACAGCCACCATAGCCATAGCCAAAGCCATAGCCCACTGGGGAGTAGGTGCTGCCAAAGCCACAGCCAACGCTATATCCCAGGGGGTAGCCGTAGCTGCCCCAGTAACATCCTGGAAAAACAGCACCATTGAAGTTGTTGCAGTACATGGTGTCAGGAGTGGAGGGCTTAGGTAGCAGGAGAATGAGTTTCCTTGGTGTGATGGGTTCCCTAGTCACAGAACCTTCTTTATATACTCTGCCCATGGGGTGTGGTGAAAAACAAGGCCCTCATTTTCATGCTTGACACCAATTTGCATTACAAAAAGCTGATTAATTTGTTTGGCTCTTGCTTAAAATGTCTTTACTGTTGCTTAAGAAAGCTCTCATACAATATAATGCAGGGAGAAGATTCCTTCAAACAAACTATGTCACTTCCTAAAAAAAATTATTACAGTGACTTCAAAGCACTTGGTCTTATAGATCCTACATATAATTCTCTGTAAGCAGGTTTTTATAATACCAAGAAATATTCTGAGGTTGCTAGCTGTTATGCAGTCCTTTTGCTCTCTGAATTTCCACAACACCACACAGTAGAAATTCTAGAAATGTGTGCTGAATATATTAATAAATGAAATAATAGATAGTCCATCTCAAAATCAAGGAATAAGGAATTTCTTAGTATTCACTTGCTTAAGAATTCTCTTTTTATATAACAACCACAATTACTTGAAGTTGATACGACAAGCAAACAGAGGGGACATTGGTGGGGGGGAGAGGGGAGGGAGGAGGGAGGGAGGTTTTGGTGATGGGCAACAATAATCAGCCACAATGTATATCGACAAAATAAAATTAAAAAATAAAAATAAAAATAAAAATTTTTTTAAAAAGAATTCTCTTTTTTGGAGTATGCAAGACAAATGTCATAGAGCTCATCAGAGAGACTCCTTTTTTTTTTTTTTTTTTCTATCTACAGCTACTCTGTTTAGGAAACCAGTAAAAAACTTAACCCTAATTATAGTACTCACCTGAACTATACCTAACATCACATTTCTAGACCATTGTTTAAATGAATAATCTTATAATTTTTAAAAAATGAAGTTTGTGGATTAATTCTAGTACTGAATTGTCAAAGAAATATATGATACATGTTTTAAAGTAAGTGTTGAAAATACTAACAAGGTAAAACCAGAAAAATGAGTGGCAAATTTTACCTTAAAATATAGAATTATTTTTTTCTGTAAGAACTAATAAAACCAGGTTATCTAAAAAATGTGATGATCTTGTGAAGGGCCAGATGACACTATTAAATCAATGTTATTTCACTTTTGGAATGATCATGCACCCCAGGATGTGGAAGGAAAGTCATTCTTTTTTAAATAGAAATTTGGTTCTCAAATAAAATTAAAGGAGGTATGAGATTGATAAAAACAATCTTGTGCCATGCAAGACCTGGTAATTATTTTCAGATGCTTATGTAGAGAATCCTCACAATAGTACTTAGTAGAGAAGTTACAGAATATACAGCAAAAGAGTACACATGGCACAGAAATAGAAAAACACAGAGTTAATCATTCTAGAAGGCCACAGAACAGACTCATATTACTCACTAGCCATAGAATTTTACTTTGCTGCCTGCTGTCAGCAGCTCAGGGTCATAGGCTGAATCCAAGGGCAAGATGAGACACTTGAAAAACTACAAAACTATGCCAGCGTTCCAACCACTAATTGATTAATTATAGCAGAGGCATTCTTGAAAACACCTACAGTACCGCCCCCACCACCACGCTTCATGAGCAAAGCCGTGTAGCTGCCTGTCTTGACTCAGCATTTAAAACTCAAACCCTTCATGTGACATAGAGCTAAATCAGGCCAACGAACTAAAATTAGTTTCATTCCCAAAATATAAAGGTATTCAACAGCAGATCATTCCCTGAAACTCATAGAATAGTTTACATATTTCTACTATCCTCATAGTGCTGTGCTCCTTAATGAAAAACTGGTAATGTTTGTAAAAAAGATTAAATAAAAAACAGCAGTATAGAACAGAAAAGAAAAAAGATATGAATTAATAATGGCAAAGTTCAATTACGATGCCCTGTTTAAATGAGTTCCTCCCCACCCACCTACCTAATCTGACAAGATGTGAAGTTTGCCGTCTATGGGACAATCCCAAGCTCTGTATCTAAGTAGTAATGGCGAATAAATACTAAGATATGTCGTCTTTTTAAAAACTTCAGCCCTATTTACAGAGAACAGGCTGAATTTTCTCTAGAAATTCTATAGAAAATCCTAGCAAAAGAAGGTTTATAGGGAAACACATTATTTATCAACAAGTCACTTAAAAACAAAATTAATGCCACCTTAATCCTATATTGGGCCTACAAAATCTTTAGTCCAATATAGGCTTATCAAGGGAGGATCCAGGTTTTGTAGAATCTGAAGTTTATATAATTCTCTTTATAAAAAAGAATACAACATAACAAATATGAAATTAAGTACTAAAGTACGTATTTGTTAAAATGCTAAAGAAATCACAAAAAATTAAACACTAACAAAAATCAGAAATATCACAAAATTTAGGAGAAAAAATATTGTTTTTACTACTTAACCACCTAACAAACGTCTTTAATATTTTTCTTTCCCGTAGGCTAGCTTCTGGCTTCATCATTTCAAAGTGTTTTCTTCTCCACTACTCATCCTGTGCTGGATTCCATAAGACATATTATACTGAGATATGACCTCTGGTCCTGCACCTTTGTGTCACACATTCTGGGTGCATTGGCAGAGTGGTTGGTAGAAGAATCTCTAGAAGCCATTTCTACAAGAGGACGGCTAGAAGGAGCTTAATTAGATATGGAAGTGGCAGCAAACTACATCAGTCTATCACTGCATAACCAAATTTAATGTATCTGCGCTCAAATTCTCTTTAGCCAGATCCTAAAAATGTCCATGACCTCTCCAACACCACCCAACATGAGGGAAATGTGATTGCAGAACCTGTACCCTAGGTAGAAAGCAGCAGCAGCTTAAACCAATTGCAGTTAAAATGCCACCTTTTGCAAATTTCTCCCGAAAATAGGCAGATGTGATATGGAGGTTTAAAAATGAGAAAAAATATATTCTCACATATGAAATAACATAGTATTATACTAATCACTGCTGGATATATGTTGGTCTGGATAAATCTTATGACCCTTTTCCCTTTTAATAACAACCCTAAAATGCTATTTAATAGATAATTTGATTTCTCTTTTCATATTTATTTGATTTTGTATTAGGCCTGACATGAATAAAGATAGGAATAATCCTGCTCTTTGATTTTCTACAAAAGAGCAAGACATATGTTATGTGCACATTTCAGAAATAGAGTCAATTCCACTATGCACAATAAAACAGTTCCTGCTTCAACAGCTTTAAATATAATGTTTCTAGCTTTGAAATATTATAAGTCATTAGAAATTAGATATTAGAATAGAATGTTTTAAGTGAGTTTTAGAATATATGTTAGTGGTTACTCTACAATACAAAAATTATCTTCCATTTATCTTTATAAACATCTATTCTTAAAGACATTTGTTGAGTATCTATTATGTCTCAGGCATTTTACTAGGTGCTGGGGAGCCAAAGGTAAATGAGAAATGGTAATTAAATGAGAAATTATAAATTAATAAAATACATGTTATATGTTCTACCCTAGGAGTCCTACTGCCTCTTGCAGACTTCAGGAGCAAAGAAGAGAGTGGACAATTCTACCTGAAATAGAGGGCAGTGGCCAGGAAAGCCTCATTATGAAAGGGATAGATATGTGAGTTGGGTCTTGAAAATGGATATTTCACTGGTGGACATTGGTTAGGGGAATAGCTGGATTTGGGGGGATATTCCAGAAAGAGGAAGTGGTTTAAAGTGAAATCTCAAAGGTGTTATACAGTCAAGTGTCTTCCAGGAGCCATAAATAATTGAGTGGGACCATAACCTTGGAGTAGGAGGAGAATTAATGAAAGATGGGGCTGGAAAGGCAGGTAAGGGACATAGAAGGCTGTATCTGATATGGAGGCAAAGGGAGCTACTTCATACTCTAAGCTAGGGGATAGCATAGTCAATTTGCACTTTAGAAAGATGACTACTCTAATACTGTGGAGGCTAAATTAGAACTGGGAAACCCCAGAGGTAGGAAGACCAAGTTTAAAACTCTATTAAGAATGCTTTGGGCTGCAAGTAACAAACGTACCAGCTGGAATTTGCTTACACAGAAAGAGTTTATTTTTTTACAAGTAATAGGGAATGAGAACATAGCAATTCTAGGGTTGCTTCGGGGCTTGACGATGTCAAGGTGAAGGGCTGACTTCACGATTCTTGCAGTCTCCTCCTCATGGCTGCAAGATTGCTGCAGCAGGTTCATCCTTCATGTTCTTTCATATAAATATGCACAACCAGGAAGGAGAAAAGAGGGCCTCTTCTCTCTTGGTTTCTTTTCATTTTCTATCAGGAAGGAAAATGTTTCCCATTCACATTCTGATGGATTTCCTTCAGGTCCCATTGTCCTGAACTGAGTTGCATCTCATGGTTGAGCTACGGGGGATAGTGGAAAAGTATGAACCAGCATTTTCTGCCTGTATAGTGTGAAGCAGGCTCTAGCAGCAAAGAAAGAGGGGGAGAGGACTGGCCACTGGATTGATTATCAATAGTGTTACCTTAAAAGCCATCACACTAACTTAGTCAAGAGATGATGGGGCCTAAACTAAAGTGGTAACATTACCAAGGGGGTGAATTTGAAACTGGTTTAGGGAGGCAGATTTAAGAAGCATGGCTTAATAATTGTCTAGCATGTCCTCACTCATAAGGGAATGGATGGAAGGAAGGAAGGAAGGAAGGAAGGAAGGAAGATCACGATAATACACTGAACTTTCAGAAGGAGAGAACACAACTGCGGTTATGAGAGGTGGGAAAGGGGGAGGGGGAGAGGGTTAACAAGCAATTGGTTAATGGGCACAAGGAATAATTACATTTTATAAGGATGAACATGTTAATTTTCCTGATTTGATCATTGCGCATTATACAAAAGTATCAGTATTCAACTCTGTATCCCACAAATATGAGTAATCACTTATGTATCAATAATAATAATAATAATAATTTCCTGTCAGGATCATCATCCAATATCACCACAGAGACCTCTGATGCAGGGCATCCATGAAAAACACTGTGAGAAAGAATGCCAAATGGCCATGACGCCCAGTCTTTTCCCCATGAAGTTTACATCTTCACGATGGAGTGGAGTAACCTGGCAAGACTTAAAGAGAGTCAGTAGCCATCCCAGTAGTTCTGGCAGTGAGATCCCGCCAAACCCTGCCCAGATAAGCCAAGGCAGAGAGCAGCACACCTCTGCAAAACCTATAATTTAGTGCTGAGGTCTTCTAGCTGGGAAGCTCTGTAAGGTACTTGGGACAATTAGACATAATAAAATAGCCATTAGAGGACATCATCTGATCATAGCTACAGGAAGCATATAAAGAATTCCTTCATGCTTCCAGAACACAAATTTATTTATCCCCAGAAAGATGCTTTCTCATTGCCTTGATCTAAAATTCTACTCACTATTGTCTGTCCACTACTGTTACCTGATAATCAGATACCAAGACTCTCAAAATGTAATTTCCTTTCAGTAATTTACTAACTTACATATATAATTTAATTATTGTCATCAGGACCTTGTATGCAGGAACTGCATCGAGTTTTTTATATGAAATTAAGATTTACAACCATGCCCTAAGATGATATCATCTAAATAATAAGAACTGGTATTTAGGAGTCACCCTGAACACCTCTGCATTTGCAAATCCAATGTATCATAACATGCTGTCAATTTTACCTTCTGAAAGTCTCTTGAATCCATTAATTTCTATCAGTCTCCAGTGTACTACCTCTACTTATTTCTTATTGTTTCCTAATGCTACAAATTACCATAAACTGGGTGGCTTAAAACAACAAAAACTTGTACTACAATTCCAGGGGTCAGAAGTCTGAAATCAAGGTGTTGGCAGGGCTGGGTTATTGTGCAGGTGCTGGGGGTAGAATCCCTTTCATTGCCTTTTTCAGCTTCCAGAAGGCATCTTCATTCTTTGACCTGTGGCTATTTCCTTGCATTACTTCAATTTCTTGCTTCTGTTGTCACATCTACTACTACTAACTCCAACCCTCCAACCTCCCTCATATAAGAACCCTTGTGATGATGTTCGACCCATCTGTGTCATCCAGAATAATCTTTCCACAGCAAGATCTTTAACCTAATTGCATTTGCCAAGTTCATGTAAGGTAACATATTCACAGGTTCCAGGGATTCAGACATGGACAGCTTTAGGGGCCCATTATTCAGCCTACCACATCACCAAATTCAAGCTACCAACTTCTGTACCTGGACTTCTACAGTGGTTTCAACTAACTGAGTGACTCCCCAGCCCATGAGTTCCCCTCACAGGGAAAAGGAGAGCAGGGTGGACAACCAGCTTCCCAGCCTTTTGAGTCACTGCTCAAAGGACCTGCTTCAGTTTCAACCCACCCAGATCACTGGGGAGACTGAAAGAGCTTTTGTACGTGATTGAAGTTAAGTTGCTACTACCTTAATATAGATTGTTTTATGTAAGCCTCGTGGTAACCACAAAGCAAAACCTACAGTAGTTATGATAAAGAGAAAGGAATCAAAGCATACCACTACAGAAAGTCATCAAATGACAAAGGAGGACAGCACGAGAAAAAGGGAACTAAGAATCTACAAAATAACCAGAGAACAATTCACAAAATGGCAATAGTAAGTCCTTACCTATCAACAATTATGTTATATGGAAAGAAACTAAAAACTCCAATCAAAAGCATAGCCTAGAAATCAATAAGAACAGGAGGAAAAGTGAAAAATAAACACATGTGGAAATTAAACAACATCCTCCTAAACACCCAATGGGTCAAAGGTAAAATCCAAAAATACCTTGAGACAAACAAAACTGGAAATAAAACATACCAAAACTTACAGGATGCAGCAAAAGGAGTACTAAGAGAGAAGTTTATAGCAAGAAACTCTACATTAAGAAAAAGAAAGATCTCAAATAAACAACCTATCTTTACACTTCAAGGAATGAGAAGAGGAACAAACTAAGCCCAAACTTAGTAGGAAAAAAATAAATAAATAAAAACCAGAACAGAAATAAATGAAATAATCTAGAAAAGCAATAGAAAAGATCAAAAAAACTAAGAGTTGTTTTTTTTCCCAAAAGATAAACAGAATTGAAGAAACTTTAGCCAGACTAAGAAAAAAAGAAAGAAGACTCAAATCAGAAATGAAAAGGAGACATTTTAACTGATACTACAAAAACATAAAGGATTATAAGAGACTACTATGAACAATTACATGCCAAAAAATTGAGTAACCTAGAGAAAATAGATAAATTCCTAGAAACATACAATCTACCAAGAATCACAAAGAAATAGAAAATCTGAACATACTAATAATGAATAATGAGATTGACTCAGTAAGAAAATATCTCCAAACAAAGAAAACCCCAGGACCAGATGGCTTCACTGCTGAATGCCACCAAACATTTAAAGAACTAGTAGCAATCCTTATCAAACTCTTCCCAAAAAAAACTGAAGAGGGGGAATACTTCCAACTCATTTTACAAGGCCAGCATTACACTGATACCAAAGCCAGACAAGGAAACCACAAGAAAAGAAAATTACAGGCCAATATCCCTGATGAACACAGATGCAAAAATTCTTAATAAAATAATAGCAAAACAAATTCAACAGCACATTAAAAGGATCATACACTATGATCAAGTGGAGTTTATCCCTGGTATGCAAGAATGGTTTAACATACACATGTGATATACCACATTAACAGAATAAAGTATGAAAATCATCTGATCATATCAATAGATGCAGAAAAAGTTGACAAAATTCAATATCTTTTTATGATAAAAACTCTCAACAAATTAGGTACAGAAGGAATGTACTCTACAAAATAAAAAAATTAATTAACATTCAGAAAAAAATATTTTAATAGCTTCTATTGCTTTAAGAAAAAAACCTTTTTTAATCTTCAAACTGATCTAAAGTTCTCAACTCAGCCTGCTTAAACTTTGTTATCTTTTAGTTCTTCAAACTGATCTTGCTCCTTGTCACAGGCTTTTGCACATGCTGGTTTTTTCTGCATGGAATTTTCCTCCCTTCTCTCTTCTCAACTCCCATGCAACTTTCATATGCCAGCTCAATCGCTTCCTTTGCCAGGCCTTTCTGCCCTCCCTGATTAGCCAAAGCCTATGTATAATATAATGGCAGGCTACCATCTCTCATATTTGTAGTACTTATTACAGTTGCCATTTAACTTTTGATTGCATAATTGATATCTGTCTCCCTCACAAACATTCTTGTTTCCTTGAGCGCAAAAATTGTGTTCTTAATCAGCCTGGACTCCTCAGTGCCTAGCTTACTACAGGGCATCATGTAAGCTTTCAATAAATATCAGTTGAATGAATTAGTGAAAGAATATTCTAAACCCAACTTGGCCACTCACTTGCTGTGAGAATTTAGGCAAATCACTTTTCTGGGCCTCAAGTCACCCATCTGTAAAATGAAATGAGTTGATTTCCTGGAACTTACCACCACAAATATTGTATGATTCTACCATCAAAATTACTGATGAGCCAAGATTGCAATTCAAGCCTCTCTCATTGGAATTTGGTCAATTAAGCATGTGACTGCAGAGAGTGATTTTGCTCACCTATTACATATCCTTGCTAAGACAAACCAATGAGTTCCCTCCTACCATCACTTTAAAAACCAAAATGCAGTAATGAAAATTGCAAAGAAGAAATGCTAAAACCAGTAAAAGAGCACCATAATAGTTTTAAAAGTTTAGTCTGGGCAAGTATATCGCAGCATACTTATTTAAAATGCATGTTTCTGAGGCCCATTCCTAATATTCTGATTCAGTGGGTATGGATTGGAGGCCAAGGAATCTGCATTTTTAGTAAGCAGCCCAGGGGATCCCAGTAAAGGTAATGCTTTGGTCAAACTTCGAGGAAATTGCTGTGTTTTATAGGAAGATACCTGAAAATGTCCTTGTTTACAAAACACACTTCTTAAAATGGAATGAATGTAAAATGGTGAAGGAGAAAAAAGAGACAGTCTCTTAGCCAGGCTTAATAACCAGAGTTGATGTGACTTCGTTATGGGCAACTTCACTCCCCAGGAGGTGTTGGGCAATGTCTGGAGACATTTTTGTTTGTCATGACTGGGGATGAGTAGTACTAGTTAGCATCTAATGGGTAGAGACCACCAAACAACCTACAATGCACAGGACAGCCCCCCACAGCAAAGAATTACCCAGCTCAAAATGTCTATACAGCTAAGGTCAAGAAATGCTGGTCTAAAGTCAAGATCATATCAAGTCAAATGTGATTACCAGGCAATATACCAAAAAAGTGTCATGTGACAGGGCCAGAACTTGTTGACCAAGTCTTGGTGCTAATTTAAAACACAACTTCAATATCTTGCTACCTCAGCACTTGTAGGGCTACACCACGTTTGTCAGGCCACTTGGTTAATTATCAGAGTACGCGCCTCATTAAGGAAGCTTACTATTTGATGTAGAACCTATGTGGTTTTCTTTAGAAATAATGTGACACCACAGCAATGCCTGCATGCATAATAGGCTCACGGACTCTGGCTAGAAACACCTCACTTGTTTCATAATCAGCACAAAAAAAGAGATTCCAAGGCATATCTTTGCTGCAAGCTTTTAGCCACTGCTATGACATGAAGGTCATTTTTAGCATCTATCCTCTATTCCTGGGGATACAAAATAAAGGAGTTAAGGTCCTCTTCTTGTGACACAAAGTCAGCATTAGATCCAGCAACTGGAAATATGTTTAAGTTTTAAAACACAGCACCAGCTGGCAAGATGAGTTAGTCAAAAGGGTAAAGGATAAGAAATTATGGTCTGTTGTGCTAACTCATTGTGGAGACACACTTACTGATAAATGGAAGCATGACACTCAATTTATTTGCTCATTGGTTGGCCTCTGGGAGACCTAAAGGCATGTCCTTCCAATGACCTTTAAAATAATATCATGTACTATTGCCAAACAACAAATGAAATGTCAAGCTCAATCCACTAAAAGCATCATTTCTTCAAAGTCTGTGCTGACTAAAACTAAATTGAATAATAAATTTAAAATTTAAATTTAAAAATTATGACCAGTGTTCCAAAGATTTCTTCCTTAAGACTTACGGTTTGCTCATAGGGAAAGTTTTGAAAATTCTGAAGCTGCACCCCAGTGAACTGGATATAGAAGCTTTAAAACGGAAATAATAAATTATACTTGTAAAGTAGATTACTAGAATCATTAGAAAGAGAAGAAAAAGGAACAGGGCATGTAATGCAAATACCATTGTCAAAAATAATGTGAGAAGCCTCAGAAATAAGTCACTAAAAGGAAGTTGGTGTCTGAGAAATAACAGCATATTTTCAGAGACTACTATATTTAATGTGTTTAGGAGTTTTATGGAATATGCAAAGAGCTTCCTGTCTGGCAGTCCTTAGAATCAAGAAATATTTCCCTTTATCTAATAGAAAGCTCTCCTGATACAATTTTAAGTGTGTTTTTCCTTTATCCTCAATGGAAATGAAAAACACAATCTAGTTTTCCTGTACATGACAATAAAAAATGGAACAAAAGTATAAGCAAAATAATAAAAACAGGAAACTTTCCTTTTTGATGAAAATATTAATACCATTTCAACATCAACACTTTAAAAATCAGCAGTGAGATTTTTTTCCCTCTCTACTTTCTTTGCAATAAAAATCTACAGGACTGGGTCAGTGCTCAAACGTTATGTGCACACAAACACCTGAGAATCTTATTAAAATGCGGGATCTAAGTTAGTAGAGGAGAGAAACAAGATTCTGCATTTTGAACACGATCCTAGGTGATGCCAATGTTTCTTGTCTGCAGACCATATTTTAAGTAGCAAGGGATTGGGCTTTTTCTGTAAGGTTTTAAATAATTATATTAATTCAGCAAATATATATCTGGGACCTAAAGCACTGGTGATATAACAGCAAATATAACATGATGCCTGCCTCAAGAAACTACTGAATACACAGTACAGTGAGGGAATCAGAACTGTCAGTTAATGAAGGCACCATGAAGGATAAACAGCTGCCCTAACAACACTAATGGAAACCAGAACAATTCTTCTCATAAACAATTTCCAGAACATTGAATCAAATGAGGTCACTCTGTGACAATGATGGAGTGAGACAAAAACAAGACTACTCTGATAATCGTGTTTGGTAATCATGTCTGAGAACAGAGAAAAACAGGGACACTATGCAAACCACAAAAATGACTACACATCGGGCCAACCCCGTGGCTCACTCAGGAGAGTGCTGCGCTGAGAGCGCAGTGGCGCTCCCGCCGCGGGTTCGGATCCTATATAGGGATGGCCTGTGCGTTCACTGGCTGAGCGCGGTGCAGGCGACACCAAGCCAAGGGTTGCGATCACCTTACCGGTCACAAAAAAAAAAAAAATGACTACACATCACCTTCAGTGACTGCTGCTTCTTTGCCAGTTACAACCTTAGCCTTGTTCCATCTCCTAAATAAAAAACCATTAAAACACCCAATCAAAGAATTAGGCTCAGCCCCTGAAACTACCTGTGGTCAGCAGAATAATGGTTCCCCAAAGATGTCACCATCCCAGTCCTTGCAAGGGTGAATTAAGGTTGCTAATCAGCTGGCTTTGAGATAGGGGATTATCCTGGATTATCTGGGTGGCCCCAGTGTAAACACAGATCCTTATAAGTGAAAGAGGAAGATAAAAATGTCAGTATCAGGTATTTATACATACATACACACATAACTACTATAAAAGGATGTTTCTGTCTGTCAACCCATTCATCCATACACACACACACACACACACACACACACACACACACACACACACACACACACACACACCTCAAAGATTATCTTCTTCAATTGAAAGCTTCCAAAGACATCATTGCCAAGCACTGAAAATGCCACTTCAAATTATTTTGGAATTTAGCACATTGTACGAATAGACATCTTCATCTCATAGTAAAACACGTAGGTTGAGCCTGGAAAATAGTCCATTTGTTTTCAAATTGCATCAAAAGCTACAAACCGCTTCATGTCTATCCAGTTTGCTAAAGAAAGTTCAGATACTATTCCACACGATGCAGGATTACATAGAGAAGACAAGGTTGGTTTACAATTAAACAGAAAGAATTTGGGGAGCTAAATTAATTCTATAGTTAGTCACTTTTCCTTTTAGGCCAGTATTGCTAGCTTGTTCCTATGTTCGGGACAATCACTAAAATATGATTAAAGTCTTTTTCGGTTAAGGAAAAAAAATGTCAGTATCAGAATCAGGGAGAGAGATTTAAGAAGCCATGCTGCTGTCTTTGAAGATGGAGAAACAAGGCACAAGCCGAGAAATTGGGGCAGCCTCTAGAAAGCTGGAAAAGGCAGGGAAATGGACTCTCCTCTAGCCTCCAGAATGACTGCAGTCCTACCAACACCTTGATTTGAGCCTAGAAAGACCCATTTTGAACTTCTGACCTCCAGGACTATAAGACAATAAATTTGTATTGTTTTAAATCACTAAGTTTGTAGTAATTTTTTATAGAAGCAATAGGAAACTATACAGTACTCAATCCAGAAGAGACAACTGCCTCCTTTAATCCTGCCCAAAATCACCTAATTCAAACCCAAATCCTCTACCAAATCCCTTCTAACACTCTCTTTTTGAAACATCTTGCATTTTCTCATGTTTTAAGTATGGCCTACATTGCTACAGCAAGATAATAAATTCAACTTTGTTTTAATACACATGTATTCCTGGTAGTCTTAGTTGGTGGGCTTCAATGGTACAGTACAAACAATACAATATTAAAGTAAACAGAGATGCGGCTTTTAAACTCGAACAAGGAAAGCTCCCTGAGGTTGAGGAAGACCTTCTGAAGGATCTTTAGGAGTTCACTAGATCAAAAAGAAGGCAGAAGAGACAAAGAACTATAATGGGCCCCATTTCAGGAGAAAGGCAATCATGTTAAGAAAAGGTAAGAAATGAGGCTAGATAAACTACAGACTTGTGAGCCCTTAATTGGTCTTTTTTATGAAAACTATAAAAAATTTTAATATCACCATAGAGTTTGTAAAAGATAATTAGATGACTAGAGTTACATTTTGAGAGATTATTGTGTCTGTTGTATGGAGGATGGATTTGAGACTGCCTGGCAGACCTCACAGGCAGCTGGTATAGTAATCCAGGCAAGGAATGATAAGGGTGTGAATTGATGCAGAAATATTAAGAATGAAGATCTGACACCATTTCTTAGAGGTGGTGAGGAAGGAAAATCTAAAGAGTTGGTATAAAGATAAAATGGAGCCTAGTAATTATTAATTTTGGGGGGTACAAACTTGTGAAAATGCTGGAGAATATTGACAAGCTCAATTAGGGTCAAATTGACAAACAAAGTAATTAATGTTCTTTCTTAGTTATCAGTGGCAGAACAATGGGCACAGAAGGAATCAGAAGATCTCAGCTGGACACCTTGGCTCAAATTTCAGCCTTCCCACCTGGTGAATATTTTCCCACTTGGGCAAATTACTTAATCTACACCAATTTCCTCATGATACCCATCTCCCAAAATAGTTGTTAGAATTAAAAAAAAATTCTATGGACATATGCCATAGGAGGTGGCATTAAGCAGATATTTCTGGAGAAGAGCTCTATAACTTTAAAAGTCTTATAAAATTTGTTTTAGAGTGGAAGAATGAATTTTGAGTCAGACTCTCTTGGTTGTATCTTAGCATTTTTCTTTACAAATGAACAATAGAGCCTCAAGCAAATTATTAAAAATTTCAATTTTGGTTTTCTCTTCAGTAATATGGTGGATAATGAAATCTACCTCTAAGAATGGTTGTGCAAATAATGCACTGTTGTATCTGTCACATTAATACTGCAGGAAAAAAGAAGATATGCTGTTGTTGTGCCTTTTTAATCACTTCTTGTTTCTCTTTAAGGGATTTATATTTTTTTAGGTTCAAGATGACAGACTGACCATACAGATTTCCACCTTCTCCTTCCCTAGAACCTGTAAATTATTATAAATGAATGAAAGGTGTGGAAGCCAAAATAACAAAATTTTAGGGACAATATCAATTGAGAAGAGACTAACTAAATTTCCATAGGATGGAAAGGAGATGGAGGGAAAGCAGAAAGGAGGAAGCCACAGCAGAAACTATGAGAAGAAGGAACTACAAGTGAGGAATAACCCAATCTTTCCCTCAAACTCCAAGAGAAAATTGAGATTCACTTACTAGGAAAAAATGCCAGGACTTGGGCAGGAATGGGGACAAGGTGCTAAAATGAAAATCTAGCTGGAGAATGGAGGAAGGGGGAAAGAGGGGAATTCTAGCACCACTGATATGGTAACCTGCACTTCAGAGCAAAAGACCTTACTTTCTGAGATTTGGAGACAACTGCCCCCCTCCTTCAGCCTAAAGTTCAGCCCCTTTCTTACCTTAAAGTGAATCCTGCTGTCAGGGTGGGTTACAAAACCCTCAAACCTGTTCTGTGCAGATTGGGTCACAGACCCCTCATATGCAGGTCGTGAGCTAGGTAATTGGAAAAAGATCCCTATCCCCAGTTCCTGGGAGCCTCTGGCAAGGTTGACATGCTTTATCTGGACATGAGCTCAGCTCCCAGCCTCCAGCCTCCACAGCAACAGCAGCAGCTTGCAGCAGCCTTCAGCAACCCCAGCAGCCCCCTGGTGGCCTCCCATGGGTGTCCTGGGGGCACTGTGGATCAGAGCCAATTGTCCTTTATACTTAAGTCAGATAACCAGGGAACACCTGGGTGTGAGTCAGATAACCAAGGAACACCTGAGCACATGTGTACAGTTAAACAGATTTACAACAAACATGCTAAGTCATGCTTGGCAAGATTCTGAACAGCTGAGGGAGCCTGACCATTTGTTTTCACTTTCCTTACACTCCACCCCTTCAGGGTCCCTCACTGTAAAATCTACATGTTTGGAATCTTCCACAACATTCCCTTAGCAAGGATAGCTGACCCTTGCATCCATATAACCTATTGTATGTTCAATACACCTGAGGCTTGTCTCCATTAGCTCTGCCCTTTCAGCTATATTTAGTGTCATTCCATCCCAAAAGTCCCAGAAGTGTTTAGCTTGTTCCAGCACCAACTCAAAAGTCCAACACCTAAATTCTCATCTGAGACTAAAGGCAAAACTCCTTTCAGCTGTGAACCTCTAAAAATCAAAAACAAATTTATCTACTTCCAAGACACAGTGGTGGTACAGACATTGAGTACACAGTCCCATTCCAAAACGGAGGAATAGACCAGAAGAAAAGAAAAAACAACAGGCCCCAAACTATCCCAAAGCCCAATGGGGCATCTGGGACCCCAAAGCATTGGGCAGCCTTGCTCATACAGCTTTGCCAGGCGCAGCCCATTGAGCTGCCCTTGTGCCTGAAGTTTTTCCAGGCCATCGTTGCACATTGCCAGTGGCCCTACAGTTCTGGTTTCTGGGCAGCAGCCCTGCTGTCTTGGCTCCACTAGACATTTCCCCAGTGGCGGCTCTCTGTGGGGGCTCTGACCCCACTTTCCTGCTCCACATTGCTCTAGTAGATGACCTCTGCAGCAGTTCTGCCTGGGTCCACAGGCTTTTCCATACATCTTCTGAAGTCTGGGTGGAGAGTGCCATGCCTGCACTGCTCTCATGTTCCTGACCTGCAGACTTAATATGATGTGGACGCCACCAAGATTTCCAGCTTGTGCTCTCCAGAGCTGCTGCATGAACCACACTTGGGTCTGCTTGAGGCAAGGCTGCTCCAGCCAAAACAGCTGGAATGCAAGCAGCAGGTTCCTGAGGACAGTGGCAGCCCAAGTCTGTCCCCCAGAAAAACTCAGTTCTCCTAGGCCTCCAGGTCTGTGATGGGAGGAGCACCCTTCCAAACTTCTGAAATGCCTTCAAGGCCTTTCTCCCATTGTCTTGGCTGTTAGCATCTAGCTGCCCCATCCCCAGTTCCTGAATTATTTGAACCAGCTCAGCATACGTTTGCCATTTACTCACAGTTTGGGGCAGATCTCCGGTGTTCACCCACACAATTTGGACAGCTGCATTCACCCATTCCGTTAAGGAGTGGTTACCCTGCCCCTGTGCATATCTGCAGCTATTCTATAACAGCTGCTGCAGGGATGAGTGCATGGTAATGGAGGCTAAATTTTCCATCTCTTCACCAGAGCACATCACACTATCCACTCCTAAGTCTCATAACCATAGCAGCCAGGCATCCAGGAGATCTCCCTGTTTCTGCTGAAATTGTTTCCCCAAGCCAACCAATTCAACCTGCATATATGGCGCATGGGTAGTGAATTGGGTCACCTGTGGGTTGCCTATCAGTTGTCTACCCAGTACCATAGGCTACTCAAGCTTTGTTTTCTGATGAACGACAGGTCGTGCCAGGAGACACACAGTCTCCCCCAACTCACCATCAGGTTCATCATCATCCCTGATGTTGAAAGCAGGGGTGACCTGTTGCTGCACTTCAGCCTCCCGAGCATGTACCTATGCTTCTAACATGTCTGCCTTTTGTTTCAAATCTCAAAACCACATTGCTTCATGACATGCCTGGTCCATGTTGGCTCTCAGTACAGTGAACAACAGCCAGACCCTTCTCAACAGGAAAGCGGCCACTGGGTACCAACAAGTGTAGCCACATTTTCTCCCCTTCCCAAGGGGCTAATGGCTCCCCTGCCAATGACTACACCAATTGTCAGGCTGGGTCACAGACCCTTCAAACCTGTTCTGTGCAGACTGGGTCACAGACCCCTCATACACAAGTCACGAGCTAGGTAATTGGAAAAAGATCCTGGGAGCCTCTGGCAAGGTTGACATGCTTTATCTGGACATGAGCTCAGCTCCCAGCCTCCAGCCTCGACAGCAACAGCAGCAGCAGCAGCAGCAGCTTGCAGCAGCCTCCAGCAACCCCAGCAGCCCCCTGGTGGCCTCCCATGGATGTCCTGAGGGCACTATGCATCAGCCATTTGTCCTTTATACTTAAGTCAGATAATCAGGAAATACCTGGGTGTGAGTCAGATAACCAAGGAACACCTGAGCACATATGTGCAGTTAACATATTTACAACAGACAAACTAAGTCATTCTCTGCAAGATTCCGAACAGCTGAGGGAGCCTGACCATTTGTTTTCATTTTCCTTACACCTGCCTGTCAGTGAACTTTGTCCTTATAAACAGAACTCCAGTGCAGCTTCTGAGTATGTCATCATTAAATCTCAAAGGACAATTAACAACCATAGCAATGATTGTTATAGCACATGATAGGATAGCAATGAGCATATGTCACAATGACAGCATAGCAATGGCCACACTTAACACCTATATCTTACTTTCTAACTACCAGTATCCACTTAAAAAATCTGGGGCTCCTGGGAAATATCCCTGATTCCATAATTGGAGCAGAAAAGTTCAAGATGAACTTGGAGTATCTTGTTGAGCCAGAAAGTAAAGAAATTATGAAATAGTGGTGGGACCACTTCTAATAGACATAGAAGCCAGCACAAAGGTGTTCCCACTGTTCAAATCTAAGACAATTTGAACATCAAAGTATTAATGGATTACAACATATTGAGTAAAATAAGAATCCATGAGCCCATATTGATATAAATAAATAAGCAAAAAAATAAATAAATGAGAAGAAGAAAAACTCTTACAACAGAGTGCCAACTAATAAATGTAGAAAGATTTATAAAATTAGGAAATTATGCATGGATCCTAAAATTAGTGGGTAAAAGCCTGATAAGAAATAGGATATTTATATAGTGGTAAAGTACCTACACACAAATTAATTACAAAGGAAGAAAGAGCAACTTTACAGTGAAGAAATCTGAAAAGCACACCTTTCACCAAGTGATCAAAGTTAATATTGACCAAATGTACAAAAACCAACATAATGTGCCTCCTGATATAACACACTCAGAAAGATACAGCATCACTTCTATGGCATTTCTACCAAAAATGCGTGATATGAACCTAATTATAAGAAAAGTTGGACAAACCCAAGTAAAGGGACATTCTATAAAACAATTGGCTTGCATCCCTCAAATTGGTTGAGGTCAAGAAAGAGAAACCTGAGGAACTGGTCCAGATTAAAGGAGACTAAAGAGACAAATATAATACTGGATTGGATCCTGGATGAGGGGAAAAAATAACTACAAGAGACATTATTGGGAAATTGACTAAATTTGAGTATGCACTTTGAGTTAGATAATAGTATTATACCAATACTAAATTTCTAATTTTTATAATTATAATGTTCTTGTTCTTAAGGTAAATGGCATGATACTGGCAATTTATTCTGAGGTGGAGAATAAATATATACATACATCATATTGCATATATACTATATGCCTTATATAATGGTAAAGTAAATGGGGAAAAATGTAAACATTTAATAAATTTGGGGATGCAAACCTTCTTTGCACTATTACGGCAACTTTTCTGTAAGTTTGGAATTGTCAAATTAAAAATAAAATCTAATTAATAAAATATAGAGCTAATATGGTCTTAAAACAAAAGATAAATGTCATGATGATAGAATATAGACTCTTACAGTTGGTAGGGATCTCAAATTACCCAGTCAGCACTCAATGCCTGTGGAATCTTTCAACCAATAGGTCATCCTACCTATGTATTGGTGCTTTGGCACTGATAGCCCATTTCATCCTCACATAGATATATTCTTTTTCCCTTCTGCACAGCTGTATCTGTCATCACATGTAACTCCTACTCCTTCCCACGGTCATGTTTACATAGCCAAACTTCCCTTCTAAGCAAGCCTAAAACATTCTGTGTATATATGTATGTGGCTCTTATGTGGGAACGTGAGAATAACAAGCTGCATCATGAGCCCTTACTGCATGCTATGTCTTTTGTGAGAGTTTAATCCATAAAGTTATACAGTACCAGGGGTAAGGTAATTAGAACAATAAATAGGAACAATCTGCTGACAGTAAAGGAATGATTAAGTACTACTGTGTGGATAAGCCAGCCTGGCCACCTAAATCAACATTTGGAGCTTATTTACAAACTGCTTATATAAACCTGAACTTGGTCAGGAGAAGGTGCAGAGAAGCTTGGCATAAGCTTTTGGGTCATCGTTCACCTGACCCATCACTCTGTATGTAAGTTACCCTGCAATAAAAGTCTTTGCTTTACCTCATGGAATGGATTATTTCATCCTTTGGTCTCAAGATATCTTTCCAGTTTGGTGAACATTCTGCCCTTGGTCCACCTTCCAAAACTCTTTTCACAGGCTGTCTCCTATTTTGAGTTCTGGGAAGGAAATGAGTATAGACTATTTATTTTTGGATACTCATTTATAGCACATTAATTGGCATAAAACAGGAGACTGTTAAATGCCCTTTACATATTGAATAAAGTGTATATAACTCTTGAGGACAAAAATTGTGTTTTATTTATTTGTGTCCCCAAATCTTAGGACAATGCTCAGTGTCAAAGCTATATGGTAAGTATCTGTTGAATGAATAAATCCCCTCCTGAAGACAGTCAGCTTTTCAGGCCAGAGTTTCTGCTTGTGTTTTTACAGCCTCAAAATTCTTAACACAGTGGCCAGAGTCCGATAATACTTGATGCATTAATGAATGAACTCTACGTAGGACTGTATAATATTTTGCACCCATAAAGCAGAGATTTATCAAGTCAAGTCAATGAACAATTATTCAAGCACCTTCCCTGAAGCAGGGGTACCGTAACTACTCAATACATGAATAAAAGAGCTTTAATTCAAACAAAGTATTTTGCTTCAATAAAGCAGAACTTTTGTAGTAAACAAGGAGCATTTTCTAAGTGGAGACCACATATCATTTCAAGTGCTTTTGATGGTAACTATCATTCCAAAGAATAAATGCTTCATTTTTAATACTAGCTTGATGTATAATCAGAAGTGAAGAAGATGGAAAAAAAATAAAACCCATCTATCAAAAAGGGGGGAAAATACTGTGTGATTTTAGCAATCGGCTTCCCTTTATTGACCAAATCTTAGGAATTCCTAAGGATAGTTTTATAGCTAAGTCCTTTAGTTACAATTCTTCCCACAATCTCTGGAGTTAACATCTCACCAGAGCTGAGTTCTATAAACAGTGGAAATGGAGAAGTGAACCAAAATGAAATTGTGTCACTAATGAAAAGAGGAAAGTGGGTTTTTTAGCATTCACCAGCTAAGAAATGTCCCTGTTTATAATCAGCATAGATAACAACAAAAATTGCAGTATATTTGGGTTAAATTTGGGACATGTCTAGGGAATTTTTCAAATTGCAATACCAATATCAAAAGAAAATATAGTTAGGAATCCCTTTATCCTGATTTTGCAGTCTGAAATCAGAATAGAATTTTGTTAAAGTGAACCGTTACAGGTTAAAACTAGTTGATGAATTCACGAGCACAAAGCACAGTAAAATAAATAACTAGAACAAAAATTTTATGCTGAATCAAATAGATTTATTAGGAGACTAACAACAAAACCCCATCCTACCCATTCCCAATTTGTAATACACTGACATCAATGTAGAAGTTAATAATACATGAGCAGAACAACCTTGGGAGGCAAACTACTTGCTTCACTGCTAAAATTCAGGTATGTCAGAAAAGCACATCTTGCTTCCTTTGGCTGCAGATGAGTATCAGTTCAGCATTTGAGTCCTGGGTGACTTGAGTCCTGGGTGACTAGATGGGTATCAGTTCAGCATTTGAGTTCCAGGTGATCGAAGACCACAGTCAGAAGATAGATGTGTCTCCCAAGCACATCAGGAGGCAGGAAAGCAGTCATTGCTCTTCAGGTTGTTCTGTGTATGGAGAATTGATTGGGAGTCCTGTAGTCGCCAGAGCCACTGGTTCATCAATAGGTGCTGTAGCCGAAGCCAGAGCCAGAGCCCCATGGCCTGCAACAGCTGCCACCATAACAGCCCCGGTTGTACATGTTGCTACCACCAAAGCCGAAGCCCAGGGAGTTGTAGCCATTACATCCATAGCCATAGTTCAGGGGAGAGCCCAGAGGTACAACACAGTTCAGGGGAGTGGCTCTGAAGTTGCCATGGAAGTTGGTTCCATAGCAAGGATAGCCTGGGAAGTAGCTTCCACAACAGAAGTAACGAGTCATGGTGGCAGGAGCTGAGAAGGATTTGGGTAGATTGTGAAGAACAAGTTACCCAAGTGTGAATGAAGTTCTCCTTCTGCACAGGGCTTTTTATACCTCAAGCTGTTGGGTGCAACATGCCTGTCTAGTCATCTTCCTACTAATTTGCATAAATATTCCCATTATTTTCTAATAAAATGCATATAAAGTAACCCACAGACTCATTGCCCACGTTTTTGTTGGCTTTTTTGTTTGCAAAAGAATGTGCCCTATTTTCAAAGCCAGTGACCATACTTGACATGCCATTGAATTCTTTTCATCAGTGTCCCATAGTTTAACTACTGTCCAGATTGGATCATGTGAGACATTAAATCCTCTGAGTGTAAACACATCCCAACTGACATAGCTAGACTAAGAAAGCTTTGGCAAGAATACAGACACTTCAAGTTAAGGCAAAGCCATATTTGGTCTTACTACATTTAGAGAACATCATTGTCAAACATTAAACTGAAATTCTACAACCTCTTGAAATTCACTCCATATGTCACTTAAAAACATTGATACACCAGCTGATTAATGAGAACAAAGTTTCCTAATGGGGGGAAGAAAATCATTTGGAAATACATAGAGGCGATGGCTGCAAAACATTGTGAATTTGCTAAATACCACTGAATTGTTGACTTTAAAATGGCTCATTTTATGTTATGTAGATTTTACCTCAATAATTTTCTCTTATTTTAAAAAGCATTGCTATACAAATTCTTCCAAACAACTCTTTTTACAGAGGCTGCAGGGGTACTAAATAACAGGATAGCTGTGGATGACCTACTAGTAATTTTCATCTAATTCATTTATGAGCATCCTCCTTAATAACACGTATTTTATTTTTCATGGAGAACATACAATCTTTAAGTTGTAAATCATCTTAAACATTGCCAGACTGTTTTGTTGTGGGGTTACCACACTGGTGCTGAGTGCTATGATGCCCAATTTCAAAGTCATGTTATACCATGCTTGGTTCTTACTGACTCCTAGTAAAACAAGCCCAAATGCCATGATCCATTATGAAATGCCAGCTGTATTTTTCTTCCCACTCCCATCTTGTCTATATATGACCATTTCTCATGATGAAGATAAAGCAAAAATAATCTGAGCTCAGCAAAGCTAAGTCTATTTCAATTCAAATGTTTAAAAGATAATCTTTTATATATGTGAGTAATAGTAAGTCTCCCTTGAAAGCAGAAGAAAACTTCCTGGATACCAATTTGTTTTATTCCCTCCCTAATGGACAATCATAGAGTCCAGTAGAAAAAACTAATTATTCCCATCAAACATCTCTCTCTCTATTAAGATTCTGCTTCTCTCAGGTTCTCTGACAGAAGAGCTGCCTACATTTTATAAGTGAATATGATTTCTTTTAGTCTACAAATTGATTACGTGTTATGAGAGTTTACAGTTAGAATGAATCAAAAGATAAGGTCTACTTTCAAATTAAGTTTTTAAAAAAAGCAATGAAATAAAATGGTTAGAGGCTGTGTCACCAAGGGCACAAATTATATAAACTCCATATCAGGTAATCCAGAAAACTCAAAAATACATTTCCGAGTAGGACAGGGCAGAGACAACTAAGAATTAAATGTGATTGAACAGCCCCTGGGACAGAGCCCCACCCCAACAGCCAGCCCCATGACAGATGGCACCAGTGTGACTGGCTGCCTTGCTGACCTCCAGGAAACAGCCCCACCCTGACAACCCCCCAAGTGATGACACCAGCATGCTAGCCACCTTGCCAGCAGCAGCACCCCCTGCTACTCCCACCCACAGATACCAGTGCAGAATGAGTGGTTCATGACAGCCAATGCCATGGGAACTGCCACCACAAGGATGGCTCACTGCCACACCAGCAGTCACCACTGCTTAATAGACAGCCTGCTGACCACTGGCACATACAGAAGGACAGTCACCACTGGAATTCAGGGGAAGAGGTGAGCAAGTGCAGACCTGTGACCTAATGGCCCAATGCACAGAGAGAATTACATTGCCATACATGATAGCACACCTGGGGTGGGAAATATGTGCAGAGCCCACAGGACTGTCCCCATCCAGGGAGAGATGCATGCGGAATCCCCCAAGATTACAGAAACCCAGGATACTCAAATACAGTAAGGAAGAAAATTCCCAACCACCACTAACCCATTCTACAACCAGGGGAAGCAAGGCCCCAGGAAAAACCTCTACCTGTAGGAAAGAAAAAAGAGAAAGCCTCTCAGCATCACCCATTCAAACTGAGGAGCACCAGTATATCCCCATACACCTATCAGGGTCAGGGGGAGATAACTGGGGTGCCATCGGGCCCTCCCAAGGTCACCCACCATACCCAAGAATGACAGGGCACAGATACACTTCCCCCAAAAATTCAAGAGCTTGCCCATGTCCTGGTGAATCAACATACCTGGTGTTGTTACCAACCTCAGCAAGGAATTACTAAGGCCCCCAGGGACTAGGCCATGAAGGCACTCACATGCAATTCCAACACTGAATTCAGCCAAAGTCCCCACACAGACACTGTACTACTCTGTCTCTCTGGAACCAATACTAAAACACCCCACCCAATGGCCATTATAAAACACATCAACAAGAGGAACTCCCTCTCCAGAGTACTAGAAAAACTAACTGCTCTACCAGATGACTAGACACCAATGTAGAAATTACAAATATGAAAAAAACAAGAAAATATGACATCACCAAAAGAATATAATTTTCAAGTACCAGACCTTATGGAGCAGGAAGTCCTTGAAATGACTGAAAAGAAATTCTGAGCGATGATCTTACGGAAACTCAGTGAGATACAAGAAGACTGTTAGATGACACAATGAAATGAGAAAAAGTATGTAGGATCTGAAGGACGAAAAGAACAAAGAGATTAATGTCTTAAAAAAGAAAGTATCCCTTTTTCCTTTTTTGCAACAACATGGATGAACCTGGAGAAACTTATGTTGAGTGAAACAAACAAAGCACAGAGGGATAAATACCGCATGTGCTCACTCATATGTGGGAGCCAAGAGAGAAAGGAAGGAAGGAAAGAAAGACCACAGTAGTGCTGTGACCCAACAGAGGGAGGGAACATTCCTAGGGTGATGAATAGGAGGGGAGGGGAGGAGGGAGGGGAGGGAGGTTGGGCGATAATTGGGAAGGGACATGGGGTGCAAAAGTAATTTCTGGTAATGGGTATGCCCCCAGTATGAATCTGGCCCTCACATCATGGGCAGGAAGGAGGACAATTAGTTTTGTATCTCATGAATATTCTTAATAAATAAACAACAATAATAATAATAATAATTTTTTAAAAGAAAGTAGCAGAGCTCCTGGAGCTGAAGGATTCATTCAACAAAATAAAAAACATAACCAAGAGCTTAAACAGTAGAAGAAAGCATTTCTGACCTTGAAGATGATCTTTTCAAAATAATCCAAGCAGACAAAAAAAAGAAAGAAAGAAAAAAAGAATTTTAAAAATGAAGAAAATCTAACAGAGCTAACAGACAATCTGAAGTGTACAAACATATGAATCCTGGGTGTTGCAGGAGGGGAAGAGAAAGGAAAAAGCACAGAAAACCTATAACATGAAACAAAAGCAGAAAACTTCCAGGAATAAGGAGAGACACAGACCTTCAGATACAGGAGGCTCAAAGATCCCCAAACAGATTCAATCCAAAAAGGTCCCCTCCAAGACACATTACAGTCAAATTAGCAAAGCTCAAAGACAAAGAGAGAATCTTAAAAGCAGCAACAGAAAAGCATAATGTCACCTATAAGGGAGTCCCCATCAGACAAACAGCAGGCTTCTCATCAGAAACCCTAAAGGCCATAATAGAATGGGAAGATATATTCAAAACACTAAAAGAAAAAAACTGCCAGCCAAGAATACTATACCCAGCAAGGCTATCCTTTAGAAATGAAGAGGAAATAATATATTTCCCAGACAAACAAAAACTGTGGGAGTTTGCCACCACAGGACCAGCCTTACAAGAAATCCTCAAGGGAGTACTACATCTGGAATCTGAAAAACAGTAATCATGACCATGAAAATACTAGAGAACAAAATCCACTCATAGAACAAAAAAGCAAATGAGAAAGAGAAAGAAACTTTAACTACTTCGAACAACCAACAAACATATATACAAGTAATAAAAGGGGAAGAAAGGAACAAAAGATATTTGAAACATCCAAACAAAAGTCAATAAAATGCCAGGAGTAAGTCAACAACCTTCAATAATAACCCCTTGACTGGACCCTGCTCCCACAACCAGGCACACTGCCAGCACCACAGGACTCACCTGGGGTCCTGAGTCATGGATCTGGGGACCAGACCCCTCTTCCCACAACCAGGTGCACTGCCAATGCCACCAGCAACTAGATAAGGAGCATGCAAAAAACATCACCTCCATGTGGGAGGCCCACCACAGCCACCACAATGACCATGGCTGCTGCAAAAGCACCTAGATGCCACAACCACCATGGAGATGGTCTGCATGCAACTGGAGTGCACTGACACAAGGAGAATCACCAGCAGAGACCAAAGAAAAGAAGAGGATGTCTCTCTCCACAAAGCCCATTCCAGAGTGACAGAAAAAGCATCTGCTCCACAATAATATTGGGGGACCTGAACACACCCCTCAGCATTGGACAAATCATCTAGGCAACAAATCAACAAAGTAACCATTACTCTTTTAGAAACAGACAAGTGATCTAGGGTTATCAGAGGGGGGAGGTGGAAGGGGAGGGGGAGAGATTAGACAAGGGGCATAAAGAATAAGTACAATTTGTAATAATATATATGCTGGTAATATTGATTTAATCAACATATGTCAACAATGAACACCAAAAATATGTATAATCAATTATGATTTGATAAAAATTAAAATAATAATAATAATAATAATAATAACCCTTAGTGTAAATGGATTAAATTCCCCATTCAAAAGACACAGATTGATGGACTGGATTAAAAAGCTAGACCCAACTATATGCTGTCTTCAAGAGACTCACCTCACCTGTAAAGACACACACAAACTAAGATAAAAGGACAGAAAAAGATATACCATGCAAATGGAAATCAAAAATAAGTGGGAGTAGCTACCTTATGTCAGATAAAATAGACTTTAAACCAAAAACTATAAAAAGAAACAAGGAAGGCCACTATACAATGATAAAGGGGTCTATCCAGCAAGAAGACATAACAATCATAAATATATATGCACCCAACATGAGAGCACCCAGAAATATGTAGCAAACACTATGAGGCCTAAAGAAAGAGATAGACCCCAATACAATAATAGTAGGGGATGTTAGCACCCCTTTCTCAGCATTTGACAGAGGGTCTAGGCAAAAAATCAACAGAGAGACACAGGATTTAAACTATACTTTAGACCAATTGGTCCTGGTAGATATATACAGAAGATTTAATCCAACAATAATAGAATATATGTTCTTCTCATCAGCACACAGAACATTATCCAGGATAGACTACATGTTAGGTCACAAATCAAGCCTCAACACATTTTTAAAAACTGAAATTATTTCAAGTATCTTTTCAGACCTCAAAAGATTAAAATAAGAAATTAATCACAAGTGAAACTCAGGAAACTATACAAATATGTGAAAATTAAACATGCTCCTGAATGACTTCTGAGTCCAAGGAGAAATTAAACAGGAAATCAAAAACATTCTTGAAAGTAACAATAATAAAGACACATCAAGCCAAAACCTGTGGCATACTGCAAAAGCGGTACTAAGAGGGAAGCTTATTGCAACAAATGCTTATATCAAAAGAATAGAAAGATTTCAACTAAACAAGCTAATGCTACACCTCAATGAACTATAAAAGCAAGAGCAATCATATCCCAAAATTAGTAGACAGAAAGAAATAATTAAGATAATAAAAGAACCAAATGATATGGAGACCCATAAAACATTACAAAAGATCAATGAAACAAAAAGTTTGTTTTTTGAGAAGATAAACAAAATACACAAGCCATTAGATAGGCTAACTAAAAAAAGAAGAGAGAAGAAGCAAACAAAAAAAAACAGAAATGAAAAAGGAGATATTACAACCAATACCACAGAAATGCAAAAATCATTAGAGACTATTACATATCAACAAATTTGAAAAACTGGAGAAAATGGATAAATTTTTGGACACATAGAAACTACCAAAACTGAACCAAAAAGAAATAGAAAACCTGAACAGACAAGTAACAAGCAATGAGATTGAAGCAGTAATCAGAAGTCTCCCAACAAAGAAAAGCTGAGGACCAAATGGCTCTACTGTTAAATTCTACCAGACCTTTAAAGAGAAATTAACACCATATCTCTTCAAATAATTCCAGAAAATTGAAACAGATGCCATTCTCCCATGCTCATTCTATGAGGCCAACATCACTCTGATACCAAAACCAGATAAAGATACAACAAAAAAAGAAAACTAGAGATCAATATCTTTGATGAACATAGATGCAAAAATTCTCAATCAAATATTAGCAAATAGAATACAGCAACACATAAAAAAATTATGCACCACGATCAAGTGGGATTCATCCCAGGGAGACAAGGATACTTCAACATACACAAGTCAATAAATGTGATACACCACATCAGCAAAATCAAGGACAAAAACCTTATGAATACCTTAATAGATGCCATAAAAGCATTTGACAAAATTCAACATCCCTCCATGATAAAGACTATCAGCAAATTAGATACAGAAGGAAAGTAGCTCAACACAATAAAAGCCATATATGACAAACCAACCACCAATATTATCTTCAACGGGGAAAAGTTTTCAACAAGACAGGAGTAAGACCAGGATGCCCACTATCACCACTCCTATTTAACATAGCACTGGAAGTACCAGCCAGACTGGTACTTTTACCAATCAGGGAAGAGAAAGAAATAAAGGGTATCCAGACTGGAAAACGCAAAGTCAAATTGTCTGTGTGCAGATGACATGATCCCATATATAGAAAAGTCTAAAGACCCTACAATAAACTGTTAGTGTTGATAAATGATTTTAGTAAAGCTGTGGGATAGAAAATCAACAAGCAAAAATCAGTAGCATTTTTATACTACAATAACAAACTAGCAGAACAAGAAATCAAGAAAACTAGCCCATTTACAATAGTCACCAAAAAATAAAACACCTAGGAATTAAGTTAACCAAGGATGTGAAAAATCTTTACAATGAGAACTAAAAATCACTGACGAAAGAAATTAAAGAGGACACAAAACTGTGGAAAGACATTGCATGCTCTTGGATTGGAAGAAACAACATTTTAAAATGTCTATACTACCCAAAGTGATCTACAGATTCAACACAGTTTCCATCAAAATACAAATGATATTCTTCACAGAAATAGAAGAAACAATACTAACATTCATATGGAATAACAAAAGACCCTGAATAGCCAAAGCAATCCTGAGCAAAAAATAAAATAAAATAAATCCAGAGTCATAACACTACCTAACTTCAAATTATACTACAAAGCTATAGTAACCAAAACAGCATGGTACTGGCATAAAAACAGACACTCAGACCAATGGAACAGAATAAAGAACCCAGAAATCAACCCATGTACTTACAGCCAACTGATCTTCAACAAAGGCACCAAGAAAGAACATACACTGGAAAATACTGCCTCTTCAATTATTGTTGCTAGGAAAACTGGACATCCATAAGTAGAAGAATGAAACTTGACCCATACCTCTTGCCATATACCAAAATCAATTCAAAATGTATTAAGAACTTAAATATAAGACCTAAAGTTATAAAACTCCTAAAAGAAAACATAGGGGAAAAACTTCAGTATGTAGGACTGGGCAAAGACTTTATGAATATGACCCCAAAAGCACAGGCAACAAAATGAAAAATAAACAAATGGGATTATACCAAACTGAAAAGCCTCTGCACAGCAAAAGAAACAACTAACAGAGTGAAAAGACAACCTAAAGAGTGGGAGAAAATATTTGCAGACTATTCCTCCCACAAAGGATTAATAGCCAGACTATACAAGGAAATTAACAACTTAACAGTAATAAAACATATAACATGATTTAAAAATGGGCAAAAGGGCTGAATAGGCATTTCTCAAAGGAAGATATATGAATGGCCAACAGACACATGAAAAAATGCTCAACATCACTCAGCATCAGGGAAACGCAAATCAAAACCACATTGAGATATCATCTAACCCCAATTAGACTGGCTATTATCAAAAAGACAGAATAACAAATGTTGGAAAGGATGTGGAGAAAGGGGAAATCTTCTACACTGTTGGTGGGACTGTAAATTGGTACAGCCATTATGGAAAATAGTATGGAGGTGCCTCAAACAACTGCAAATATAACTACCATATGATTCAGCAATCCCACTGCTGGGTATATACCCAAAGGAATGGAAATCATCATGTCAAAGGGATACCTGCACTCCCTTGTCTATTGCAGTTCTATTTACAATAGCCAAGAGTTGGAACCAACCTAAATGTCCATCATCAGATGAGTGGATAAAGAAAATATGATATATTTATAACAGTGGAATATTACTCTGTCATTAAAGAAGAATGAAATACTACCATTTGCAGCAACATGGAAGAACTTAAATAAAATTGTTAAGTGAAATAAGCCAGGCACAAAAAGAGAAATACCACATGTCCTCACTTATAAGTTGGAGCTAATATAATAAAATAAACAAATAAATAAAAAATGAAAGAAATATACAATCACAATAATATGTTGTACTTTCAAAAGAAGAAAACAGAACTGAGGTTACCAGAGGTGGGGAAGGGGGAGGTGTAGGGGGGAAAAAGAGAAATTGGTAAAGGACTACAAAAATCAATTACATTATATAATGTTGAATATGCTAATTATCCTGATTTGAACATCACATCCTGCACACAGGTATTGATATTGAATGCTGTACCTCACAGATATGTACAATCGAATATGTTCCAACGAAAAATAAATTTTTAAAAAAATAAACTGAGGCACAATAAAATTTTAGAGTTTAAAAATATATATATGACTACTAAATGCAGTTTAGAATGTCTTTGTGGTTTGCTGTGTCATAAGAATTGGGTCAATGAGGGATGCATAGTCAAAACTGTGTGTTTTAAAGCCAAGTTGAAATAATTCTTTTCTTTATGTGGATGTCATTAACTTAGCATAAAGTTAGGCCCATTTCTTTTTGTTTGCTTTCTATTTTTTAGTGATATTTTTCCTTTTTGATCTGAAGTCAAACTACATAACAATGTATATTTAAAGAAGTTTCAAGGTCATCTCAGTTCCCTCCACCCCACCTCCTCCCCCTATAGATAACCATCTTTAAAAAAAAATTCTCCAACCAGAGATTTGCCACAATTATTTGGTTTGCTGAGAAGGATTTGAAATGATGTATTTATAATAATTGATAAATTAATATCAAAGTGTTTTACTTTATTTTTAAAAACTTAAATGTATTGCTTTTACTGAAAACATTGATACTTTTACTTTTTTCCTAGACCTGTTTTTTTCTGCCTTGAAAAACCTAGAGAACATCTTGCAGTTAAAATGTCACAGTGACACACCTGTTATAAAACTCAAAAAATGTACTTATATTTTAAGGAATTTATTTTTTAGTTGAAATGTATTGATTGTACCTACTTATTGTGTACAGAGTTATATTTCAATGCTTATATACAGTGTGTAATGGTCAAATCGGGGGAGTTAGCGCATTAATCATTGTAAAATTTTATCATTTCTTTGTGATGAGAATCTTTGAGTTCCTCTCTTCTAGCCATTTGGGAACACACAATAAACTATTGTTAATTTTTTTAAAAAAAGAATTAAACGTGACTGTGGGGTGGTTACTTGCACAATTTAACTTTACTAATTTTACCATGCAGTGACATTGGAACCTGTAATTTGGACATGCTGCCACAAGGTGGCAGTGGTATTTCAGTTACTCAGTCTGAATAAGAGGACTGGACATAGGTTTCTCAAATGGAAACAGGCAGAAAATCCCCTAAAAAACTCGAAATTCAGAATTCCAGAGTTCTTCTTTCCCATTACCACCATGAGATTCTGGAAACCTATATTTTAATGAGTGTCTCAGATGATTTTCATGAATAAATCATCCTGATAAATTTCAGGGCCAGTTTTTCATGAGATTTCAAGGAAAAAGTCTTTGCTTGGCTGTGTGAAATTGCCCTGAGCTCCTTATCTCTCATTGGCAGGAGTGTTCAGCTTCAGTCACAGGTTGCCTACTTCCTTGTACTCTGGGTAATGGAGATAATTAAAGAAAAATCCTTAGTCTGTCTTTTTCCATTCCCCTGTGATCTCTGCTTCTTGTCTTAGGACACACCTGATTAGAAAGAGAAAGTAATAACAATGTGTCCAGGCATCTTCCCAGAGGTAAAAACCACCTGAGTATCCCATGGTTTTATTACCCAAAATCAGAAGAAAAAATTATATTTTCTCATTTTCTTGTTTTTGTTTTACTATCTCCTATTAGACTTTCGCAGAGAAAATTATCAGCCACATATGATTGTTGTTCAATAATTGTTTTTATTTCAAATATTAGTAATAATAAAAAATATTCATGGAGGGCTTACTCTGTGCTAGATTCTGTTCTAAACACTTTACATGTGCTACTGATTTATATATTTTACCTATACTCATATATAGATACAGATGTAGATATAGATATATAGTAAAAAGACTTACTAAGCACTATTCCAAGCACTTACCAAATGTTCATTTATTTAATTTAATTTTTGTGATGATCTTATGAGGTGGTGGTTATGATTTTTTAATAAAAAAAAGTAAACCCAGAGAGTTTAAGTAAATTGCCCCAGGTCACAATAATAGTCAGCAAAATCAAGCTCCAAACCCATGCCATCTAGCTCCAAAGCCATGCTCTTAACTACTTTAATATAATGCCTTTGATCTGTTATTCATACTTTGAAGGGTTTCACATTATAAAGTGCTCAGATATGTAATTCACTGTTAGTTTCTTAAAGAGCATATCAGTCAGGAAAGGCTAGTTTTTGCTGCTGTAAAAGACAACCCAAAATCTCCATGCTTTGAAAGATCAGAGGTTTATTTCATGCTCACACTGCACATCCATCTCAGGTTGGTGGGTGTCTTGGATGCACATCATTCTCATATAAAGACGTAAGCTGAAGAATTTTCATGACCTGGAATACCACAGACAAGGAAGAGAATATGGAAAATCATATGCTAGCTCATAAAGACTCCCACCAAATGTCATGCATCACTTTCACACTCTTCTCATTTCCTAGAGCAAGTTACACAGCCACATCTAACCTCACTGGTAATGAAGTGCAAAGCTACCATACAGCTGGAAGGAGAAAATCCACAATGCTGCAGAACAACATTAATGACTTCCACAAAGAGCTCATCTTCCTTACACAAACTAAAATAACTTTAACACATTTTAATACTGGCTTTGAAAACATATTACAAAAGATTAGGTAATGTAAAATCAAAAATAATACTCTCTTAGAACTTTACATAATATAATTTATATTTCTGATGCTAACAATTTTAAATCTATAGGTTTCTATAGATTTTTTGTACTATCTATTTACTGTTAATCAACACTTAGTTTTAGATCACTTTATAGCTTTATTTTTTCCTTTTTTCCTTTCTCTTCTTTCCTCCATATTCTCCTAGTCACTATGTAATCTAATTGAGGGAAGTTTGCTGTAAATATTAGCTATACAAAGAAAACCCCTCAATGCCAATTGATTTGGGGGGAGAGTATGAAAGATTAGTTCTAACTCTAAATTTTATTTAAATTATTTTAATGTGTATATTCTCTTTAAAGGAAAGAGAAAATGAATCAACACAATAGTATTTATAAGGAAAAAATAAGGAACAACAAGCCTACTCGACATGTTCACTTGGATATTTGATGGCATCTTCACCAGGAATGGCTTATACAACACTTCATAGCGTCTCATCCTCTCCTACCTGCCCCTGCAGGAATCATCGCTGTGTAGGTTCCAACCCACCTAAAATAGGTACAAAATGATGGTGATTACCTCTTTCCCTCACCAGATATCTCTCACCTCCCACCCAAGGACTTCGCCTTCAACATCTGGGAAAGACACTGAGGAGACTCTTTGGTGTCACGCTTGTAAAATCCAGAGGTTTGGAGAAGTTAATGTCTTGCGGGGTAAGCCTTTAACCAAAGAGAGATGAAAGTCTGTGGATATATTCTTCCCCTTTTCTCCATGGATGGACTTTTCTGAGACAGTCCTGAGAAAGTTAGCTCCTTCGGGAATTGTCCCATGGAATCGAGCACGTAGTTGTACTTAGCAGTGGTCAACTCAATAAGACATCTCCATTTGAGCTCTCCACGCTGCTTCACACCCTTCGCCCTCACTCTTGCTAAGAAAGAAGTACTACATGAGCCCTTCACCTTCGCCAGATAACCCAGACCAAAATAGCATCTCAATTTCTTTAAATAACATGTTCATTGAGCTATAATTCACATATGATAAAATTTACCCTTTTAAAGTGTACAATTAAGTGGGTTTTAGTATATTTATGGAGTTGTGAAACAATAACCACTATCCAATTTCAAAACATTTTCCTCACCCCAAAAAGAAAACTCATAACCACTAAAAGTCACTCCCCATTTGCAACCACTAAACTATGTTCTGTTTTTATGGACTTGCCCATTCTGGACATTTCACATAAATGGAATCATACGTATGTGTCCTTTTGTGTCTGGCTTCTTTCTCCCAGAACAGCATTTTCAAGTTTCATCCATGAGGCAGCATGGGTCTATACCTCATTCCTTTTTATTGCCAGATAGCATTCTGTTGTATGGACATATCACATTTTGCTAATCCATTCATTAGTCAAGGAACATTTAAATTGGTTCTAATTCTTGGCCATTATGAATAATGGCACTGTGAACATTCATGGAAAAATGATCTTTGACATATCAAATATATGACATTCATCACGTTTCTCAAATTCATTGCATTTCTCCATTCCCACCACTGTCACCTAGTCAAGCCATCATCTCTACCCTGCACTACTGCCACTACCTCCTCACTGATTTCCCTTTTCCTACTTTTACTCCCCCTCCACAGAATTTTTCCTAAACACAAGCTAATATGACCTTTTCAAAAAAAACTGTGGTTTACTCTAGTTAAAAAATATTCAGTAAAAATAAATACATAAATAAATGTAAGTGTCAACTTCACTAGATTAAGGAATACATAGAAACCTGGTAAAGCATTGTTTTGGGGTGTGTCTATGAGGTTGTTTCCAGAAGAGATTAGCATGTAAATCTAGGTGAACTGGGTAGGAAAGATCTGCCCTCAATATAGGCAGACACCATCCAATCCACTGGAGGCCCAGAGGAAAAAAATAAATACGATAAAGTTCTTCTTCTGGATGTTAAAGTTAAAAAAAATGAAAGGCCTTTAGCTTTCAGTGACTTCCTATTGCTCTTAGGAAAACAAAAACTCAAGTCTTACCATGGTCCGGTTACTGTCTAAATTCCCAACCTCACTTCATACTACTCTTCCTTCCTACCTTCTAGCCACAATTGTCTCCTTCTTCACGGTTCTTTACTGTTCCTCTTCCACACTAAAGTTTCCTGAATGTAGGCACCTTGCCTGTCTTGTTCATTGTATTTCCAGCATCTCACATTGTGCCTGACTGATAACATAGTTGGAACTCAGTATCTCTTCTTCTCTTGAACAAATGAATGAGTTGGTTGTCAAGGTGTGTCATGAAGTATACGTATGGTTTCAATAGGTGGAGAAAAAAAGATTTTTATGAAGAAGGAACACAAAGGCAAACACAGAGAAGAAATGTCTGGGTTTGTGTGTGGGGATTGGCAAGTTGGAGGACTGAGCAAAGATAGGGAAGTTAAGGGGAAATTTCTAGCAAGTGAGTGCCAGGGTTAAAGAACAGATGGATTTGCATGCAGAACACATGTGAGACACAAAGAGCAGTTACTAAAGGATGTAGTTGAGGAAACGATGTGATTAGAACTGGCTTACTGTGAACTATGGATTGTAGGGAAAAGAAATGGAGGGAGGGACATCTACTAGTATTCTATTACAATCATCAGTTCAAGATATAATGGAGAATCTGAGTAAAGCTGGTGGCCATAAAAATGGGAATAAGAAGACAGATTTGAATGAAATCATGAAAGAAGAATGTACAGAACTTATTTAGCAATGAATAAGATGTCAGACATGAAAGAGAGAAAGAAATCCAAAGAATTGTTCCTGGTACCTGAGTAAAAGGTGCTTGTGATGGCAATAGAGAAATTAGGAAAAGGATTTTAATGCTGAGAGGTGACTTGTGCCAAAAAGATTATAAGTAAACATTTGGAAATGAAGAAAAACAGCTTAGAAGAAAATAAGCTAAATATAATGATCAGGTCTTCATCTTCCTTGAGATAATACTTCAAGCATTGTTGGTAGCTAAGACCCACCAGATAAAACAAAAGGCTGAAAAAACAACACAGGGGATACCTATTTTTAGGGAGATAAGGAACACGAGAAGTCAGAGGAGTCATTAAACAAGAGTCAGAGAGTATCAGCAGAGTCAAGACAGTGGAACCAAAGAAGCCATAAAGAGCAGGAATGTTCAAGGTTGGAATAGTTAGTCATCAATAGTGTCTAATGCCACAGCAGAGTCGAGGAGGATGTATACTGCGATAACTTCACTGAATTTGGCAAGAATAGTTTAGTTTTGGTCTTTGAGGGGGAAAAAAAATCAGTGAAAGAAAGAAGGGAGAATCATACTGTGAGTGATTAAGAATTGCAACACTGACAAAAAGAAAGAACTAATAAATGTAGACTTTCCTCCACAGATGTTTATCAAGGGAGGGAAGAGAAAATATAGCTCAAAGAGTAAAAACATCAAGGAGTAGATTCTGTCATTTGGGTTTTTCTTAATAACATAAGAAATTTTGAATGTTACAGCTGAAGAAACACACCAGTCCAACTCTCTCTTCATTTTATACACAAGGGAAGTGAGATTTAGAAGAAAAAAAAAAGTAAAGCATCCCATGTTCCATGGTCAGTGTTGACTTGAGACCTTGTTCATTACAGACATGAATCAAACTAACTGCTCAGGAAAAAACAAGATGGATTCCTTTTCTGCACCTTACCTGATGTATTGGATGGATTCCAAGTTGGCCCTATGATCCCTGCATCTTGTGTTTCACACCCTTGAGAAATACTCTCCTCTAAGTGTGTGTGGGATCTATAACTTGCTTCCAATGAGCAGAATACGGTGAAGGTGGCAGGATGTCACTTCTGTGATTGCATTTTATACAACTGTAGCATCTGTCTTTCTGAGAAACTCTCTTCCTTGCTGGTTTTGATAAAGCAAGAAACCACACTGCAGAGACCTATATGACAGGGAATTCGAGCCGGCATTCAACTAGCAGCCAACAAAAAAAGAAAAACAATTGAGGCCCTCAGTCTAAAAGGCTACAAGAAATTGAATTCCACCAACAATCATGTGAACCTGGAAGTGGATTCTTCCCCACTCAAGCCTTAAGATGAGACTGGAACCTCAGCAGATACCCTGGCTGCAGCCTTCAGAGGAAACCCTGAAGGAGAGAACCCAGTAAAATTGTGCCTATAATCTTGACCCCACAAAAAATGAGAAAATAAGTGGGTGCTGTTTTAAACCATAAGTTTGTGGTAGTACTGTCACAAAGCAATAGAAAACATATAGCATGCACACAGACACAGACACACACACACACACACACACACACGCAAATCCATTCACATTTCTCCATGTGACACCAGACACCAAAATAAGGTCTTCTCTCCCTATCCTCTCTGCTTTAACCTTGAGGTAAATTGCTTTTCTGCTTACTGCTTAGCACAAGGAAGAAGAGGTACAGACCAGCTCACCCAGCTGCTCCTAAATAACTGTCCTCACCATTGCACCAGACTATCAAAATTCACCCCACCTGTCTCAGAAGTCCTGCACATGCCCAGTTCTGTCTGTTTTCTGTCCTTAAGGGATTTTATATTTCCTCTCTCTTCTGATGGCAATCTTTTTCTTTTTCTGGGATTATGATTTATTCTTTTTTAAAAAAAATTATCTTTTCTATTATTTTTAAGGATGTGGAGAGGGAGTGAGAGGTAGGTGCCTGTGTTCAGTCTGTCATTTTGACACAATATCCTTTCCAGGGTAATTTTCACAATATTATGCTGCCTCCCCAAAAATCTACCTATAGTCATTTCTCCTGGAACAAAAGTCTGGCAGCAACTTTTTATAATGGTTCTTATAAGTACTATGCACTACAAATTATATTTATGAAGAATATTTAATGATACTGCCAAATGTTTATACCATAATGATAAGTTATAAGACAATATGAAAATTATATAGGAAGCCTTCGTCCTCCTTGACGTAAAACGTTAAACCATGTCAAATAATGATACCCACAAGAAAATAGAAAAGGGCTGAGAACAGACCTTGGGAAAGCCCCACGAGTTTGAGAGAGACAAAGTAGAGAGGGAACACTATAAACAGAGAGAGAGAGGCACAAAGCAAGACTGTGGGAGTCCTGAGAGGCGCCCTGGGGTAGGACATACAAGTGAGCTGATTCTTAAAGGTGACTAAGAAGGGACCTAGAGAAGTGAGCAAAGAAATAACAGACCAAAGGATCCATGAGGAAAAGGAAGGAAATGAGGAAATCTCCAAAGTTTAGGCTTGCAGACACCAATATCACAGAGTCCGGCACACAGAAGGGCTCAATAAGCATTTTAAATTCATTAGCAAATTGGTGCTAATTAACACTAATCAATATTGTAGCATTTTTATAGCAGCCAGACATGTAATGTATGTGAACTTTCTTAGGAGCGTTGTCCTGAAGCCTACGCTGGTCTCTGCTGCCCTCTATAGACAGTCACCATCACCCACACCGCTCAGAGCAGCCAGGCACTAGGCAGCCTCCAACTGATGAGTCACATGTATGAGTCTTCTAACTTTGAAGCCATCCCTGCTCTCTGTTCCCAATATCTTCATAGGGATAATACAGACTGAGGCCAACAGAGTGGTACCAGGAAATGGTAATCTTCAAAAAGCAATTGAGAAATGCTAATTAAATACCTTTAATTTAACTCAGTTATGTTTCTGAGTCCCTGAGTTCACCTGTCAGAGCAGAAATTGTCCTAGAGCAATTACACTGATGATGCCTTTTGCTACACCTTCATCCTGTATGGCTCCATTCCTTGGTTTTATCAGTGAGGAACAAGGCATAGGCTTTAGGTAGGAACTGAGAGATGCCTATTGGCTCAGCCTAGTCCAAGAATATCTGTTTCCCTGGTTTCCCAAGCAGAGAAAGAAACTGATTATTTTTTAACTTTAAAAAAAAAAAACAGGTTATGAGAGCTCCTAAATGTCATAAAACAGAGGGTCCTAGATATCCTTACAGTGATTTTGGTCTTTCAATTCTACACATTCTTTTATACACAAATCAGTAGAACACTCTTTTGTTAGTGCACAGCAGCTATAATAAAAAAATCAGTATTTTTTCTATACTAGGCTTGTTGTCCTCTATAAAACTGTTTGACAGTCAGAAAAATTTGGAAGGACTTTAAAGTCATCAGTGAACAAGTAAAGATCATATCTAAAGAACCATTAAAATATTTTAATGAAAAGTTTTAGTGTTATGATTCAAGAGAAAAACAATCATGAAATATATTTTTGTACCGTCACTAAATACTTATTCAGCATTCTTTATTTACAAAGTGCTTTTCTAGTCACTATTGAGAATGTAAAGATCAAAAGACATAGCCACAGTCTTTTAAATTTGTTGGGGCGGGGTGGGAAAATGGATATGAGTTCTGCTAGAACTGAGAACACCGAGTGCTGTTAGAAAGTCCAGTCACTGGTCTGGTTGAGAGTGAAGTGGGTGGGAGTCGGGCTGGAGACTTGAGGTTCATGGAAACAGGTTGGAGAAGCAGTGGTGGAGAATGCCATGAGAATAATCACAACACAAGTAAAACAAAATAAAAGACTGCTTCAGTAATGCAGGGAAGAAGGCGCAACCGTGAGTAAGGTCATAAGCACTGAAAAGCTTCATCTCTGAGATAACACTGATTGTGGGATGAATGAGCCCACAGAGGAACAAAGTATCACAGTTAAGCCTAGAGAACCAAGCAGCATTCCCAGGTCAAGCAGAAAACCGAGACTTCTCACCAATAAAATCACACTCATTTTTAACTAGTCCCAGGCAAGTTGCTCAAATGTTTTTCAGATACAGATTATTTTCATCTTTTCTTTTCTGACTACTCTTACAGTACAGGTAGAAAATAGAACTATTCTCACACAAAGAGTCTGAGTGTTGGATTAATATTTTAAAACCCTTTGAGACATCTCCTAAAAACCTATTAAATTCAGATTATTCCCTTAAGCAAGGATATAGAAACTCTTAATATCACTATTTCAAAAGGTAGAAAGAAAAGTGGTCGCTAGAAGTAAAAAACCTAAAATTGAGATCATACTATAAAAATTTTTCCTCTGAACACAAGTACCTTCCACTGCATCTGGAACATCAGTAGAGTGCCCACACACCCAAGAAGGGCTGTTCTGACAGATTGGATATTACTGATCTTATAATTACTACCAATAACAATAAGAACAAAAATTATTTTGAATACTTAATATGTCCGGCACTCTTCTAAGTGCTTAACATGCATTATTTCTTCTAATATTTGCAAAATCCCTGTGAGGAACCTACTATTAGTATTCCCACATTACAGTTCAGGGCAATAAGGCACAGAGAGGTGCAGTAATTTGTCCAGGCTCACACAGCACTTAAGTGTCAGAGGAAATAGTTGAACCCAGGCAGTCTGAGTGAATGATAAGAATAAGTGATGGAATAATCAAGAGTCTAATTAAATAATATTTTAGAACAAACAGAAGGTTAAAGCTTGAATCGGATCATGTGATTCTGTAAGTACTTTGCTATTATGATTTTATTGCACTTTTTAGCAGTAAACCGTCTTTCAGAAAGAAGTAGAAGATAGTGATTGCTGAGTCCCTAAGGCTGGGTCCTACTGACAAAACAAGGAGTTCAGGACAGCAAGAGGTGCTGGACTACTTCAAAAAGCCAACTTAAATTGGCTAACAATTCTGTCTAGATAAAACTGAATTGGCAGGCAAGCATACAGGCAAAAGGAAGATAGCCTTTCTTTATTGTGCCATTTCCACAGTAAAAGTACTCATTTAATATTGTGAATTACTAGTAATGCCACCACCATCAGAAAAGCAAAACTGCACAACTCCCACTTGGGCCAATTTGGCACTATCTAGCAGAATTACATATGCATTTACTTTTGACTCAAATTTCCTCTAACCATCTGTTCCAAAGATGCAATGACAAAAATTTGAAATTGTATATGCAGAAAATGATTTAGTGCATCATTATTCGTAAAGGTAAAAATATGAGACAATCTGCATATTCATCAGTAATACACTGGTAGAATAAACTGTGATACATCCAGACAATGGGGTGGCAGGTAACTGTGAGCTGAATGGGGGAAGCTCTCTATGTACTTATAGAGAGTTTTATCCAACAAATATTTATCCATATTTGCTTACAATTTTTAAAGAAACAGCAGAAAGATAACTCGAAAACTCAAAATAGTTACCAATAGGGGAAAGGAGAGCAGGATGAAAGGTGTAGGATATGCTTTCTTTTCCTGTTTGACTTTGTAATCGTGTAAATATTTTAATAAGTTTTAAAAATCAAAAGGAAAAGGCAATCTGAAAATAGAAAACAATGTGAAAAAAGTGAATATAACTAAAAGTCAAGTTGGTGGCATCATAATTCAGAATTATTTCAAACAATTCTAAAACAGAATTTTGGATATGCATCCTAAAGGTATAATATCCTAGGATGAAAAGGAATATAAAGAAACCTCAAATTGTATTTGGAAGTCTTATTGTTCATGGTAATACTTGTTTTGTTATTTTGAAATTACCATTGGTATGTATTATAAGATAATGCAAATAAAAAACTAAGATTTTCAGCTTAAGAAGGGGGAAAATAGAAGTAAAACCCCTTAAATATGAATTAGAAATATTAGGAGGGATTTATTATTTAGTTTTTTCTTTCAAAATATACAGCCTGGCTCTGTCTATTAAAAATGGCTGCAAAGACAGACCAGTATCATTGAGGATACATAACATCCAGATTGTGTGCTCTTGACACCGTTTTGTATCGAAAGGAAAGAGCTTCTTAGGGAAATGACCGGTTCCAGGTCTGGAGCAAGAAATGCACAAAACAATCCTGAGCCACCTGTGCCTGAAAGCAAGCCAGCTGTCAAAGACCACTGGGGTAACAGCAAAAGGACAGAAGGTAACCTGCAAGCATTCCCACCGGCCAAAGTTGGGATAATATGAACACAAAAATAAAAATGGCAATGGATTGAAGAAAGTCAAAGTTTTTAAATTTTTCATGAATGTTAAATGCACTGGTCACATTTGGAGGTTGCTAGAGCACCAAATCATTTCATGAGTAGTTGATAAATAAAGGGACAGACTAAGCATTTATCTTCCCTATCCTATATAAACTCTATTTAAAGAGTGCATGCATAGTTGATGAGTGAACGTTATTCTTCATAGAACAACTTCAGCTAATAAAGCACAAGGAATGGGAGAAACAGAAAATTCCCCTTCACAATACCTAATGAAATATGGACTCTAGCAATGATCATCAATGAATGCTAAAACTACTAGGCAAAAAGTTGATGGTGAACTGTACAGGGTGTCCAAAAAGCCTGGAAGAACAGATACTATTTTAGAATGTATTGTAAGGTAGCATCACTAAAACATTTACCATGTACTTGCCTTCAATTTGAGACTCAGTGGCTTCCCTAACAGGTGGATCAAACAAACAGATCTCGGACCCACTAATTGACCGCAGCATCACTACAAGAAAATCAACCTGTGCCTCCTGACGCTTGGTGTGATAGAATGGGAGTACACAGCATTACCTTGGGGGTAGGGGGGTACAAGGACAGGAAGAAAGAAAGAAGAAAGGAGAAGGGAAGAAAGGTGAAGGGAAAAAAAGAACAACCTGAATCTAATCAAGCCCCTAGAGCAGGATTTCTCAACCTAGAACTATTAACATCTTTGAGCCAGATTCTCCTTTGCGTGGGGGCCGTCCTGTGCATTGCAGGCTGTTTATTTAGCAGAATCCTCAGCCCCTCCCTGCCAGTTGCTGGTAGTACAACCCCCTTCAAGACAATCAAAACTGTCTCCAGACATTACCTAATGCCTAAAGGGGTCAAAATCATCCCATTTTAGAACCACTATTTTAGATCTAACTACCATTTTAGAGCAAATACAGGACATATAACAACACTAAATTGAAACATGAGAAGTAATCAGCTAAATCTAGCAATCAGCTAAATTTAGAATGGGTTATCACCACACCACTTCCCATCAGCAATAGAGCCCTTTTGCCATCTGACTGGTTAATGATCCAGAATTCCCTCTTGAGTATTTGCTTCCTAGGTCTATTTTGTGTCCCAAATGTCCACATTAGTGTTATCCCAGAATCTGTAAATGAGATAAAGTTTGAGTGCAAGTAGTTCATTTGAGAAGAATTAACTCTCAGAAAGTTGAGGAAGCTAGGGTTGTCATACACAAATGCCCTGGTATCACTGATCGTGAACCATTCCCTGGCATGTTCCTTTCTTGGAACTCCCAGCCTGCCCCATGCAGGCACTCAAGGAGAAAGCACTCAGTCACAGAGATGACAGACGCTGGCAGTTGGACTGGACCCATGCTGGAGAGAGATATGGGATCATCTGCTATTTAAGATAAAATTATATTTGACATTTGTTTTAAAATACTTAAGCAAAGAAAAAAGTGAAGGAAGAGAGGCAAAAAACAGAGGCAAATGTTGATAATTATTAAAACTGGGATGGGCCCAAGAGTCTGTATAGTATTAGTGTTTCTCTGGTTTTGTGTAAACTTAAAAACTTTTCAGAATAAAATTTAATTAAAAAAAAGCACTACCTATCATTATATTTATTATTACAAGAACCATTAACTTCTGAGAGTTCTATCTCTTTTCTCTCATTTGCCCTAAATAGAGTTCACAAATATTCATTAGCTTATTCTCCTCACCATCAATAAAATAATAAATTAAAATTACATAATTCCACATTTTTATGCTGTACACAGGATTGGAATGTGATTGAAATAAGTATTTTTATCATGGATAAACCTAAATGTATATCTCCTATGAAAATATTTAGACTAAGAGAAATGTAAATAAAGTTTACTAAAAAAATTAGAAAGATGTACACTTATGTTTGTAACTTAGAAGAAAATAACAAGACAGCTCAGAAGTAAATTTAGAATATTAGGCAACAAAAGGAGAACTCTGTAACTTATTAATTTTGAAATATCCTTACCTTCTCTTTGAAAGACTGAGGCAAAATGGTAATCTTCTGACATGAATGGGCAGTAAAACCACTGTGTCAGAGAACAGGGAGCCAATCGGTGGGCTGTCTTACATAGAGTGTGAGAAATGCAAATCGATAGCTTTTACTATTACATAGGTTATATTTTCTTAAAATAAATTCACTACTAGCAAAAAATAATGAACCCTAAAAGAAGTCTTCATAAAGTTTAGTAAAGTTTATCTTTCAATGACTTTATTACACAAGTATATGAATAAAAGTTAATCTAATAAATAGTCCCCCAGAGTTATCATAGCCCCTGAATTGTAGAAACTTATCTTACACATTAAAATTTTCACTACTTTTAGTGAAAATTTCAACAGGAACTTAGACATAATAGAGTGACATGGTGTTTGTAACATTTTAATAAAGGGGAAAGATTTTTCATTTCATTTTCCAACACCCCCAGAAACACTTTTCTGTATGTTGTCTCATAATAGAAAAACTAATTAAGCGATTGACAACAAGACAACAGGTTATGCTTTTTGTGTATTTTGCGTATACTCGTCAAGTCATTCATTCACTTTCAAAATACTAGTCGAAGAAATAGTGCAATCTTATCCTTTTATTTCAAGGGAGTATAAAACTTCTAAAACATCTTTCCATGTATTTCCTTTCATTTCAAGGAATAAACCATCACATCTGTTCAACCAGAAAGCCAAAATTTGTGGGCTCTAAATTACTTTGTAAGAAAAAAGAAAGAAAACCTTTCTTCTTTACTTTTGGTGAAGAAATATCAAATACCAGGGCCAGAAATGATTAAAAATCTTAAGCCTTTTCCACAATATCACCAAGGCATTTAATATCTCTCTGCTTAGAGCCTCTTTTGTCTTCCTACCCATTTTGCAATTGTTCAAACGTATCTTTGTAAAATCCTGCATCGTTATGTTATTTGCCTATACAACAACTCTCATATCTCCCCATTGCTACTTACATTTAAACTTTTAACAAGCTGATAAAGCCCTCCATAATCTGTCCTCCACCAAACTTTCCAACCATATCATCCACTATCCCTCTTCCTTCTATGGAACAGGCAACTAGAATGATCACTGTTTCCCATATGTGCATTGCCACTTATTAGAATGGCTCCTCCTCTGAAACAATCTCTGCCTTTAAGATAGCCTCATTTAACTCATGATTCAGTTAAATGCCACCTCTTCTAAGCAAGTAAACTGACCAACACTTCAGAAGGGATTTTGCCTACCTCTAAATTCCATTAGCTCTTTGAACCACTGTTAGGGTAAATGTACCCCTTATGCTTTTTCTTTACCCTAATTTAGACCACGAGCTCCTTAAAGCAAGGAGTGCAGACATTTTCCTTACACCTACCTAACTACAGGTTTGCCCAGCTCCAGTGAAGGAGGGTTGTACGCCAGGAAGAAAACCACTCACTGGCTCACCCACTCCAGCTAAACTAGATACCTCTGAATGATTACTGCTTGGCTAAGCTAGGGGAGACACGTGGATGAAACTTTGGGAAACTGAGAGAATTATAAATTAACTTACCTAAGAGCAGCAATAACAGGATATGTCATAGAAGAAAGAGCCAGAAGGAAGGGAGGAGGGTTGGAGCAATCATAGCTGAGGAAGGGAACAAAGAGGAAATGGAGGAGAAGGAAGCAGAGTAGGCAGTGAAGAGGTGGAAATGCTGGCAATGAGAAGCCAAGTGGCAATTCCGTGGGAAACTTTCAAGAAGAAGAGAGATGAAATGAGGGACTTCAGGAACATTAGTTGCGAGGCATGCAATATAATCCCTTCCCCTTCATTCTCCATCAAATGCCTTGATGTTGAAATGTGTGGTGTTTTTTAGATGTGACAATTTACAAGACTGGCATTAAGGTTAGCACTGGGTAAGAATAGGGCTGATTCGAGGGAATCCAGTTAGTGTGTTACAGTTAATTCCAGAATCACACTATGTTTATATTTGCATATCATTTTTTGGTTTTGGTACACATGCAGACTCTGCAAAGACTAGATTTTAGAAAAGTTTATAAAAGTTTTGATTCACTCATTCTTTACTATTAATTTTATTATCTTTTTAATATTTTTTTATAAAAGAAACCTCATCAAGTACTATTAAAGAAAGACAATACCTTAACTGCAGGAACAAATTAATATTTGCAGCCAGTGTTCCATCTAATATTCAGAACTCTGAGAAGCAGTATCCCTTTGCAGAATTGGGCCTGGACAAAGTCTATTTCCATCTTGGTGGGTTGTACTTTACACTAGCAAAGGGCATTACTTTTTGACTGAGGGATAAAAAAATGAATAAAATAAGTTCCTCTGTCTCTATTCAGAACCATAATTGAGATTAACAGAAATTTAAGTTGGTGAGTTATTTTCATTATGTGAGGAAAATGGGGACAGACTGTCTGATGTAAATACATTAACTGCACATGTGCGCCCAGGTGTTCCTTGGCTATCTGACTCGTGCCCATGTGTTCCTCGGTTATCTGACTCTAGTAAAAAAGACAACAGCTCTGGGCCGAGCCTGTGGCGCACTTGGTAGAGTGCTGCGCTGGCAGCGCGGCGACGCTCCCGCCGCGGGTTCGGATCCTATATAGGACTGACCGGTGCACTCACTGGCTGAGTGCCGGTCACGAAAAAATGACAAAAAAAAAAAAAGACAACAGCTCTCATCCACTGAGGGCTGAGCTCAGATCCAAATAAAGCATGTCAACCTTGCCAATGGCTCCCAGGATCGTTTTCCAGTTACCTAGCTCACAACCTGCATATGAGGCATCTGTGACCCAGCGTGCACAGCATGCACAGCATATAAGGAGTCTGTGACCCAGCCTGCACAGCATATGAGGGGTCTGTGACCCAGCCTGCACAGCATATGAGGGGTCTGTGACCCAGCCTGCACAGCATATGAGGAGTCTGTGACCCAACCTCCACAAAACGGGTTTGAAGGGTCTGTGACCCAGCCCAACACATTACTATATTAATACATCTGCTAAGAATACTTCAAGGCATGGTGAGCCCCCTACAGAAAACTCTTTTTCATACTTACCACTATCCTCTAAAATTGCTTGTCTCTTTTCCCGTAAAAATTCTATTCTCTTGGAGCCAAATCATCTCATTTAAGTATGGTAGCAGGATGTTGGGGTTGGGGAATGGGTGGAAGAATATGAATATATCAATTATACAAAATTAATTTATATGAGCATCGATCTTTGTTGAAATTTCAGTGACACAAGAAGGGAAGTTTCATTTCAAGGGATCTTTGAGAGTACCATAATCACATCATAAGTACTATCCCAGTAGAATCAACTATGGTAAAGTCAACTCTAAAAATAAACTTGTGGGAGAGAAATCCACATACTCTATTCTCTCCCCCACACTCTGCTTCCAGCAGTAGCTGAATTAGCCCTTTTGAAAACTTGGCTAACAAAGAATGCTGACATTAAAACAGCATACTTGTTACTACACTTTGAAGATTAAAAATCTTGAAACAGAAACTTAGTATAAGACAATAAATTCAAGATCTCACCAAACAGAGTTGAGAATTAATGTGTACCATCACATTTTAGCAAAGACTTTGATTATTTACATAAAGAGTATACTTTCAACATACTTCTCATTATTGTCATCTGAGAGTAAATGCTTTGAAGAAAATAGATACAAAAATGATTTCTTGAGCTGAGTGCGATTGGCAGGCCCAAGATATATATACCACTGGAAACAGTTTAAATAAGTGAAAAGATGTGGACACCAAGGTTGCTTTACCAGCTGTGGCCATTTATTAGCAATCAAAACAGAAAATGTTTACCTCCCTTAAAGAAAGCAAACAGAGAAAGGATATAAACAGGTACCTCTAAAAATTTAGAAAAGCTTGTCCTTGGTCATTCAATATTAAAGGAGATAATTTCTGGATAAAGACAAGCTGGATTCTTAAGAACTATGCATGCAAATAAGGTAATGAAGGCAACCATTCACTAAAAATTGATCTTTGAAACTCAGCCAGTTTGGAAATGCTGCTGCAGGGAACACATGAGCAGAGGACATTCATCTAAGAAGTGCCTCTTTATGATACGTGACCCAAGGTCATCAGAACCCACAGAAGCCTAGCAAGGCCCAGGGCCCCATCACCAGCAGCTAATAAAGTGGTCATCCCACTGAAGATATTACTAGTGATTGATGGATTCAGATCCTCAGTCCAAAAGGATCACAGAAGTATACAGAAACTCTCTGGATTCAGATGACCTGGGGTCATAGTCTTTCTAACTCAAACTTTATTAGCTACTGTTTGTACATCTCTAATATGAAAATAATGATTATTATTTGAAAAGGAGTGTTTGGAGGTTAAATGAGTTAATGAGGATAAAATATGTCTCATAAACAGTAAAGCACAATTTATTGTTGTCAACTGCTCATAGTTAACGCAAACACTCCTACAAGAGTGAGTTCTATAATCTGGTGAATAAAATTCCATTTGTATTATGTATTTAAACTCTAAGGATAAAAGAAATGAATTTTAAAATCTCATATTAGGGCCAACCCTGTGGCTCACTCGGGAGAGTGCTGTGCTGGTAGCACAAAGGACACGGGTTCAGATCCTATATAGGGATGGCCGGTGCGCTCACTGGCTGAGCGTGGTGTGGATGACAGCATGCCAAGGGTTGCAATCCCCTCACCAGTTGGGAAAAAAGAAAAAAAAATCTCATATTAAAGTTATAGGAAATGAGATATGGCATAACCTAAAAAGTCACTTTCTTATAAATTTCTCTAATATTAAATTAAATATAAATTATCCAAAGTTAAGAATTTTAAACATTAAAAATATTAAAATGCATTATAGCTTAAAGAATGAAATTTGGATCAATGGGTAAAATTTTAATAATATTTATAATGCAAATGGCAAAAAACAAAATAAATAAAATTTTTATTGAGTTAAGTAAGCTTTAATAATAGTCTTTATAATGTAAAGAGAGTAAGACTAGAAATGTTCTTTGAGGGCTTTGTTATTTCTCTCAGGTTTTGTTAGTAGAATCACAATGTACAAAATTACACTATGCTCTTGCCAGACAAAGGAGGTAGCACTACAGTGAGATCTTGGAATTGCACCTTAAGAGGAAAATTAATAATCATTAATGTGGTACAGAAAGACAGTGCACTTAAAAGCACATTTATGTGCAAAAAGATAAAAGGAACTTGGGCTGTTGAGTTTAGCTTTTAAAAACAAAGACAAATAACAATAACCTCCAAATATTTGACCAGCCATTATAATTACTCTCAGACAGTAGAATTAGAAATAATTGCAGGCAGCTACAGTCAAATAGATCTCATCTGTTTTCTGAGAATGGTGAATGATACTGAAGAAAAGGATGAACAACTACTGAATGTTGTTGAAGAGATTTTTATATTAAATGGGATGGGGAAAAAAGTTACAATACATCACACACAAGGTCCCTCATAACTCAGATTTCATGATTCTATAACCTTTGTTTCTTTTCAAGCTCAATGTAAAACAAATGCAGTATATATAGCTGAAATGTGGCAACAATTTTACATGGTCCTTGTTTGCATTTTTTTTTACTACCATAGCTCTACAACTGAAAGATAAAATTATGCTTCGGATCCAGAAGGGGGAAAAAATGACTTAGAAAAATTGTCTTCTCACAAACTTAAAATAAGAAAAATTCATAAATCACACACATACACACACACACAGCACATTAACTTTCCTTTCATGAGTTAAAGCAGGAGGACACCTGCAGACTTCCCCTGTTGAGCAGTGTCAGATGACATCCCCATTGCTGATTAAAAATAAATGATACACTGTGCTATGAGAGAAAACAATTATTCCCCAATCCCTCTGTTTCCTTAAAAACAGTAAAACTTTCACTTACTGGGAGGGACAAGTATAGGAATATCACTTTCCCATTCACTCCCTTTGATTACCTAATTGATGAGAGTGGGAGAAAAACACTATGTAGTTTAAGCTCAATTCCTCCTGGGTTTTTTCTTAGTGTGTGTATATATATAGAGAGAGAGAGAGAGAGTACTATTCTCCTTCGCCATGAAGTGTTCTGCCTGTCCCTGTGTGCAGTCGTCCAGTGCTTACTTGTTACTGTGCCATAAGCATTATTTGGGGGTTAAGTGGAGAGAACCATTAGAGTCCAGTTGTGACCAGGCTGCATTTTCTAATTAGATTTATAGGTAAACTGATATTTTTGTTTCAATAACCATTTGCTTGGGGCCTATGTTTATTTTCTGAAATTGGCTCTAAATAATGTGGTGAAGGAAAAAGACATGATTAATTATTTTCTTCCAAAACCTGCACAAGTGTTGCCCAAATGACAGGAATACATCACATTATATGCAAGTTGATGTTGGCATCATCCGAGTAAGCATGTTTATTTGGGCAGCAGAAACAGACACTAAACTCAAAAAAGCAGAAAAGAAGAAATAGACAAATACTAAATTGAAAAAGAAAAAAAATCCTTATCCAACATATAATGAATTTTGTTCTTTATATAAGTAAAATTTAGGTTATGAAAAGTTAAATATGGTAGCTATTGACTAAACTAAGGGAGAAAATTTACTGCAAATTTATTATAACTAGATGGATGAAATACAACTGGTTTTGAAAACTTTGCTGAAATCTTAGCACAAAATGAAATGCTTATGAAAGGGTTCTGCAACAAATGGAAAGAAAATATTGTATTAAAGAAGAGAAAGCAAAGCATGTTACAGGACCTAGTTTCCAAAGCCCTGTAGTTTCAGGTATAACCTAACTTTTAAAATTACAAATAGAAATGTTAAGCTTGCAGTAGACAGAAAACTTTCCCCAGGCTAAAGTCTCTGTTGTAGATAGAGAATTGTAACAGCAAAATTGTTGGCTGAAGGACAGACATCCTTGGTGCAGGTTAACCTAAACTTGCTCTATTGTTATGTAAAAATACTGAGGAAACTGCTGTAGGAAAAGACAGTATTTGCTAAGAACAAGCTTTTGTTGCTTGATCGACTTAACCTTTTGCAAATTGCATTATGGAATGTCACTTTGTTATTTCATCAATGAAGCCCTGCGTTTTTTGTAATGATTAAATCAATTGAATTTTCTTGTGAAATTTCCTTGTCTTTAGAAGAAAAGGGAGAGGCTAACTTAAAATTGGGCAGACACATTCAGTTTTTCTTCTCCTAATGGGGAAATTACTGAAGTGCAGTCTGTCCAGGCCTCAATGCATACATAGTGCTTGAATAATTACATAATTCTTTTTTTTGTCTCCATTACACAGGGAAAAGAAGAGTAACACAAATTAACATCTGACTGCAACATGTGATAAAATGATTTCTGATTGCATATACATTTTACCTATAAAGGCCAGATGCCACAAAGTATTGCACAAAGAATACACATTATATCAAGGTGATGGAGCATTTGGGCTCTGGAGACAGACTGCCTGGGTTGAACCTAAGTTTCCCCCTACTATGTTATATGAGTTTGAACAAGTTATATATCTTCTTAGCATTTTTTTGTTTTTGTCCTTTTTATCTGCTTGATAGTAATAATAATACTGTTATTTCCTAGGTTAGGTTCATAGTGAGGATTAAATTCTTTAATCCACAAAAGCTTTTAGAACAGTGCCAGCTCATGGTAAATTCTAAATAAGTACCAGCTGTCATCACTACTATCAGTTTTATTATAATTATCAGCCTAAACAGTGTGTTGGTGAGTTTTATACCTATATGAGGCAGGGTTTTTTTTAGTTGCTGTAACAGAGACCAAATAAGTGTGACTTCAAAAAGAACTTTATTTTTCTCTCATATAACAGTACAGAGGTAGGCAAGGTTAGTAGACCATTCTACCACCATCAAAACATAGATTCTACATGATGTATAAATCATCTGCATCTAACTTCTGCCACATCTTAACAGACAAGAAAGTTGCCAAGAGGAATACACACCCAAATCTTTTAAGAATTAAATATGGAGTACATATCACTTCTGCTTGTGTTACAATTGATTAGTGCATTAGTCTGTTCTCTTGCTTTTAACTGAATACCTGAAACTAGATAATGTATATAGAAATAAAATTTACTTATTACAGTTTTGGACGCTAAGATGTCCAAGGTCCAGGAAACCCATCTGACAAGGGCCTTCTTCTTGGTGAAAATTCTCTACAGAGTCTCATAGTGACATAGGAAGTCACATCACAAAGACTGGTTGAAAGCACATTTTAAGGTGCTCACTTACTCTCCTTCTAAAGCCACTAGTCCACGCCCACAATAGCCCATTAACCCATTAACCCATTGTGCTCCATGAATGAATTAATCCATTCATGAGAGCATAGTCCTCACAGTCCAATCACTTCTCAAAGGCCCCACCCTTCAACACTGTCACATAGGGAATCAAGCATGAGTTGTGAGGGAAACAAACATTCAGACCATAACAGTTAGTGCTTAGTCATGTGGCCACACTTAGCTGCAAGGGAGGTTGGAAAATGTATTCTTCAGGTTGGCAACCATGTGCCAGCTAACTCTACTGTCACACAAAAAGAGGGGAATGGATATTGACAAACAACTAGAAGTCTGCAATAATTCCCAGGACAGTGCATATGTTATGCAGTCCTCAGAAGATCTAGAATACTGGAATACTGGATATTAATGTACATCCTTTCCCATCTGATAGTTCATTAAAACAGCTATTAGGCCACAATAGTGGATTGCAATAATGTATCTACAATAATGGAGAACAAGTGCTTAAGGGTCAACAGAGGACAAAATGTTTCAAGAAACTTCTGGAAGATGACATAGCGGATGCAGAAGAGGAGAGTAATGTTCAAGTTCATGAGAAGGATACCATCAAGGAGGATGCTAACCTACTTTGTTGAAACATTAGAAGGCTGAGTATGTAATTGAAGACATTCTGTATAATGGAAGATACAAATGTGAGATCTGTTACTGAAAACAGAGAAAATACTTAAAGAACTTAATATGTTTCAACTGAATCCACTACAAACCTCATGAAGACAAAATCCAGCAGCCAAATATCCAACCACCAACCACCAGCAAAGAATTGGAAAGATCTTTTCCAAAGAAATTGAATGACCCTGGAAAAAATATTCTTACATTCTAAGAATTAGTATCACATTCTCACATATTCTAAAATAAAGCTTGCAAGTAAATAAGTCTTGCCCATCTACATGGAGCTCCCAGTCAGTATTCTACTGGCTGCAACAGTCACTTTAGAGAAAACCTGCAATTTGAAAACAGAGAGCTAGGTTTTTTAATAAATAAATAAATAACACCAGAGGGGGTAAAAGGCAAGATAATTCAGGGAAAAAATCAAAACTTTTAAAGTTTTAATATTTGTAATGGTTAATATCATGTGTCAACTAGACTGGGCTAAGGGATGCCCAGATAGCTGGTAAAATATTATTTTGTGAGGATGTTTTCAGAGAAAATTAGCATTTGAGTTGGTAGGCTGAGTAAAGATGATCACTGTCACCAATGCAAGTGGACATCCATCCAATCCATTGAGGTCCTGAATAGAAGAACAGAAAGGTGGATCAACAAAACATATGATTTGGGAAGTGATTAGGTCATAAGTGTGGAGCCCCCGTGTATGAAATTAGTGCCCTTAAAAAAGAGACTCCAGAGAGCTTTTTTTGCCCCTTTCTACCATTTGGGGACACAGTGAGATGGCACTGTCTCTGAACCAGAAAGCAGGTCCTCACCAGACACCAAATCTGCTTGCACCTTGATCTTGGACTTCTTAGCCTCCAGAAACATAAGAAATAAATTTCTGTTGTTTATAAGAGACCCAGTATATGGTATTCTGGTATAGCTGCCCAAACGAATTAAACAGTATCTCAGAAAAATTTAAAGACATTTCATCCATAAAAAACAAAAGAAGGATCTTATAAGTAGGGAACAGCCACAAAATTTTTTAGAAACTCTTAAAAATAAATGATTGCTGAAATCCAAACTTCAGTATAAAAGTTGGAAATATCAACTCAGAAGATTTTCCATATATTAAAACAAAAATATGAAGGGATAGAAAATGTGAAAGAACAAGCCTCCATCATCTCTCACCAGGATCACTGAAAAAGGCTCCTACTGGTTGCCTATTTCTATCCTTGCCTTCCTCTATTCTCAGCACAGCCTCCAGACTATATTAATATTAGTAAGTTAGATTATGTTACTCCTCTGATAAGAACCTTCCTATGGCCTGCCACTTCATTCAAAGGATAAACCTACCAGACCTCTTGATCTGGTCCCCCCACCCCCCGCAAAAAAAGAAAGAAAGAAAATGTGAAAGAAATGATGAGAATACATGAGGCTCTTTTTTACAGATCTAAAATACAGCTAATTAATTTTTGAGAACAGGTAATGATGGGATGCAACTTATAAAAGAAATAATAAGAGAGAATATTCCAGAAATGCAGGAGAGGAAATAATGAAAGAAATAATAGGAAAGAATATTCCAGAATATTCTGATTAAAATGATCCATTGAGTGTCAAAAATGGTGAATAGAGAACTATATCTGGTGTTTTAGTTATCTATTTCTGTATAACAATAGATTTTTTTTTTAAAGTCAGTGGCATAAAACTATGACCACTTTATTATGCTCATAGATTTTGGGGTCATGACTTCAGACACAGCACAGAGAGGATGGCTTGACTTTTTTCCATGGTGTCTGAGTTCTAAGCTCAGAAGACTTGAGTGGCCGGGAGTGACTCAAACAGCAGGAGGATGAAATCATCTGGGGGATTCTCCACTCATGTTTTTGGCCCTTGGGCTGGGATGACCTTAAAGACTGGGCTCAATTCAAGGTTGTCAATCTGATTACCTTCACATGGCTTCTACACTTGGCCTTGGCTTTTTATAACAAAGCAACTAGGCTCTGAGAATTAAACAGAGCTTCCAGAGAGCAAGAGTTCCAAGAGAACCGGGTGGGAGGAGTAAGGTCTTTTATGACCTGGAAGTCACCTAGTGTCAATTCCAGTCAACTTTATTTGTTGAAGCAGTCTTTGACTTTACTTGTGACAGTCACAAGTCCAGATTCAATAGGAAGTGTATTAGTCTGTTTTCTGTCATTTATAGCAGAATAGCTGACGCTGGGTAATTTATAAAGGTGGAGTACAGAAAAAGTCACTGGAAGGATGAAAAAACAGGCAACCCAATGAGATCTCTAATAAAAAGAGACTAAAAAAGTTAAGATATAATGAGGTAAATAGTATAAGAAAATATTGAAAAAATAAAAAGTTAATTTAACGAGTGCAATATAATTGTAGGTTACTACTTGGCACTTGAAAATATGTGTACAGTCTTAATAATATAAACAATAATTATTGATTAGCCAAATAATAGTTAAATAAAAAAATAAGAACAGGTTGATGGGTTATATAAGAGACCAAAGTCTTCATTATCGTGTTTGGGAGTCAATAGATAATCACACAGTTGAAAAATTAAAAATAGCAGCTTACTATATCAATTAAGGATACAGTAGTAACCACTGAAGAAACAATTTAAAATAACTTGACATTGTTGCTTCTGGAGGAACAAGACTGAGGACGAGTGGAGAACAGGATTTTTGCTTTCTATTAAATGTCATCCTATTTAATTGTTTAACTTGAATATTTTAACTAGGTTGAAAGTTTTAATTTTTAAATGTTGATTGTTGTATTTTGATGCTAGTCAAAGATCAAGAGAAGAACAGAAAGGATTGTTACATTATTGGATCTTACAAACCTCAAAGCACACAAATATACTCTCATATATTTATGAATTTAATACATGACAAATGTGGAATCACCAGTCAATAAGAAAAGCAGAATAAATGGTGTTGAGACAACTAGTTAGCAATTTGAAGGAGAAAAAACTCATCACTCTATACCATAAACCATATTAAATTATAAATTGATTTGAAGATAAATAAAAATCTCCAAACCTTAAAAAATCTAGGAGGAAGACTCTTGGCTTCTGATCAAGATAGTGGAATAGATGGTTCCTAGTGTCACTCTCTCCCACAAATCAACCACTTTACAACTATTAAGAAGCAACAAAAGGCCCGAGAGCCATGCCAGAACAGGCAGGAGCCAAATGCCAAAGGACCCCCCAACCCAGGCCAGTCCCTGCCACCCAGAAAGGCCTAAGAGCCATCAGACCCACACACCCCAAGACAGCCAAACCAGAACAGGCAGGTGCCACATGCTGTGGGACCCTCAGCCCAGGCCTGTCCCTGCTGCCCAGAATTGGCAGTCCCTTCAAGATCCATGCCAGAGTGGAATGAGTGGACTGTGATATCCACTGCCATAATGACTAAACACAAAAGGAAAGATACAAGAAATATGAAAAGTCAAGAAAATATGTCACCAACAAAGGAAAATAAGGTCCTCTCCAAGACATGTTATAGTCAAACTGGCAAAACTCAAAGACAAAGAGAGAATCTTAAAAGCTGCAAGAGAGAAGTGTCAAGTCACCTGTAAGAGAGCCTCAATCAAAATAACATCAGACTTTTCATCAAAAACCCTAAAAGCCAGAAAAGAATGGGATGATACATTCAAAATACTAAAGGACAAAAGTTGTCAACTTTTGCCGGGAAGTCTATCTTTCGGAAATGAAGGACAAATAGTATATTTCTCAGACAAACAAAAACTGCAGGAGTTCACTACCACACAAGAAGACTTACAAGAAATTCTCAAGGAAGTACTGGGGTTGGTACCTGAAAAACAACCATCACTGTCATGAATATGCAAGAAAGAACTATACCTACCAGAGAAACAAAAAATGCTAAAAAAAAAAAAAAGAGAAAAAAAATAGTTTATCTACCACCCAAGAAACCAACAAACACAGAAGACAAACAGAAAATCAGAGAGGAACAAAATATACTTAAGACATCTAAACAAAAATCAATAAAATGCTAGGAGTAAGTCAACACCTTTCAATAATAATTCTAAATGTAAAAGGATTAAATTCCCTACTCAAAAGACACAGAGAGACTGACTGTATTAAAAAGATGGACCCAACAATATGCTGCCTTCAACAGACTCATCTCACCTGTAAAGACACACATAGACCAAGAGTGAAAGGATGGAAAAAGATATACCATGCAAATAGAAATGAGAAACAAGCTGGAGTAGCTATTCTTATATCAGATAAACTAGACTTTTATCAAAAACCATAAAAAGAGATTTTTTAAAAAGGCCACTATATAATGATAAAAGGATATATCCATCAAGAAGACATAACAATCATAAATATATATGCACCCAATATTGGAGCAGCCAGATTTATAAAGCAAATACTATTAGACCTAAATAATGAGATAGACACTACTACCAAAATAGTGGGGGATGGCTAAAATCCAAAAGACTCTGAACGATAAATGCTGGCGAGGTTGCAGAGAAAAAGGAACTCTCATACACTGTTGGTGGGACTGCAAAATGGTGCAGCCTCTATGGAAAATGGTATGGAGGTTCCTCAAACAATTGCAGATAGATCTACCATACGACCCAGCTATCCCACTGTTGGGAATATACCCAGAGGAATAGAAATCATCAAGTCGAAGGTATACCTGTTCCCCAATGTTCATCGCAGCACTCTTTACAATAGCCAAGAGTTGGAACCAGCCCAAATGTCCATCATCGGATGAGTGGATACGGAAAATGTGGTATATCTACACAATGGAATACTACACAGCTATAAAAACGAATGAAATACTGCCACTTGCAACAACATGGATGGACCTCGAGAGAATTATATTAAGTGAAACAAGTCAGGCACAGAAAGAAAAATACCACATGTTCTCACTTATTGGTGGGAGCTAAAAATTAATATATAAATTCACACACACACACACACACACACACACACACACACACACAAAACCCGGGGGTGGGGAGAAGATATAACAACCACAATTACTTGAAGTTGATACGACAAGCAAACAGAAAGGACATTGTTGGTGGGGAAGGGGGAGGGAGAAAGGAGGGAGGTTTTGGTGGTGGGGAGCAATAATCAGCCACAATGTATATCGACAAAATAAAATTTAAAAAAAAAGAAAATAGTGGGGGACCTGACCACCCCAAACTCAATATTGGACAGATCATCTAGTCAAAAATCAATAGAAAATACAAGATCTAAACAACAATTTAGACCAATTGGACTTAACAGATATCTACATAACATTCTGACTAAACCTCAGAATATTCATTCTTCTCATCAGCACATGGAACATTCTCCAGGATAGACCACATGTTAGGTCACAAATCAAGTATCAACAAATTCAAAAAAATTGGAATTATTCCATGTATTTTTTCTGATCACAATGGATTAAAATTAGATATCAATAAGAAATAACATAACAAATTTCTTTTATTAAAGAAATTATATATAAGAAATTTACATATTTCTTAATAAATAAGAAGTAAACTCTGGAAACTATACAAACACATGGAAATTAAACAACTTTCTACTTAATAACATATGGGTCCAAAAAGAAATTAAACAGGAAATCAAAAAATTTCTTGAAACTAATGAAAATAATGACACATCATACCAACACCTTTGGGATACTGCAAAAACAGTACTAAGGGGGAAATTTATCGCATTAAATGCTTACTTCAGAAAATGGAAAGATGGCAAGTGAACAACCTAACACTTCATCTCAAAGAACTAGAAAAACAAGAACAATCCAAACCCAAAGTTAGTAGATGGAAAGAAATAATTAACATCAGAGCAGAACTTAATAAAATAGAAACCCAAAAAAATGATACAAAAGATCAATGAAACAATAAGTTGGTTTTCTGAAAAGATAAATAAAACTGACAAACCTTTAGCAATGCTAACCAAGAAAAGAAGAGGGAAGACCCAAATAACAAAAATTAGAAATGAAAAAGTGATATTACAATTGATACCTCAGAAATACAAGGAATCATTAGAGACTTATAAACAACTATACACCATCATCTCTATAGATGCTGAAAAAGCATTTGACAAAATTCAATATTCATTCATGATAAAGACTCTCTACAGGTTAGGTACAGAGGGAAAGTATCTCAACACAATTAAAGCTACATATGATAAGCCCACTGTCAATATCATCCTGAATAGGAACTAGACAAGGATGCCCACTCTCATCACTCCTATTCAACATAGTGTTGGAAGTACTAGCCAGAGTAATCAGCGAAGAGAAGGAAATAAAAGACATCCAGTTGGAAAAGATAAAGTCACAATGTCTCTGTTTGTGGATGATATGATCCTATATATTGAACAGCCTAAAACTTCTACAAAAAACTCTTGGAGAGTTGATAAATGATTTCAGCAAAGTTGCAGGATACAAAATCAACACACAGAAATCAGTAGCATTTCTATTCTCCAATAGTGAACATGTAGAAAGAGAAATCAAGAAAGCTAGCCCATTTACAATAGCCACCAAAAAATATATATATACTTAGGAATAAAGTTAACCAAGGATGTGAAAAATCTCTATGAAGAGAACTACAAACTATGGTTGAGAGAAATTAAAGAGGACACAAGAAGACGGAAAGATATCTCATGCTCTTGGATCAGAAGAATAAACATTGTGAAAATGTCCATACTACCCAAAGTGATCTACAGATTCAATGCAATCCCCATCAAAATTCCAATGACATTTTTCTCTGACATGGAAAAAACTATCTAGACATTTATATGGAATAACAAAAGACCACACATAGCCAAAGCAATTCTGAGCAAAAAAAATAAAGCTGGAGTCATAACACTGACTTTAAACTATACTACAAAGCAATCATAACCAAAACAGCATGGTACTGGCATAAAAACAGACACATGGATCAATGGAACAGAATAGAGAATCCAGAAATCAACCCACACACCTACAGCCATCTGATCTTTGACAAAGGCACCAAGTCTACACACTGGGGAAGAGACTGCCTCTTCATTAAATGGTGCTGGGAAAACCGAATATTCTTATGTAGGAGAATGAAACTAGACTCATACCTCTCACCATATACCAAAATCAACTCAAAATGGATTAAAGAACTAAGTATACATCTGGAAACAATAAAACTCCTTAAAGAAAACATAGGGGAAACACTCCAGGAAGAAGGAGTGGGTACAGACTTCATGAATATGACCCCAAAAGCACAGGCAACCAAAGGAAAAATAAACAAATGGGACTATATCAAACTGAAAACCTTCTGCATGGCAAAAGAAACAATCAACAGAGTGGAAAGACAATGAACAGAGTGGGAGAAAATATTTGCAAAATATACATCTGACAAAGGATTAATATCCAGAATATACAAGGAACACAAAAAACTTTACAGCAAAAAAGAAGTAACCCAATTAAAAAATGGGCAAAGGAGCTGAATAGGCATTTATCAAAGGAAGATATACCGATGGCCAACAGACACATGAAAAAATGCTCAACTTCACTCAGCATCCAGGACATGCAAATCAAAACCACTTTTAGATACCATCTCACTCCAGTTAGGATGGCTAATATCAAAAAAACTGAGAATGATAAATGCTGGCAAGGTTGCAGAGAAAGAGGAACTCTCATACACTGTTGGTGGGACTGCAAAATGGTGCAGCCTCTATGGAAAATGGTATGGAGGTTCCTCAAACAATTACAGATAGATCTACCATATGACCCAGCTATTCCACTGTTGAGAATATACCCAGAAAAATGGAAATTATCATGCCAAAGGGATACCTGTACTCGATGTTTATTGTAGCACTACTTATAATAGCCAAGAGTTGGAACCAGCCCAAACATTTATCATCAGATGAGTGGATAAGGAAACTGTGGTATATCTACACAATGGAATACTGCTCTGCTGTAAAAAAGAATGAAATACTACCATTCGTAACAACATGGATGGACTTAGAGAAAATTATATTAAGTGAAACAAGTCAGGCACAGAAAGAGAAATATCACATGTTCTCACTTATCTGTGGGAGCTAAAAATAAATTAAATAAATAAATATACAAACAAATACATTGTGGGAGGTGTGGAAGAAGACACAACAATCACAACAATACCTTTGAACTTGTTAAGACAAGTGAGCAGCATGATATAGTTGGGGCAGGAGGGGAGAAAGGGAGGGGGGAAAGAGGAATGGGTTAAGGGACATGAAAACAACTACAATGTATATTGAGAAGTTAAAATTTTAAAAAATCTAGAAGGAAATATGAGAGACTAACTTAAAAAGACTTAATACAAAATCAATTGAAAGTTTCAAAAGCAAAATTGGACTTGACTACATAAATACTATACTTCAGAAAACTTATTTTTAAAAAGGCAAAACACAAAGTACGCCAAATGTTCCCAACATGTATGACAGAGGTTTTAAATTTCTTAAGTCCAAAAAAGAGAGAAATGAAATTTCCCAGTAGGAAAACAAGGGCAACAGACAAAAAATGATATATTAAAAACTGAAAAACTGATATATTCAAAAAATGATGTATTGAAAACTAAAAATTATCATTGCACTATTACATATTTATTTCTCAAAAACTGTTTATCAAGAAGCTATGATGTAAAAGGTACCTTGTAGGAAGGATGAGGATTAACTCCACTTTTTGAGGAGTTTACAACATAGATCTGGCATTGAAAATTGTGTTTCTTGGTGGGTAGTTTATTTGGGCAAAGAAGACACATGCCATTGCTTAGGGTGGCCTCTTTTATATATTTAGCAAGTATTTTCCTTTTTTATACGTTCTTAAGTGGTAAAGAACTAAATGGCAGCATCTAGAAAGGATGGGACATTGCCAGATGGCATGTCTTCCCTGTTCCCTGTAACAATCACTAGAAAGAAAACTATCTGCCTCATGCAATTTTGCTCTAAGAAATAAAATGAAGTCTTTATTTCAAACAATTAAATTCATGACGTTTGAAGGCAGACAAATTTTTTTTCTCTCTCTTCCACAACACACAGAACTAACCTGTAGAAAAAAGGACGTTTACCAGTATGAGCTTACAATAGCACTTTTGCCAAATTGGCAGTCCTGATGGCAAGGATGGTTATAGAAGCACCAAGAAACATGAAGGAGAATGCTCACATCATGTTCCATGACATCTACTTCAGAACGATAGAGACACCGTTTTGATCTTCGGCTTGTTTTATTCTTTGTGTCAACAGAGTCCACAACTGGCTTTCCTAAAAACTGCCTCTTCTAAGTCTTACAGTGCTTTTCTAACTAAAACATTCATTTTAATAGTTTGAATAGTTGTTCTTATTTTTAGTATATTAAGATCCCATGAAGAAATTGAGATCATTTTTTCCTTAACTGCTTGTCATCTTTGCTAGTATCTCCTGCTACCCTTCATCTTTGAAGGGAGAAGATCCATAATACATTTTTCTGCCCTTTCTTGGAAAATAGCTTTTTCCAGTACCTTGAGTAACTTAGCTGCATTTTATTTTTCCCTCCTGTTGCATCTTAAATGCAATGATATATGTAAATAAATGTTCAAAAATTAAAACCCAGAGTTAAACTTATTCTTGAGGCATGTAAATAAAAACCCTATACTTTACTCCAGTTAGGAATTTGGTGTGGCTTTAGTGAAGCTAAAAGAAGAAAATATCCACTTGGGCCATGTCGCCTTCACATGTTCACAAATCTCTCTTCTTTAATCAACCACTCCTCACTAAGAACAGGAGAAAGCCTGAAATATTGCTATGATGGTCATTGTCACAAATGGCCAGGAACCATTCTTCACTCTTCTACCTCTGGCCAACTTCTCTTTTCAGCAGGGGGAAAAGGGGGGAAAAAGGTCAAAAGGGAATTTTAGGTAACATTGAACAGAAGACAAGTTTATTGAGCCAGAATAAATTAGGAAGATTGTAAAATTAAAATTGTCATGATGCATACTTGGGAAAGTTCTTGGAAACTTAATAGAAATATGTTAGGTTAGTGCATTCAGAAAATTCTCCATTATTTAGGTATACCTGTGAAAAGAGACAAAATGAAGAAGCTGCTTATTTTATTTTTGTGAGTGAAGAAAATGTTAATTTTTGATGAAGTGGGGTAAAGGCAAAATACCACACTGAAGTTATTTTAATAAGAAAACCATACAGTTTCTTACTTGTGCTGTCTAGCTAACTCTACCTTGAGAAAGAGACTGGCTAAAAAATGGTGGGGACAAGTTTGTGAAGCAGTAAAGGATTATGAATCTGAATTGTAAATTTAAAAGATTGTACTGCATCAGCAAGATCTAGAATTTTGGGGTAGTCCACATAAATGAACTAAATAATCACAAACACACATTGTTCCTCTCTCTGACTTGGTATCTTTTCTACATGGAAAACCTTAGACAGGACACAGGTGAATTCATTCTCTCAGAGGTTTGTAAATTGGCTTGGGCTGTGAAAAATGTGGCTACGCTTTGCTATAATTGTGCTCTGTGGCCCTTAATGCCACCAAAGAGGAACAAGTCCCTCAGAGGGATCTGGACGGATAGAAGGAAGAGGTTCTAGCTGCCACTGCAAAGTGTTTGAGCTCACAGTGTGTCACATGAATCCCTTGTGTGCTGAGCTAATGCAGTCTTGAGCTATCCCAACAGAAATTCAATGCCAAGTTTTGTCTTTTCATCTATACCAAGCCCAGAGATAATTTGGTGAGTGTTACAGTGTTTCATTTTTTTTTTCTAATTAAATTGCTAAGCCTTAATGGTTTACATTTTACAATTAAACATACAGTACTTACATTTTACCGATTACATGTTAGAAAATAAGAAAATATCTTTCCAGGTTCCAAAGTTGAAAAAATTGATTAAATAATTCAACATTTTGACGTAAAGTTAAGCAGTGTTACTTCTTTTTGTGAAATGTACTTATGGTTGAAAAACAATTAATCAGAAGAACCAGATGCTAAACTTTTCATAGGTGGTCCTTGCAATTTGCCCATTTAATTGGTTCACTGTAAGTGCTACCCTCTCAACTGTTTTAAGATTGTAGGTAAGGTTTAACTGTAGATGCTAGCCAAAAAAATCAGATTGAAATGACCAAGAGAGGTATACTGGGTTAAATATACATCCCCCAAATAAATAAATATACAGCCCCAAAATATACATCCAAGTCCTAACCCCCAGTACTCATGAATGTGGCCTTATTTGGAAATAGGTTCTTTGCAGATGTAATTAACTTAAGGATCTTGAGATGAAATCATCCTGGATTTAGGGTGGGCCCTAAAAGAACAGAGACAGGAGAGGAGGCCATGTGAAGACAGAAGCAGAGATAGGAGTTATGCTGCCACAGGCTACAGACCACCTAGAGCTTCCCAAAGCTGAACGAGACAAGGAAGCATTCTCCCCTAGAGCTTTATGAGGGAGTGTGTCCCTGTCCACACTTTGATTTCATACTTCAGGACCCCACAACTGTGAGAGAATAAATTTTTGTTGTTTTAAGCCATTCAGTTTCCAGTAATTTATTACAACAGCCCTAGGAAACTAATATAGAAGCAGCATGGAAATGCAACTTTGAAGAATGGGAGGAAATTAAGCAGGAAAAGGAACTAGAAAAGATGTTTAGGTATGGAAATCCAAGCCATTTCTATTGTCCTATTCATACCAGCAAGTGGTCAAATTCAGACTGGAAAAGTTATTGTGATCTAGTAGGGTGTTCATTGCCAGCCTAAGAAAAACAGATTTTGTTGACCGATACTAGTACCTTACATGTATGTATTGTTTCAAAGTTTACAAAGGCCCCTTGCATATTACCTCATTCAAATCCCACAGCAAACTTATGAATTAAGCAGCAAGGGTATTATTATTTGAATTTTATATGTGCAAACAGATTCACTTCTCATTGTTAAGTAACCTGTTCAAGGTTGCATGAGTAGCTCATGAGTAGCTCTCAAATACATGATGTTTTTACTCCAAATCCAATAATTTTAGTAAGTGATAAGGACCTAAAAATTCTGATTATGAGACATTTTTTGCACAATGGTGCAGAAAATTAATTTGCATAACAGGCTACAATTAGAGAACCCTCTTAGCCAGCTATTTCAATAGTCAGGTACGAAATCATAAGGGCCTAAGTCAAGCTGATGTCAATGCAGGTACATGAGGGCACAGAAGGGAAACATCGATAAGAAAGAGTCAACATATTTTAAACTGTGTGCACTGTGGCTTCTCGAATTTTGTCATATTTTCTTAAATCCTTTCCTATTTGAAATTTTATGTAAACATTAACTGCATTCAGGTATGCTGAAATACATATACTTCTTTCTACTTATCCATTTAGCATAATTTTCCAGGAAATTTGGTATATCTTTTTTCCACAAAAGAACTAGCAACAACTGTTAACCCTAGCTTTGCATCAGGTAGGATTTAACCTATATAAAATCTAACAGAAAGATTCTAGAATTAAAATTGGTTGTATACACACACGCACACACACATACATACATACATACATACATACATACATACATACATACATACATACATACATATTTGGATCAATCACCTACATATTGTGCTTACATGAGCTCAGATCACAAACGTTGAAAGAGCATAAGAAACTGTTATTGGCCTGGAGGCAGAGTAAGGGAGAGAGTAAGCTAAGACAACTCTAAAATTTCAAAACCTACTTTCTTATACAATGACTCTTTAAAATATTGAAATTAGATACACGTTGAAAACTAAAAAAAAAAATTAGTTTAGATAACTAACAGAAAGCCATATTTTAACAAAAAATATTCATGTCTATTTGGGTATATATACCCGAATGGTTTGCTTTAGAGTGTGTTTAACAGGACTCATCCTTCCAGATATTCAGGGAAGCAGGGGGAGAAAACGTTTAGGATGCATTCCAAGTTATATTCCACACTTAGAGGTTTACAATGTATACGAGCATATTAAGGCTAAAATAGAACCTATAGGAGAGAAACCAGCTTAACTTCCGTTCACCCAGTATTGAATTTTTTTCACCTGGAATTTTTTTCAGGGGAAAGAAAAGGGAAGCATTTTTGCTGTTCTTGTTGTTTTTAATTTATTTTTGATAATCCATGGAACTAGGACTCTATATAATATTGTTCTAACATGTTTAGTCAACATGCCATCTGTGAAATAACTATTTTAAGGGCTTAAAAAAAACAATGTTTTTCTTTGAGCAAGTGGTAGTCATTAGGTGCATTATATGAAACAACTCAAATAAATGTCTAGATGTTCCAGCCATATCGACTGAACTGGAGTCATTACTTTTATCAAGAAATATAAAATTATGCATAGAAACTGAGAAAGCAAAAAGATGAAAAAGGAAGAGAAAAATACTGATTTTTAAAAAACTATTTGGAAAATTAGCTTTATCTTTCAATATTATGCAAACAATGTTCTGGGCGAATGACAGCTGAATTCTTAGCACTGATGCATGAAAATATATGAAACAATATTGTGGGAATCTAGATTTCAAGGGAGAGGCAAGGAAGACTGTGAATATTCAGCATCTACTTGCGAACTCTTCAATAGCTGCTGATTTCAGAAGGAAGTGTCATGGCCAGTAGATACAACTATTGCCGTGTTCTCTGATCCATAACTTCCAGAGTCAAAGCCATAAACGTCAGAAGCTGAGTTAGGGAAGAGGATCCCAGCAAGGAATCAGAATGACTGTGCCCATATACTCTACTCTAGCAAAACTGCAAGATTAAGGTTCCATACAAGTTATAGGTTCCATACAAGTTACAAGTCCCTTACAAGTCTGAGAGCAGATTTCCGGAGAAAGTTGTGACTCTGTCAGGGAAGAAAGATAAGGCATGAAGGGAAGAACACATTCCTGGAGTTTGATGTCACCTTCTGTCTAGGGACATCTATATCCTTTCCTTCACTAAAAAGTGTGCCCTCAACAATCACAACAATTCCTTGAACTTGCTAAGACAAGTGAACAGATATGATGTAATGGTGGTGGGGGAAAGTAGGAGGGTGGAAAGAGGAAGAGGTAAAGGGACAAGAAAATCAACTGCAATGTATATTGAGAAGTTAAAATAAAATAAAATGAAATAAAGTGTGCCCTCACGTAAGGACCTTCCTTCTCAACATGCATATTAATTGATTGGAAAATCCTTTTCTCTAACTTTAAGCAGCAATATCTCCTAGCTCATTAAGAAGTTTACTTAATTTTGAAGAGGAAAAAGCATCCCCAGCAAATTATATGAAGCATATTTTTCAAAAAATGGGTAACACCAAGCTAATACACTCATGCACATTTGATATTTCTTAAGGGACTACTCTTTGTTCATGTGACAATTTTATTAGTTTGTTCTTTGTGTGTGTCACTGCCAAGCTATTGTCCATCTAATATTTTATATTATCCACAGTATCCAAAACACACCAACGATTTATGAAGAAATTCATGTAAATGTCTTTCTAGATACAGCAAGTGATCAACAGAAATATATGGAACTTGGTCATGAGACAATCGCCACACAAATCTCAATGAGTTTAATCAAACACATACCTTCACCACAGAAAAATTCACATCAGAATAGCATAGCCTACACACCTGAAGATACATTCTCACCTGATCATACCCACCTGGTGTTGGGCCCATTTTTAGGAGCAAACATTATCTGTGAGTCACATGGTGCCTATGGATGGAGGATAAAGATGGCACCTGTGGGAAGTAGGGGAGGCGTAACCCAAGATAGCTCCAAAAGGTTTTTATTGGTCCTCCAGTATTTCCGCCCTCGTGTACCCTGCGTGATCGCTATGCTCAACATGTTAGTACAAAATGCATGCCTGCGTGATCCTTTAATTAATGGTTAGTTCATGGAAAGCCCCTACTTGCTTGCTTATATAAATTGCAGTGTAAGGGCAATAAAGTGGAACTGCCCTGACAGAACCCCTGCCACGTCTGAGTGTCTCTTTCACGGGGCTGGGTTGGCCAGCAGCAGGCTCACTTTTCCCCGAGATCTCTCGGTCCCAACACCGGGGGTAATCCTGTCGGCTCCTTCTCCTTCTGGGTCTGCGGGAGGACCCCAGGCACACCCTTGCAACCTGGATGTTCTACAGATGTCTCCAACGCTCTTAACAAAAATCATTACTTGTATCCCACCTCATTTATCCTTCGACCATGTTCCCTCTCTGATTAAAGGACACCATTATCCAGCCAGTCTTCCAGAAAAGAAATTTCAAAGCCATCTTTGAGCTCCAGATCTTTCAGAGCTCACCTCAAGTATTCAGCATCACTGGTGTCTCTGATTATCAGGGCAAGAGAACTCTTAAAACCCTCACATGCCTCTTTAGTACTTACACATCACATGACATTCATTCAAGGTACCCAACACAGAAATTCTTCATTTGTACTTTATGTCTTTCTTCCCTAACATTCACCCACAATCATATTTTTGGAGCCAGACTGGAACTCAGTGTTTTCTGGATACACTGAAAGCGTTTATACCTCCACAGATTGGGGCTTACTGTTTAATCTGGAGGAAGCCACCTTCTTTTTAACCTCTCATCCTAACCCATCCAATACCACTACTTCTCCCTTCTCCTAACTGGACCTTGTGATTTCATCTATTTTTTAAGAACCAGTTAAAATTATTTTCCTCAGAAAACCATCCCATATGTTGCTCCACCCCAGAGTAAAATTGATCCTACCAACTCTAGATCCACAGCACTTTATATATGCTGCCCATTGTGGCACTTATTTTATGTTACCTGTTTATTTATAGTTGTATATCTACTTCTCCACTCACTATATCAGAATCCTCATGAGAGAGACATTGTTCAATTTCTATCAGATGTTCAATAAATATTCACTGGATGAATGAACAATTGGTTTAAACTGTAAAGTCATTCTAGTGCCCCCTGATTTTAAAGTATAAACGACTTCCAAGAGTTACTATAAACTTCCTTTTCAATATGTCTCCTGAGGTCATCTTAAGTATTTCATCTCAGGGAGATATGCAAAGCTAGAGGATAAAATGAGAAAATAAAGCCATCAAATAAGAAATAAAAGAAGGAAAGGAGCAGGAGGAGAATCTAATCACAATTCTAAACCATCAATTTTCACCATGAACCTGAAGAAACCAGTCAGAAGTTTTAAAAAAAATCACTCGATAGATTCTGCTGAGATCAAAAATAACTTCTTTGGGGGAAAAAAAAGAATCAGAAAGCTATTCTTAAATGCCAAAGGTTTTGGTGTTTTGCAATTGGTTTATCTGGTATTCGAATGCCACATCTCACTTTGAAAGGCTACCCTCAGCACTACACTCAGAACATTACACAACTCAGTCAGCTTTATTTGCTCATAAATGTATTTTGCATTTTCCATTATCATTGCACCAGAGATATGGGAAGACTCAAAGAATTTCACTGACAGCCACTCATATAAAACATGGCCTAGACATGTTAATTTAGCAGCATCTATGGAACACTGAAGGTTGGCAGCCTTAACTTTGAATCAAAGAAGAATTTGATAAGCCAGCCTATCTGACCCTTCATATTACAGAATGTAGATGATAAAATAATTTAATGACCATCAAGTATGCTGCACTGGCTCTTGTACAAGTCATGTGGATATTTCTATTTTTCTTCTTAAATTCCATGTGAATGTCTTGTTCTTTTCACCTTTATCTTATATTTAAGAAGAAGAGCAGAATTCATCTTGTGGGCTGGTTTCTCTGAGGCACCTGGCACTACTCTTCACCATGATGCCAGATTAAGGGTCTGGGGGGCCCGATAGTCAGCTTCAACCCACCCCATCCTCTTAGCAGGTTCTTGACTCCACCACAGGAAAGAATTCAAGAGCAGAGTCACAGTAGAAAGTGAGAACAGGTTTAATATAATGAACAAGAGATACAGATTTCACAAAGAGAGTGCAGCCTAGCTCCAGAGACTGAGCAATGCCCACACCAAGTTTGATGCAAAAGTTAGGAATACACACTTAAAGTTTAGTACAGAGTGCTGGCTCGCTCTCAATAGTGAATAGTCACTTGCTGAAAATAAGTCTGATACAAAAATACAGAAATACACACTCCACACACAGAATGTGGACTGGCTCTAGGAGAATGAGCAACAGCCCCACCTTCTGCTGGGATTCAGCTTTTGTAGTTTCACTACCTAATGAATATTCAATTAAGGGGGAGTGTTTTCCAGTTATGTAACATGGTCTTGCACGTGCTCAGTCGGTCTCCTTTTTGGAGCATGTTCCTTGGTCAAATCCCATCACATGCACCAGACATATTCAAGAACATTCTGTGCTCATTAGCACACTTAATGGAAGGTCATTCAGCTACCAGGGGTATATAATCCTTCTCTACTGAGCAAGCCCAGCCACTGGATTTATATAAGCCAGCCTCCAAGTTCTCAATTTCCTTGTGTTGATGCCAAAAATAGGTCTAACTAGCAACAGTAGCTTTCCTCTAGGGCCTAGAGGAGGGGCCTGAAACCTTGGGGAATGGCTTGTAGCCCAGATGTGTGTCCTGAAACCTGAGCCCAGAGAAACTGAGCACCTTCTATCTCAACCAGACTTCCAAAATGCCTTTCACAGAATGACTCTCTCACTAAATGCTCCCAGTTTAAAAAAAATTATATACATAAAGTTAAATTATATTTATTTATATCTGCCCTACAGAACCCCTTTTTTTATGTCACTATTAATATCACATCAAACAAGACTTCTGTAGAATTTTACAGATAAAATGTAGGACTCCAGTTACATACGAAGTTCAAATAAACAACAAATTTTTTTTTAGTATAAGTATATCCCAAATATTTGTCCCAAATATGATTATACCTATAATAAAAAAAATTATTCACAAAGACCAAAGCCAGTGATAATCAGAATGAAACACAACAGAGTGATGGTAAAGTCTTGTGAAGATGTCCTGCCGGAGGTGATACAGAGAACAAGTGTAGGCTCGTGAGTCAGGAGGTAACAGAATCTTCAATTTTAACAGCGTCCTGGTTTGTAGGTGCTCATCCATATGGCAGCTGAGTCTTACTGCACTATCACGTTCCCCTGAGGACTGTGGGGCCATGTCAGTCAACACTGGGAGGAGTCGGCCAGCCTTTGTGGTGTAGATAGCCAGCTAAGTTCTCTAGAGAAAAAGCAGTTCCTTAAGTGTATCCTGCATAAGGTGGCCAGATTTAACAAATATAAATATAGGACTCCCAGTTACACTTGAATTTCAGATAAACAACAAATAATTTTTTGCTGAATGAAAAAGGTATAGAGGCCCCCATCAAAGAGTATAGAATTTAACAGGAGATAGAGCACACATCAGACACCTGGACAATCTACTCACATAGTAACTCATCAGGAAACAAGGATGAATGTGGAGCCACAAAACTTGAATGGTGTTGCCTGCACATTTATACTGAAAAACCCATTTTGAAGTCATTTAGTGGTTCCATCACTGACTGTGTTTTATTAGACAAGCAAGTCACTCCCTATTTCCTCAGCCATTAAATGAGGGGATTGCATACATCAGCTCTAAGGTCTCTTACAGCACTAGTATCTTACAAAAGATATTGTTACACAATAAAAATTAAGGCCAGAACTAGGTAATTTAAGATGATAGTATGTGGCTTATGCATACTAGAGGGAAACATAATAATTTTGTGCCTTAGTTTTATTTAGGGAGCTATTTTCTAGTCAATTCCCATTGTATTTCAAGTAAGAAATATCTAAACTATTCTCAATTATTGTAGCCATTACCCCCTTTTAAATGAGAACTAATTATTAACATCTTAATTTTTGTCTAGAAGTATTTCCCCTGGGATTTAAAAAATAAAGCCTCCTGGAAAGATAGATCCTTAAACACTGTCAGCAATCTCTGAATGTATTAGATCAGTGCCCAAATGAATCCCTTCCTACACATTCTGCTTCCTAAAACAGGGCTCATTTAGTGGGCAGATGGAAATAGAAATCTAGTTCAGATTCACCCAACACCTTAAGTGTCTACTCTAAGTCAGACTTTTATGTCATGCTCTTTCATTCTTACAACAACAGCATGAAGGGTGGCAGGCATAAGCTAGCTGTTCACCAAACCTGTTTCTTCTCTCCTGCCCACATCTGGACCATAGTAACCAGACTCCTTCCACGTAAGTGTGGACACCTGACTGGAAACTTGCCAATGAAATGTGAGCAGAAGCCATATGGGCCACCTCCAGATCTTCCCATGTGTAATCCCTCATGCTCTGTGCCCTTCTGCAGCCACACTGGAAGCCATGTTTTGAAGCTAGAGGAGGCACAAGATAAAAAGTGCCCATATCCCCGAATCACCATTCGAAAAAGAGCTAACCCACTAATGCGAAACTTCCCATTCAAGACTTGACATGAGCAGGAAATAAACTCATTGTTTAAGCCACTGAGACTACACAGTTTATCTTCCACATCAATGAGCCTCAACTTAGTTAATACTTAACGTCAGCATCACTATCCCCATTTTACACAGGAGGGAACAGAGACTCTGAGAGGTCAAACAACCTAACTTACTGTCAATTGGGTAGAACAGAATTTAATACCAGATTTTCTGACTCCAAGCCCTATGACTTTTCTAAAACAATGTTGGCCTTCCTCCAAAATTTTTGATTTCCTGAAGAATAGTACATATGCTTTGCAGACCATTTGCAGACTTTTCTTTAAAAAGAAACATATTTTTCAAATTCATTCCAGAATCATATGCAGAGATGAGGGAAGAGTCCGTGAATTAATATTTTGGCAAGAGCTACCAAAGAGATTGAGTTTTTTCCTCATGTTAATCAAATCTATTTGAAAATGAATACAACCCTTAATCCCAGGATGCACAGCTATAACTTTTGACAAGAGAGTAAGCTTTAGGGCAAAGACTCTTTCATTTCTACTGAGCTTTATTTCTATATTTCATCATTTACCATGGAAAAGAAAGGATGCACAGATTATTGAATCTCCTGTTTAAACCACCGAGTTTGTGATACTTTGTTATGGCAGCCCCAGTACATTAATCCCGATAGATCTGATAGTGCTGTGCAGAGAGGATGAGACAGGAAATAGTAACACTGAGATCAGTGAAGGGTTCATTATCACACCCTAGTATAAGGCAAAGGCTGTCCACAGTAGGTAAGAATAGAGGAAATGCTGAGACTAAGACCAAAAGGATTATTTATTATTATTATATTACTTATTACTATAATTATTACTAAAGAAGGAAGAATAGCTCTTGGTGTTTAATAAAATGTATAAAGTTAGGAGAAAAGAGGAGAAAACTTGATAACAGGATTTCAACTCCAGGTGACTTAGAAGATGGTGGCACCATTAACCAAGAGGGAAAAATTAGTATGATGAGAGATTTTAGCAAAAGAATATTTCATATTACTGAAACAGTCTTCTCTGCAATTATGTAACTGAAGTGTTCCTAAGAATACTTGATGTGTTCCTAAATATATCATTTTTTAAAAAATGATAGTGCAGGGAAAAGGTGGTTTAGGGGCTAGAGTTTCAGGCCCCAAATTTTAAAATCTTTTTTTTTAATGAAGCAATTCCAATAGTAAACTTTTTTTTTGGTAGTAAGTATATAGCTGTGAGATCTACACGTCACTATATAAATCTTACCTTTGACCACATCCAGTTCTTGATCAAGAGTAATCACCTGTCTTTCTTACAGGCACTAGCACTATCACTAGCATAATTCTTACATGTCTCATCACCTTTACCACTCATTTGTCTAATAAGGCACATAAAAATTTACACAAAGCAATTGTGTTTGCTTATAATAGTGTTTTACCCATGCTAATAGGTACTGGTTTCCAATCATAACTTTTATAATTTGAAGTGTAAAATACAATTCTAATTAATATTGGAAAATTAATTAATATTGGAAAATTTGGGAAATTCTATTCTAATTAATAGAATAGATTATGTTAGAATCGATTATATTATAACTAATTTAAGTTTTCAAAATTTCTCTGAATGTTATTCTAGGACACCTCTCTGAAAATGCCCATCAGGCAATTAAATATAGGAAAGTATAATTTATGAAAGAGGTTGAAGCTAGAAACCCTAAGTAAAGATTTCAGACCATTAAAAGCAAACACAAAGTCCTTCAAACATGAAGGCATTTACAAATTCCTAAGCACAGATAGGAGTTTCCTAAAAATCTAAAAAGACCAAGTAGATCTATACCAAGACTGAAGCGGAAGAACAGAGCCCACCTTCAGCTACCTAAATGGGTAGTTTTAGAGAAAGCTAATCTGGGGCTACATCTCAATATGTCAACCATTCATTTCTACCATCTGCCTAAATCTCAATACATTCCTTTGAGTCTTACAATCTTTGTGTTTCTCAGATTTAAAGTCAAATATTCCAGAGGTAGTTTATATTTTCAGCTTTCATCACAGTTTTATTATAAGCAAGTAGAAAAAAGGTGGAATATTTACCACTTACTGAGAACTTGTGTAATGTAGCACCTGGCAACCACTTATATGCATTTGGAGGGGAAAGGTAAAGCATTTGGAAGTAAAACATGAAGCCCTAGGGAGAACATATAGAAGATAGTGAAGTCCTGGTGAATTTGCCCTACGTAACTAACTATGAGCTTCATGAGAGCTGGAATCATAACGGCTTCATTTGCCACCATGTAACCAGCACTTAGCATAGAAGCTGTAATGTTAGAGGTGTTCTAACATTGAAAGAAAGAAAGACAGAAGGGAGAGAGGGAAGGAAAGGGGAAGGGAGAAATTTGGTTTAAAGCTGGAAAAGATAATGTCCTGGAGACAACAGCCAAGAGACTTCAGTTTGAGATGATAAAAGTTTTGGAAATGGATAGTTAAGATAATGGCATGATATTGTGAGTGTACTTAATGCCACTGAATTTTATATTTAAAAACAGTTAACATGGCAACTTTTATGCTATGCATATTTTACCACAATAAATACATCTTAAATCAAATTTAAGTTGTTTCTGTCACTAGAGTATAAACATCCTCTGTGTCCCCAAACTTTGAATGGTCAATTACACACACAAGTGCCTTGGGTAAATGCATTTTGGTGAAAATTAAGGAAAGGAAATGGTCTTAAACATCTGAATCATGGTCTAAAAAGAAACAGACTATAAAATAGGAAGAAAATCTATAAAATAAAATAATTCTTCTAAAGTAGAAGCTCAGAGCCAGAGAAAATAAGAAAACGGTAAAATACCTTCCCCCAACCTCTCCACTCTCACATTCCTCAGAGATGTTGGGAGAAGCCAGGATGCCATAAACAAGGAAAGGAGAGCTAATTTCATTTTAAAATTTAAATGACAGGATGCCTAAGTGTGTAAGCTGTTTTATACACACATTGTCTCAGTTTATTCCTGGAAAGAAGGGCATGAGATGCTGTCATTACCTCTGGTTCACAGATGCTAACTAAGCCTTAGGAATGTCAACAAACGTGCAGCCAAGTGGCAGAACAAGTAAATGTTACACTACCTCCCTACAGCTCCGGGACGTTGGATACAAATTGCATTTCTAGGTCCTAAACTAAGAAGAGAAAGAAATCATCACTGCCCTATCTTTTAAAAGACTGCTCTCAAAGCTTTGAAACTTTACAATGTATTATGTAATAAGGCAAAAAATGAGAGAACTTTCAAAGTTCAAGTGCAAATAGAATAGCTGTAACAGCAAAAAAGATGATTCCCCAAACAGAAATGAAGGCAGGGAATAGTTTGGCAAGATAGCTCCAATACCTTTAAATGTTCACACTATTATGACAAATAGCCTACGTGAAAGCTTATTTATTCCAGACCGTAAACCTATGTTACTATATATTATTATTAGATAAATGTTACCTATTAGAGCTGATTAGTCATCTAAAAAAATAAGAAAGTGAAGGCATTGCTGTCTTTACATTTTTTATTAAAACCTAGAAAGCTGAAAAAAAAAAAAACATTTTTTAAAAATAGGCTGTCAACCTGTGAAAAACTTTAAATTTTCCAAATGAAATGTGAAGTGACTGAAATAAACAATAAATAAGTCATCTAAACAACAGCTTTGAAAGGGCCATTTAGAGTCCCCCTAGAGATTTTTATTTTAAAATAAACCAGAGTATTTTTGAAAACCAGAGAACTTATTTTAAAAAGAGGAGGCATGGAACCAATATATAGTAAAAACCATGTCTTGCTTTCATGAGATATTACTGTGGGTCATACACACTAACATTGATTAGGGGGATCCTAAGAGCAGAACAATAGAAAAAATTAAAACAGTCCATCTATATGGAAATCATCTACATGTTTTGCCTCTGAAAAACCGTCAGTGAAAGAAGAAAACTATTTTGCGCTGACAACAGAGACTGATGACCAGGTTCTCCACAAGGCACTAAGCACCTCCTGTTATAAGAAAAGGCCCCCACTGCTCATGGCACCTGCACTTCATATGTCTCTATTTTCTGTTAAAAAAAAAAAAAAAGTAGTCTACTTTTGTTTCTCCTTGAGCAACTCTCAAAAATGTATAGAGAGATATGCTTCTGATGTAAGAGACGATAAGAGCAAAAGTAAATCAATTGGTAGCCAGTCCTCACGTTCTAAGAAAAAGCCAAAGGAGTTAGCACATCGACACCCCTGCCATCCGGATGGTTTGTTTCATCAGTACATGGGTTCCAGCAGAGAGCAGGTGAGAAATAAGGCTCTTGAGTATTAAAATAAACCAGTATTCAACATTTTAAGCTGCTTTTTAAGTTCCTCCTGCCCAAATTTACTAAAACACAGAGCTTTGACTAACTCAGAGCTCTGAGTCTACCAATCAATTGGTACCCCCAGTTGGGAGTCTACCAACCTGGTATAGCAAGTGAGGGGACTGACTCTAAAGCTGGAGCCACCCTTTTGGTGAGAAGAATCTCAGGGCCAGGAAACTGACTTCCCTTCCTTCCTCCTCCCTCCATCCTGGTTGATCATGGAGGATCTTCACCAAGGTCTCCACTGTGGTCCTCCGATTAAGTCAGACTCTAAACCTCTAACTGATCCCCCTGCCCTTTTCACTGTACACTCTCTGAACTACCTTGTTTCCCAGGTAACTTTTCTTTTTCCTACATGGAAGTTATTCCATGAGCCCTTAAACATTAGGGGAAATACAGAGGACAAGTCACCTCAACAAATCTCACAGCCCTTACTTCACCACATGGCCAAAGACAATCTCTGAACAAGTGAAATATAAAATAACCCCTTGCATGTTCACAGAGCACAAGGACTAAACCCATACTCCAGGCTCAGAAAAAAAAAAATCAGACCTTCATCAGCAAAGGATGTCATAAACAGCAAAAATCCTTGCAAATAAAGCACTCTGTTGAGACATACATTTACAATGCCAATTTGTGCAGGTTTATTGAGAAATAGATGGCGAGACAAGCTCCCTTTTCAGAGCCACAAAAGCAGAAACCAGGAAATACAGCAGCAAGGTCAAAACATGTCAAAAATATCAGAGACTGGGGCATCGGTGGTACCGCTTCTGGAAAATCCAGAGGCCTACACACCACCAGTAACCAACCCTTAAATTAAGCTGGGTGCTGGCCATAAAAATTTCAGAATGCCAAAGGCAGCTTGTGCATGGCTAGTGGCCAGCAATCAGAATAGGGGTCAGTGAGGAAGAGTTATTCAGGGACAGGCAGCATGCTGGAAGATCCTGGAAACACAGATGGCAGGTCGTGGAGTCTTGACTCGCTCACTGGCTCCTACACACTTAGCAGGTTCTTCGGCAACTGGATAAGCAGGACTGCTGGTACGATCTGGAGACCCCACAGGCTGGTTGGCAGACAGCAGAGACTCCTCCCACTGGTTGGCAGACAGCAGAGACTCCTCCCACTGGTTGGCAGCCACCAGAGACAAAGGTGAGTGGCCGGCTACAGGGAGTTGAGCAGGGATTAGAGACACAGGTAGTTTCTCGAGAACAGGTCACCTGGCAAGGGCTGGCAACGCAAGAAGTTCTCTGGTAGCAGGTTGGCTGGCAAACAGTGGGCTCGCAGCTGGTCTCTCGACAGTGGTCCAGGAGCCAAGAGCCAGTTTGGAAGGAACTGGGCAAACAGATGCCACTCAGGCAATCGGCATCACCGGTTGAAGCCGTGGCAACTGGGACCACTGGGACAGTGCAGCGTCCTCCAATTGGCCTGGAAGAGCAGTTTCTTGTTGAGCAGTTGAAGGACATGATGCCAGACAGAGGGCTGTGGGTACCTCGCTGAAGATGGCTCCTGAACTGTGAATGCCACTTCAGGCTCCTGAGCTTAAATATATTCTTGCTGGTGGGTGGGGCTCCCTCCCTGGTCTCCCTGGCTTCTTTGGCTCAGACCAGTTTGCCTTAGAACATCTTGTGAATCTACAGATTAATTGTCTCTTGAGAAGCCTTCACCCTCATAAAGAAAGTTTAGTGGTTTGGTAACTAGATCATAAGTCTTCTGTACTGTACTTAGTCTGAATTAAGAAGGTTGGTTGACAGCTTCAAAGCTATTGGTCATCCCAGCCCACACTTCATTCCTCATTTATCTTGTTTGCATAAGACAAGTGTCAATCTGACTATAACACCAAACATGCCACCATCCCACCATCACACACTCTCTCCCTTCTGACCAGGACTAATTGCAAGCCCACACCCTGTTTGGTTTGTAGTTGACACTTAATGTGTTTTAAACATAACTTACTTAGTCACTCTTTCATAGCTAACGGGGCTTCTAACAGGGAAGATGCCTCCTTGAATATGCTTCAAGAGGACAATGACAAGACCCACCAGAAAAAAAAAAAAAAAAAAAAGGACACAAACACTTGTATCCAAAGTGTAAGCTGGCTCTCAAACTTAATCAACTGTCTGAAGCAAGATGCCCACAGGAAGGCTAGAGGGCAGTAGGACGCACTCTTTATGTCCAAGCATCAAAGCAAATTAGGAGCTAATTAAGTGCAACGGCATTTGTAGCCAAGACCCTTTCTAAATAAATTGGATGGGCCTTATTCCTAAAATTTTCAATGTAATAATAACGCATAATAGTGACTCATGAGCCTCATTAATATGCTGAGGGAACAGGCTTCGTTAATTTTCTATATTATTATAATGTTAATTTGAAAGGGTATAGTGTCTTTCTCCAAATTTGCTTTCTCCCAATGTATTCAAAAGATATTTGTTTTTTACAAATACTTATAGATAGGATGCATTTTAATCATGGACAAACTAAAGGCTCTTCAAGGTCACTGTCTCCAACAGGGATAAGGATAGGGGAGGGTGGAAGGAAGCAGGCACTTAATCAATGTTTGGTAATAACTGGATGTGCGAAGACTGTACTATAATACTTAATTATTCTTTTTATGCTTGGGGAAACCATGAGGATATCATTCTCCTCATTTCATCTCAGTATAATATAGTCATTTCTGAACACCAAAATGACTGTTCTTTTGGTCCACCTGTACCAGGTGAATCACTGCTTCAACTGTGGCAAAATAAGTCATTTCAGCATAACTTCAAGTGGTCATAACTTTAAGTGATATTTCTACCTCAAAACAGCTGTAAGACCTGACTCATTTTTTAAATTGGCTTACATGGGGGAGGACAAGGGGACAATAATGAATGTACATTTATTTGAGGGCTACAGGTAGGCTATGTTTTAAATATGCACAAAGCAACCAGCTTTACTCAGAACTCATCAGAAGTCCCCTTTCAAAAGCTTTATTCAACTAATTGGAGGCTAATGGCACACCCACACAAGAGGATGCTGTGCTGTGGGCTATATTATAATTCCCAGGGATCAGACCTCAAGGTCCTGCCTCTCCCTCAGTGACTGGCAGAGTGTTCTCAGGAATAGAGTGAAATTAACGAGATGACTTCTTTCCACAATGTTATGACTATGCTCTTCCCACCACAGAGAATGTCCCAGTTGGTGTTTGAAGATCCAAGTCCCTGGACACAGGGCCTGGCTTGCTTGTTTTAAAAAGGATGAGTAGTTCACAGGCTTCTCCCAGCTGTGGGTTCTCAGGCAACTATGGAAGAAGTCAGTAGTAGAGTGACACAGGGGAATCTTTCAGTACCCATTGCCACATTCCTGAAATGGCAAAGACTTTTATGTCATTACTCTATCTTGATTCCTCTTCCACTGAAAGTTAGAAATTACAAGGATCCTGGAAAATATCTTCCATCAACTTCAGGAGAAAAGGAAATGAACATTTCTTTAGCATATGACTCTCTCCCAGTCATTGCATTAGAGGCTTTATCTACCCCATTTTACTGAGTCTTTACAGCAACTCTATGGAGAAGTATCATACCATAAGAAGGAGCTAAACTTCAGGGTGGTTGAGTGGTTCACCAATGTCATACAGTATATATTTGACTAGGTTGAGATTCAAATAAAATAAAGTCTGTGAGCTACCAGCCCACAATGATGATATTTAAACATGATTAGATGCTTTCTTTAAGGTGCAAACAAGAATTGCTTTTTTTTTAATCAATCGGTGCTTTGTTCATGACATTACAAGGGATATAGTCTTCATTACTCTTCCAGGTTCACCAATTGATTAACAACAAAAATAAAAATAAAATAGTAAGTTACAAGCACTGCTCTCCTTATACTTCATAAGCTTTTTCATTCAGTACACAATTTAACAATTTTTACTTCATTAGTCTAGGATGCAAGGCTACTACAAACAAAGAAAAAAGAACAAAGAGCCATCAATAGCTTGAAGCTAGAATTTGAAATTACAATTATTTATAATGGCTGTGCATACAACCAATTTTCAGAGAATAGCAGGGAAGTGAATTGATTTTCCAGTCTTACCCATTTTCCAGAGAGCCTGCCATTTCACAGGTGTTAAATACAAAGCAATCTGTTGAGTAGATCCCTTAGATTTAATCACCAAAAGAAACTATTGGTTTGGCTTGTTTTTTCACTAGAAGCAGACTGTTTCTGAAATATTATATTAAAATGATTTCAGAGCTTGTAAATAATGTTTTCCAAAAAGGCCTTGCCAACTAGAATTGAAAAACCCATTTACTTCTCTCCTTTTCACTGAAAATCCACAATCCACTGCGCTACTTTGTACTCTCTTGCATTCTATTTTCAATGCAAACAGTTTGACTCTTTATTTGAATTCACTGTAAGTTGCAAAAGTGAAGAAACATGTACTGACAATCACATGAAGCTTGAAGAAACTCTACACAATTCTAATTCGACAATGTTGCTAAATGAAATTAATAAATCACTCTTTCATTGCGATGTAAGAAAAAATTATGCTGCTAGCCGCTATCGCGATGTAGTTGCGCACAACATGAAACTTCAACTCAGCAAAAAGTCTCATGAAGATTATTCTCATGCCTGCAGAGCATGAAATGGGAATGGGGGTGGTGGGGAGGGGGTATCATGAGAGCGGATGAGGAAAGATCAAAGAACTACTTCCCATTATCTTCATCACTGATGGATAATCTGCTCTCATTTGTATAGAACAATCTAAGCTTCATACAATAATTATCGCAGACTGGAAATGAGCAATTCTTCCACTTAAAGCTGAATCACAGTAATCACTTACCAGGCCAAGCATGTACGAGTAGAATGACTTAAGCGTAGGTGGGAGGCTGAAGGTTTTATATGCAGAAAGGATATTTTTCATCGCAAAGTTGGAAGTAACATTGACCAACATGAAAATGCTTAGCTTCATCAAATGAAGAAATAGTGAACTTGTAGAAAAATTAATAAGTATATAAGGAAATTTCGTCATTCTGCACTTTTTCAAGATGATCACTCTCTCAAATCAAAGCTACTCATTGTCTCTTATGAAACATAAAAAAGGAAATTCAAAAGTTTAAGTACAGAACATAACAGTTGTTTTAAAAATTAAATACATCTTGGCTGAGTTGTTCTGCCTTCCCCCGCTCCACAACATTACATAGACCTCTGGGTTGAATCTTCAGAATCCTTGCTAACCAAGACAATATAAACCCCTGAAGCCTGGAGGATTTGTACCACAAATTGAACTAAAATTTATTTTCAAACTCTTCAAAAAGCATCCATCATAAGAAGGATTGAATCATTTGGGCTGGAAAGAACTGTAAGGCAGAAAGCAGAGGTGAAAGAAATAAGCAAAGACCAGCAAAATAGTTGCTGCTTTTAGAATTTGAAAATAGCAATCACCAGTGACATGACTTGTGCAAAAATAAACCTTCAGAGGATAATGTCAAGGCTGAGAAGGTCTAAATTGAGCCATTCACTTTTTTGATGCCTATTTTCAAATTCATGAGATTTTTCATGTGCGCCTTCACTGGGGATCAAAATCAGGGTGCTGTCAAGAAAGGTGGGTAGAGTCCCATGTTTTTTCACCTCAACAAACTGTCATGTGGAAAAGCCCATGTGCAGTTGGCATAGGCTCTAGTCCTGGCCTTCCAGGTAAAAAGACACGGACCCACTTGTGACCAAGCATGAGTAATGGTTACATATAGGGCCTAAAGAAGAAGGTGCTAACTCACTCAAATATCATCCATCCCTGGTTCAGAATTATTCAGGGCCTACTAGGTACTCAGTAGGGTAAGGATACTTGAAACGATGTAGGAGACAGGAAAGGTAGATATGTGTTCTCAGATATGTGTCCTCCGCATCCCTGGCTGCCCTGTGCCCATGCCCTTTCAACACACTCTTCTTGGTCTGATCTGCCTGTCAAGGGTCCAGCACTACCTCAAGTTGGTAATTAGACTACAGAGCTGAATTTTAAATTCCTCTAGTACAATTCTCTCATCTGATTGATGAGCAGCTAAGTCTCAGAGAGGGAACATGTTTACCAAGTGCATCAGACATCCTTGGGCACTGCTTCAAAATTGTTTCATACCATTTCTTATTACGGCCCCTTTGCACAAGCTTAAGCCAGCTTCCTGGTACAGCCAAACAGTGCTTCCCTCACTTTGGGGCCATTTCACTTCTTGCTTCCTGTGCTGGGTCTTCTCTGATTCCATGGCAAGAGACATCCGTGCTAATTTGCACGCTAATTTGCTTTGCACTCAGGTACACAACCACCCAGAAGTGGAGCCATGCATGGCCAACACGGAATGCAAACCAACAGACAAATGCTCCCACCTTTCATCCTCCAAGTACACAGTAATGAAACTCATTTCAGAAAGTCCCACAGGATTGTGCACAAGTTGCCAAGACCACCCAGATCCAAGCAAAAGGGAAATAGATTCCATGTGTTGATGGGGGACTGGCAGCGGTCTGGATGAGGACATGGAATTGAGAATATTGTTTTGGCCATGAAATTAAAATTACTATCATTCCCTAAATTGCCAGGACACTAGGACTGGGAATCTCTGAGATGGGATTAGTTTACTCAGAAAATCTGAATTTCATGTTCCATATTGTTGCTCATGTGCACAGTAGACAGACAGCTCATTATCTAGGGACAGTGTAAAGGGGATTCTTATAGGAATTAGAGCAGCCAACTAGAGGAGCAAACCCTTTTCCTGTGGTGGCTGCTCTCCTTGCCCCACCCCCATGAAAATGCAGACACCAGGCCCAGTCTGGTCAGCCCATTTATCTCCCTCAATGACCAAACCATGTCCACTGCAACGGATAGAGGTAAACATTTCTCTAACAGACCATTTTCTCACATTATCTAATGAAGTTCTCCTCCTCCATGTACTTTTAGCAAGTAGAATCCTCTTTTCATTCAAATGGTTTAAGTATAGCCCATGTTGGACTAACTAAATGGCCTCTATGAAAAGTGGCTTCCAGTTTTTTTAGTTATACATTATTGCATATCACTATAGTACCTGTGTGAGTTGAAATTATTTTTTGCATCTCCCACTGCATTTTCTACTGTTGCATATTTTATATATCTTCCTCTTTTGTTATCTATATCACATTTTATAAGCACTAAAAATTGTCCTAGTAGTAGTCCAACAACCTCCCACTTATAAACAAAATTAAATGCTAAATTCAAAGTCAATTTACCAAATTGTTAACCATGGTGAGTTGCCAGGAAAAAAATATACTTTAAGATTCATATAAGCTACGGCACAATTTAAATAATTCATCAGAGCAACTGCTGTTCGTTGCAAAACAGCTCTTCAAAGGGCTCATCATTTACCTCCCTCATTTATGAATTCTTTATCCTTCTTAAGACATCAAATTCAAGGCGCATGTCAAAAGTTCCACGCGTTCCTTCCCCGGCTTTCCCACTGACTCATTGCCTAACCTTAGGCTACTCATGGAAACTCCCTGGGCCTGTTTCATGATCATCTGAAAACAGGGATAATGGGAACATGTAAAACAGGGATAATGGGATCTGCCTCACCAGGGAGCTGCAAGAACTAAGTTATGGTTTGCAAAATGCTTCGTGATTCATACATGAAAGGCACTACAAGAAAGACAACTGTTATTGAACATTAGAGTTTTCATCCCAATTATTTTAAAGTAAGAAGATATGAATTTTCTAAGCTTCCAAAGGATATTAAAGCAGCATGATGCTCCAGAGAATTTCCAAACCTAAGGGAGGCTATTGCTGATTCAATTTTTTTTCTAGGAACCGGAAATGTCATTCACAGATAAATGCCAGGAGAGGCAAAACTGAGGGAGACATGAAGTAAATACTTGGCTTTGGGATCTGGCAATAGAGAATTTCTACTTTCAAATTACCCACTAGAATCCAGCCCAAGAAAATTACAAAGAAAAAAATCTTTCTAGTGTTCAACCACCTGCCCAAATCTGATGTTGACCTTATACTTCCTAAAGCTGAAGCAATGATTTTTATGTCTTAGGAGTAAGCAGATTAAGGGTTAACCCTGTTAGGTTTGTTCTTACACTAGAAGACATTAAAACTGAAAACTAAATTCTAAATTGTACAAAGTGATGGTGAGATATCTATGCTGTATTTTTGAATTTCCTACAAACACCTTAGGAGGAGGCTCTGGGAAAAGAAATTATTCATAGCTTGTAGTTACAATATTTGACACCAACTAATAATTCCAGTCAGCTGCATTATATTTATCTTCACCTTTAAATTATAATTGTACAGGGAAGGAGAAAATTTTTTCCTATTATCATTTGGTGGATTTCCATATTAAAAAACCTCCTGGGCACTCTTGGCACTGAAAATATCATAACAATAATTAAAATGATTAACATTTACTCTCTTCCAATTAAGAGACTGCTTAACTGCAGTGATCCAATGGTGAATGTCAATGTCATGGCTATAACAAAAATAGTAGGACTAGAAATTAACAACAAGAATGAAAGAAAGAAAGCAAAATTTAAAAAGCAAACACTATAATGATAAAAAAAAAAAAATTTAGACAAAAAATGGCCAAAAGATTCAGGGTGACCAAGGGGACTTCTGGAGTAATCTTAAAAATTTTAGTTTCACAACAGCCTTGACAGATTTCCATCACAGAAAACTCAATTATCCAGGTAATTTGTATGATTTAGATGAAGCAAGCAAAAACCATTGGCTGTCTAAATTATCTCATAGTTTACTGTGAAGATTACAGATGAAAAAGTAAGCTCTACCACTTAACTACCTATGACCTTGGGCAAAGCATTAAGCTCATTTCCTTGTCTTTAAATGGAAATAATAATGGAACCTACCACATAGAGTTTCTGTGATTGTTAAAGTAATGCCCGAGACGTTTAGAGGTTCAATATATAATTGTTCTCCACTCTTCTTTCAAGGCTTTGTAGGGGTCTGATTTTTCCCAAATAAAAATTTCAATTTGTTTAAAATTGTGGTAGATTTCTAACCATATATATCTTCTTAGTGCATGCAATTAATGAAATATCTAACCCCAATGACTTGTTATACTTAATAGCTGCAATCTCATACTTTTCAAGATTCTGACACAAACCCTTGAATTATGTACAAGCTATAATTAAAGCCACATTTGATCTCATGATAACATTTATAGCTATGGCTAAGATCAGCTCAGTAAGCTCTCATTAGTCACCTTGGTGACAGGGGTAATGGTGGTCCTCCTAAGCTTTAGGACCCAAAGTTCTGAAAGAGAATTCCTGAGGTGCTAGATAATACTTTACTCAGGGGGTTTCAAACTTATCTAAAGCAATTCTAATGACAGTGCAGAGCAAACAAATATCCTCAGGAAATATTGATAGAGCCTATTGGGAGGGAGCCTAAAGCGGCCAAGGCAAATGTAAGCATTTTTTGAGGGCTCGTATGCTGTCTTAATACAGTGGTAGAACTGCTATCATACTGACAGCCAACAGTTGATTTTTCTTAATAAATGACTCATTTGTAACTGTCTTGTTTAGGAAACTGCTTTGGTATAAATTCCTTGGGATAGAAAATGAGACTCTCAGAGCACTGTTGTTGGCAGAAGCCAAAGCAACAAAGAGACAGCTAACCTGCTCTGCCACTGGCACAAATGAACTGCTGGGGAGGAAAGGTGGAAGGTGTCAAGAGATAAGAGAGGGGACAACAAAGACTGCAGGTAGGGAGAAAAATGAGTCAATCCCCTGTTTTAAGGCTGAGACAGTCTCTTCAATAAATGATACTGGGAAAATTAGAGATCCATATGCCGAAGAATGAAACTATAGCCCTGCTATAGACTAGATGCCTCCCCTAACCACATTGTGGCTTAACCCCCATTGTAACTGTTGAGGGTGGGAAATCCTATTTATAGTAATTGAAAGATGGGGCCTTGAAGAGATGATTAGATCTGAGGATTAGATTAAAAGTGGTGGTCACAGGTGTGCTTCTGAGGGCTTTAAAAGGAAAGCACATGAAGAGATTGTCTCTCTAAGCTCTGCCATGTTGAAATGTGAGACCCCCGGGTTACTGTCACCACCACTAAGACCCTCACCAGATGTGTTCCCTGGACTTTGGACTTCCTATCCTCCAAAACTGTAAGCAATAAATTTCATTTTCTTTATAAAATACACAGTTTTGTGTATTTTGTTATAAACAACAGAAATAGACTAATACAGGAAATTGGTACCAGAGAGCGGGGCGTGTTGCTTCTAACAAATACTTGAAAATGAAGAAGTGACTTTGGGACTGGATGTTGAGGAGAAGCTGGAAGAATTTGGAGTAGCAGGCTAGAAAAAGCCTAGCTACTGGTGGGAGTTTTGAAAACAAGAAAACCAGGGAAAGTTTGGAATGTTTTAGAGACTGGTTAAATGGTGGTGAACAGAATGCTTATGGAAATATGGACTATAAAGACCATTCTAAGGAGGTCTCAGATGTAAATAAGAAGGCACTTATTGGAAACTGGGGCAAAGATCACCCTTGCTGTGAACTGGTAAAGAACTTGGCTGCATTGTGTCCATGACCTAGGACTTTGTGGAAGTTGGAACTTAAGAATTGTAGCCCAGAGTATTTGGCAGAAGAAATTTCTAAGCAGCAAAGCATTAAGGAAGCTGCATGGCTACTTGCAATAATCTATGCTGAGTTATGGCAGAGAAGGCATGACATAAAGCCAGAATTTATAATTCAAAAGAAAGCAGAGGGCAAAAAAATTGGAAAGATTTCAGCTTGGCCACAAAATCAAGGGAATAGCTCAAGGGCACTTTGCTAAGGAGATGAATACAGAAGAAAGTGATTATCAAGAGAAGTGGGGGAAGGTTCTGAAGGTATTGTAGAAGCCTCTGGGGCAACCCATCCATTTCAGGCCCAGAGGCCTTGGGAGACAGAATGGTCTCAGGGAACAGGCCTAACGTGCCATCCACAGGTTCACTGCCCGAGGTCACCTTGGAAAGCTGCTTCCAGCACCAGCATCCCAGCTGCTTCTGCTGCTCCAACCATGGCTAAATTGGCCCCAGGTGGAGCTGGACCTGCAGCTTTGGAAAACACAAGCCAGAAGCCTTGGCAGCGTCCATGTGACATTAGGTGTGCAGGCTCACAGAATGCCAGAGCTGTGCAGACTTGATTTGAAAGAATGTATGAAAAAGCCTGGGGCCCAGGAAGAGATCTGTCATGGGGTAGAGTCACTGCAAACAGTCTTTGCCAGAGCAATGCTGAGTGGAAATGTGGGGTCAGAGTTGCAGCAGAGAAACCACAACAGAAAGCAAAGCATAAAGATTTGGAATACTTGCAGCCTAGCCATGTGGTAGAGAAGCAAAGAAACCTCATCAGCACCATGCCTACTGGAGTCATGAGAGGGGGACCAACATGGAGACCCCAGAATTGTGGAACTATCAGTGTGCAATGCCATCCTGTGAGAGTTGAAGCATCACCTGAGACCAGCAAAGCCATAGAAGCAGAGCTACCTGAGGACTTCGGGACTCAACCCCCACACCAGCAGGCAGAGGAGCTCAAACATGGACTCAAGGTGTATGATTTGTCCACTTTGAGGTTTAATGTCTGCCCTGCTGGGTTTCAGACTTGCTTAAGACCTGTTACCCCTTTCTTTCATCCTTTTTCTCCCTTTTTGAATGGGAATATGTGCCTTATGTTTGCCCCACCATTGTATCTTGGACGTAGAGAATTTGTTTTAATTTCAAAGTTGGGACTTTGAATTTTGGACTTCTGAGTTGAAACAAGTTAAGACTTTGGGGATGAAATCAATTTATCTGTATATGAAAAGGACATGAGTTTTGCGGGGTCAGGAGCAGAATGCCCCCCAACCTCATTGAGGCTTAATCCCCATTGTAACTATTGAGAGTGGGAAATCCTAATATGATAATTGAAAGGTGGGGCCTTAAAGAGGTGATTAGATTCTGAGGACTATGCCTAGTGAATGGATTAAAAATGGTGGTCATACATGTGGTTCTGAGGGCTTTAAAAAGAAAGCACACAGAGGAGATTTTCTCTCTATGCTCCACCATTTTTGCAATATGATACTCTGCCATCACTGTCACCACCACCAAGGCTCTCACCACATGTGTTCCCTGGACTTTGGACTTTCCAGCCTCAGAAGCTTGTAAGCAATAAATTTCATTTTCTTTATAAATTACCCAGTTTCATGTATTTTGTTATAAGCAACAGCAACAGACTAGTACAACCCCTATCTCTTACCATATACCAAAATCAACTAAAAATTGATTAAAAACTTAAATGTAAGACCTGAAACTACAAAACTTCTAGAAGAAAACACAGGGGAAACATTTCAAGACACAAGTCTGGGCAAAGACTTTATTTATGAATAATACTTCAGATACACAGGGAACAAAAGCAAAAATTAACACATGAGATTATATCAAACTAAAAAGCTTGGGCACAGCAAAGGAAACAACCAACAGAGTGAAAGACAACCTGCAGAATGGGAGAAAATATTTGAAACCAATACATCCAACAAGGGATTAATATCTAAAATGTCCAAAGAACTCAATAGCAAAAAAACAAGTAATCTGATTAAAAAATGGGCAAAGAAACAGAATAGACATTTTTTGAAAGAGGACATACAAATGGACAACAGATGTATGAAAAAAATTCTCAATACTGTTAATCATCAGAGAAATTCAAATCAAAACCACAATGAGATACCTTACCCCAGTTAGAACAGCTATTATCAAAAAATCAGAAAATAACAAATGTTAGTGGAACATGCAGAGAAAAGGGAACCCTTCTTCACTGTCGGTGGAACTGTAAATTAGTATGACCATTATGGGAAACAGTATGGAGGTTTCTCAAATAACTACTGATAGAACTGCCATACAATCCAGCAATCCCACTACCAGGTATATACCCAAAGGAATGGAAATGAACAAGTCAAAGGAACACCTGCACTCCCATGTTTATTGTGGCTCTATACACAATAGCCAAGAGTTGGAACCAATCTAAATATCCTTCCATGGATGACTGGATAAAGAAAATGTGGTATATATACACAATGGAATACTATTCAGCTATAAAAAAGAATGAAATTCTGCCATTTGCAGCAACATGTATGAGCTTGGACAAAATTATGTTAAATCAAATAAGCCAGGCACAGAGAGAGAAATACCACATTGCCACTCATATGTGGAAGCTAAAAATGTTTATCTCATAGAAGAAGAGAGTGGAACAGTGGTTACTAGAGATTGGTGGGAGGAAGGGGAAGGGGGATATGGTCAGTCAATACAAAATATTAAAGAGAAAGGAAGAATGGGACCTATGAGACTACTGTTGCTTTGCCCCCCGCCCACGATGGGTGGCAGTCCATCCAGACCTCATTGATGGTACTTTGAGTGAATTCTTTCTTACTCTTTTTTCCATCTCAGTTACACAGAGGAACGTGTAACAAAGTGGTGCCCCATTTGAGGAATTCCCCATGGATCAGAGACTGACCTGCCAAGCATTGAGAGGAAAAGGATGTCTGATTCATCCTGGCAAGGGAGTCCCTAATAAGGGAGACGCATCCCATTAAGGGACTCACAGGTGGCTTTCGATTAGCGATTGCATGCCTGCAGCAGTGTCTAATTAGGGTTTCACCTGGAGGTTTTGCTTTCTCTTTCTCTCAATTTTCTACCTATTCTTCCAGCTATGGGTAACTCGCTATCCAAAAAGGAAGTTCAATATAGGTCACAACTTTGATGTCTCCTTAAGGCAGCAGGGTATAAGGTAACTAAGTGTCAACTAACTGAATTATTATTAGTTATTAGGCAACAATGTCCTCAGTACCTTAAAGAAGGAAATCTTGGTATTGATGGTTGGGAACAAATTGTTCGATGGTTAAAAAATGCAATAGGTCCAGTTAAGGCTTCTCATCTAATGGTTTGGAATTTGTGTCAAGTTGCTTTGAGACTTATTCTAGACCTTAACAAAAACAAAGACACGTTTATGTCACTGAAAAAGTATAAAACTTAATCTTTGCCAGTAACTGAAAAAACTTAATTAGACAAACTAAATAAAATCCTTATTGTTTCTGTTTATGTCTACATGTATATGTACGTAAATGTATGTTATATCTACATGTTCATGTCTATGTGTGTTCGGATTGCCTGCGTGGTACCAAATTGGCCTATAAATAATGCGTGCTCACTGTATAAATAAGAATACTTTTCAAGTTCACATGACTTTAATTTTCTAAAATTGCTGATAAAATAAACATATTTTCAAAATTTGATTTAAACCTTTTGCCTAAATTTGTCTTTAGGTCAACACATTTTGTGGTATGTTTAATGCTTGTTTAATTGGTTTAAGGACTAAAAGCTACAAGAAATCTGGCTTCTGGGCTTCTCCGAAAGCCTTGCACATGTCTTGTTATTTATTTGTTTTTGGTTTTAAGCCTCTAAATACACAGAGTTTTTGGCTAGGAAACCATAAACATCTATGTGGTAAAAAATAGTTGAGACTCAAACTGGGCTTTATGTAATCTGCTCTGACAAATGGACCCCTATTTACTAACCTGAATGTATAAAAATGTTCTTATCAACACACATTGTTGCCTGGGTTTACTAATCAAACAGGATTACATTTGTCTTTGCTAAAAGCTTTTAAGTTGTAAACCCCAACAAAGCCAAAAACACAACAAAAAAAAAAACCTTTCTATATATAATTTTTAGGCAAATTAGGCCAATTTAACATTGATTTAAAAAACAAGTATGTAAAAAGGAGGTGATTTGAGAAAGCCTATGGATGTGGGATATGGTTATGGTTGGAGGGGCTAGAGAGAAGGGAAAATAATTTTTATGTGAGAAAGCATCTGATACAGTGCATTTTTGGCCTAGAGTAAAATGACTGGCTATTTAGAAAGTAGGAAGTATAGGACAGAAACAGAATGTCTAAGTAATTCATGATAATGGTTTATGTAGATAAGTTTGTTAAAAGGGTTTTACAGTAAAAAGATTAACTGGATTTTAAAAAAAATTATGTGTGAGTTTTTCTAAAAATTAATGTCAAAAGTATTCTGATACAAGGTTAGAGTTTGCTCTCATGTGATGGAACAACCAGATTTTCTAAAAGCACTTAACTGCTCTTAATAGAAAATTGTAAAAGGTTTTCTTTGTCTTTTAGATAACTGGACTAGGAAGCTTATTTTATGTTTTATCATAATTTCTTGTGCTCTCTGCCTTTGAAATCCTTTGTCATTGTGGTTTTATTTTCATAATGATTTGTGATCCTATCTAATTGAATGTTTCAAACCTTTATTTAACAAATTTTCCAAAACCAAATTCTAAAAACTCAACCTTTTAACTTAAACTAACTTTGAGAAGTTCCAAGGACCTTGAAGTTTCTCAAAGGATATGTGTATAAAAGATATATCAAAACCAATTGGCTTATTTGATAAATTAAACTATATGAGAAAACATGGTTGGCTCCTTTTTACAATTAAAACATTTACTTTTCTCTCTACTTGATCCCTCCAAGATTTGAAAACTATTCACGAGTGTTGTCATTTTATAACAATATATTTATTAACATAAGTTCAATAAAGATCTGTTCTTCTTATAACAGGACACAATTAAAAACACTGGTTATTTTACCTAGAATTTAATTGAAATGTTATGCTTTCAGATATTACCAAACTGCCCTACCATTGTCTACCAATGGGACCACAATAGTTAAAAGCTATTAAATTGTTAATATGGGGAAGAGGGTCTTCTGTTCTTTTTCCTACAGGCACTTTGGATACCAGCAAAAGCCACTTGCCCCTATCATGTGACACCATGCAAGAACAAATCCAATTCCAGAACTCCAAAATCATGTAACTATAAATTCCTAAGGTCTAGAGGTAACATGCCTTTTCATAATCTATGGGCTTTTCCTTTTTAGTCAGCCTTCCATAAGTAATATGTTTATTGGACCCATATTTTTTTTTTAATTTTATTTTGTCGATATACATTGTGGCTGATTATTGCTCCCCATCACCAAAACCTCCCTCCCTTCTCCCTCCTCCCCTCCCCCCCAACAATGTCCTTTCTGTTTGCTTGTCGTATCAACTTCAAGTAATTGTGGTTGTTATATCTTCTCCCCCCCCCCCCGGTTTTCTGTGTGTGTGTGTGTGTGTGTGTGTGTGTGTGTGTGTGTGTGTGTGTGTGTGTGTGTGAATTTATATACTAATTTTTAGCTCCCACCAATAAGTGAGAACATGTGGTATGTCTCTTTCTGTGCCTGACTTGTTTCACTTAATATAATTCTCTCGAGGTCCATCCATGTTGTTGCAAATGGCAGTATTTCATTCGTTTTTATAGCTGAGTAGTATTCCATTGTGTAGATGTACCACATTTTCCGTATCCACTCATCTGATGATGGACATTTGGGCTGGTTCCAACTCTTGGCTATCGTAAAGAGTGCTGCAATGAACATTGGGGAACAGGTATACCTTCGACTTGATGATTTCCATTCCTCTGGGTATATTCCCAACAGTGGGATAGCTGGGTTGGACCCATATTTTAAATCCTCCCATTTTTAAAATACTTGGGGTGATTCAGAGCCTCCTCTTTCATCTAATGATACTGCTTACATTGGTGGTCTCCTGGTCCATTACAAGTTTACAAAATCAAGTGTAGTACTAATTTTACTACTAGCAACTTTTGCATTCCCTTTCAACCACAATGGTATAAAAATCATAATTTTACAGCTTTTAATTGTATCATAGCTGTGAAACAGCAAACATTTATTCAAACTACAGGAGTCAGTAAAAATTCTAAATGAAAAAACAATCATCCTAAACCCAATATTCCTGTTTGTTCTCACCCTGGATTGCTATTGGAAATGGTCTGGACTTTAAGCCATTCAAATAATTTTACAAAAAATAAGTTATGTTACCATTGGCTAAGTTTTGATCCATATATATCCATCTCCCCTACACTTTAATATCTCTAATCTTAATATTTCTCATATGTTTATAGTGATGCAGGACATCACTCCATGTGTATAACTTCTATTCCTTTTAATTCCTCCACTACATCGAAAGATGTACAAAAACTTTTACACGAAGCTTTTCATTCTGATTTACATGGAGATATTCAAAACTTAATAATCAAACTTCAACAACAAATGACACAGCTTCAAGAAGCAACTCAAAAGATTACTATTAATCGTTTATATGATTTGGCCCATTGGCTTGATCCTACCCATTGGTTTTCCGGTTTAAATATAAGCATTTGGATTATTGCTGGAATTTAGTGTCTTATGTATCTTATGTTTTCTTATGGTGATTAAACTGTTATGTTCCATGTTCCAATGGACTCAAGCTGAAGTAATGCTGACTGTTCTTCATCAGAACACCTTTGACTCTGACTCTCTCATCACTTCCGATATTTATAATAATAATAAGGGTGGAAATGTAGTGGGTTAGAAATCTTGATTCTCCTTTGATCTTAGAATATGATTTTTAGGTAACGAATGAATGAGCCAAAAGGTTCTTGATTAAGGGACAAAAGTCCACAGATAAGGTTGGCAAAAGCCATCTAATCAATTCTAATCACTCTTTAGGGATGGGATTGTGGACTTTGACTGTTTTAGGTTGCTGGTTTGATTCTGGCTTAAATGACTACTGACTATTTAACCTACTGATTGTTCTTAAGATATGTTAAGGAAACTGCTTGAATGCTGTTTAAATATGCTAAGGAAATTGCTATAGGAAGTATATGGAAAAGAAAATGTTTACTAAGGACAAGCTGTTTGTTAGTGAATTAACCTAGCTTTTTACAAATTACATTCTGGAATTTCACATTGTTAATTTACTGCTGTTACTAGTTTTCCACTGCCTGTTTTTATGTCCTTCTGTGATGATTGAATCAACTGATTTTTCTTGTGAAACTTCCTTGTCTTGTCAATAAAAAGAAATGCTGATTTTGCATCAGGGCTGCTGCTCCCCTGATGGGTGGCAGTCCCTCTAGTTCTCATTGATGGTACTTTGAGTGAATTCTTTCTTTCTCTTTTTCCATCTCAGTTATACAGAGGAAAGTGTAACAGACTACAGTTAACAAAGTACTGTGTGTCTTTGACTAGCTAGTTAAGATGATGTTGAATGTTCTTAACACAAAGAAGTGACAAATGTTTGAGGTGATGGATATACTAAGCACCCTGATATGATCATTGCACACAGAATGAATGTACCCAACTGTCACACTGTACTCCACAAATACGTACAATTATAATGAATCAATTAAGAAAAATAAGTTTAAAAGAAAGGACAAAAGAGAAATAGAGAGTAGAATCGCCATTACCAGAGGTAGGGAAAGTGGGGTGGGGTGAGGGGACACCAAGGAAAGGTTGGTAGTAGACTGGTACAAATTTACAAAGCTACAAAGTTACAGATAGATAGGAAGAATAAGTCCTAGTACCCTAGGATGACAATAGCTAATAATATTGCATTGTATACTTCAAGATAGCCAGAAAAGGGGATCTTGAGTGTTATAACTACAAAGAAATGATAAATGTTTAAGGATAGATATGTTAACTATTCCTATTAGATCATTGTACAATACATTGTCCCCCGGAAGTTCAATGTGTTGCTGGCTGGATCCCCACTGTGACTGTTAAGACAGTGGAAAATCCCATTATGGTAACTGAAAGGTGGGGCTTTGAAGAGGTGATTAACTTGATGGTTTAATAGTGGTCCTAGGCGTTGTTCTGAGGGATTTAAAAGGAGAGTGCATGAGGAACTATCTCTCTCTCTGCTTCGCCATTTTCTGTCATGTGAGACCACTGCACGGCTGTAAAGCCACCACCAAAGAAGACCTTCAACAGTTGTCTTCCCTGGACTTTGGACTTACCAGCCTCTGAACTGTAAACATAAATTTTATTTTCTTATAAATACCATAAATACCCAGTTTCAGGTATTTATGTTATAAGCAATAGAAATGGACTAACACAATGCATGTGCTGAAACTACAAACTATACCCCATCAACATGTACAATAAAAATAAATAAATTAAAATTTTAAAAAATCGACAGCTTTTTCTTTACTGGTGATAAAAGAAATAATTAAAATGAAGCAGGTTTTTCAAAGCTCACTGCCTTGTGATAATTTTCATGAAGTTGATGTCCCCATCTTTTTCTTAAGATATACGATGTATGTGGTTAAAACAGTTGATGTATTGATTAATGTAAAATGTGCTGGCTTTGAGTAAGCCAATTAGATATTGTTAATAATAGCTGAAGCATAAAGCATCTGCTTCTGCTTACACATAGGCACTATTGGTTCCCATGCTGTGATCAGCAACCTATGATTGTGATTCTTGTGTCCATCAGAAAAGTACAACTGGACTTGGAATGTTCCCTCTCCCTTTTGAAACTCTGTTATAAAATGCCTTTGCTTGTCGTAGGCTTGGGAGCACTTTCCAACTCTGTTGGCTTGTGTTTCCCAAGTCAATCTTCATGCTTGGCTTTCAAAAAACCTTTATTAAATAAATAAATAAATAAATAAATAAATACTCTAAGACATCTCATTGAAAAAGTCCAGAAAAATTCCCTCCAAATGTGGTGGTGTGAAGGAAATTTCAAGAGCAGGGGTGTATGGTTTCTAGTGAGAAGCCATCCAGTTGTTACCATATATTCACCCCCTCCTGTTCCCTGATATCACCACAGATGCTTCATACTAGTGAGAGGTGAGTGTGTGTGCATTAAAAAGGGACTGATTTTCACATTTGTTCAACTCAATGTTGACAAAAGAAGCATTCAGCAGATAGATTCTCAAAACTATTCCTGGAAATAGGAACCCCATGTCTGGGGGTGAACTGAAAATATAAGCACTCAAGGAATACATCAAGATCTTCTAACGGCTTTGGACTTCCAAAAAGTCGAAATGAACCAATCATAACTAGACACCATGCAGCTGTTATAATTTTTAATGCTTTATTAGAGAAGCTGAGTTATTTATTTATTGGTGATGTTCATTACTTTTTTGGTGGGTTGTCTACTTCTGTCTATGCTCAATTCCCTATTAAAGCACTTATTTTTCTTATGCATTTGTAACAGCCCTTTACATATCAAGCATATGAGCTCTCTAACAGAGATTTGCAACTTTTTTTCCTCTTTAACCCTTGCTTTCTAATTTGGATCATTGTACTGTTGACATACACTTATGAACTATTGATTTTTTTAAAATAATTTATTATTAGGCTTAAACAGACCTTCCCCACACCAAAAGTTTCATCTACATTTTCTACTACTTTTGTAATAAATTTAGTTTTAACATGTAACTGTAATTTTTCTGGAATTTAACTTGCTATAAATTTGTTTAGAATGTTGAGATTAAATTTACATGTGAGACTGGTGTTTTGGATTCTTTTCTGTACTTTCATAATCAGATTTGAGTAATACTTGTTTGTATAATAATGTCAGCTCTCTATCTATATGCCATGAAAGAGTTGATAGAGTACAACACTGATCTATGTTCTTTACCTGTCTCTTAACAAAATAACAGACCTCACCAATTCAGTGCTCTGGACCCAAAGCATTTTCACAAAATAATTTTTGACGAACAATTTCAATTTCAAGGTTATTTTTGTTGTTGTTCGTTTGCTCAGATTTTTTATTTTTTTTCCTTCTTATGGAATCCCTCTTTATAATCTGAAATTCATATTTCCTCTTATTTATTGTTGAAATTTTAAAATTTAGAGAACTTATTTTTTTATCATTTTTAACCTCAGTATCTGCCATTGTATCATCCCTTTTCATGCAGATATTTTCTGTGTTTTCTAACTTCATTAATTTCTGCTGTCTGTATTATTTTTCCTTTCTTTTTTGTAAGTTATATCTTATTTATCTATTTTTTAGTTATAGTCTATGTAAATTTTATTTTCATTCTTTGTTAAAGGAAAAATAGCTTTATATCTCTTATATTATTTAGATATGTTGTTGACATTATTTCCAACTTTATCTGTCGAATACTGAGAAAAGGACATGTGTATTATTATTAAATTGTTCTTGAATTTCTGTTTTTCATATAGTTTGATTTTACTTAGTCTGGATTATAAAATTTTATTACACTTGTTTTTTTTTCTACTACCCTCTTTGTTCTGTTTAATGTCTTTTACCTTGAAGCTTAATTGTTTAATATTATTACTGTAACTCCAGGTGTTTTGTTTGATTTTTTTAATGTAGCTTTTCTTACCCTTTTACTCTTGACCTTACTGAATTGTTTTATTCTATGAGTAACTATGACAAATAGCTTGCATTCAGATACTATTTCTGACCCAATCCTAATATTTATCTTTTAATAACAAGTAACATAGTCACATTTATTTCATATATTTTGATTTGCTTTTGTCATACCATTTTATAGGCCCTTGCTAGTTTTTTACTGTTATTTTGATGTATAAATTATGTTTTAATTTATTTTTTCAACCATGCATCTTGCATTAAATTCTGTATGTCAAACCCTTTTAAAATATTTAAAGATCTCTCATAAAAGCCAAGAACTGAAAATAAGCCAAAAGTTCACCAACATTAGAAGGAATAAATAAATTATATGATTAGATAATAAAATCCTATAAAGTACTAAAATCAAACAAAACTATATGAACAACGCAGGTGACCCAAATGTTAAACAAAGAAAAAGCAGAATACAAAATAATATGTAAATAGAGTTTAATTCTATTTACATAAACTTCAAAAACAGGCAAAAGTAAACTATATTGTTTATGTGGCAAAACAATGTTATGTGAAGGCAAGGAAAGGATGGTAATCATGTGTGGGGGGAGAAATGGATTTATGATCAGAGAGAACAAAGCAGGCTGCTGGGGGCTGATATCAGACTCTTCCTTCACCTGAGTGGTGGTTACACTGGTGTTCACTTTATAACTAAGAATCAAACCCTACACACCCACCTTGTGCATAATTCTGTGTAGAACACTATCTCACAATGAATTAATCTCACACATATCGGTAATTTTTTAAAATTTCAATGTCGGAATGTATACATCTACTATTATTTACTCTCCTTCATGTAACTTGAAGACTTTTATAGCCTTGCATAAAACCCCCCAACCTCCCACTTGCTGTTTTTGTTAGTGTGATCTTACTTCTATTTTTTATCATTTTTTCTCACCTTTCAATTACTATGACCTAGCCAACTGGTTTTATGACTATAATCACAATAACCATTTAGTCTTAATTCTATTTCTAATTTTTCTCAATATTCACCATTAGTTATTTTCTATTAAAAAATAGTCCCATTCTAAGTTTGTGTCTTTCTTCTTTCTTTCTAATCTCTTGTGGCTTAACATTACATTATTAGTGTACTGTTCTTAATTATTAAATAATTAGCCAATTAGTGTCTGAAAATGTACATCAGTTGCATTCTTATATGAATGAAAACCCATTTGGGTATAAAATTCTAAGGACGAGCATATATTTTCCTCAAAATTCTGAAAGTCTTGACCCATTTCATCTTGCAGTTAATGTTTCAGAAGAAGACTCTGAGTGTGAGGTGATTTAAAACACCACAATCCTGTTAATAACTCTAGGATTCATGGACTATATCATCTTCTCTCTCATCAATTTTCTTTCTTTATCTTCTTTACCTGAACTCTAGAAAAGCTTCTCAAAGTTATCTTCCACATTATGATTCACTGCATTATAGAAAAAGCTTTGACATTTTAATCTTTCTCACGAAGATTTTAGTCTTTTTTCACACAGATTTAAAATCAGTTGTTATCCTTATTCAGTTACTCATCGATGGACATTTAGGTTGGTTACATAGCTTGGCTATTGTAAATCAAGCTGCAGTAAACATGGGAATGAAGTTATCCCTTTGACATGATGACTTCCATTCCTTGAGCTTGGAAAAAATTATGTTAAGTGAAATAAGCCAGGCACAAAAAGAGAAATATAGCATGTTCTCACTCATAAGTGGGAGCTAAAAATTAAAGAGAGAGAGAGAGAGACCAAAAAAAAGAAACAACAATCTCAGTAATATGTTGAACTTTCAGAAGAAAACAGAACTGGGGTTACTAGAAGTAGGAAAAGGAGAGGGGGAGGGGAAGGAGGGTCAATGACAAATTGGTAATGCACACAAAGAATGACCATGTATTGTAATGATGATAAGCTAATTATCCTGACTTGAACATCACATATTGTGCATGAGTATTGAGTCAACTCTGCACCCCATGACTATGTATAATCAATTAAGTTTCAATCAATCAATCAATCAATCAATAAAATCAGTTGTTGCATTTTAGTTCCCCATCTTCTTTTTCTATCTCATCTAACTCACTTTGTGCTTTTGCTCTCACTCTCTCAGCTGGCTTCCTTTTTAATCTGTTCCTTGTTTTATTTCTCATGCTTCTGCTCCATACTTTCTGGACTTTTACTGAAAACAAAGAGAGAATTTTAAATTTGTTCTCTTTCTTGTGGTAAATATTTAGAAATAAAACTTCTGCATCTTCCTCCTTTCAAGCTTCAAAACATTTTCTTTGGTAGGATATTGAGGCATTTTGTTGTGGTATATCTCTGTTTAATGAGGATGGCTTATGCTCTGTAGATCCCTTTCAGTGACTTTTATATTTTTTATAAAATTTTCTTTTCAGTCCTTAAGCAGAAAGGTTAGTTGCTCTACATTACATATGTAATGGCTGTTTAAGGGCTGAGGAAATGAAGGAGGAACTCTGTCTAGTGATCCACTGTCCTGAGGATCAGCATTCGGCCTTTTTCTCTGTTTAGTTCATCTATAATGCCAGGTCTGTGGCAAATCTTGCCCTATCTGCTTTCCCACGCTTCTGCTTACCACAGCAAAGGGAAAACTAAAGGTGTCCAGAAGACACCTCACCTCCCTGGCAGCTTTTTGTTCGATGTGAAGCCTACATGACTCTAAAATCTCCTAACACAGCACTTTCATATGCTGTCAATCCACAACCATGAAAAAGGAGTTATGAGAACATACTTCACCTTCTCCAGGGTACACACGGCCTGTAGGGCTCTTTCCTCCAAATCAGTCACCAATGGAATGTTTCTGAAAGTGTCAGTCAGCTACATATCCTCCTTGCTTTGCTTCATTTTGGAAAATCTTCATTAAATATAAAAGAAAGTAACCAATGTTCCCATCTTTTCATAGGACCATTCCATAATTTCCAGTGGCAATATCTGTTTCCTGATAGTTTTATATTTCTTTAGTTATTTCTATGAGGATACAAGGTAAAAGTTGTATAAATTATCACAGTCTTTGTTGTCTGGAAGTCATAATGTAAATATTTTTAAACCAAGAAGTAGGATAGAGATTCCAAAATTTTCCAAGTGGGTCAGTCTTGAAGGAAGAAAAGTAGTGACAGGAAGGTTAAGAGAACAACTTGAAGCATTTCACTCTTGGCGAGTCTCAAATATTATATCTGTCATTTTGGTTAGCCTTCTTAGTCAGTCTGCTTTTAGCTCAATTTACAGGTGAGTCACCTCAAAATTTCAAACCGGAAAATGACCTCGTTGCAGCAGCAAGCAATGAAACTTTCCAGAATCTTGTGAAATAAGATGATTTGTAAGCAGAATCACCCTAACAATATTTCTCAGAGTTATTTTAATCGTTTGCTTGTCCAGTCTCCCTGATAACTTTAACTCAGATGACAACATGGTGCTTTAAAGTGCTGACCTAGGAAAAAAATAATACTAAGATAGGTATTATTATTAAATAAGAATCTACTTATAGAAATACATTTGCATTGTGTTCCGTATTACACTGTGAAAATATCAAAGTGGAATTAAACATCTTTCTTAGAGTTAGAAATCTTAGAATATATATGGTCTGTGTTTCCCTGTGATCTGCTGAACAAGTTGAAATAATTATTTAGTAACTAGAAAAACATGATATTCACATTTCAAATGCTTTCTGAGAGTCAGAAATATTTCCTGGTGGTTTTCTCTTCCTATTAAGTGACCAGGAATTTGACCAGGCAATGAAGAATGGAGTGTGTTGGTTCCAAAGGAAGAACAATCCCTTGTCAACCTCACCATGGTGAGTTCGCCGATGGCAAAACAGAGGCAACTGCTGCCACCAAGCTACAGCCTGACTCTACACCCACTGTCTACCAAAAGCAGGCCTCAGCTGCAGAAGAGAAGGGGCAACAGTTGAAGAAGAAAAGTATTCAATGACACTTGTTAAAGCACGGTAAGGAAGACTTTACTCAAGATCATCACTGTTGGTATAGGGACCACTGCAATGAGATTTTGCAGTGGGGGAGAGAGATTGGTCTCAATTCCAAATACAGTATGGACAAGTGGGAATTTACAGCCAAGGAGCAGGGTGGGGGTCGGTCAATGGAAAATTACTAAAAGGAAACATCAGGGATCAGGGGGATTCTGGCTAAACCGACCTAACAGAATTCTTGCTGAAGACAGGCCAGGGTGATCAGACATCACCCTGGGGGGTGGTGGAGGATGAGAAACATGATCAGACATCAAGGGTGATTGGACATTGAGGGATCAGGGTTCTTGCTAAACTGACTTAGCAGAGTTGTTTGTTAAAATTGGATTGTATAAGGAAGTGCACAGATGGGCCTAGAGAAAATTCAGAAGCCTGATTCACGTTTGGCCAAGCAAAGAACCTTTGTCACAATATAAATGCCTCTATCTTACATTTCTGTACTTCCAAGCAATTAACCTTCAAATGTCTTGAAGATCCCTTCTGACCAGCTCTGACAATCGGATAAGAAAAATGAATTAATTTGTGAAGTGCTACATCCCCAATTTAACCATAAAATTAGATGTTGACAATACCACCTTCTATCAGTTATCTACAATAATGCTATATGATCAACTACCCCAAAACTCGGTGGTTTAAAATAACAAGCATTTAATTTGCTCAGGAATCTGTGAGCTGTTGATTTAGGCCAGGTTCAGCTAAGCTGTTCTGGACTCAGCTGGGCTCACTGTCAAGTCTGGGAGTGGGGCAGTGTTGGCTTCAGGCTGATCTTGAATGGCCTCAGCTGGAATGTCTGGGACACCTCAGCTCTAATTCACCTGTATCATCTCATGACAGGCCAGCCAGGCGAGTTCTCATGGCAACCACAGAGCAGCAACAGAGTGACAAAAATGTGCAAGAACTTGTTCAGGCCTCTGCTTGGGTCACATTTGCTAACATGCCATTGTACAAGGCAAATCATATACTCAGCCCAAAGTCAAGGTGCGTCTTGGGTTGAATGTCCCCCCAAACTTAATTCCCACTGTAACTGTTGAGGGTAGGAAATCCTATAATGGTAATTAAAAGGTCAGGTCTTCAAGAGGTGATTAGATTGTAGGACCATGTCATACTGAACGGATTAATAATTGTTGTCAAGGGCATGATTCTCAGGGCTTTAAAAGGAGAGCACGTGACAGTCTCTCTCTCTCTCTCTCTCTCTGCTCACCATCCTGCCACGTGAGACCCCTGGGTCACTATCACCACAATAAAGCCTTCACCAGCTGTGTTCTCTGAACTTTGGACTTCCCAGCCTCCAAAACTGTAAGCAATAAATTTTATTTTCTTTATAAATTACCCTACTTTGTGTACTTTGTTATAAGCAATAGAAACAGAATAATACAAAGTGTGAGATAGAATACCCAGCCCAGAGAACACTGAAGAATTACAAGGTAAAGGGAGTGGTGCAGAGAGGGGTGCAAAATGGGCTTTGTTAATGCAATCAATCTACCACATACCTTTAATGCCAGCTTGTCTACTGTTTGAGCCAGGGAAATCCTACCTAGGCTGGTTACTATATAACATACTGCTATGGGTTAAATGTGTCCCCCAAAAGTTTATATATTAGAAACTTGATCTCCATTGTAACAGTGTTAAGAGAGTGGGAAATCCAGTTATGGTATTTAAAAGGTGGGGCCTGGAGTACCTGATCACTGACCACACTGACCAGAAGCTGTGGCCCGGAAAGAGGAGGAAAACAAAATCTGGGGGCGTCCGGTCAAGATGGCGGAATAGACAGTCCCCAGCATCACTCTCTCCCACAAATCAACCAATTTACATCTATTAAAAAGCAGAGACAGCCAAGGTGGGGATGCTAGAGCTTAGGGGAAGAGGAGGAGAGACCTACAGAGTTCATGAAGGCAGGAGAAGCCACAATGAGAGAAAGAAAGGACTGCTCAGACCTTCGAGCACTGACCACTTCAAGTCTGTCCCTGGTGAGCACACAGAGCAGGAGCTGGCAGAAGCCACAACTGTGCCCTTTCTATGAAGTTACTTGGAGGCAGCAGGGGAGAAGAGGGCCTTGGCCTGCAGGCCAGCAAGACCACTAATAGGGTTTCTGTGGACCCATATAGAAGTGAGGAGCCAAATACAAGTGAAAAAAGGAGCCACTTAGAAGCTGGTGAGTCATCACAAGGGACCAGCACATGGCCCATCCCATGGGAAGTGTTTGGAGTGCAGGCAGTGGGGGAGATTGGCCCACCAGGGGAACACTGGGGCACAGCATGGACAGCTGATCTGCCCTCCAATCAGCACAGGCCCACTCTATGTAGACTGGTCAGGAATATAGAACTACAGGGATTGCAGTTTTCTGAAAAGACTCAGGCCCAGACCAGAGTTTCCACACAACCCAGGTGCACCAGACCTCATAAGACCCAGAAGTACAGATGAGGCCAACAATTAAAACCTGAGCTGCACAAAAAGCCTTCCCCATTGAATCAGCAGCGAAGGGGCAGTTTAGCTCAACCATAGGGCTCAAATGCTGGTCCCCACAGGAAGTTCCCCAATTTAAGAAGTAAGCAAAGGACAACCAAAAGTGGTGGGAACAGCAAATAATCCAACACAGAACTGAAAGGAAAGACAAAATACCCAAAGATCACAGACAAAATTTGATATTAACTAGTAAAGGTCTGATACCACCAAAACATACCTATAAAAACCAGAAGGAACAGAACCCCTCTGGGCTCCCAAACCGGTGATGGGGGAGGGCCATGGACCTCAACCACACACCCCTGATGACCACACCCAGCCCAGTGAAGACCACCAGGCTGCTGCTGGAAGTGCCCCCCAGGCTCCCGAGATGGGATGGTGTAGGGCTGAAGGCCTCAGCTCTGCCACCTCAACATCCACAACCAGCCCAGCAACAACCACCAAGCCATTGCTGGAAGTGCCCTGGGCTCCTGAGGCAGGGCAGTGGGGGGCCAAGGACCTCAGCCAAGCCCCCCTGGCATCCACACTAAGCCCAGTGATGACCACCAAGCTGCCACTGGAAATTCCCTGGGCTCCCAAGCTGGGATGGTGGGGGGCCGAAGGCTTCAGCCGCACCTCCCTGACATCTGCATCCAGCCCAGCAATGACTGAGCTGCTGCTGGAAATCCCCTGGTCTCCCCTGCCAGAATGAGGGGGGTGCCATGAACCTCAACCACACACCCCCTTCCTCCTCTTTCCACCCTATTTCCCTTCCCCTTCCTCTTCTCCTCTCCCCACAACTGCTTGCAACAAAATCTTAGAATGTAAAAATATTAATAAATTTTTTAATTAAAAAAATAAATAAATAAAAGGTGGAGCCTCTGATAGGTCATTAGATTGTGAGGACTGTGCCCTTGTGAATGGACTGATCCATTCATGAATTAAGAGGTATAGTTCTGATGGCAGGGAATGTAAGAAATTTAGTTCGTGCTTGCTCAAGCCATTCTCTCCCCATGTGATACCCTGGTCACCAAGGGACTGTTTGTAGAGTTCCCACCAAGAAGAAGGTCCTCACCAGATGTATCCTCTGGACCATGGACTTCCCAGCCTCCACAACTGTAAAAAATAAATTTTATTTCTTTATAAATTACCCAGTTTCAGGTATTCCGTTATAAGCAACAGAAATGGACTAATACACAGACTTAAACCCCAGTTTAGGGCCCCAAAATCTGAATAGCAAATCAGGATGTTTAGTCAACTAACCACAAAATAGCTGAAATTGAGCCATGGAGTAATTACAATTAGTGACAGGTGAAATTTGCTAATAGGTAAACAAAATTAGCTCATATCCTAGTAAACATATGAGACTCTTGAAAATTCATCCTGATTTTCAATCTGATTCAATGAACGATTACTCTCTAACAAAACAGCGAGTCTTGAAGAAAAGCTGGAGTAAAATCAATATTGTGCCTTAAGGCAGACATATACATGTTAGGTATAAGCAACAAAATGATGTTGCCTGAAATGACAATATAAAATCAATCCTTATAGAAAATGTAGTACAAAGTTATCAGTATTCCAAACAGTAATGAAAAAATGAATTGATATATTTCCTCAAAATAGTTATTAGAAATTTATCACCCTACGACAAGCAAACAGAAAGGACATTGTTGGGAGGGAGTGGGGAGAAGAAGGAGGGAGGGAGGTTTCGGTAATGGGCCACAATAATCAACCACATTGTATATCGACAAAATAAAATAAAATAAAATAAAAAAGAAATTTATCACCCATTCATTTAAGATACATGTATTGAGAATTCTTATAGTCAGATCTACACTGGGTGCTTTAGAAGCAAATTCCGTCCCTATCTTTAAAACGCTTCGTGTTTGAAGTAAGAATTCTTAGCTATGGGTTCTTAGTTGTTGCATGGATTTATCTGAAGTCAATCTCTTTCTCTAAAAAGCTAAACATGATTCAAATATTTCAGGTTAAATGAATTTTTGAGTTATAGTTTGGAGTGTATTTCCCACTTCTACCTGCTCCTAGGAACCCCAAATTGCTTTGGATGATATAAATGTTAACATAGTAAGAAATGATGAAATAAATCAAATTCTTAATATTAATTTTTTGTAATAAATTCAGTAATAACTTTTCTTGATCATTGGCACAATCTATATGTTTTGTAAACCTAATCTAATCAGCTGATTTGGGTATTTCATCAGATGAAATTCTGGTTGGTAGGACCACAACTTTGGAGATAGTTAAAGAAAAACTGATTGAGGGCCAGCCCATGGCTCACTTGGGAGAGTGTGGTGCTGATAACACCAAGGCCACAGGTTCGGATCCCTATATAGGGATGGCTGGTTAGCTCACTTGGGAGAGTGTGGTGCTGACAACACCAAGTCAAGGGTTAAGATCCCCTTACCAGTCATCTTTTTTTTTTAAAAAAAAAAAAAAAAAAAAAAAGAAGAAGAAGAAGAAGAAAGAAAAACTGATTGGATTTAGCATATCTCCTAATTTTTCCTGACTCTGTGATCAGTTGATATCAACTAGTAAAGATCAAAGTCATGGCAATGATAGTTACTTTGAACCAAAAGGACTTTGAATAAAACAATTATTCTATCAAGGCAGCAGAATTATACCCCATTCCCTCCTGACTCAGTTCTTTTTCTGTCTCGTTATCTGTGAAGTTTCTCTTTCGTGACCCACTTTGTTTCTCTCTCTAGGCCAAGATAGCTCTACCGATTTTAACTCTCATCTTACCTTTTTATTATTTTTGACACGGAAATATGGAAGCATAACACACAGTACAGTATAATAAGAGTCCTAAAGGCAGTAGGCACCTTTTATCCAATTTCCTTTGTAATCAGTACATGGGCTGTTTCAGACAGCCAGTTGGGCTGAGGCAATTTCAAGGGCCATAGTCTCCTCATCCACAAATTCCATGCAATGCTAGGAACAAAGTCTTTTCAGCAGTTCTAAAAGGGAGAATGGAAAAATTCTACAAGTATCTTTCTTTTGTACAGCTGACACATCCCCTGCCTTCTCTCAATTTTCAGTCCTAGTTGTTATATGGAATGAAGAAAATTTTGAAAATAGCTCTTTATAAAAGTAGCATCTATTTCTTCCAAAATCCCATACTAGTGCAATTTGAATAGGCATCCAAATAAAAGATAAGGAATCTTTATCACTAGAATTTTATGAAAAAGTATCAGGGAATAAAAAGGCTAATTTATGTCTTCCTACTCTTGAATAAAGAAGATTTTATTAATAGCTAAAATACCACAATAACTAAATAGCAAAATTTTTTTCTACCTTTTGCTTTCATTGCCAAAAACCCCAAAAGTGATCTGTAACTGTTGTTTCTATATCCTGCCCAGCCTTTCTCTCCCTTAATCTTCTATGTCTCTGTCACATGGCTGAAATTGTTCTGTTGAAGGTCACCAATGACTGCTTTACCTTTTTACCTTATTTTATTGTAAAGCAAAACACACAAACAGAAAATCACATAAAACAAAAATAAACATCAATAAATTATCACAAATAAACACCTGTGTCACTACCTTCCAGGAGAAGAAATAGAACATGGTCAGCATCCCAGTCTTCCTTCCTGCCCTCTCCCAATCACTAAGCTCTCCCTCCTCCTGGAAGATGATCTCTACCCTGATGCCTAACACTGGAATTTAGTTTTCCCTGTTTTTCAACTTTTTATGAAAGCATTCATGTGTCTGCCTTATTATGAAATTGTATTTGGCTTATTTCTTCAACATTCTGATGGTGAGATTTATCCATGCCATTGCATGAAACAAGAGTTTGTTTTTATTGTCATACAGTCATTTGCATTTTGTATTGTATGACCACTGAACAATTTATCAGTTATTACTACTGATAGATATTTTGATTGTTTCCAGTATTTGGTTATAATAAATAATGCTGCTATGAACATCCTTATGCAGTCTTTTAACGCTCATATCTGTTGGATGAGTAAGAGTAAAATTTCAAGACCACAGAGTATACATATATTGACACTAATAGGTAATTAGTAATTATACTAATTTCTACTTTCTCCATCAGTATCAAAAGTTCCTGTAGCTCCATGTCCTCTTCAACATTTACTATTGTCAGTCATTGTAATTTTAGCCATTTGGAGGCACAGATTGTACCTCATATTGGCTTTAATTTGCAATTTCCTGATTAGTAGAGCACTTTTCCATGTTTATAGCCATTTAGATATATTCTTTTGTTAAATACCCACTCGACTCTTGCTTATTTTTCTATTATCTTTTTCTTATTGATTTGTGGTAGTTTTTTATATAATCTAGACAGTAGCCCTTTGTCAGTTACTTGTTTTGCAAATGTGTTCTGCCACTTGGTGGCTTATTGTTTTTACTTTCTTAATGAAATACCTTAATTTTGATGTTGTCCTATCTGTTGACATTTCCTTTATGTTTAGTGCATTTGGAGTCACGTTTATAAAATCTTTCTTCATGTTGAGTTTATATTCTCCTGTCTCGAACTTCTATAAGTTTTATGTTTCTGCCTTTCACATTCTGATGAAGAATCTACCTGGAATTAATTTTTTGTTTATTGTATGAAGTAGAGGTAAAGTGTAATTTTTCCCCTTAGGGATATCTAATTTCACTAGGATAGGACCATTTCTTTAAAAGATTCTTCTTTGCCCACTGTTCTGTTGATAGAAAAAAAATTGTTCTGTTCTAGAGGATCTATTCTATTCTTTGTCTAGTTTTCTTGTGCCAATATCACATTGTCTTAATAAATATAGCTTTACAGTAGGTCTTGGTATCTTACAGCATAAGTCCTCTCAACTTCTTTTACTTCAGGAGTATATTGGCTATTGTTGGCCCTTCGCATTCATATATACATCAATTTGTGGAGAAATAAACATATTTACAGTATTGAGTCATCCAATCCATGAGCATGGTATGGCTATAAATTCCCATTTATTTATTTACTTTTTATTTCTCTCAATGATATTTTATAATTTTCCGTGTAAAGAATTTATATCTTTCACTAGATTTATTCTTAGGTGTTTTGTATTTTATTTTTTTAAACATAGCATTTTTAAATTTTTCTATTTGTTTATGGTATATAGAAATAGTTTTGATTTTATATATAGGCCTTGTACTCAGCAAATTTGCTAATTTCATTTATTACTTTTAATAATTTATTTGTGGATTTGTACACAATCATATCATCTGTGATATGATAGCTTAATTTCTTACTTCTCTAATTCTGAAGGAGTTTGCTTCTTATTCTTACCTTTTTTACAGAAACTCCAGTAAAATGATGACTAGAAGTGACAATAGCAAGCATTCTTATTTCAAATGTTAATCTTCTAAAATTTTACCACTAAATATGCTGAGAACTTAGTATAGAGAATATTTGTTAGTATTGGCTAACAAAGCTCCCTTTTTTCCCTCCTATGCTGTGTGTTAATGTATTATTATAAATGGATGTTATGTTTTATATGCTTTTTCTGTATCTATTGGGAGGACCAAATGACTTTTTTTTTTCTTTAATGTTTCTTTATGGTAGATTTATTTTCAGATGTTTACCAACCTTGCATTTCTGCAATCATTTTACTTCTTATTGAGTTATAATTTACTTAAAATAAAATTTACTCATTTTAAGTATACAATTTGATGAAAGTTGGTAATTGCATACAGTCATGTAACCACCACCACAATCAAGATGCAAAATAGCTCCATCACCCCAAAAGGTTTCCTCATGCCCTTCTGCAGTCAATCACCTCCCCTGATGAGTGGCTTCAGGCAACTACTAATCTGCTTTCTATCGCTATACTCTTACCATCCCTAGAGTTTCAAGTAAATGAAACCACAGATTAAACAGTCTTTGGTTTTGACTTCTTTCACTTGACATAACATTTCTGAGATCCATCCATGATGCTGGATGCATTAATATCTTGCTACTTTTTACTGCTGAATGATGTTTGTCTTTCTGTGCCTGCTTTATTTCCCTTAGCATAATATCCTCCAAGTTCATCCATGTCGTTTCAAATAACATTTTTCTTTTTTTAAGTCTGAATAGTCTCCCATTGTGATATATGCCACATTTGCTTTACTCATTATCCATTGATGGAGACGTAGGTTAATTCTGCTCTGGTTAACTTTTTGTTATTGATTCGTAGTTAAATTGCTCTGTACTCAGTGAAATTTTCCATATGATTTTAATCCTTTGAAATTTTTCAAGACTTGGTTTATTGTACTGCATGTGGTCAACTTATGTATATGTTCTGTGCATGCTTGAAAACAATGTATATTCTTCAGTTGTTGAACATAGTTTCTGTATCTCCAATTAGATACTAGTTACTCATGGTTTTCACACCTCTTTCCTTACTGATTTTTTTTTTTTTTTTGTCTGCTTGCTCAGTCATTTTTGACAGAGGAATTTTAAAATTCTCCATTATGAGTGGGAATTTCTTCCACTTCTGCTAATTTTTCGTTTTATATATTACAAGTCTATGTCATTAGGTGTACAGAGAAGTAGACTTTTTATCTTCTTGGTGAGTTAAATATTTTATTATTTTGAATACTTCATCATTATTTTATTTAAGTTTTTGCCCTAAACTGTATGTTGCCTGGTGTGTAAACATATATACAAGCTTTCTTTTGTTTAGAGTTTGCATGGTATATCTTTTCTCATCTGTTTTTACTTCTAACCTTACATTTTTGATGCATCTCCCATAAGCTATAGTTAACTTTTTATGACATTTGACAAACTTTGTGCTCTAATTAGAGAATTTAGTTCATTCACATTAACATAATGAATGATATATTGGGGTTCGCATCTACTATCATACTCAGTCCCTTCTATTTGTCTTGCCTGTTCTTCATTATTTGTCTCTCCTTTCTCCTTTTGTATAAAGCATTTTTATTACTTTATTTTTTATCACTGTTAATTTAGTAGCAATTCATGTTCATACTATTCTTTGTGGTTTTCCTAAAGATTACAGTATTTATCCTTGAGTTATCAAAGTCTAATGTTACTTGGTACTTTTTCTATCATCTAAATCAAAGCAAAGATTTGGAGCATTTTAATTTTTTTCACTCCCATAATCCTCTATGATTATGTTTTTAGTCATTATTCATTTAAATTTGTTTATTTGTTTCTCATTTTTATTTCACTTCATTCCTTCTTGTATCTCAAACTTTGTGCCTGAATAATGTTTCTTCTGTCTTTGGTATAGATAGCAGGTGATGAATTCTTTATGTTTTTACTTATCTGAAAATGTTTATCTGTTTTTGGAAGGTATTTTCACTGAGTGCAGAATTCTCAGTAGCAATTATGTGCTATGAGTGCTAGGAGCACTTTGAAGATAATGTTTCATTAATTTCTAGCTTCCATTGTTTCTATTCTGAAGTCAGCTTGTCACACTGATAGTTGTCCCTTTGAAAGTAGTTTGTTTTTTTCTCCTCTGAATGCTTTTATCATTTTGTTGTCGTTTTGGGCTTTCAGACATTTTACTATGACAAGCCTAGGTTTCTTTATTATTCTGCTGCTCAATCTGTGGAGATGATGAGTATGTGACTTAATGCTTTTTACTAACTTTAGAAATTCTCAGATTCAATCCATCATATGTTGCTTCTGACCCATTATCTCCCTTCTGTGCTCCAGGGGCTCCGACTCACTCTTCCCACAGTGTTGTTTACACTCTCTTCTCTATTTCCTAATTTTAACTCTCTATACTTCAATTTGTATTTTGCATTTGTAGACTTTTCATGTGGTTCATTTTACAGTTACTACTTTTTTGCCAAAATTCTCAATGTTATATTTTATTTCCTGGAATATATTAAGCATTGATATTTTAACATTTAGGTCTGATAACATCATTATTTGGAGTCCCTGTGGGTTTTTTCTTTTTTCATTTTTGTAAATTTTTGGTCTACATTGTTTTGTCACCTGGTTATTTTGCATTGAATGACATTGTTTATTTGAAAATTGGAGAAATCATTATATAAACTGTAGAAATAATATGAATCTTGTTATCTTCCTCCAAGAAAAAAATACAGGGGGGGGATAGATGTCCAAGATTACTAACAATCTGGAATTTCCAGGAATTAAGATAATTCAAGTCTGGCCTCAGTCCTTACAAGAACCAATCTACTTCTAATTCCCAGGGTGTACACTTTTGGGTTTTCAACCCAAAATGTGGAGTTTTATCCTATCCCAACAGAACGTCCAAGCCTTCAATTTTTTTTTTTCACTAGCCACAAAAGACTTTCAAGATTTCTGCCCAGTTATCTTAGCTTCTTAATTCTTTCTTCCATATTTGGCAGATACCTCTAAGTGAGAAACAGCCCTCAATGCCGGGCTCACCTCTCTGATTGAATCAATCCAGTTGCTTCTCTAATAACTTTAAGCTGATAACCTTTTTTTTTTTTTTTTTTTTTTTCTTTTTTGGTCTTTTTGTTTGTGACCGGTAAGGGGATCGCAACCTTTGGCTTGGTGTCGCCCGCACCGCGCTCAGCCAGTGAGCGCACCGGCCATTCCTACATAGGACCAGAGTGCACCATGGGGCCTGCCCCTGATAACCTTTTTTAAAAAACATTTTGTTTCACTTAATATAATTCTCTCGAGGTCCATCCATGTTGTTGCAAATGGCAGTATTTCATTCGTTTTTATAGCTGAGTAGTATTCCATTGTGTAGATGTACCACATTTTCTGTATCCACTCATCCAATGATGGACATTTGGGCTGGTTCCAACTCTTGGCTATTGTAAAGAGTGTTGCGATGAATGTTGGGGAAAAGGTATACCTTCGACTTGATGATTTCCATTCCTCTGGGTATATTCCCAACAGTGGGATAGCTGGGTCGTATGGTAGATCTATCTGCAATTGTTTGAGGAACCTCCATACCATTTTCCATAGAGGCTGCACCATTTTGCAGTCCCACCAACAATGTATGAGAGTTCCTTTTTCTCCGCAACCTCACCAGCATTTATTGTTCAGAGTCTTTTGGATTTTAGCCATCCTAACTGGGGTTAGATGGTATCTCAGTGTGGTTTTGATTTGCATTTCCCAGATGCTGAGTGATGTTGAGCATTTTTTCATATGTCTGTTGGCCATTTGTATATCTTCCTTAGAGAAATGCATGTTCTCACTTATTGGTGGGAGCTAAAAATTAATATATAAATTCACACACACACACACACAAAACCGGGGGGGGGGGAAGAAGATATAACAACCACAATTACTTGAAGTTGATACAACAAGCAAACAGAAAGGACATTGTTGGGGGGGAGCGGGGGAGGGAGGTTTTGGTGATGGGGAGCAATAATCAGCCACAATGTATATCGACAAAATAAAATTTTAAAAAAAAAAAAAAAAAAAACATTTTGTCCAGGGCCAACCCCTTGGCTCACTTGGGAGAGTGCAGCGCTGGGAGCACCGAGGCCGTGGGTTCAGATCTTTGCTGGTGCGCTCGGTGCGAGCGACACCAAGCCGAGGATTATGATCCCCCTACCGGTCACACACACACACACACACACACACACACACACACACACAACTTTTTGTCCAGATTTTCTAGTTGTGCTTAGTGGGAGGTTTAATCCAGATTACTGAGTTCATCATTACTGGGGAACAATAACTCATTTGTTTCAAAGTTCAATATTGTTTTCTGAATTCTCACCTCCTCGAACTCTCTGAAGCATTCAAATCTGCTGCTTAATCTCTCTGAAATTTTCTTTTCATTTTCAACACATTATACATTTCTGATTTTCAAATTTTCTTATTGCTCTGTATTTTACTTATATTCCTACATATATTCTACACTTCTTATGCACTTATTTTCCAGGACTTTGTTTGCTTTCTATACCTGTTATTTGTATAGGTCTCTATCAGCATGAATACCCCCTCCATATACACCTCTTTAATAAATAAATCCAATCCTACAGCTGCAGGTATGTGGGTGATTTTTACATCTTCACCTCTAGTTTTCAAATATATTTATACTTACATTTCACATTTTTAACCACCTAGAAGATATCTCCAGTTAGATATGCCCAACAAATCAAAAATATACATTCTTTTCAAGCACACACAGAACATATATATATATAAATTGACCACATGCAATGCCATAAAGAAGTATTAAAAAAATTTCAAAGGATTAAAATCATACGGAAAATTTCACTGTATACAGAGTAAGTAAACCACAAGTCAGTAACAAAATGTTAACCAGAGTAGAATCAGCCTATGTGCCCATCAATGGATAATGACTGAAGAAAATGTGGCATAAATCACAATGGGATACTATTCAGCCTCTCTGTTTTCTCTGGCCCTCATTCCTCATCATGACACAGTCTCACTGCGGAGTAGAAAGCAAGAAAGTGTATTTAATCTGAAGAAGCAACATCTACAGGTTTAAGTAGGAAATAGAAGCAAAGGCAAATCATCTATTTGGAATCTGTTTACTTTTAAAGAATGGCAGCAAAAGAGAAACTATCAGAGCTGAAGAGTGGGTGGGAGATACACAAGGTATCACAGAGCAGAAAGCCCATATCAGCCCTCAGTTTTCATCAATGCGGATTAATTTGAAAGTAGAGGGTCAGTCACTCCTCCCCCAAAGGAATTAGTATTGCCCAATTTTAGGGGAAATTGGTACCCAGTTTCAGTAGTATAGAAGGGAAATGCCAAAAGACAAGGCAAAATTATTTTCAGAAAAGAAAATTCTTAACCTGGAAAATGCAAGGATTATACAGAAAAACAATTAGAAATATGATACTTTAGTAAGATGATTATTTATAAGTAAAAATATCAAAATTGTGTTTTCTCATAAACCAAAAGTAAGCAATTAGAAAACATTCATTTAAAAAAGCATATTAATATGAAATATGAGAAGCCTATAACTTATAACACTTTACATAGGGCCAACCACTTTGTACCTGCATTAAAAAATAAATAAGTAAGGCAAAGATATTAATTCCATCCCAATTTATTTGTAAATTTAATGCAATTCTAATCAAAATTCCAACATAAATCAAAACAAGAGAGCAATAACAGCAGAATAGCATAAATCTATACGGTCAGAACAACAGAACAGAACAGAATCAAGAAATGGATGACAGGGTATTCCATAATATATCCAATGGTATATTAATATATTAGGAAATGGTTAAAGAGTCACTCCAAATAGCGGAGAGGGGACGAAAAAAGGAGTATCCCCCCCCCAAAAAAATGGTGTAGATATAACTAACAAGCAACTTGGAACATTTTCTTAATACCTAGTAAGTCCAGATGGCTTGAAATTTAAACGTTCAATAAAAAGAAAGCTCATTGCACTGATAGCATGTAGCTTAGCATTTGATCCTAGAAATGCCTGGCAATAGAACCCTCTTAATAAATGATCATTGAATAACAGAATAAAATTGGAAACATACTTAGAGGATATATTTCAAACCTATAAAAGCTAGAAAATGAGTAATTAATAAGGAAATCGTGAGTTTATGTTCTTGTTTAGAACAATTAAGTTTAAGGTGCATATTATACCCTTTTCATTTCCCCTATAGCACCTAACACTTGTACGATTTTGGAATCTACATACTATAGTTTCAGTAAATATAGTATTGATTAATTCAACATAAATACTATGTTTCTTTCTAGAAGACAAGGAAAATCACTTGCAAGAAATTTCCATTTAAAAGAATTCCATTATTAGTCAAGATTTTTATTTATTCTCAACAATGCTTCATTTTAAACTAGGTTTAGTATAGTGAAGCATATGCATTTTACATTAGAAAGCATGATAAGGATATAAAAGTTTGTTCTCTATATTTCTCATTAAATAGCTATTTTGAAGGCCTTATGTGCATATGGACTATTGGAACTCATCATCAATTAAACCATCTCCTATAAAGATGAGGATCAGTAAAATTTGCAGTATTGCTTACATTGCATATCATTAGTTTTAGATCATTAATACCCAGAATGGATTTCTCTTTAAAAAAAAAAAAAAAAAAAGCCAAACTTAAGTAAATTCCAAGATCACAGTTTAGCAGTATGCTTTGCAGAAGTCTTGAGAACTGGGCATATACACAAGACTCCCCAGCTTGACTTCTAGGTGGTTTTATTTCAGGCTTATAACCCAGAAGTCTAGAAGATGAGTGATTAAATCTAGTAATTCTGATTTTAGATTTTAAAATATTGTTATAACAGGAGTTTTTCACCCTTTACATTTTGGGTACCATTATTCTGCCCCATTAGAAATACAGAAAATATAAAGTGACCAGGACTGGCCAAGGATTTCTGGAAGAACAGAAATATTCTAAATATTTTCTTTATAAATGTCAGTAAGTAGAGACTTATTTGAGTTAACATTCTTTTCTTATAAAATGCAACTGTATCTTGGGAGGTGTATTAGTCCATTTTTGTTGTTTACAACAAAATACTTAAAACTGGGTGACTTATAAAGAAAATGAAATGTATTGCTTACAGTTTTTGAGGCTGGGAACTCCAAAGTCCATCTGGTGGTGGCTGACAGCGACCCAGGGGTCTCATTGCAAGCATTGGAAGCAGAGAGAGCAGAGAGAAGGAAAGACAGAGTTTCCTCTTCTTTAAAAGCCCTCAGAACCACACCCCTGACCACCGTTTTTAATCCATTCTCTACTGCATGGTCCTACAATCCAATCACCTCTTCAAGGCTCCACCTTTCAATCACCATAATAGGATTTTCCTACCCCTCACAGTGGGGGCTAAGTTTCTAATACATAACAATTGGGAGACAATTCAAGCTCAGTGAGTTTTGAGGGGACATAATTCAATCCACTACAGGAAGGACAATCATATCATTTAGTCACATAACAATCCAATACATACTAAGATCTGCAAAGGACGGAGAGAAATTTTATATTACAGAGAGGCCAGGAATGAAAGAAAAAAGTACCGTTTTGGAGTATAGAACACTTTCAGAGAAGAGGAAATAGCAAGAAAGTGGTGTTCCAATGAAAACTATTAACAGGAGGGCCCTGTGGATCTGGGATCCAGGGATCAAGACAGAAAAGTTGCTGTGAAGCAGGAAATGGTAGAAGAAAAACAGCTGAAAAGATTATAAACAAGGCACTGTGACTGTCCAAAGTCCATTCCAAGCCTCACTGTTTTGTAGCAACAAAGTTGTTTGGGGAACTGAAATCAGCTTCAGAGGTGAGTTCTAAGTATTTTTAAATCAATTGTTCTCAAATGTAGTCATAGACCAGCAATATTAGCATTACCTGAAAGTGGTTAGAAATGTAAATTATTTCTTGGCCCCACCCCAGACTTACTAAATCAGAGACTCTGGGGATGAGAGTGTTTGAATGGCCCTCCTGGTGAGTCTGATCAGCTCTCTCAAAATTGAGAAACAATAGTTTAAATCAACTGTGGTAGTCCAGTCCCTCAGACAGTGAAACAGCCCAAATTAAGCAGCACACAGCATTTTCCCAGCAACAATTTTTGGGTCAGAGTTAGGTGCCAGATCTAAGCTGACCTCACCCAACTGAAGAGAAGATTCTTCTCTGTGTTCCTCTGAGAAACAAATAACAGCATTTAGTTGCAATTGCCTCAGCAGGAGAAGGAATAGAGCTTAAAAGGTGCTGCCATAGTCTGTTTTGGGCTTCTAAAACAGAATACCTGAGACTGGGTAAGTCATAAAAAACAAATCTGTTTCTTACAGTTCTGGAGGCTGGGAAGTCCAAGGTTGAGGGGCCTTCTTGCTGAGTCATCCCATGGCAGAAGGCAGAAGGGGAAGACAGCACATGAGCAAGCAAAAAAGGAAGGGGGCCAAAGTCATCCATTTATCAGGAACTCACTCCCACAATAATAGCATCAATCCATTCCTGGCAGCAGAGCCCTCATGACCTAATCACCTCTTAAAGAACCCACATTTCAACACTATTCCACTGGGGATTCAGTTTCCAACACATGAACTTTGGGGGCACATACAAACCATGGCAGATGTCAATTCTTTAAATGGTAGAGGACTTCAGAGAGAGCCCTGTGTTCAGTGACATTTTTAAACCACAGGGCCAACCAACCTAAAGCCTACCCTGGCAGTAGACTCTTCATAGCTGAGCAAGTAAACTTCTTTATTGTTTAAGCTCTTGTGAGTCGGATTTTCTGAAATGTTTCCTCACTGACAGAGGTTTCAAACTTCACTACTTTGCAAGTGTCACTACTTCTGTGAAGGACTCTGGTGTCAGCAATCCAAAGTTAAATGCTCTGACATACAAGTGAAAAGGCAGTAGTATTGTGGGAAAAATAGAATTCTAAGCAAAATGACAGGTGTGAAAATTAAAGCAACAGTCCCACTATCCAACAATCAGTAGGATTAGGTATAATTCATAGCCAAACTTCCACACTTCAATTTACAGGGTTTGAAACAGATTTTGTAAAAAGATAAATAAATAAACTGGTATTTCCCTCACAGAGTAGAAAATTCAGAGTAAGTCCACAGAAAAAACTTTTGGCATCACCTCTCCCCTCTAACTACTATCACCTCTCCACCTCTCCTCTCTACTATAAAATGAAATAAAATAGGCTGAATGGCCTCTAATAGGGTAACCAACTGCCTCAGCTCACGAAGGACTAAGGGATTGTATAAGTCCATTTTCTGCCACTTATAACACAATGCCTGCAACTGGATAATTTATAAAGAAATGATATTTACTTCTTACAGTTTTAGAGGCTTGGAAGTCCACGGTCCAGCGGGGGTGCATCTGGTAAGGACCTTCTTCTGAGTGGGAAGCCTCTACAGGGTCCCATGGCAACCAGGGTATCACATGGCAAGAAATGGCAAGAGCTCTCTAATGTGCTCACTTGCACTCCTTATAAAGCCATCAGTGCCCTTCCTGTGACCATCCACTAAACCACTAACCCATTACTCCATGAGTGGATTAATCCATTCATGACGGCATGGTCCTCTTAATCCAATCACCTCTTAAAGGCCTCACCTTTCAGATACCATAGTCATATTTCTCATTTTCTTAACACTGTTACAATGGGAATCAAGTTTCTAATACATGAACTTTCAGGAGACATTCAGCTCATAGCAGGGGTATCCCAAGATTATGCTTTACAGGGCTAAAACAGTTGCAGGCACACCTGACTGGTTGTCCACTTTACTTTGGCTACATGTCTTGAACCAAAATCTAAGTAGACTTGAAACTTTAGCCTTCACTATGTTCAGAGAGAGCCAGGTGACTATTTTCCTCTAATAATCAAATAGTTATTGACAACAAGTTACACCCTCCTTGTTAAGTGTTGGTATCATTTGCCTGGCTTATCTAAATTAGTTTTCTGGGGGGGACTTGCCAGGTACACAATCTCAGAGAGCTCTTAGCTGGAAAAAATGAGTGTGCTTCCTTCAACCCATCTTTTTGTAATCATTTGAAACTCCCATATACCTTGGGTATTAAATTATATTTTTATGAGAGCTCTTAGAAGAGGCTCTGACTAAAAGCCTACCCACCCAAAGACTGTGCAGTTGGAAACTGAAACTCACTTCTAAAAGGAAAAAAATCGATGGTAGACTGGACATATGTCCTGTTTCTGTCCCCAGGTGTTCTCCCCTTCCAACAACGTGTGTGATGTACAGAGATCACGAAATAAAATGTGAATGTTCTCCTTAGACCAAATAATGGTGTACAAAATAGCATAAGAACTTATTCATTACACAAATGGTATCAGTAAATCTGAGGCAGCATTAGAAAAGACATGTATTTCCCCAAATTACAGGTATCTTCACTTTCTCTATGCCCAAAGCAAAGGAGGAAAATTAATAGGAATGTTCTATAAAAACAAAATACAAAACACTAGAGTCACTTTATATGTCTTGAAATTAAAGTAAAACACTAGAGTCACTTTATATGTCTTGAAATTAAAGTAAACATCAAAAGAAACACTGTCATTTCATTTTATTAACATTAATAACACAATTTTGTTTAAAAACACTCATATGAAGAAAATAGGATTATCGTGTTACTTGTACATAAGGAGCCAAATATTTACTTTCATGGTTCCTAGTCTTTTAACCTTCTCACCTGATAGCAGATAGATAAAACCCTGAAATATGCTTTTGGCGTTGCTAGAGCATATCCGTTGTATAGAATTGCAAACACTGCTGCTGGTTTTGACATTTAAGGAGCGGGTGGTCTCAAGAAATTCTCAAGGGAGTACTGGGTTTGGTTCCTGAAAAATAACTACCACTGCCATAAAAACCCAAGAAAAATCTAAACCCACTAGTATAATGAAAATGGCATTCATGAAGAGAAAACAAACAAAAAAGCTATCTACAACCTAAGGAACCAACAAACACAGAAAACAAACAGTAAATCAGAAAGCAAGGAACAAAAGACACCTAAGACAACCAAACAACAATCAATAAAATGCTAGGAATAAATCAACACCTTTCAATAACAACTCGTAATGTAAAAGGCTTAAATTCCCCAATCAAAAGACACACACTGGCTGACTGGATTAAAAAGGAGGACCCAACTATATGCTGCCTTCAAGAGACCCACCTCACCCATAAAGACTCACATAGACTAAGACTGAAAGGATGGAAAAAGATTTACCATGCAAACAGAAAAGAAAAATGAGCTGGAGTAGCTATTCTTATATCTGACAAAGTAGACTTTAAACTAAAAACCATAAAAAGAGACAATGAGGGACACTACATAATGATAAAAGGACTGATCCATCAAGAAGACATAACAATCATAAATATGTACACACCCAATGTTGGAGCAGCCAGATTTATAAAACAGACTCTATTAGACCTAAAGAAAGAAACAGACACTAATACCATAATAGCAAGGGACGTGAACACCCCACTGTCAATATTGGACAGATCATCTAGGCAAAGAATCAGCAGAGAAACACAAGATCTAAACAACACTCTAGACCAATTGGACATGGCAGATATCTACAGAACATTCTATCCAACACCCTCTGAATATTTATTCTTCTCATCAGCACATGGATCATTCTCCAGGATAGATCACATATTAGGTCACAAATCAAGTCTCAACAAATTCAAAAAAATTGGAATTCTCCCATGTATTTTCTCAGACCATAATGGATTAAAACTAGAAATCAATAAAAAACGGAATTCTGGAAACTATACAAACACATGGAAATTAAACAGCATTCTACTTAATTACATATGGGCCCAAGAAGAAATCAAGCAGGAAATCAAAAAATTTATTGAAACTAATGAAAATAATGATACATCATACCAAAACCTGTGGGATACTGCAAAAGCAGTATTGAGGGGGAAATTTATTGCATTAAATGCTCACCTCAGAAGAATGGAAAGATGGCAAGTGAACAACCTAACACTTCACTTTAAAGAACTAGAAAAACAAGAACAATCCAAAACTAAACTTAGCAGACGGAAAGAAATCATTAAGATCAGAGCAGAACTGAATGAAATTGAAACCCAAAAAACAATACAAAAGATCAATGAATCAAAAAGTTGATTTTTTGAAAAGATAAATAAAATTGACAAACCATTAGCATGGCTAACAAAAAAAGAAGAGAGAAGATTCAAATAAGAAAAATTAGAAATGAAAAAGGCGATGTTACAACTGATTCATCTGAAATACAAGGAATCATTCGAGACTACTATAAACAACTATACGCCAACAAGTTTGAAAATCTGGAGGAAATGGATAAATTTCTGGACACACACAAGCTCCCAAAACTGAGCCATGAAGATGCAGAAAATCTGAACAGACCAATAACAATAAAGGAGATTGAAGCTGTTATCAGAAGGCTCCCAACAAAGAAAAGCCCAGGACCAGATGGATTCACAGCAGAATTTTACCAAACATTCAAAGAGGAATTGACACCCATTCTTTACAAACTATTCCAAAAGACTGAAACAGATGCAAATCTCCCAAACTCACTCTGTGAAGCAAACATCATCCTGATACCAAAACCAGGTAAAGATATAACAAAAAAAGAAAACTACAGGCCAATATCCTTGATGAATATAGATGCAAAAATCCTCACTAAAATACTAGCAAACAGAATACAGCAACACATACATAAAGTTATTCACCATGATCAAGTGGGATTCATCCCAGGGATGCAAGGTTGGTTCAACATACGCAAATCAATAAATGTGAAACACCATATTAATAAAATCAAACACAAGGACCATATGATCATATCTATAGATGCTGAAAAAGCATTTGATAAAATTCAACACTCATTCATGACAAAGATCCTCTACAAGTTAGGTATAGATGGAAAGTATCTCAACATAATCAAAGCCATATATGATAAACCCACTGCCAATATCATCCTGAATGGAGAAAGCTGAAAGCTTTTCCTTTAAGAACAGGAACTAGACAAGAATGCCCACTCTCACCACTTCTATTCAACATAGTGTACTAGCCAGAGCAATCAGAGAAGAGAAGGAAATAAAGGGCATCCAGATTGGAAAAGATGAAGTCAAACTGTCCCTATTTGCAGATGACATGATCCTATATATCGAACAGCCTAAAGCCTCTACAAACAAACTCTTGGAGGTGATAAATGATTTCAGCACAGTAGCAGGATACAAAATCAACACACGAAAATCAGTAGCATTTCTTTTCTCCAATAGTGAACATGCAGAAAGAGAAATCAAGAAAGCCTGCCCATTTACAATAGCCACCAAAAAAATAAAATACTTAGGAATTGAGTTAACCAAGGAGGTGAAAAATCTCTATAATGAGAACTACAAACCACTACTGAGAGAAATTAGAGAGGATACAAGAAGATGGAAAGATATCCCATGCTCTTGGATTGGAAGAATCAACATCGTGAAAATGTCCATACTACCCACAGTGATATACAAATTCAATGCAATCCCCATCAAAATTCCAATGACATTTTTCTCAGAAATGGAAAGAACTATCCAGACATCTATATGGAATAACAAAAGACCACGCATAGCCAAAGCAATGCTGAGCAAAAAAAATAAAGCTGTAGGCATAACACTACCTGACTGTAAACTATACTACAAAGCTATAATAACCAAAACAATATGGTACTGGCATAAAAACAGACACAATGATCAATGGAATAGAATAGAGAATCCAGAAATCAACCCACACACCTACAGCCATCTGATCTTTGACAAAGGCACCAAGCCTATACACTGGGGAAGAGACTGCCTCTTTAGCAAATGGTGCTGGGAGAACTGGATATCAATATGCATTAGAATGAAACTAGACCCATACCTTTCACCATATACTAAACTCAACTCAAAATGGATTAAAGAACTAAATATACACCCTGAAACAATAAAACTTCTTAAAGAAAACATAGGAGAGACACTTCAGGAAATAGGACTGGACACAGACTTCATGAATACGACCCCAAAAGCACGGGCAACCAAAGGAAAAATAAACAAATGGGATTATATCAAACTAAAGAACTTCTGCACAGCAAAAGAAACAATTAACAGAGTTAAAAGACAACCAACAGAGTGGGAGAATACATTTGCAAAATATACATCTGACAAAGGATTCATATCCAGAATATACAAGGAACTCAAACAACTTTACAAGAAAAAAACAAGCAACCCAATTAAAAAATGGGCAAAAGAGCTAAGTAGGCATTTCTCTATGGAAGATATACAAATGGCCAACAGACATATGAAAAAATGCTCAACATCACTCAGCATCCGGGAAATGCAAATCAAAACTACACTGAGATACCATCTCACCCCAGTTAGGATGGCCAAAATCCAAAAGTCTCTGAACGATAAATGCTGGCGAGGTTGCGGAGAAAAAGGAACTCTCATACATTGTTGGTGGGACTGCAAAATGGTGCAGCCTCTATGGAAAATGGTATGGAGGTTCCTCAAACAATTGCAGATAGATCTGCCATATGACCCAGCTATCCCACTCCTGGGAATATACCCAGAGGAGTGGAAATCATCTAGTCGAAGGTGTACCTGTTCCCCAATGTTCATTGCAGCACTCTTTACAACAGCCAAGAGTTGGAACCAGCCCAAATGTCCTTCATTGGATGAGTGGATACGGAAAATGTGGTACATCTACACAATGGAATACTACTCAGCTATAAAAACAAATGAAATACTGCCTTTTGCAACAACATGGATGGACCTTGAGAGAATTATATTAAGTGAAACAAGTCAGGCACAGAAAGAGAAATACCACATGTTCTCACTTATTGGTGGGAGCTAAAAATAAATAAATAAATTCACACATACACACAAAAAAACTGGGGGGAGAGCGGGAAAAAGACATAATAACTACAATTCCTTGAAGTTGATACGACAAGCAAACAGAAAGGACATTGTTGGGTGGGAGGGGGGAGAGAGAGGAGGGAGGGGAGTTTCGGTAATGGGCCACAATAATCAACCACATTGTATATCGACAAAATAAAATTAAGAAAAAAATAATAATAAATAAATAAATAAAATTAAATGTTTAAAAAAAAAAAACAGAGCAGGTGGTCTGATGTGAAATGCTTCAGCCTTTTGTACCCCAGCAGCTTGGGTCTCCTATCTGAACAAAGGGGTAAAGAGTTGGTTAAATTTTCTGACCTCTGACGTTTGCCAAAGGGCCAACTTAATTTATTGCATCCCCTATTGGTGATTGGGGGACAGGGGAGAACAGGGCACCATGCTGGCTTAGGATGAGGAGCAGTCGCCCCAGAGAATCAGGTGGCTCCAGCAAGGCTGGCAGAACTTGACTAGGAAGTAACACTTCAGCAATTTTAGAAATAAGTGCTGATATTTGTCAACCAACCTTCCCTTTCAGGAGGATCCAGGTTATAAAAACAGAGCGATGCACTTAATTAACACAATGGGTCTCTTCTGTAATGCTTTTTGCTACACAAAACAAGAATTTTTAAGTACACCAAACTAAGCTTCCTTATAGAAGCACAAAATGATATATGATCTAACTGATAAACTCAAGGTACAAACCCTAAGGATTCCATTATACATGACAGGATTGTGTATTATTATAGAGATAATGACCATTCTTCCCAGGATAATATATAGATGTCATTGTCCCTTGAAATTGAACAGATAACATTTGTTAGTGTAGTATGTGGTAGGCACTGTTTTGACTAAGGTAAGCATCAGAGCAACCAAAAGATGTGTGGATACTATAATTGTTATCATTTAACAGTTAAGATATCAAAGACACATGGATATTAAGTTAAGTTACTCAAAGTTACCTTTCTCGTGAGTGGCAGAGCTGGATTCAAACTGGAGCAGTCTAGGCCTGGAGGCCCACACTCCTAGACCATGATAACTACTGTTTTCCTGGTAAGAAACAACTTAGTCTTGCTCAAAGCTGTTCACAAATACCCTCAGCTTTCAGAAAATGGTGTAAAATTTTCCTCACTCTTCCCAGCTGGTTGCCTTTCAATCTGTCGCAGCCAAGGGCACCTTGGATGAGCACCAAGAAGCCCTTCTCCTTGGGTCAAATTTTCCTCTTTCTTTTCCACTCCATTGTTCCCACTGTCCTTGGTGGCTGAGGCTTAGGAAGCAGCTTACACCCCATTCCAAGTCCAGAGGTACTTACCTGAGTCACCACGCTGGAAGCATTGAGGCAAGCCTCCCCTTGTTCAGAGTGAAGCATCATCTACAAGACAAATAACCCTCTGCTTTGCCTCTCAAGGCATGATTTTGAAGTGTTACCATGTGAAGGACACTCTTCCCACCAGATGCCAGTGAAAAGAAAAGAAAGGAAGATGAAGAAATAAAGAACTCCAACCTGTAAAATGCACAAAACTGTACACTCAATTTCAACAGGCTTACAGACTCCTTGAACCCCTGCTCTAGGCAATATTATTACTCCTTTGGTGACAGCTAGGGAGGAAAGCAGTACATTACTTTGTTCAACTGTATTTTAGAAGTGCCTCCCAAAATAAGATATGTGGACCTGGGACCTATCAAGGAGGCATTGAGGGTGTCCTCCTGCAGAACTTAGCACGTAAAGAAGTCAGACAGATCCCTTGAACCACCTCGCTGTCTGCCCAGTCTAAATCACACTAGTGTAGGAGATAGAACATTGGCCTAGGGCTTAATTGCTAGCTCCTTTCTTTCTAAAATGTGGCCGTGGTATTTTAAGTAGTCAATTCCTTTCTGTTGCTCTGTTTTCTCATTTGTAAAATGAAGATTTCAACTCAGTGTTCCTTAAGGTCCCTTAAGGCTCTGTGATCATTTACTGTTGGATATAATGTTGGGAGAACTGATGAGATAAACTTGGAAGACTCCTTGGGGTTGGTCCTTGCACCAGATAATCCTTAGACTAGACCTCAACCTAAAGGAGAAGTAAATCCCAGCAAACAGGAGACTCAAAAAAAAAAAACAATCCATCACCAGCTTTTGTGCACCAGGCAAGATGCCAAGTTCACTGTGACAACAAAGCACACAGAAATGTGAGGGATTACCCACATCTAGCTCCAAACTCTCACTTAACCTGACCACAGCCAATAAGCAAGCTAAGTTTTGTGTGGCCTTTAGTACAAATAAGAACCAGGAATTAAGCAGATGCCAGGCCCTGGCACAACACAGAGGGTGCTTAGCTGCCAGGGACAGAAAGTTTCTGCCACCCTCCTAGACTCAACCAGAGGCAATGGGTCCTTTGAGGACACAACTCTTGTCCTTTACGTACCAGTTCATCTCACAGAACATGATATGAACTAGTACCAGGGCCTGGACTAGGATAAGATAAACAGGTGACTCAGGTACAAAATTTAAGGAGGCAAGGTCATGCAAGTGCTGACTCTGCCCTTGTGGGACCCTGAAAAAGAGTGAGTGCCTTCTTAAGTTCTGTGCCCTGGGAACCTAACTCTCCAGATCATGCAAGTGCAGATTCCGAACTTGCAGACCTTGCCTCCTTAAATTGTGTGCCCCAGGCACTTTGCTTGTCTCATCCTGGGCCAGGCCCCGGTGCTATGTGATGTGAACCCATACATTTCCCTCTAAGGACACACTGCTTCTTTATTTTTGCAGACAGGGAAGGCAACCCTGAACGGATCTGTTTGAGCCTAGGAGGCTGGCAGGAATGTTCTGTCCCTGGAAGCTGAGTACTCTCAGTGTTGTGCCAGGGCCTGGCGTCTTCTTAATTCCTGGTTCTTATTTGTACTGAAAGCTAAACAAAACCTACCTAGTCCCAGCCCTGCATGGTGCACTGGGTTGCACTTAATACGGATTTGTGGATTTAATTTTCTCACTCCTCTTCACCTTTTTATTCCTTTTGGTGATCATTTTAATCAGCGAAATTTAAAAAACACATAGGGCTCAATCCAAATTTATTTTTCCAAAACCTGAAATAGTGATTCTTTCATTTTAAAATGTGTAAAAATCACTGGTGGGACATCTTAAAAATGCATATTCCACCTGTGTTACTGTGCTAGGGCTTCCATAATGAAATATCACAGACCAGGCATCTTAAACAACAGAAACTTATTTTCTCACCATTCTGGAGGCTGTAAGTCCAAAATCAAGATGTGGGCTGGGTTAGTTTCTTCTGAGGCCTCTCTCTTTGGCTTACAGATGGCTGTCTTCTCCCTGTGTCTTTACAAGATCTTTTCAAACATCAGTGTCCTAACCTTCTCTTCTCCTAAGTACATCAGTCATATTGGATTAGGGCTCACCCTAATGGTCTCATTTTAACTTTGAAGGCCTTATCTCCAAATACATTCTGAGAACTGAGGTTTGGAGTGTCAACATATGAACTTGGAGGGGGGACACAATTCAGCTCATAATGTCACCGCACTCCACCTGATATTTTGATCCAGTAATTCTGAGATGGAGCCAAAGATCTTTAATGAGTTTCTTTTTGGTTTTGGGGTTTTTGGTTTTCACAAGCACCCCATAATTCTGATTCCACAGAATATAATTTAAAAGGTACACTACCTTAGGCCCATTTCTCCTGGATTTCCTGAGGAAATTCTCCCCACTTCTTTTCCTACTTCATGTTTTCATGAGTCTCCTGTATTAGTCGTTTCTGTCGTTTATAACAGAATACTCAAAACTGGGTAATTCATAAAGAAACAACATTTATTTCTTACAGTTTGGGAGGTTGTGAAGTCCAAGGACCAGGGAACACATCTGGTGAGAACCTTCTTCCAGGTGGGAACTCTCTATTAGGGTATCACATAGCAAGAATGGGTTGAACAAGAAAGCTAACCTTCCTCACCTGTTCTCCTTTTAAAGCCATGAGAATCACACCCATTACTCCAGGAATGGATCAATCCATTCATAGGGGCACAGTCCTCACAATCTAACCACCTCTTAAAAGTCCCACCTTTCAAAAACCATAATTGGATTTCCCACCCACTTAACACTGTTACAATGGGGGTCAAGTTTCCAGTATATGAACTTTTGCGGACACATTTAACTCATAGCATCTCCCATGCTTAGTTTCACCACCAGTCTATATAATTGTGGCTTTTTGTCCTCTTCTTTATAGTTTTGATCTATATCTGATGTCTTTAACCACTTTTCCAACGTACACAGAGCAAATGAAACTAAATTTCATCAAGAGAGTAAAAGTAATTTGGCTTTGAGTCTGCATCTCAGAGGCTGAGAAGCAGAATTAGAGTAAGACAAATTTTAACAAATAAGAAACCAAGTTCCCAATCCATCTTCTGGCCAAGCCTTTCTTCTCCCAGTATAGAAGTTGCTCTAGATCCTTTAAAGAAAAGTTTCCAACAAGGTTCCTGAGAGAACAAAACCTCCACAGAATTAGGCACAGTCCCTGCCTTGGAGGCCTCCAGACAATGCTGACTCCTCAGGTGTCCCACATTAACACCTAAAGAACAGAAAGTACTTGGGTCCCAGCTAGGAGTCAACTGAACCAACCACAGCAGCACGGCCTGCAGTAAAACACACACCAGCTCCAGTCAGATATATCTGTCCTCTCTCTGCTGCAATGCACACTGACTACTTTCCCAAGAGATTCTACAAATCCTGTGCTTCCAGTTTGGGTGCAAATTGCTAAAACACTGTTTTCTCCAGCTGGCAGTTACCCAAAGTCAGAAGCAAAACACCCAACCCAAAGGCATATTTCCCTCTTAAAATTTTTGAACAGAAGCCTGTAAATTAATCAGGATCTTAAAGACGCTGTTCAGTTGTCTTTAATAACACTAGACAGTCTAGAGACATTATATTTCTTTCCCTTTCAATCAGACTTCTCTCTTCAGCCCACAGCATTCCGCCTACAACATGGTTTACTCAAATGAAAGCATTTTATATGAAATTCCAAAAATATAGAAATAGGAATCATTTATGATTTCAGAGTCTGTTTTGATCAGATTAAAAGAAAAATGTTTACAGTGCTTTGATAAAGAAAATCCAGAAAGAAACCAAAAACTATTTCTGATTTGAAAACATGAGATATTAAGATGTGGCATATGATAAAATTTAGCGTGTGAATCGAGAGGTTTTCTCAAAGAAGTTTTATTTTCCCAATTCAATATCTGTTCAAGAGAAGGCCAGAAACAACATTTTGAGGATGTACTCAAGACTACATTGAAAAAAACTCCAAAGACTCCAACTTATGAAAAGCTATTTACAGAATTAGGTCAGCTGGAGAGGTAATCTACTTCAAGGATGTCTATATTTTATAAACCCAAGACATTAGCAGGAGACATAAATGTGACTTCAGTAGAAACAATGTGATCATAAACCAACTAGCAACCTAATTTTGCCAGGGAATATGTGTTTAATATGTGATAATTTGCCAGTCCCAAAATGGTCTCATCAGTCATCTTCAATTACACATGTATCCAGGGAACTAGTCTGAAGATATTTATGGGCTTTTCTCCCATCTCCTCCTCCTCTCTCTACCTTTGAAGGCAGTATGGGATGTGATGACCAGCATAGCAGCAGCCACGCCGTAACCGTCAGGAGATATGCATGAAATGAAAAGCTACCACTTACGCCTGGTGGAGGCAAAGAACAGAAACAGACCAATGTATCACTGAACTCATAAACCAACTCTGAGAGCCACCTGTCTCTAGACTTTTTGTTCATTAGACAGTGAAGGTCCTGTGTTGAAGCCAGTGGTTCTGGAAGTAAGTCACTTGGACTATCATCAGTGTCCTCTTGGAACTTAGGCCCAGCAGATTGTGGGCCTAACAATTCCTCCAGGTGATTCTGATGAAAACCGAAGTTTGAGGACCACTACTTTAAGCCATTGTTGGTTTTTGGTTATTTTCAGCTGAAAGCATTCCCGACTAATACAAGCAATCGTGCCAAACCTCAATAAGTGCAACCTCTCTATTATTCATCACACAGAATTTTTCTTCTAACATACCTATAACTCTCTTAAAGGATCACAGTTTGTTCACACTGCACATAAATGTCCAGAGAAAAAGCATTATCTTTACTGCTTTACTAAATGCTCTATACGTATTCCTTACCAACTTCCATCTTGCTAAATGGTGTGTGTGTATGTGCACGCATGTGCACGCTTGTGCAAAAGCCAGAAGAGCCAATCAACGTTTTGGTCTTTTCTGGTTGAATAGTCTCCCTTTAGTTTAGTCCGTTCAAAGTCAAATCCCTGTCAAAGCTGATTTAAACAACATCTTTTGGATTTCTCAGCCTCTTTAGTTGTAGTGCTTAGTCTGTCTCAGCATTCCCCTCCAGAAGGTGGTGGCTCATGTGACTCTTCGGGAATGGGGTGAAAGAGTCCCAGATCAACAGTGTCCCCTGGCTTCTGTGGTCTCTGAGCAAATGTGCCTTGTCCACCTGGTCATGCTTCTACCGCTGGCATTTATGACTGGATTTGGTTGCTGGGGTAACCCAAAGTCTTGTTCCTCTTGCTTTGGCCAGTGCCTGTGGTGCTTTCTGTCTGCCTAACTCCCCTGAAACCTGTTGTCTCTGTAATCCCTTGAAGTCTTGGATCTGTAATCCCTTAGAGGTGCCATGCCTGTCACACAATGTCTGGCCTCAGTTGTAATGTTACATCTCCCCACTCCAGCAGGCTGACTGGCTCCAAATGATTCTGAGTTCTGTTCATGCTGTACATAGTTCAGGAGAAGTAAATTCCATACTCATCTTCTTCTGAGCCATAAAATACACATTTGCCTGTCTACCCCCAGGTTGGTGAAGGAAAAACCTTTGAGATAAACTCATTTTAAAGTTTTTAGAGTCCTTCATTTACCTAACAAGCAAAAGACCCTACATTAGCAATTTCCAACCTGGGTTGATTATTTCTCCGTGGACATTTGGCAATGCCTGGGGCATTTTTGGTTGTCACAACTTGGCAGGAGAGGGGAAAGGGTGTTGCTACTGGCATCTAAAGGGTAGAGGCCAGGGATGCTGCAAAACATCCGAGGATACTGTGGTAGGCAGCACTCAAGACTCCAACTTCTGGTGTACCTGCCCCGAAAAATGCCTTCCCCTTGAGTATGGGCAGGGCCTGTGGAGATGATGGGATATTACTTCTATGATTATGTTACTGTGTGTGGCAAATAGAACTTTGCAGATATAATTAAGATCCCAAATGAGTTGATTTTGAGTTAAGCAAAAGGAAGGATATCTTCTGTAGATTCACCTAATCAGGTAAGCCTTAAAAGAGACATGAAGCAGCAGCAGACATGCTCCCACTGGCCTTGGAGAAGCAAGGGAATGGCCTACGCAGGGGTCTGTGTGGCAGGAACTGCAGGTGGCTTCTGAGGGCTGAGAGCAGCCCCTATTCAACAAGCCAGTGAGAAAATGGAGACCTCTGTCCTACAATCATAAGGAACTGAATTCTGTGAACAATCTTAATGAGCTTGCAGGAGGACCCCAAGCCTCAGATGAGAACTGTCCCAACTAACACCTTGATTTTAGCCTTCTGGGACCCTGAGCAGTGAACCCAGCTATGCAGCACACAGACTTATGACCCATGGAAACTGAGAGATAATAAATATATGCAGTTTTAAACCACTAAGTTTGTGCGAATTGGCTATATAGCAATAGGCAACTAATACAAATACACAGGACAGACCCACAAAATAAAGAATTATCAGTCCAAAATGTCAACAGTGCCACTGTTGAGAAACCATGCACTAGAGGGAAAATGTGTCCTCCCTGCCACTGTTTCCCCCACATTTCTAAGAAACAGAAGAAAAAATTTGCAGGTATTTTACTTTTTCAGCCTGTACCCCACATTTTCTTCTATTCTAGGTGCACAAACCATACAGCAATACGCATACAGTGTGGGGAGAGGAGCAGGAAGCAGGCGTCCAAGAGGCTTTGGAAAAGACTGGGATCTCCTGGAGGAGGGATGCTTAAGGAGAGGTAGCAGCCATGAACTAGATTTGGGGGAGGTCAGAGAGGTCCAATGGGAGTTAGTATTAAGCTTTGATGCCTGAGGTGCAATGGAAGTGTGTCTTCTTAATTCCTGTGACATTGTCAGAAAAATCTTTCTTCCTTGCTAATGTTGTGTGGCTTTAGATTTGCTTTTGAGTGTGTGACAAGGTACTGAAAATGACAGAAACAGTGAAGATGAGAACAAAGACTTCGCTGGTCACATCGCACGAAATTCTCAAAAAACCTATTGGAGTAGGTGTTATTATTATGCCAATTATTGTTATTTTAAGAATGAGGAATTTGAGGATAACAGATGTTGGGCAATTTCCCAAAGTTATTCAGCTAATAACCAGCTGAACAAGGATCTAGACTTCAGGATGCTTAATACTGCCTTTTACTATGTTTTGGAGATCTCAGGATTATCAACACTTTATTATCATGTATTCATTACTTCCATAAAGATTCCCATATAGCAGGGGCACTCGACCCTGGTGTATTAGTCAGCGTTCTTCAGACAGAAGCAACAGGATATATGTAACTATAGACAGATATGGATACAGACATACATACAGATACAAGAGGGGATTTATTAGGAAAATTGGCTCACATAATTATGGAGGCTGAGAAAGTCCACGATAGGCTGTCTACAAGCTGGAGACCCTGGGATGCTGGTAATGTAACTCAGTCCATGTCTGATGCCTCAGAACCAGAGAAGCCAATGGTAAGACCATTCCATGAGCATGAGCCCACTGCAACACTTCTTTGGCTGTGAAATGAGTTCCTTGGTCAGAAGCAACGCTGTGTGGAATACCGTGGTGGTGGATAAGGCATTTGTGAGTCCATAGATAGTAGTTTTGTCCAAAGCATTGTGTGAGGGAAGGCAAATCCATATCCATAGTGTCTATTCCAGTAAGGACAAAATACTGTCCTTTTCACGATGGAAATGGTTCAATATAATCAACCTGCCACCAGGTTGATCACCCTGGGGAATGGTGCCATTTTGGGGGCTCAGTGGCAGTCTCTGCGGCTGGCAGATTGGGCACTCAGCAGTGGTTGTGTCCAGTTTGACCTTGGTGATGGAAGTCCATGTTACTAAGTCCATATATAACCTTCACCCCTGCCACCATGGCCACTTTGCTCATGAGCCCACTCAGCAATGACAGGGGTGGCAGGGGAAAGAGGCTGACTAGTATCCACAGAACAGGTCATCTTATCCACCTGATTATTACAGTCCTCCTCTACTGAGGTCACCCTTTGGTGAGCATCCATATGAGACATAAATATCTTTACATCCTTTGTCCGCTCAGAGAGGTCTGTCCACATTATCTCTTTCCCAAATTTCCTGGTCACCAGTTTTCCAATCACATTTTTTTCCAAGTCCCTGACCATCCAGACAAACCATTGGCTACAGTCCATGAATCCGTATATAATTGCATATCTAGTCATTTCTCCTTCCAAGCAAAGTGCACAACCAGGTGCACTGCCCAAAGTTATGCCCATTGAGAAGATTTCCCTTCACCACTGTTTTTCAAAGATGTCCCAGAAAGGGGATATAGTTCTATAGCTGTCCACTTTCAAGTGGTGCCTGCATATCATGAAGAACCTTCTGTCAACCAGGCCCTAGTGGTCTCTTCCTCTATCAACTGATTATAGGGTATTCCTCATGAGGCTATAGATGCAGGATGGAAGAGAGAATGCAAGGTAACAGGAGTAGAAACTATAAGCATTTGGATCACTTCTTCATGTAACTTACTTTTTCTGTCAGGACCTGCTTGGGCCTGATAATGACTATAACTGCTATGGGTCAAATGTGTCCCTCAAAAGTTTCTGTGTTGATAATTTGGTCCCCATTGTAACAGTGTTGAGAGTAGGAAATCCAATTACGATATCTGAAAGGTGGGGCCACTGAGGGGTGGTTAGATTGTGAGGACTGTGCCTTAGTGACTGAATTAATCCATTTATAGAGTAATGGGTTAATGGTTTAATGGGTCGTGGGCATGGACTGGTGGCTTTATAAGGAGAGCAAGTGAGAAGGCTAGTTCTCTTGCTCATGCTATCCTTGCCAAGTGATTGCCTGCATGGCCACGGGACCCTGTAGAGAGTTCTCACCCAGAAGAAGGCCCTCACCGGATGTTCCCCCTCAACTGTGGACTTTTCAGCCCCCAAAACTGTAAGAAATAAATTTATTTCTGTATAAGTTACCCAGTTTCAGGTATTGTTATAAGCAACAGAAAATGGACTAATACAACACCATTTCCATTTGATGATGGAGTGCTGCTGGACACACCAAACTTTATGGCTTGCTGGGTCAGGTAACACTCAGTTCATGATGGGCAGCTCAGGTCGCATGGTAACTTGGTGGCCCATGGTCAAGCATTCAGTTTCTACTAAGGCCCAGTGGCAGGCCAAAACTCTCTCTCAAAAGGAGAATAGTTATCTGTGGAAATGTCAGGGCCTTGCTTGCAAAGACCTAAGGGCCTCTGCTGCAATTCCCCTAAGGGAGGCTGCCAAAGGCTCCAAACAGCATCTCTGTTTGCCACTGATACATCAGGTACCACTGGATCTGCTGGATCACATGGCCCAAGGGAAAGAGCAGCCTGCACAGCAGCCTGGACCTGTTGCAGAATCTTCTTTTCTGGGCCCCACTCAAAACTAGCAGCTTTTCAGGTTACTTGGTAAATAGACAAATAATACACACAAGGAATGTGTTTCCTCCAAAATTCAAATAGACCATTGGACATTGTACCTCTTTCTTAGTTGTTGGAGGGGCCAGATGCAACAACTAACTCATCTTCAAAGGGATATCTCAACATGCCCCACACCAATGAACCCCTAGGAATTTCCCTGAAGTAGAAGGCCCCTGAATTTTAGTCTAATTTATTTCCCACCCTCTGACATGCAAATGCCTTACCAATAAGTCCAGAGTAGTTGCTACTTCACGCTCACTAGTTTCAATCTGCATAATGTCACTAATGTAATGGACCAGTGTAATGTCTTGTGGAAGGAAAAAGCAATCAATAGCTCTGTGAACTAAATTATGGCATAGGGCTGGAGAGTTGATACACCCCTGAGGTAGAACGGTGAACACCGTGAGAAGTTTAGGTTTGCTGTGGGGTGTGCAAGGGCTGAAAATGACAGAGTCCTAATTTGCAGCAAAAATGAGGGTGAGAACAGAGACTTCCCTGGTCACATCTCATGAATTCTCCAAAATCCTGTGGCAGTAGGCATTATGATGCCAATTATTAGTATTTCATGAATGAGGAAATTGAGGCTAACAGATGTTGGGCAATTTCCCAAAGTTATTCAGCTAATAATCAGCTCAACAAGGATTTAGACTTTGAGATACCTAATACATACCTCCTCCTTCTATACTTTGGAGCTCTCAGGACTCTCAAAGCTCTATTACCCTGTATTCATTACTTCCATAAAGACTCCTACGTAGCAGGTGCACTCAACTCTGGTTACATTGGAATGACCCAGGGAGCTTTCTTTTTTTTTTTTTTTTTTTTTAAAGATGACCGGTAAGGGGATCTCAACCCCTGGCTTGGTGTTGTCAGCACCATGCTCAGCCAGTGAGCAAACCGGCCATCCCTATATAGGATCCGAACCCGTGGCCTTGGTGCCATCAGCACCGCACTCTACCGAGTGAGCCACGGGCCGGCCCCAACCCAGGGAGCTTTCAACAAAACACTGATACCCCTGTTCTTCCTTCTGCTCCACCATCCCCTTTGCCAAACCCCAGAGAATCTAATTTTATTGCACTGGGATGTGGCCCCAGCACTGGCAAGAGCTCCTAGAAGATTTTAACATGCACCCAGGATTAAAAACCATTGCTCTAAAGACATAATTCTTTTTAATCTATAATTATTACAACGTGTCCAAGTCAATTTGTTCCCTTGGCATTTTTTTCAAATAGTTTCTCTTTCTGAGATACCAGTAATTGCATATTTATATTTATAATTCTAAGGACCTGGGTTAATTTGTTGTTTGATTGTTTGTTTTTCCACAGGAAAAATATACAGCAGCAAAGCAGCTAGCAAATTTTGAAAAGAGCTGCATCAATGTGAAGAGAAGCCCTGTAGCCCTTTCCTGGCAGGCCAACCCTTCAAAACATCACCCCTGGCATTTGCTGACTCTTAAACTATATAATCTCAGTCACAAGCTCATGAACAAGGAAGAAACAATGAAAAAGAAGTCTTCAACTCACTAGTTGTGACTGGAGTATATTGAGACTCTGTCTTACCTCACACCTTGTATGTACCTAGATGTTAAGAACGATCATAGGACTTATTCTTAAAGTATATTTACTACCCTTTTTTTTAAATCAGGAACTTTATTTCATGCTTCTTTTATTTGGAGGGGACTGGGGAGAGGATTAATGGAGATAAAAATGCTTTGGTAAAATTAAAATTAACCAATCCCCAACCATGCTTATAGGGAATGTGAGGTGCCTGGTTTTTCCCATTCATTATGATTATTTAATTTAGTCACATAAACAAATTATAGCATCCTTTGTAATCTCACAGATCTAAAGCAAAGCAAAAATACATCTTTCTCAAATGACCAACAACAGACATCACTTTTCACCGAATATTACTTACAAAGCTGAGCAGACTGGCTGCCCAGATAAACATGCCCAGACTTGCAGCCCACATTGCAATGAACCTAGAGTCTTGATGCCGCCTCTGCCATGGCTCAGTGTGTGGGTACCACAGCCTGTGGAAGAATTGATCCTTCCAGGACCCAGTCTAGAATGAAAGCATTGCAGCCCACCAGTGTCAAAACCCATAACCTACCACCCTACCTTGTTACCGACACCCCAACTCTTACTTCTCATTTATGAACAAGGTTTTATATGTTATGATGTCCATCTGGTAATTTTCATGAAACATAAGGAAGCAAGAGAGGTATGCATGATAATCACAATGATAATAGCTAATATTAGCGAAATCCTGGCCATGGTAAACAATAACTTAATGCAAATATAGATTATAGATTTGTACATAATAAGATAAGTGAATATGTGGATATGGTTATTTTGTACAAAGGCAAAAAACAAAAGGATGAATATCTGATCATTGAATTTTGTTGGACTGGCAGTCTGTCACCCTAGTGAGTAGTATACTGTAAAATTCTGTGAAATAGTATCCTGAAGAAATCAAAGTTCTTGCATAATTTATAAAGCAGGTTCAATAACATCTCTGTTACAGCAACTTCACCTATACCCTAGTCAATACACATCTTCTAATCTGTTCTGAACTAAAATGTTACAGATTAATCATCCCAATTCACCTCATAGATGAGACACAAAAAAGTTAAATGACTTAGGCTCAAAGAGCTAATAATTGCTATGGTCAGGACTAAAACTCAAATCTCCTGGTGTTGTGTGTGTGTGTGTGTGTGTGTGTGTGTGTGTGTGTGTGTGTGTGGGTGGGTGTGTGTGTGTGTGTGTGTGTGTGGGTCTGTGCGCGCGCGCGCACGCATGTGTATGTTTGACATGTAGTGAAATATTCCCAAGTACATCTTCTCTTATTACATAACATTTTCTCACATCATTTCCAATCAGTGATACCGCATATCTCATTCCCACCTAATGAACTAGAGGAGATCTTCTGGTTAAAAAAAAAAAAAGTTGTTGGTAAACACACGTGGCAGCCTCCATATGAACTAGGCCATCCCAGCCTATCTTCCCTCCTGTTTTAGAGGATTCTCTTCTAAAAGATGGGTCCTAGTTTCTCACAGAAACTTCACTGTGTGCCATTAGCCCTTGAGAATTCCCAGCATCCTATCCTCAAAATTACATTTGGCAATTCTGTGCCCTGCATTCAGCCGAATCTACTTGAAAAATACCTCCCCGGAGTTTTTGTAAGCAAGTTCAAAGTCCTGCCTAATGATTTGTACTTTCCCTTTTCAACTGCTAGGCTAATCACCTAGGCAGTAGAAGCTAGCTCCCAAGTGTCGATATTTAGCAGTTAGCATTAACAGTCACGGCTGATAATATAGTGCATTCCAAATAGAGCAGGTAGAAGCCTAGTTGCTGTGGAACACATACATGTCCTGGAGCCCTCGACAAAATGAATATTCAACAATATGTTAAATCAGGTGGCAGTTTACCTGTCTAGGGAGTGAGCTGTGCCCGAGTGCAGCTGAGCAAGTTCTTTCATTTCATTTCATTTCCTCAAATCCATAAATTGTAATGCTTCTCTTCTTCCTAAACTCCCCTGAACTCACACCACTTCACCCAGACATGAAAATAAGACATTTTCCCTCACTTACAAATTTTAGTGGACTTTTTTACTACCTGGGGCATGCTTCATCTGAAACCCTTTCATATTATTACATACACTTTTGAATTTAGTAGGGTAACAAGAACTTCATCTGAGAAACCTGAAGTTTAGTTTTTTGTTTGTTTGGTTTTTGGGGTTTTTTGTTTGTTTTGTTTTGTTTTGTTTTTTACAAGATGCACTATACCTGTCTTTTCTTCAAGTGCAAGTATAACACACAGTGGTGCCTGGTTTGCCAGTTGTTTTACAGTTGTTTAGAACCATTAAAGAATGGGATTGGGGAGTAAAAGTTGAATGAAGCAGGCACATTTGGAGCAACAGACAACCTGACATCAAGGGAGAATAGAAAAAATTAAAACAAGAGGTTATCAGAATCAAAAGCATAACTCATTGTACCTTTTAGTGTAATGCCAAGTAACCCAATATTCTTTAGTGGCCCCAAAGGCACCAGATTTTATATAACACCAAGTAATTTATGTGCTTAATAATAGCCTGTATAAAAGTGCTTGTCACAGCAACATTCATTAAAAACAAACAAAAAAAAAAGTTGAAATAGCCTTATCATCCAGCAACGGAATAACCAGTGAGTAGATTATAAATACCCATGTAATTGAATATTCTAAAGCTCTTAAGTGCTGTGAACAAAGAAATTTTTAAAGCATAATCATAAAAGCATCCCACAGAAAGGTAAAGTCATGTCCTACATATTCTGTTCAGCAAGGCTAAGTTTACTAGATTTCAGAAAGATACTGTTCAAGATAGTTAAAATTTTAAAAGATATAATTTTTTTAAAAAATAAGCTTCAATTCTCTAGAAATTTCAGTCATGTGTTGTAGTTCCATTTTTCAAGAGGCAAGATAAATAATGCTGTCCTAGGAAGTGGATCAATCACAAAGTGCTTTGGGATCATTGTCTTAGCTCTCTTAAATTCATTCTAGTAATATAATCAATGTCTTATTCTTAAATAGAAACTGAGATAGAGTATCAGCAATCCCAGTAAAGATGACTTTTCCTTTGGAAGCACTTAAGAAATATTGAAAGTAAAACAAAAAGGCTAATAGATCTTTCAACCACAGGTAAGAACTAGAGACATGTTGCTTCATACAGTGTGGGAAAGTTTGGAAGTCACAAGCTGGTATTTGTAACCCCAATCATGTATTATTCGCCTGAAGTGGAGGAGTTGTAATTTCCCCTTCAACTCTTACACTCTTACGTTCTATGATTCCGAGTGTCTTACACAAGGGCAATCTTACTTGGAACGGCTCATCAACATTTTAAACATGATTGAACTCTGCCATTCTCTGTTACATCTACTCTACACTAATTTACCATGTTATGTTTATTCCTCTGAAGTTGTTGAAGATTCAATTTCTTAAATATGCCCGTTGTTCATTTCCCCTTGAACAAAACTAAATTTTCCAAATTTTCCTTATTGCCCCAGTTTGTAGCTATAGCTTTACCCACATAACAACTATCAATGGTCAAATATCATTTTCCATTATTTCATTTTGTCCGGTAAAGAATTCATAACGTCTATTACCCCACGTCTGCATATTTTAGAATTAGGACTTCTACTATACAAACACTTTTATTATCCTAATCATCCTACATTTACTTCTGGTATTCACCAAAGAGTTATATTCAAAATATTTAAAACCGATGCAGTTCGGGCACTAACAGATGAGAATGGAAGTCAACTTGATTCCAGTGCGTGCAGATGGTGAACAATCGATAGACCTGTACCAGTGCATGCCAGCTGTGTGTGAAACCCAGGCTAATTCCAAAATGATATGATATACTGCTATACTTTTCCCTCTATCTCTTTTGGAAAAATTAATTCTACTGAATTCTCTTTATTTTCCGCTAATCCATAACTATTTTCCTCCCATGTTTTATTACTACACCTTAAGCAACACTCCACAAATGTCTGACAATAAGATACTAATGACAATTGTATGCTAACTAGTTAGATGATCTAAATGAAATGGACAAGTTTTTGAACAGATGCAAACTACCAAAACTGACTCAAAAAAATAAATAACATATCTGAATAGTCAGATAAAAAGTAAAGAAATTTAATTAGTAATCAAAAAAATTCTCACAAAGAAAAGCCCAGGTCCAAAGGGCTTCACTGATAAATTTTACCAAATGTTTAAGAATTAACACCAATCCTCAACAAATTCTTCAAAAAAAATAGAAGAGGAAATATTTCTCAACTCATTCTGTAAGGCCAATATTACTTCAATACCAAAACTAGACAAAGACATGATGAGAAAACTACAGATGCAAATTCTTCATTAAAATACCATCAAACTGAATCCAGCAACATGTTAAAAACATATACCATGGCTAAGTAAGATTTATCCCAAGAATATGAGGTTTGTTCCACATGCAAAAATCAATCAATGCAATACAACATATTAACAGAATAAAGAACAAAAACCACACAATCACCTCTATGGATGTATAGCAATCAATTGACAAAAATCTAACAACCTTTCATGATTAAAAACACTCAAGAAACAAGAAATAGAAGGGAATCTTTTCACCTGATTAGGGGCATCTTCAAAAAAGTCACAACTAACATCATACTTAATAGGTAAAGACAGAAAGTTTTCCCTCTAAGATCAGGAATATGACAAGTATGTCTGTTTCCACCATTCTATCCAATATTGTACTGGAGGTTCTAGCCAGGGTGATTAAGCAAGAGAAAGAAATAAAAGTCATCCAAATTAAAAAGGAAAAGGAAAACTATATTTGCAGAGTACATGACCTTGTATATAGAAAATCCTGAGGGATCCACAAAAAATCTATTAGAGCTAATAATCAAGTTCAGCAAGTTTTCAGGATACAAAGTCAATATGTGAAAATCAACTGAATTCCTATACACTAACAATAAGCAAGCTAAAAAAGAAATTAAGAACTCTATTTACAATACAATCAAAAATAATAAAATACTTAGCAATAAATTTAACAAAATAAGTGCGAGGCTTATACACTGAAAACACAAAACATTGTTTAAAAAAATTAAAGAAGATCTAAATAAATGGAATGACATCCCATGTTCATGAATCTAAAAACTTAATATTATTGAGATGGCAATATTTCCCATATTGATCTACAGGTTCAATGCAATGTCTATCAAACTCCCAGATGCCTTATATGCAGAAATTGACAAGCTGATCCTAAAATGCATATAGAAATGCAAGGGACCCAGAATATTCAAAACAATCTTGAAAAAGAAGAGCAAGGTTGGAAGACCCAAACTTTTCAATTTCAAAACTTACTACAGAGCTACTGTAATCAAGACTGTATGGGACTTGCATGAGGATAGATATATGAATTAATCTGATAAAACAGAAAGTCTAAAAATAAACCCTTACACTTACAGTCAGTTGATTTTTGACAAAGATATCAAGAAAATTCAATAGGGAAAGAGAGCCTTTTCAATGAATGATTATGTGACAAGTGGATAGCCACATGCAAAAGAATAGTCAGATTCCCACCTCACACCATATCCAAAGATTAACACAAAAACTAAATGTAAGAACTAAAACTGTAAAACTCTTACAGAATATAGGCACAATTATTTGTCTTGATTTGGGGCTTCTTCATACACTGGGGAATTAGCCCTTGTCTGATGAATTAGTTATAGTTTTCCAAGATTATCGTGTCTTTTGACTTTGCTCATGGAAGTTTTGCCAGGCAATAATTATTTTTTATTTTTAAGTTGTTAAACTTAATAAGTACTTTATATTGCCTAAGCATTTTGTAACATATCTAAAAGGGCCTTCCACATTCTGAAATTATTGAAATGTAAAAGAACAGTGTGGAGAAGATTGCTGGATGTCCACCAAAATCTGTTTTGCTCTCCTCCAATAGCAAAAGAATTCAAGTTGAGGAAATGGTGACCTAGGTCAAGACTACATTTCCTAGAATCCCTTGCATCTAGGTGTAGTAGCCATGTGGTTAAGTAACAATCAGTAGAATGTAAGCAAATATATGTAACTTATAGGGTATGCCTTCCTTGGAGCAGGAACACAAATGTGCCCTCAAACTAGCTCCAATCCAGCAAACAGGGACATTGTGCTAGCAGATGGTTGTACAATAGATGGAAAGAACCAAGGTCTTTGACAAACCATAGGAGGGCTAACTATTACTCGAAACTAGTCACTCCAGCATTTTTATTTTGAGAGAGAAATAAAGTTCCACTTTCTTTTTAAAATGTATTTCATGCCCTCTTTGTTATAGCAGCTAAGAACTAATGCTATTTTCTTCTACCATTTAAGTTCTAGAACAATCCAGAATTCATCCCGGGATAAGGTCTAAGTTATGAATCAAAACACATCGTTGCTTCCAAATAGCTACAGTTGCATAGCACTATTTTTTAAATAATCTACCTTCTCTTCTGAAAATAGATTTGTAACATTTATTAAATTCTCCAATATACTTAGATCTATTTCTGGGCTTTCTAGTCAAGTGTCAATAATCCATTATATCTTTATGATATTTAAATATCTATTTTACAATGTTGTGGCCTCATTTTGCTTTTAATTTTTCATACTTTTCCTAGTTATTCTTGGTTTTTTTCATAATGTATTCTACTGATTCCAATACAATTCCCAATAAAATAACAATATTCTTTTCTTTTAATTGGAAGAACTGATTCTGAAGCTCATTGAGCTTTTCTTTGTAATGACTACACAATTTTTAGCACTGGAAGTTTTACTTGATTCCTTAGATCTCCTTTTTTTTTTCAATAGTGTGCTCACAACCCAATCTTTGGGTTTTAATTCTTTCTTTATGTCAATAATTATAAACATACTTAGTTTATATTCTCTTTATATTTCCACTGTAAATATGTTACCTCAAATTCTAATATTCTAGAATCCAGGATACTAATCTTGCTGTTTATTATACCATGTCTCTCTAATTTTAGATTATATCAATGTTTGCTAATCTTGACTGGTAATTAGTGCGGCTTTTTTCTGTGAAAAATTCCTCATACCCCACGTTGTATCCACTTCTTCAAGCAGCTTCATGAATATCACTGGTCTCAGACTAACTTGCATATCAGTTTCTTTTCTTGGGAGTCTCAGATTACAGCAGTTGTAAAATTCAAACCCTAAAACTACATGAGGCTGACACCCACAGTACTGAATTCCCACCACGAGTCCAGCAAGAAAAGGAAAATATGCTTAGTGTTCTCTCTGCTTCTGGACAATCATTTTCCAATCCGTAGCTGGATGCCACTGCTCAGTGGTCCCAACTTAAGGCAGGTGTGTGTTTCAAGACCCACCTCTTACAGTGCCAAGACCTTATCCCCTTCACCTCACAACAGAAACATCAAGAGTGACAGCTCCAGCTCAGTCAGCCCATCAGCTCACATGCTTTCCACTCTGGTTTTCAGTTCTGGCCTAGTTTCCAACACCTGGAATTTCCTTTTCTTTATTTTCTCAGCTATGCACTTAGGATAATATGTATTGTATGTTACCTTGCATTTCTGAGTGTTGTTGCAGTAGACTTTTAGGTTGCCTACTTTGCCACATTTCTTAAGCTGGAAACCCATTCTCTAATTTTTTAAGAGTTTCACTGCCAGTTACCATGCGAAAGCATACAGAGATGACTAAAAGAAAAGAATTGGGAAATAAAGATTCAAGAAATCTTACAAGATTGTTAATGACACAAGCCCCAAAACAGTAACTTCTGACACCTTTCTTAAGTGGGGTTCAGAAGCGAAATTGTTGGAAGCTCTTTTTTTGTGAGAGAAAAGCTCATGAAACCTTCTAATTTACTTCTGCCACTTTCTACAAATCAGGGCAACGCTTTCCTCCATGAGGCCACACTCCTCAGCATAGGTTTATTCTGTGAGCATGAACGATGGAAAGCCTTTGGTGTACAGTAGGAAACTACAACTCAGGAAGCCTCTTAACAGCTAATTCCCATATTACGGGAAAGTCGATTTCCAAACAGAAAAAGTGATTTCAGGGCACAGTTTCAGTGTCCTTCTCCCAAGAAAGAACTGTGTGGGATATAAGAATGACATTGTGGGGATCAAAGACCCAATATCTAATAGAGCTCTATGCAATATTTGGGACCTACTTATACTAAACAATCATTTATTATTTATCTGAAACTAAAATTTAACTGGTGTCCTGTATTTTTATTTGTTAAATCTGGAAACCCTACTCAAAAGCAATGTGAGCTAGTGGGCCTGTGATTTCCTGGGGTAACTTCAGTGAAAAGAAAGACCAGTTAGGATAGTAAAATCCTACTAGACTTAATTAAAATCCTAGTGCCTACAACTTCACAGGAGCTCAGGTATGAATATATTTCAATAGGTAGTTTGAAGAAGGTTTATAAGAAAGAATTTTTTTCAGTACATTTCACAGTTCTTCCTAGATTCAACTCCCTAAGTGCACATCACTGTGACCTCCTCCATGAGATAACAAGAGATGGAGGGGTGTAGGTGGAGTGAATATATCAGGTTGCCACTGTAGATTTTCCTTAACTCAGAGAATCGTTTCCTAGGAGGTCCATTTGAAAGCTATCCTTGTGAACTCTCAGCATCTCTTAATGACCACTCAAATGCACTGAAGGATTTAGACACTACTACAAATGCTTCAGCACTTCAGTCCCTTCTCCATGACTAGCAGCAGTAGAGCAGTCAGATACCCAGAATTATGATACCGTGCATATTTCCTGGGGGAATGGTAAAACATTCTGAGACAAAAGCAGTTCATGATGTTACCTAGTGATTCTGATTATTAGAGTCCGGTTGTTAGATTTATTCCAAAGAAAGAAGAAGAAAGCGTTAGCTTAAATTCTGGGGAAGCCACCACAACCGTGATACCATGCCAATCTGCTAACTCCAATACAGTTTTAAGATTTCCTATCCCTCGACTTTCATCTCTAGACTCCAAATTAATCACAAATTTCAGAATAGGCCTCCTAATTCTGTTTGAGGATTCCATAATGTTCCTAGCCTCTAAAAGTTGACAAATCAACAGAGATTAATTTCAGAATATTCTTTATTAAAACAATGTTAATCCAATAGAGGAGCCAAAGACAAGAGCAGCCTATGAGCCAAATCCTGCCATAGATGTGAGGTACAGAATGGAAGACAAAGCTTATTTTTTTTCCATCAAATGCCTTTAAATGAAGCAGGCACTCTGCAGAAGACCACAAGTCTACCTCTCCACATTGCCTTATACTGACCCATCCCATAGCTTATAGTTCCCAAGTAGAGAGTTTAGTCTTTGACCACACAATACATTCAAGAAACATTCCATGTGCCAATCTGCTGGTTCCAAATGAAGTTTAAGATTTCTTATCACTAAATTTTTTCTCTAGACTCCAAATTATAGAAACTGTAGAAATAAGGAAAACTATATGTTTGCATGAATGCCATCTAAATTTACTATTTGCTTGTTCTTTTCTTTCTATTGCCTAGACACAGCTTCTTGCATGTCTATGCCTTTTCACACTATTTGAATCTTCCTGCAATGACTTCCTCCAAGCCTACTCCGACCCTGGCTTCCTGACTATGTCCTACTCATTTCCAAGTCACAGCTCAAACATTGCTTCTCCATGAAATGCTTCCTTCCGCTCCACAGTGGCCTTAATGCTTGCTCCACTAAACTTTTACATACCTCCACATCAGCCTTTATTACTATTTGTTTGTATTTAAATTCCTTGAGACTAGGGACCTTATCTTTGTATGTCTAGTTCTTTTATAGCTAGCACCATACCTGGTATAGAATAGGTTCTCAATAATTGTTTAATGAATTAATGCATAAATGAAGGGATGTAATTTAACTGAATCATAGTGTCCCTGAGACTAAAGTCACAATTTCAACCTTTATATGGACAAATAAGTTTAACATTTCTTAACAGCAGTCTTCACCCTTGACCAGTCTGGCACTTTCATAACTTTTTATGAGACAAGTCAGATTTCATATGAAATGACTCTGTCATTCCTTCACCATTACTGGAAAAAGGTTTTGCTCCTGGGAACTGCTGGTGGCATTATCTCTGAGTTTTAGCGACAACATATTTTCTCAGTTGAAACATCTATTACCCTAGGTTTGCTATGGCTATCTAAACATTTGCACTCAGTTGCTGGTGTGTACTCACCCATTTCCTATTGCATTTATGGTATAGAAGGAAAAGAACATCATTTTTTAAAAATCTTTCTCCTTTCTGGATATGAGAAGTTTGTCTCTGTCACAGATGTAAGATGGTGTGAAATCAAAATGAGACTTTTTAGATTTCCATTCTATGAGTCAAATAGCATTTGCACAGTAAAAGCCTTAGAGAACTCAATCTCAAAGTTTCTACAAAAGTTTACTTTTTCCAGAATAGTAATTGATTCTAAGTTTGTTGGCCAGAGAAGTAGAGTTGTAGTTGTAGACTCTAGTGCCTGGAATTGGGGTCTGTGGACCAGAAGAAGTGGCATCTCCTGGAATTTAGTGTCCCAACCCTGAACTCCTCAGTTGGATTTGCACTTTAACAAGATCCCCAGGTGATTCAAATACATATTAAATTGTGGAAAACACTGCTCTAGGATCTCCATTTTAAAGCACAAGCTTCCTCCTCGAATTTCTGATCAATGTCCATTAAGTTCAAATACGAGTATTTGCCATTTTTCTCCCATCCAGACCATGAGTCAGAACTGATTTTCTTTTTTATGGTCTGTATCCATTAGGGAGCTTTCAGCTGCAGTAATAACACAAACAGTAAGTAAACACAAACAGGCATGCACACACGTGCACACACATGTATAAGCTCAGTGACTCAAGGGGATTTATCATCCCATATGAGAACAAGCAGTCCTAAGATGAGGGGGTGGTAGAGCTGATCGATTAGGCAGTCCAATAAGCTCACCAAGGTCCCAGGGTTCCTCCTAGCCACCCTTAACATGGTCTCCTCAGGTGAATGTCCTTGTTTATCCTGAGCTGACTTCTTGTATCACATTGGATAAAATTATATCTCATGACTTTACCTGGACCAATCATGGACGAGTGGTGCAGACCCTCCTCGACTGGCTTACACCAAATATCACTCATTCCTAGTGGCTGATTCCAAGGTCTGCTCCCCTGAAGCATGTAAAGAAAGGAAACTTGTACAAAACAGTGTTGGCTAGCAAGTAAGAATGTGGGCAGGAAGTGAGGGGTGAGATGAAGTCCAGGTAGTGACAGGATTTCCAAAGGCAAAATTAATAATCCCAAACATAAGTCAAATAAATGAAAGGAAATTTATCTTTTTCTTCCTTTTAATTAAAAGGATACTGCTTACAGGCTTATGGTAGGACTCTACATCAGATCTCAGTCCTCAAATAACTACCAGAGCCTCCCTGAGCATTCCTTCTTATCAGTTTCTGTTGCCCAGTCTGCAAGGTCTGACCTCCACTCTCCAAATGGAGCAGGACCAGGAAAGGAACCCAAACGCTGGAGTTATGCCAGGTGCTGCTACATGGCTTTCTAGGGCCTAACCCAGCTAACCCCAGCAGGGTTTTTAGACCACACTCCAGCTGTTCAGCATAATTGTTCTCACAATCACTAGTAAGCAAGAAGGAAGTAGGGATGCTATGAGCTGGACTCCTCCAGCTGGATAAGCCTGCAGTTAATCACAGCTATAGCAACATTAGTGTTTCAAATGGGAGGAGGAAGGAATGGGAGAACATACATATATGTAGCAAGATAGTCGAGGACAGTTGTCTTAATCTGTTTCTGTGGCTTATAACAAAATTACCTGGAACTGGGCAATTTATAAGAAAACTGATAAATTGCAATGTGATAATTTTTGTAATAATAATGTAATGTGTGCAATTAACGTAATGACAATGTAATAATGTAATAATAATGTGCAATTTTTGCAATTCCAATTTTTGTGTTCCAAAGTCCAGGAAACATTTGATGAAGCCTTGGTGATGACAACAGCAACAGCAGAGTATCACATTGCAAAAATGGTGGAGCACAGAGAGACTAACTTACTCATTCAGTCTCCTTGGAAAGCCTTCAGAACCATGCCCCCAACCAGCATTATTAATCCATTCACTATGGCATGCTCCTACAATTTAATCACATCTTCAAGGCCCCACCTTTCAATTACCATAATAGGATTTCCTATCCTCAACAGTTACAGTGGGGATTAAGCCTCAATGAGGTGGGGCAGGGGGGGCAACCAATCTTCAGCATTCCACCCCGAACCCCCAAAACACAGGTCCTTTTCACACACAAATGCATTCATTCCATCCGCAAAGTCTTAACTCATTTCAATTCATAGGTCCAAAGTCCAAAGTCCCATTTGGGAAGTCAAAACAAGTTATCTGCTTCTAAGACACAATGGTGGGACAAGCATAGGGTACATATTCCCATTCCAAAAGGGAGAAAAAGGCCAAAAGAAAGGGGTAACAGGTTCCACACAAGTCCAAAACCCAGCATGGCAGGCATTAAATATCAAAGCTGGCAAATCATATACCTTGAATCTATGTTCGATCTCCTCTGCACGTTGGTATGGGGGTTGAGTTGCCAAGTTCTCAGGCAGCTCTGTTCCTATGGCTTTTCCAGTCTGAGGCCATGCCTCAGCTCTTACAAGCTGGCATTGCATGCTGGTAGCTCCACAATTCTGGGTAGCACCACATTTCTGCTCAGCATTGCTCTAGTGAAGGCTCGATCTGGTGAATCCACGCCTATGACAGATCTCTTCCTGGGCCTCAGGCTTTTCCTTACATCCTTTGAAATTAGTGTTCTGGTTCCCAAGCTTAACAGCTCTGGCATTCTGTGAGCCTGCAGACTAAACACCATGTGGATGCCTCTAAGGCTTCCAGTATGTATCTTTGAAAGGTGCAGGTCCAGCCATGGTGCCAATTTAGCCAAGGCTAGAGCAACTGGGATGCAGAAAGCAGCATCCCAAGGTGGTCCTGGGCAGCAAGCCCATGGAAGTCACCTCAGGCCTGTTCCCCAAGACCATTCTGTCTCCTTAGGCCTTTGGGCCTGTAATGTAAGACAGCCTTTAAGATCTCTGACATGCCTTCAGGGCCTTTCTCCCAGTGTCTTGGCCATTAGCACCTGGCTGCCTCATAGCCTTGCTAATGCTTTTAGCAATCAGTACCTCTGCTGCATCGTTGGATTTTTCTCTTGAAAATGCCCTCTGCTGCTCTACCACATGGCCAGGCTACAAATTTTTGAAATCTTTATGCCATGCTTCCCTTTTCAATTCTGGCTTTACATTATGCCTTTGTCACCATAATTCAGCATGGGCTATTGCAAGTAGCTATGCAGCTTCCTTAACGTTTTGTTGCTTAGAAATTTCTTCTGCCAAATAATCTGGCTCACAACTCTTAAGGTCCAATTTCCACAAAGTCCCAGGGTATGGACATAATGCAGCCAAGTTCCTTGCCAGTTCATAGCAAGAGTGATCTTTGCTCCATTTTTCAATAAGTCCTTTCTCATTTACATCTGAGACCTCCTTAGAGTGGTCTTTACAGTCCAAATTTCCATAGGCATTCTGGTCACTACCATTTAACCAGTCTCTAAGACATTTCAAGCTTTCCCTGGTTTTCTTGTCTTCTAAACTTTCACCAGCATCTAGGCTTTTTCTAGCCTGCTCCCCCAAATTCCTCCAGGCTTCTCCTCAATAACCAATTCCAAAGAATTCCAAATAACCAATTCTTTGTTATAAGAAACACCCCACTTCTGGTGCCAATTCTCTTAGTCTGTTTCTGTTGCTTATAACAAAGTTACCTGGAACTGGATGATTTATAAGAAAATAAAATTTATTGCTTATGGTTTCTGAGACTAGGAAGTCCAAAGTCCAGGGAACACATTTGATGAAGGCCTCGGTGGTGGTGACAGTGACAGCAGGCCATCACACTATGAAAATGGTGGAGCACAGAGAGACTAACCTCCTTATTCACTCTCCTTTTGAAGCCCTCTGAACCATGCCCCAGACCAGCATTATTAATCCATTCACTGTGGCATGGTCCTACGATCCAATCACCTCTTCAAGGCCCCATCTTTCAATTACCATAATAGGATTTCCCACCTTCAACAGTTACAGTGGGGATTAAGCCTCAATGAGGTTGGGGGGACATCCAATCTACAGCAACAGTGATGCTCAAATATTAGTGTTCTCAAGCATTGTGTGTTCCAGAGGTCTGGGATGAAGAGAAATCCACATTCTTAGAAAGCACCCCAGGTGATTCCAATAAAAGTGTTCTTTTAAATCATTCCTAAGGAGGAATGCTGATCTGGGGGAACAAAGTATTTCTTTTCTTTTCCTTTGATGTGATATTGCCCTAATATCTTTTTGGATTAAGAACAAGGATCATTTCCCTGTTACAACATGCTATTCGTACTAGGTAGGCAGTCTGTTGCAGTCCAGGCATGCAAACGACAAATGCAAAAGGAACACGTGTGTGTGCATACATGTGTGTGTCTGCATTTGTGCACATAATCACTCAGCCTTTGTAACAGGTTTTGTCAATGACCACAGTAACATGATGTAGTGGAAAGAACACTGGGTTCTGGTCCCACTTTTGCCACTTATGAGCCACTTGACATTGCTCATGTCAATCTCTCTAGGTCTCAGTTTTCTCATCAATAAAATGGAGATAATAATACCTACTTTGCCTCAGAGATGACTCAAATGAGAAAATGTTTGTAAAAGAAGCTTGTAAACTGGATAACACAATAAAAATGTATTATATTTCAATGTTGACTTATAAAATTATTTTTCCCATGACACTGAGGCATTTTTAATTTTATATTCTTATTGTGTGTAACACCCTCTTGAACTTGGTGATTTCACAAAGGCCGTTCATTATGCTTCACTGGTCTTCTATCCATGTGACATCAAACAGGGCCTTATCCTCACTCATTCACTCCTACGCTAAGGAAGAACAAACCTGGTGGTATTAAGTTGCAATGTCTAGTCTGGAGACTTTGATTTGCCCTTTAAAAGATGCTGAAAATTCAGAAATAATGCATGTTTGACCACTGTAACCAAGGAAACACTGAAAACAGAGTTGTTTCCATTTCTGCCTTACTAACCTCACCACAAAAAAAAAAAAAAGTCGTGCCAGAAATACCATTTTAAAAGTTTAAACCACCACCACGATTGCTGCCACCATAAGTTAACCCCGCTGCTGCCAAGGACACTACAGATGCAAGTGAGGCAGTTGCAGCCACAGGTGCTACTGCTACAGTCACCACTACCACCAGAACTGCCAGGCAGTCACCACCATTGTGCAAGCAGTCCGCTGCCACTGGAGCCATCACTGCCATGGAGGCAGCCTGCCAAAGTCACCTACCTCCACAACCACTGCTGCTGCAAGGTGGCCTGATACAACAGGAGCAGCCACCAGCAGCCATTGCCACTGTACAGGTGGGCAACCACCCAACTGCATTGACACAAGGAGAGTCGCCAGAGGACTCCAGGGAAGGAGAGTAATAGAAGAATCAACAGCTATACAGGATGACAAGGAATCAACATAGACATACCAGAAATATGAAAAAATAAGAAAATATGATTCCACCAAAGAAATACAATAACTCTCAAGTAACAGAGCCCATAGAGCAGGAAATCCTTGAAATGACGAAAAAGGAATTCCAAGGAAAAATCTTAAGGACACTCAATGAGATACAAGAAGATGCAGTCAGATGACACAATGTACTGAGCAAAACTATCCAGGATATGAAGAAGCATATATACAAAGAGATTAATGTCTTAAAAGAGAATGTAACAGAACTCATGGAACTGAAGGAGTTATTTGACAAAATACAAAACACAACTGAGAGCTTAAGCAGCAGTCTAGAGCAAGCAGAAGAAAGAATTTCTGATCTTACAGACAGTCTCTTCTAAATAATTAAGGTGGACAAAAAAAGAAAAAAGAATTTTTAAAAAGGAAGAAAATCTAAGAGAGAAAACAGACAACCTTAAGTGCACAAACATCCAAATCATGGGTATTCCTGAAGGGGAGGGGAAAGGGAAAGACTTTGAAACGCATTCAATAAAATAATAGCAGAAAACTTCCCAGGTATAGGAAGAGACATGGACCATCAGATTCAGGAGTCCTCAAAGATCCAGAAACAGATTCAATCCAAAAACATCCTCTCCATGGCACATTATAGTCAAACTGGCAAATCTCAAAGACAGAGAAAGAATCCTAAAAACAGTAAGAGAAAAGCGTCAAGTCACTGATAACGGAGCCCCCATCAGACTGACAGCAGACTTCTCATCAGAAACCCTGAAGGCCAGAATGGAATGGGATGATATATTCAAAACTCTAAAGGAAAAGAAAATGCCACCCAAGAATACTATACCCAGCAAGGCTATACTTCCAGACAAACAGAAACTACAAGAGTTCACCACCACACAACCAGCCCTACAAGGAAGTCCTGCATCTGAAATCCATAAAATAGTAATCACTACCATGAATACACAAGAACAAAACCCACTGGTAGAACAAAAATGCAAATGAGAAAGAGAAAGAAACTGTGTCGTACTACCTCCAAAAACCAAACACTGACAACAAACACTAAAAGTGACAGAAAGAAAAGATTTTTAAAACATCCAAATGAAAATTGATAGAATGCCAGAAGTAAGACAATACCCTTCTGTAACAACTCTAAATGTAAATGGATGCAATTCCCCACTCAAAAGACACAAACTGACTGATTGGATAAAAAGCTAGACTCAACTCTATGCCGTCTACAAGAGACTCGTCTCACCTGTAAAAACACACACAGATTAAGAGTAAAGGGACAAAAAATGATATACCACACAGATGGAAATAAAAAATGAGCAGGAGTAGCTATTCTTATATCAGATAAAATAGACTTTAAACCAAAACTATAAAAAGAGACAAAGGTGGCCACTGTATAATGATAAAGAGGTGTATCCAGCAAGAAGACATAACAATCATAAATATATATGCAACCCAACAGCAGAGCACCCAGATATATAAAGCAAACCCTATCAGACCTAATGAAAGAGATAAACCCAAATACAAAAATAATTGGGGACCTAAACACCCTTCTCACAACATTGGACAGATCATCTAGGCAACAAATCAACAAAGAAATACAGGATTGAAACCATAATTTAGACCAATTGGACCTGGCAGACATCTACAGAACAATTCATCCAACAACCACAGAATATACATTCTTCTCAGCTGCACATCGAACAGTCTCCAGGGTAGAACACATTAGGTCACAAAACAAGGCTCAACAAATTTTTAAAAATTGAAATCATTTCAAGTATCTTCTCAGACCACAACTGATTAATACTAGAAATCATTAACAAGCAAAGCTCTAGAAATTATACAAACACATGGAAATTAAACAACATCCTCCTTAATGACATATGGTTCCAAGAAGAAATTAAACAAGAAATCAAAAAAGTTCTTGAAACTAAAGAAAATAAAGATACATCATACCAAAACCTGTGGAATGCTGCAAAAGCAGTAGTAACAGGGAAGTTTATTGTAATAAATTCTTATATCAAAAGAACAGAAAGATTTCAAATGAACAACCTAATGCTATACCTCAAAGAACTAGAAAAACAAGGACCTAAATTAGCAGACAATCCCAATTCCAATCCCGAAATTAGCAGACAAAAAGAAATTGTAAGGTAGGAATTGGTAAAGGGACACAAAAAATGATTACATTGTATAATGTTGAATATACTAATTATCCTGATTACAGCATCACATATTATACACAGGTATTAATATTCAACTCTGTATCCTACAGATATGTACAGTCAACTATGCTACAATAAAATAAATAAAATAAAAGTTTAAAGAAGACTTTCAACTGAGAGATGAACAAAATTATTTCCTTAAGGGATATTTCCAAAATTACTTCCATCAGACATACATGGAAAAGGCAGCTACTTTTTACTGAATCAAAAATTGATCATAATGAGAAATATCACTTTTTCCAACTTACAAGTAATTGTTCCTATTCTCTTTGGCAACATTTTATCTTTTCACACTAATATTACATTTAGTAAAATTGCTTTCTATTTTTATTTGTAATTGTATCTCCATTTCCAACTGGGACTGAAATAAATGGAATATGTGTACCAGGATCTCCCTAGCAATCCCACAACAACCTCATGTGGTTCTGTCGATTAATGCAATTACAATTTTGAATGAATATGCTTGACGTTCACTTAGGAGAAAACTGAACTTAGAAAAGATTTTTGCCCTTTTGTTTAAATGTGCACACCAGCTGACTCTCAAATGAGTTGAATACAAATGTCTCCCACCCCATTTTCAAAAGAAAGAATAGTATCAGAAACAATCAAATGAAAACCCTTTCTCAGGCATGGAGTGACTTGAAGGGATTACTATGTCTAAGGGCCACAGACTAGTCGTTGCCCAAAAACATAAGGCAGACACCATTACCAAAGAAGAAAGTCCTGTCCAGGCTAAATGCAGGAGGATTTATTTATCAGACAATAAAGTTGATAAGTCCTTGCACTGCCCAAATCCTCATTTTCTAGGCACAGAAAATTTGAGGACTAACTTTTATGATTTGAATTCTAGTAGGCTTTGTAATAGCCACCCAAAGGTATCTGGTCCTAATACCTGGAACTTATAAATGTTACCTTGTAAGGAAAAAGGGTCTTTGCCGATGTGATTTGTGGGGGAGATTGTGCTGGATTATACAGGTGGGCTCTAAATGCAATCACAAGTGTCCTTACAAGAGACACATAGACAGAGATTATACATACAGTGAAGAAGGTGCTGTGAAGACAGAGGCAGAGCCTAGAGTGATGCAGCCACAAGCCACGGAATGCTGGTAGCCTCCAGAAGCTGGAAGAGGAAGGAATGGAGCCTCCCCAAGGGCCTCCAGAGGGCACTCGGCCCTGCCTCCACCTTAATTTCAACCCAGTGAAACTGAGGTTGAACTTCTGGCCTCTAGAACTGTGAGCAAATAAACTACCCGGTTTGTGGTAATTTGTTATAGCAGCCACAAAAAACTGATGCACGAACCCAAGTGTTCTTCCTTTTTCTACTCTTCCTTAAGCCCCCTGAAACCAGACAAAGTGAAGCCACTGTCCCTGCCATGCGTATCTACATCTCCTTGCTTTCTTGACGAGAACACTCCACTCATTCCTCTAAAATAACCTCTATGCATGCTCAAAGAATAATTCACATTCACATTCTCCACATTTGAGGTTTGAATTTCAATAGCCAAATGATCCCCCATGCCCAAAATAGATTTATACAAAAACCAAGAACAGAGATAGGTTCGATGCTATTTTTTATGTCATTACTTTTTTTCCCTAAAAAAAATTATTTTTATTATGCATATTTATGGGGTACAGAGTTGACTATCCGTATTTGTGTACAGTATTCAATGAACAAATCAATATTATTAGCATGTTCATCATTACAGATTGTAATTACCCTTTGCGTCCCTTACCTAACATAATTACCTTTTAATTACATGTATAGTATGATCACTGTTCCCCCCCTTCCTAGAGGAATTCCTACTTTGTTCAGCTCAGTTGAACCATGGCAGGAGGAGGATCTCCTTTCAGACCCCCATCCCCACACGATCAACCAACTCCCTTAAACCTCTGTTTCCTTTGTCCTGTGAGGGTCTGAGCTGCTGGACAGTGACCCCCCCAGTGATGGGCCTATCCAAGGTCCACACTCTGGGGTGGCTGGTGCTAAATCCCTCCCAGGCCTCTTTCTGATATCGGGGTTTATGGTCCTCTTCCGCTTCCCACTTTGAGGGCTGCCCACTCCTGCTCATTTGGGGCACTTTTGCCCTTCTCCCCTGTTCTCCCAGTGCTGGTTTCAGTAGAGTTGGTGAACAAATATGTTTTGCACCGATGCCAGTGGTATATTTTTATTCTATGTCATAATTTTTTATGCTTTAAAAAAAATCTTCCATTATATAAGAAAACCACATACATTATAAGAAAGAAATTTAAACAGAAGGGTACAAGACGGAATGTAACATTTCCCTTTTCATCTTTCCTAATTTCTCCTTCCTCTCTCCAGGGTTGACATTGTCTCTTAAATCCTCCCAAATATTTTCTATTACTATATTACCATATATATGATCTATATGAGTGGTCTTCAAAAAGCACATGGAAAGTTTTGCGCTCATCTTTTAATTCTATTTTTCCATGAATTTTTTGAAGTCTTCTTGTAAAGAGTTCTTTTATATTTTATTTTGAAATATAGTATACAAATAAGGAGTATAAGAAAATATATATGGACAATTTAAAGAATATTCAAATCTGTAAACTCACCGACCAGATCAAGAGTTAAAGTAGTAACATACCTCAAAAGCCCTCCTATGTCCCTCCCAAATTGCATTCCCCTTCAAGTCTCTCAGAGGTATCCTGATTTTTATGTTAATTATTCCTTTAGTGAATTGCACTTACCCACATCCTTCAAGTTAGGCTTGGCCATATCACTTCGTTGGCAAATGTATTGTGATCAGAAGTGACTGCATACAGGCTTTAAAAGTCAGAGTGAATTTTGCCACATTCTTTCTGTCTGACTCTGGCCATGTTCTCGATGATGACTTCTTCATCAGGCAGATTCTAAAATGAAGACAACCACAATGTGAAAATAGAGAAATAAAACTGTTCATTCAAGTCACTGAGGTTTTGGGATTGTTGGTGACTGCAGCAGAACCTAGGCTACCGTGGCTGCTACAATTCCTGGGTTTCTCACTGTAGCTTTTACCAACAATGAGAACAACCTCAAATAGAACATAGTTCAGTTTGACTGTCTATTATCCTTACATAAATGCAACCACAGTGACTTACTCTTCTGTGACTTTTCAGCATACAAATGGTCAACAGACACATGGAAAAATGCTCAACATTGCTACTCATCAGGAAAATGCAAATTAAAACCACATTGAGATATCATCTCACCCCAGTTAGACTGGCAATAATCAAAAAGACTGAGAATAACAAATACTGGCAAGGATGTGGAGAAAGGGGAACTCTTCTGCACTGTTTCTGGGACTGTAAATTAGTACAGACACTATGGAAACAGTACGGAGATTTCTGAAACAACTACAGATAGGTCTTCCATATGATCCAGCAATCCCACTTCTGGGTATATACCCAAAGGAATGAAAATCACATGTCAAAAGGATATCTGCACTCCCACATTCATCACAGATCTATTTACAATAGCCAAGACATGGAACCAATCTGAATGTCCATTAACAGATGACTGGATAAGGAAAATATGGAATACATACTCAATGGAATACTATTCAGCCATAAAAAAGAGTGAAATTCTGCCATTTGTAGCAACATGGATGAGCTGGGAGAAAATTATGTTAAGTGGAATAAGCCAGACACAGAAAGAGAAATACCTCATGCCTTCACCCAGAAGTGGGAGCTAAGAGAGAAATAAGGAAGGAAAGAAAGACCACAGTGGAATGTTGGACTTTCAGAGGGAGAGAACAGACCTAGGGTTGCTGGGGTGGAGTGGGGGCAAGGGAGAGGGACACTGAGGAGAGGGTAAGTGGGGGACACAGGGAATAATTGCAATTTAAGCTGGTGGGCATGCTGATAGCATTGGTTTGCTCACCACCTCTTGGGCACAGGTGCTGATGGTCAGCTTTGCACCCCATGAATATGTATAATCAATAAAAATAAATAAATAAGTTAATCATGTTGTGTGTAAGTTAAACATGCTGTGTGTAGTTTCTGCATTTTCACAGCTATATAGCATTCCATCACATCAGTATCCATGATTTATTCATTCCAACATTGATGGATATTTATGTGATCTCAATATGCAGAATATTCATAGGGTTGTATCTTTTTCAGTAGAAAAAGTTTCTCTAGATATATACTTAGTTATAGAATTTTACCTTAATTCCAAGCTAGTTTATATTACTTTTTATCCACCCTAACCTATACGTATACAGAGTAATTTAAGGGCAGGATATTTGACCTATATGTTATTCTCATTTAAAATATCCTATAATACCCTGGGGCAGTTCCACACCACTGGATACAGCTGGTGACAGACTGACAGCACCGTGCTTAAGAGGTAGCATCCCCTCACCCTTAAACACTATTTCACAAACAGGATTTCCCTTAACCCATTTTTTTAGTTTTCCAAAAAGAGAAGTTCCCTTCAAAGATTTATGCTTTATTTTGTTTTTTTACCCTCTGTTAATATGATTTGGGACATTTACTTTTTCCTACATAGGTTAATCGTATTAAATCTAATTTAATACAGTTAACTATTTACAAGTATCTAGCAACTATTATGGATATGGAAAATGTGGGGATTGTGAAAGAGATCAAGTCACACAAAACAGAGTCGAGGCTCTCATAAAACAAGCATGATCCTAGTTGATCTATTCAAAGCAATATGAACTACTATAATTCCACCTCACCAACGAAACCTGACAATTTTGTCTATTCAGCACTTAGCCAAGAAGAAAACCCTTGGAAAATAAATGCCACAAAATGTATGCACTACACATAAGTGATTCCCTTGGTCTTTACAGCCTATTAATGCTTTTTTTGTGCCCACAATTTTATCAAGATAGCCATCTTGTTTACAAAGCTATAACAAGTCGGGACTAGCAAGTAAAACGAGGCAAGCAGGGTTGTAAGGACAAGGGACAGCCAATTTGTGACAGCAAGGAAGAAGACCAAAGAGCATAAAAGGCAGATAAGCACACTGACACCTCAGAGGTACACAGGGCAAATTGCCCTTCCTGAAGCCGTAAGTCCTGAGGCACTTCTGTGTTTCATCAGGGCCCAGGAAACAGCTGTGCCTATTAATGGCTCTGGTGCATCAGGAAAGATAAAGCAGGCTCAGCCTGTTCTATGCAAGGAGGAAAGTGAATGTGCCATAAAATTTTAAGGATTTTTATCTAAAGGGCAACAATTTTTAAAAACTTGGGATGCTTAAACCAACAATATTTTTCCAGGTCAAAAACTCAGTTATCTCTTAACTATCATTTCTTAAGCTTATGCCATGAGCTGTATACATAATTCTCTGTTATTCAAAAAGGAAGACCATTATCCTTATAAAATTGAGATTCAGAGAGGTTAAGAAATTTTTTCAAAGTCACACTATGGTACCTGGTTGATCCAAGATATAAATTTGTGTCTTTCTGACTCCAAAATCCATGCTTTTATTTGCTTTTATTTGTCACCTTTTTAAGAGTTACTAAAATGAAGTTTTTCTCTGTATAATTCACAAAACTAATAGTAAAGGTTCTAGAGTTACCAGTATGCTTGATTTACATATTTGCTTTAGGGAATAATTAGATGTCTAGGTTGCTACTGTGTTTAACTTGTACCTACCATATGCCCCAGTGCCCTGTGGAGAGACACAGGGAGAAGTCTTTCAGCTGACTGCTGAGTTCCTCAGATTCCTGAGTTCAGAGACTGCTGGGAGACAGGGGCGGACTTCACACTACAACTTCTGGAGGTCAGCCTTGCAGCAAGTGAGGGAGGATGTCCTGCCTAATCTCAACACAGAAATGGAAGCTGCATCACAAAGGCATACTTACTTGGCAAATGAAAAGACCTCTGAATTTTGTTCTAGAATGGCAGTTTATGGAAAGAGGTGGAGTAGAAAAGAAAGCTCTTGGGTATACCCAGCAGTTCTTCTGGAGAGGGGAATAGGCCAGACCCCTGGAGGCCACAAACATGCCTAGCCACGCATTTATAAAGAGCAGGGCCAGAACTGACAAGGAGCCAAAAAACTCAAAAATCATAATATACAACATTTTAGTGTAATACTTAAAAAACAAAAATTAATACAAAAAGTCCATGATAAACAAAATACCATAACTTTATTTTTTTATTTATTTTTTTTTTTAATTTTATTTTGTCGATATACATTGTAGCTGATTAATGCTCCCCATTACCAAAACCTCCCTCCCTTCTCCCTCCCCCCCTCCCCCCCAACCATGTCCTTTCTGTTTGTTTGTTGTATCAACTTCAAATAATTGTGGTTGTTATATCTTCTCCCCCCCCCCGGTTTGTGTGTGTATGTGTGTATGTGTGTGTGTGAATTTATATATTAATTTTTAGCTCCCACCAATAAGTGAGAACATGTGGTATTTCTCTTTCTGTGCCTGACTTGTTTCACTTAATATAATTCTCTCAAGGTCCATCCATGTTGTTGCAAATGGCAGTATTTCATTCGTTTTTATAGCTGAGTAGTATTCCATTGTGTAGATGTACCACATTTTCCGTATCCACTCATCTGATGATGGGCATTTGGGCTGGTTCCAACTCTTGGCTATTGTAAAGAGTGCTGCGATGAACATTGGGGAACAGGTATACCTTCGACTTGATGATTTCCATTCCTCTGGGTATATTCCCAACAGTGGGATGGCTGGGTCGTATGGTAGATCTATTTGCAATTGTTTAAGGAACCTCCATACCATTTTCCATAGAGGCTGCACCATTTTGCAGTCCCACCAACAATGTATGAGAGTTCCTTTTTCTCCGCAGCCTCGCCAGCATTTATCGTTCATAGTCTTTTGGATTTTAGCCATCCTAACTGGGGTTAGATGGTATCTCAATGTGGTTTTGATTTGCATTTCCCGGATGCTGAGTGATGTTGAGCATTTTTTCATATGTCTGTTGGCCATTTGGATATCTTCCTTAGAGAAATGCCTACTTAGCTCTTTTGCCCATTTTTTAATTGGGTTGCTTGTTTTCTTCTTGTAAAGTTGTTTGAGTTCCTTATATATTCTGGATATTAATCCTTTGTCAGATGTATATTTTGCAAATATTTTCTCCCACTCTGTTGGTTGTCTTTTAACTCTTTTAATTGTTTCTTTTGCTGTGCAGAAGCTTTTTAGTTTGATATAATCCCATTTGTTTATTTTTCCTTTGGTTGCCCGTGCTTTTGGGGTCGTATTCATGAAGTCTGTGCCCAGTCCTATTTCCTGAAGTGTTTCCCCTATGTTTTCTTTAAGAAGTTTTATTGTCTCAGGGTGTATATTTAAATCCTTAATCCATTTTGAGTTGATTTTAGTATACGGTGAGAGGTATGGATCTAGTTTCATTCTCCTGCATATCGATATCCAGTTATCCCAGCACCACTTGCTGAAGAGGCAGTCCCTTCCCCAGTGAATAGGCTTGGTGCCTTTGTCAAAGATCAGATGGCAGTAAGTGTGTGGGTTGATTTCTGGATTCTCTATTCTATTCCATTGGTCAGTGTGTCTGTTTTTATGCCAGTACCATACTGTTTTGGTTATTATAGCTTTGTAGTATAGCTTAAAGTCAGGTAGTGTTATGCCTCCAGCTTTATTTTTTTTGCTGAGCATTGCTTTGGCTATTCGTGGTCTTTTATTGTTCCATATAAATGTCTGAATAGTTTTTTCCATTTCTGAGAAAAATGTCTTTGGAATTTTGATGGGGATTGCATTGAATTTGTATATCACTTTGGGTAGTATGGACATTTTCACTATGTTGATTCTTCCAATCCAAGAGCATGGAATATCTTTCCATCTTCTTGTATCCTCTCTCATTTCTCTCAGCAGTGGTTTGTAGTTCTCATTATAGAGATTTTTCACCTCCTTGGTTAACTCAATTCCTAAGTATTTTATTTTTTTGGTGGCTATTGTAAATGGGCAGGCTTTCTTGATTTCTCGTTCTGCATGTTCACTATTGGAGAAAAGAAATGCTACTGATTTTTGTGTGTTGATTTTGTATCCTGCTACTGTGCTGAAATCATTTATCAATTCCAACAGTTTTTTTGTAGAGGTTTTAGGCTGTTCGATATATAGGATCATGTCATCTGCAAACAGGGACAGTTTGACTTCATCTTTTCCAATCTGGATGCCCTTTATTTCCTTCTCTTCTCTGATTGCTCTAGCTAGTACTTCCAACACTATGTTGAATAGGAGTGGTGAGAGTGGGCATCCTTGTCTAGTGCCTGTTCTTAAAGGAAAAGCTTTCAGCTTTTCCCCATTCAGGATGATATTGGCAGTGGGTTTGTCATATATGGCTTTAATTATGTTGAGATACTTTCCCTCTATACCTAACTTATAGAGGGTCTTTGTCATGAATGAGTGCTGAACTTTATCAAATGCTTTTTCAGCATCTATAGAGATGATCATATGGTCCTTGTGTTTGAGTTTATTAATATGGTGTATCACATTTATTGATTTGCGTATGTTGAACCAACCTTGCATCCCTGGGATGAATCCCACTTGATCGTGATGAATAATTTTACGTATGTGTTGCTGTATTCTGTTTGCTAGTATTTTAGTGAGGATTTTTGCATCTATATTCATCAAGGATATCGGCCTGTAGTTTTCTTTTTTGGTTATATCTTTACCTGGTTTTGGTATCAGGATGATGTTTGCTTCATAGAATGAGTTTGGGAGATTTGCGTCCGTTTCAATCTTTTGGAATAGTTTGTAAAGAATGGGTGTCAATTCCTCTTTGAATGTTTGGTAAAATTCTGCTGTGAATCCATCTGGTCCTGGGCTTTTCTTTGTTGGGAGCCTTCTGATAACAGCTTCAATCTCCTTTATTGTTATTGGTCTGTTCAAATTTTCTACGTCTTCACGGTTCAGTTTTGGGAGCTTGTGTGTGTCCAGAAATTTATCCATTTCCTCCAGATTTTCAAATTTGTTGGCGTATAGTTGTTTATAGTAGTCTCGAATGATTCCTTGTATTTCAGATGAATCAGTTGTAACATCGCCTTTTTCATTTCTAATTTTTGTTATTTGAGTCTTCTCTCTTCTTTTTTTTGTTAGCCATGCTAATGGTTTGTCAATTTTATTTATCTTTTCAAAAAACCAACTTTTTGATTCGTTGATCTTTTGAATTGTTTTTTGGTTTTCAATTTCATTCAGTTCTGCTCTGATCTTAATGATTTCTTTCCGTCTGCTAACTTTAGGATTGGATTGTTCTTGTTTTTCTAGTTCTTTAAGGTGAAGTGTTAGGTTGTTCACTTGCCATCTTTCCATTCTTCTGAAGTGAGCATTTAATGCAATAAATTTTCCCCTCAATACTGCTTTTGCAGTATCCCACAGGTTTTGGTATGATGTATCATTGTTTTCATTAGTTTCAATAAACTTTTTGATTTCCTGCTTGATTTCTTCTTGGACCCATATGTCATTAAGTAGAATGCTGTTTAATTTCCATGTGTTTGTATAGTTTCCAGAGTTTTGTTTGTTATTAATTTCTAGTTTTAATCCATTGTGGTCTGAGAAGATACATGGGATAATTCCAATTTTTTTGAATTTATTGAGACTTGATTTGTGACCTAATATGTGATCTATCTTGGAGAATGATCCATGTGCTGATGAGAAGAATGAATATTCTGAGGTTGTTGGGTGGAATGTTCTGTAGATATCTGCCAATTCCAATTGGTCTAGAGTCTTGTTTAGATCTTGTGCATCTCTACTGATTCTTTGCCTAGATGATCTGTCTAATATTGACAGTGGAGTGTTCAGGTCCCCTGCTATTATGGTATTAGTGTCTATTTCCTTCTTTAGGTCTAATAGAGTTTGTTTTATAAATCTGGCTGCTCCAACATTGGGTGCGTACATATTTATGATTGTTATGTCTTCTTGATGGATCAGTCCTTTTATCATTAAGTAGTGTCCCTCATTGTCTCTTTTTATGGTTTTTAGTTTAAAGTCTATTTTGTCAGATATAAGAATAGCCACTCCAGCTCATTTTTCTTTTCTGTTTGCATGGTAAATCTTTTTCCATCCTTTCACTCTTAGTCTGTGTGAATCTTTATGGGTGAGGTGGGTCTCTTGTAGGCAGCATATAGTTGGGTCCTGCTTTTTGATCCAGTCAGCCAGTCTGTGTCTTTTAATTGGGGAATTTAAGCCTTTAACATTAAGAGTTGTTATTGAAAGGTGTTGATTTATTCCTAGCATTTTATTGGTTGTTTGGTTGTCTTAGGTGTCTTTTGTTCCTTGCTTTCTGATTTACTGTTTGGTTTCTTTGTTTGTTGGTTCCTTAGGTTGTAGATAGTATTTTTGTTAGCTTGTTTTCTCTTCATGAATGCCATTTTTATTGTACTAGCGGGTTTAGATTTTTCTTAGGTTTTTATGGCAGTGGTAGTTATTTTTCAGGAACCAAACCCAGTACTCCCTTGAGGATTTCTTGTAAGGGTGGTCTTGTGGTAGTGAACTCCCGCAGTTTTTGTTTGTCTGAGAAATATACTATTTGCCCCTCATTTCAGAAGGATAGCCTTGCAGGGTAGAGTATTCTTGGCTGGCAATCTTTGTCTTTTAGTATTTTGAAAATATCATCCCATTCCTTTCTAGCTTTTAGGGTTTGTGATGAAAAGTCTGATGTTAACCTGATTGGGGCTCCCTTATAGGTGATTTGACGCTTCTCTCTTGCAGCTTTTAAGATTCTCTCTTTGTCTCTGAGTTTTGCCAATTTGACTATGACATGTCTTGGAGAAGGCCTTTTTGGGTTGAATACGTTTGGAGATCGTTGAGCTTCCTGGATCTGAAGATCTGTGATTTTTCCTATACCTGGGAAGTTTTCTGCCACTATTTTGTTGAATATGTTTTCAATGGAATCTCCATTTTCCTCCCCTTCTGGAATACCCATGACTCGGATATTTGAGCGCTTGAGGTTGTCTGATATCTCTCTCAGATTTTCTTCCATGTCCTTGATTCTTTTTTCTTTCTTTTTGTCTGCTTGTGTTATTTCAAACAGCCCATCTTCAAGTTCAGAGGTTCTCTCTTCAACTTCGACAAGCCTGCTGGTTAAACTCTCCATTGTGTTTTTTATTTCGCTGAATAACTTCTTCAGTTCAGCAAGTTCTGCTACATTTTTTTTCAGGACATTGATTTCCTTGTATATTTCCTCTTTCAGATCCTGTATACTTTTCCTCATTTCATCATGATGTCTAGCTGAGTTTTCTTGTATCTCATTCAGTTTCCTTAGAATTATCACTCGAAATTCCTTGTCAGTTATTTCAAGGGCTTCTTGTTCTATAGGATCTAGAGTATGAGATTTATTAACTTTTGGTGGTGTACTTTCTTGATTTTTTGTATTTCTGGTGTCTTTTTTTTGGTGTTTATTCATTATGGCAGGGGGTTTCACAGTCCACCGGTTTAAGACTAATGACTAACTAGGATGTTGCTGTGGTTGCCAATTTGGTATGGCTCCCGCCGTGACTGCTCAGTTGGCCTCTAGTGTCTTGTGTGTGTGGTTGCCTCGGGTCTTGGGCTTCTCCGGGGAGCCACCTTTCTGGTCAGCTTGGACTCTGCTGGGCTGGTGGATCACGTACCACAGGGTGTGTGATCTCTGTTGAGCTTTCACTTTCTGTACAGGACTTCTCCCCGTTCCGTGTGCTCTGGCCCAGGCTGTTAGATCGTGCAGTGGCGACCCCACCGGGTGTGTGGTTTCTGTCGAGTCTCCGCCTCCCTGGCCGCACGTCTCCCCCCTCTGTGCACACTGTGCTGGGCTGGGGCGTGTCTTCTGCACCCCTCGTCTATCAGCTGGGCCTTCAAGACCCTGCTCAGCACCGCCTCGCCCAGGAAGTCTACCAGGTTTCTGCTAGGCACAGACGACCGGTCTCTCTGGGTGCCTTTGTAGCACTGTGTAGATCTTTCTCGGGTCTTGTTCACCTTTGTATCCCCCCGGTATAAACCGAGTCTAGTGCCCGCCTGCAGCCTGCTCTCCGGCAGGTTCAAGCGGACCTGGGAACTCTCCTACCACGCTATTCCCAACCAGAAATTCGTTAGGCTTTTTTCCAAACTGGTGGTCGCAGAGATGGTATCTGCCTCCCAGTAACAGGAAGTTTACCGGGGCCGGAGTCCAGGGCGTGGTGGAGTGACAGTCGGCCCGCCCGTACTTCCTAGCCCTCCCAAAACTGGTCGGGATGCCCCACACCCCCAGCCCTGCCAGAGAACCACGGAGGGAGTGGGAGAGGAGGCCGGCCCGCAGGGTCCGGAAAGCCCCGCGCCAGGCCAAGCAAATGGGCTCAGTGATGGCCGAGCAGGGCGGAGCTGCCCGCACCTGGGAAATTGGAGGCAGCACCGGGGCAGTGAGTGGCCTGGTGGTGCAGGCGGGGAGCCGCGTGGGCATCCACCCCCCGAACAGAGCTGTGCCAGGGATCACTCACAGTGCTGTGCCAGGTCGGGCGCTCGCTCTGTCTCTGGTTTGTTGCCTTCCGTGTTCTCAGCGCTGCCGCCTCGGGCTGTTCAGTCGCGGCGCCGCTCGGGCGCTCCCAGGAATCTTCTTTAATGCCGGCCTGAAACCTCGGATCCTGAATAGGGCAGCTGGCCTCCTTCAGTGCGGCCCCAGCCTCCGGGATCCTGGCTGCATCCACAGCAGCCCTGGCGCCGTGTTCCCTGTTTCAAGACTCACTTTTGCAGCTAAGAATCAGTTCTTTTCCTGCTCCACACTTCAAAGCTGTTGCCTGTAAATGAGGCAGCCTCTCCTGCCGGGGGCAAAGTGGCGTTGAGCCCCCACGACCGGCCAGCAGCAGCAGTCCTCCCTTAAGAGAAGGCCAGAGGAAGGTCCACAAGTTTCCCGGCTGCCTGAGGCCCAGTGGCCACCTTTTCCACCTCAGCTACTCCGCGCCAGCCGCCGCAGCCGCCGCCATCTTGAAACCCCCCAAAATACCATAACTTTAAATAAAGACAGATTAGTATTACTGATTTTTCCTTTTGCTTCAGGATCCAACAGGGCTTTGCACGATACCAACAGAGAGTTCAGAAAAAGGCTTTTTTAAAACAAGGAGGGCGAATACTTGGTTGTAGAAAGATGATAATTTGAGAGATCATTTTTAAATTACAAGTTTCACTAGATGGAGGAAACAATAATTACCTTCCTGGAGTCTTGTTAAGTCTAGGAGAAAACTGCAGCATGAGATGGTAATTTTCAATTGTAACTCTGCTCAAAATATCCCAACAAGAGGCATGGCAAGGAACATAGATTAAAAAGATTTGCAGAGGCCAATGGGATTGGGCTTAGCCATGTGACTGACTTTGGCCATGGGACATGGGCAGAAGTTAAAGTGTGACAGTACCAAGTCTACACCTTAAGGAACATCAAATATTTCCACTCACTTTCCTTGTAGTTCTGCCATTGCCAGACATGCCCTGCTACCCTGCTGGTCCCAAAGAAATGAGAAAGACATGAACTCAAGACAAATTAAACCCATGGCCTGAAGCCAAGCCCAGCCAACCACATTAGGATCATTAGGACTTCCCAGTCACCCTCAGAGACACATGAATGGAAAATAAATGCTCATTGTTGTAGGATTTTGTGGTTGTCTGTTACACCACAATAGCTGACAGCTATATTGTCAATAAGCCAAAATTTCAGTAACTTCTTAAACATTTACACAGATCAGTGATTCTCAACCCTGCACGCACAACAGAATTGCCTGCACAGCTTTTTAAAAATACTAACGCCCAGGCCCCACTTCAGACCAGTTGTTCCAGAATCTCTAGTGGTGGTTCCCAAGTATCAGACATTTTTAAAAGCTCCACAGATGATTCTAAATGTGCAGCCAGGGTTAATAACATTGACATAGTTAAAGATACAAAAATTTTATCACCAGGAAGAAATACATCTGTGTCCCCACTTGCTCTGTCTGAACAACCCCTAGCCCCTATAGAAGAAGTTTAGTGGAAGTTAGGCCTGGCTAAGAGTTACACAGTGCTCAAGATGACCACGAGGTGAGCTGGCTAATACACCTGGTGAGGTGTGTAGAACCAGAGGGTTATACTAGAATTTAGGTGCTATGAAAATATTTCTTGGGATAGCACATCTAAACAGATTCACCAATAAAACAGACTATGGGGAAAATGGAAGTTAAAGTGTGGAGCCAAACTAAGGGGAAAGGAGACAGGGCTGATGAAAGAGAGGAATCAAAAACTATGAGTGGAAAATCAAAAATTGGTTAGAAGTTGGCTGTGGATTCCAACAGCATTCGAATCACCTGGGAAATGGAGAATCTCAGGCCCCATCCCAGATGCACATTCGAATCTGAATTTTAATAAGATTCCCAGGTGATATGCAGGCAAGTGCGATTTTGAGAAGCGCTGATTCAGAGAGATCCAGGAGTGATGTGCATGTGCATCGAGGGGACTTTTATACTCTCCTGCTGTGTGATGGTATGACCAGCCTAGGCACACTGGGGTTCAGATGAGACATGAAATGGCAGGGTGCTCGCATCCCACTAACCCAACAGCTATTCCAAATTACTTACATTTCACATTTTAAAGAATCGGGGTTAAAACACCAGAACGCCTCATTTAGTCTAGGGTGGGGCCCAAGCATAAGCATTTTTCACAATTTACTGAGCTGATTCTAAATAAGCAGCAAAAGTTTAGAATCACCACTTTCCACCCTTTAAAGTTGGATTTGACCTTTTAAAATTCTGTTCTTTTCAACTATGATTCTAGAAGTAGTATTAATATATATTAATACATATGCTTTTAAAACCTATGTACTGAAAGCTTGATTCATGCATGATTTCTATTTATAAAAGCTAATGAGGAAAGAAAGACTGATACAAAATATTTTACTTTGGCATTACATTGATTATTTTCTAAAAGAAAAATAAAACAAGGTATAATTATAGTACTATTTTGTTGTGGGTTTTTTATCATTGTAAGTTTCTCTTCCTTGATTTTTCTTTTTTTTTTCCATTTTTTTATTGAAATGTATTGATCATACATATTTACGGGGTATAGAGTTGAATACCAATACATGTATACAATGTGTGATGATGAACTCCGAGTAGTTAACATATTCATCATTATAAAACTTAATTATTTCTTTGTGATAAAGACATTCAATCTCCTCTCTTCTAGTCATTTCATAACACGCAGTAAATTATTGTGAATTATGGATGCCCAGCACGACTGCACACCAATAGAACTTATTTTTCCTATCTGGCTGTTTTGTGTCCATTCACCAACCTCTCACTATTCCCCCACCCCCTTCCCTTTTCCCACCTCTAGTACTTAGCATTTTGATCAAGAAAACAGAAAATCCTCTAGTATTCCAAGTAGGAAGTGATTTAACACAGTCATGTGATTGCCAAACTCTGAAAAAGGTGGAAGAGTGAAGCTCAGAAAAAGCTCTTGCAACCTCTCAAGTTTACCATTAGTTTTCAAAGAATCAAGAAACTGCTACTGCAGTACATTCCACTCCAGGCCCCCAAAACTCATGTCCTGTTCACATACAAATACATTCATTTTGTCCCCAAAGTCTTAACTTGTTTCAGCTCAAAAGTCCAAAGTGCAAAGTCCCATCTTTGAAATCAAAGCAAGTTATCCACTTCCGAGATACAATGGTAGAACAAGCATATGGTGCATATTCCATTTGAAAAAGGGAGAAATGAGCCAAAAGAAAGGGGTAACAGGTCCCAGACCAGTCTGAAGCCAGCAGAACAGGCGACCAATTCCCAAAGCTGGTGAATCATGTACCTTGACTCCATGTTAGATGTCCTCTGCATGCTGGTGTGAGGGTTGGGTCCTCAAGTCCTTGGACAGCTCTGCTCCTATGGCTTTCCTGGTCTTGGGCCACACTTTGGCTCTCCCAGGCTGGAGTTTAACTCTGGTAGCTCCACAGGTCTGGGGTCTCCATGGCAGTCCCACTCTCACAGCTCCAGTAGGCATGGCACACTGATGGGGTTTTTCTGCTGCAACTCTGACCCCACGTTTCTGCTTGGCATTTCTCTAGCGAAGGCTCTATGTGGTGAATGTGCCCTTGAGACAAATCTCTTTTGGTCCCCCAGCCTTTTCTGTACACCTGTTGAAATCGGAGTGGAGGTTCCCAAGCCTTCACAGCTCTGGCATTCTGCAAGCCTGTAGACCTAACGCCACATGGACACTGCCAAGGCTTCTAGCTTGTGTTTTCCAAAGCTGCAGGTCCAGCCACACCTGGGGCCAATTTAGCCATGACTGTAGCAGCCAAATTCAGCTGGAGTGCTGGTGTGGGGACAGCATCCCAAAGTGGCCCTGAGCAGTGAGCCCATGGAGCGTACTTTGGGCCTGTTCCTTAAGACAATTCTGTCTCCCTAGGCTGCTGGGCCTGTAATGGAATAGCTGGCCCCAGAGGCTTCTGCAATGCCTTCACGACCTTTTTCCCTTTCTCTTGATAATCCCTTTCTTTTGTACTAATCTCCTTAGCACCATTGCATTTTTCTCCTGAAAATGCTCTCTGCTTCTCTACCACATGGCCAGGCTGCAAATCTTCTAAATCTTTATGTTCTGCTTCCCTTTTAAATTCTGGCTTTATGTCGTGCCTTTGCCACCATAACTCAGCATAGGCTGTTACAAGTAGCCATGCAGCTTTCTGAATGCTTTGCTGCTTAGAAATTTCTTCTGCCAAATATCCTGGGTCAGCACATTTAAGTTTCATATTCCATCAAATTTGGTGGTATGAACAGAACTCAGCCAAGTTCCTTGCTAGTTCATAGCAAGAGTGTTCTTTGCCCCAGTTTCCAGTAAGTTCCTTCTCATTTTCATCTGAGATCTTCTCAGAATGGCATTTACTGTCCACATTTCTATTAACATTCTGCTCACCACCATTTAACCAGTCTTCAAAAAGTTCTAAACTTTCCCTGGTTTTCTTGTCTTCTAAACTTTCACCAGCATCTAGGCTTTTCCTAGCCTGCACCTCCAAATTCCTCCAGCCTCTCCTTAACACCCAGTTCCAAAACTGCTTCCACATTTTCAAGTATTTGTTATAAGCCACACCCCACTTCTCTGGTACCAATTTTCTGTATTAATCTGTTTCTGTTGCTTATAACAAAATATCTGGAACTGGGTGATTTATAAAGAAAACAAAATTTATTGCTTACAGTTTCAGGGACTAGGAAGTCCAAAGTCCAGAGAACACAGCTGGTGAAGTCCTTGGTGCTGGTGACAGTGACCCAGAAGTCTCACATGGCAGAAAATGGCAGAGCAGAGAGAGACTAACCTTTCATGTGCTCTTCTTTTAAAGCCTTCAGAACCACACCCCTGACCACCATTTTTAATCCATTCACTACAGCATGGTCCTACAATCCAATCACCTCTTCAAGGCTCCACCTTCCAATTACCATAATAGGATTTCCCACCCTCAACAGTTACAGTGGGGGCTAAGTTTTGGGGGACACTCAACACAAGGCACAGTCCAAACTGACTCAGACATTGAGTGAACTACATTTGTATACAGTTTGGAAGAGTTGTGCTAAGAGGTTTGTGACTAGGGTAACTTAGGTGGCAAGAATTGATCATTCTCATTCTGAATAGAATCGACACTTTTTTTTTACAGCAATAGGTTTTCTCCTGAGGTCCTGTTCAGCTCCTTATGATTGATCTGATATTTTATGGTGGATCGGATAACTGCCCCTGCTGAGGAAAAGCCTAGAACCTCTTAAAGGGAAAGAAGAAGTGAGATCTGGCATCAGGTAGTCTCAGTCCTTTCTCAGCTGTACCTCCTGCTTGCTCAGAGCCCCCTTCAAGTCTTCACTTAACCTCTCAGAGCCTCAGTTTGTTCATCTACCAAAAGGAGATTATGACAAAGTGGTGTTGTAGGGAAAGTGGAGGAAAATTGTCAGGGTCCCTCAAATCTTCAGAGTCTTGCCAAGCATTCAATGTAAATATGCTCGTGTGTGCAGGTGTTCCTCGGTTATTGTCTAATGTAACTGTGCATGTGCACTCAGGTGTCCTGGGTTATAGACTCAAGTATAAAGGATGAGTGGCTCTGATCCACAGGGTCCCCCACCCCTGGGATCCCCCAGAGGGGCCACAAGAAGGCTCCTACTACTGCTGGAGGCTGTTGCTGCCAGGGCCTCCGGGATCCTCCGAGAGGCCACCACTGCAGCCACAGACTAAGCTCGTGTCGTCTGCCAATGGCTCCCAGGATCTTTCCCAATTACTTAGCATGGACCTGCATTTGAGGGGCCTGGTGACCCAGCCTGGCATATGAGGTGTCTGTGGACCAGTCTGTACAACGGGTTTGAAGGGTCTCTGAGCCCTATCCCTGACAATACAAATGGAAAGTTAGTATAACTAAAATAATGAAACGTTTTGGCTTTAGTTATGAAATGCCTAGCCATACAATTAGTGTAACTATGGCCCTAACCCTACAGGTGTACAGATAAATTAAGTAAGATGGTATACCAGAAAAACATCCTGAAATATCATGCAAATGTTATTCTGTATTATTAGTGGAGAATAAGTGTATCTTGAGCACAGTACTTTGAAATGTTACTGTAATTTTTATTTTTATTTTTCTGACCAGTAAGGGGATCGCAACCATCGGCACGGTGTCAACTGCACCATGCTCAGCCAGTGAGCACACTGGCCATCCCTATATAGGATCCAAACCGGCAGCCTCGGCACTACCAGCGCTGCACTCTCCCGAGTGAGCCACAGGGCCGGCCCTAATTTTTTAGATTTTAAAAAGTTTCTTTAAAAACTGGAATCTTGTCTCCATCTCAGCCTCTTTATTCACATCACTTCTGGCTCTGTTAAAAATCTGGTCAGACTTTACAACATCAAGTTTGAAGGGGAAGTAATCATTTTAAGTGAACTTAATTGTCTAGTACAAAGCTAAATAAATAAGAACCTGCTATTTAAATCGATAAATCTAGCCCTTGACCAGAGATGTGCATGCATTTTTTTCCAGCCATGTACCACAAATTTCCAATCAATCAGCATTTACCTTTTCAAAGCTACATATGATTATTCAGGCTGTGAACTGCACACACAGAGTGACATCGTGGCAGCCTGGATTGGCCAAATACTGTCCTTTCTCACACAGGAAATTATCTCCTAAGAAATGGCCTCTAGATAAATAGTCTTCACCTTCCAGATTCCCTATTAAACTAGCTTTGGAAATGTTAATCCCAACCTTCATGTCTCTTATACTCACTACCAGCTAATACATGCTTAACAAGGCTGGTGTCACAGATAGGCAGGCCACCTGTGCAGTCACACCAGGTGCTGAACTTGGTTTATTGCTCTGCTATCCCCATCTTGAAATACTTAATAACATTTTAAATGAGCCTGTGTTGCCATTTTACACTGGGCCCTGAAAATTATGTTGCCAGTCGCACTGCTTGGGGTAAATAATATTCAAAAGCTCATCACATTGTATGCAGATATTGGAAGGCTTATAAACAAATTGCCAGCAGTGATGCATATATTAAGACAGTGACCTGCAAACCCCTCCACAGGAGGCCTACCTCTACATCAGAATCATTTGGGGAGTCTGTAAAGTATGGAGATGGCTGGGCCCCACATGCTGGAGATTCTAATTCAGAAGATCTGCATCTCAGGTGTATTCTCTTATTAAAATGTCACAAGTCATTCTTGATGCACAGCCATGTCAGGAAATTATTACTTTGGGATATGCCAGGCTGGAGCTGCCAAGAAATGGAATCAGGAGGAATCAATTTGAGTTAAAGCCTGTAAGTTCTCCTTCAGGTGTTCACTGAGATTAGGGTAACTCTTTACTCTGAGCCTCTATCAAAATTCCTTACCCAGGAGTCTAAAAAACCTTGAACATGGGAGAAATGGTTTTTAAAAGTGAAAGAAAGTGAGCCAAGATGCCAGGTACTGTTCAAGCTTTATTAAAGGAAGAAAATCTGCCAGGCTGTACTCAGAGTAGCAGGAAGCCCGGGGCTGCCCTGAAAATGGTAGACAGGTGTGGGGGTGGTAGAGCTTATATAGTGCACCAAGGGCTGGCTGACACCATCAAGGAGGGTCATTATGCTAATGTGGATCGGGGTGGAGAACTGCGTCCTTGCAGAAGCAAAAGAGGTTTCTGTTGAAGTCAGGAGGCTTCTTGTAAAGGGAAGGGGGATGGGATGGGAGGAGGTGGGCAGCGCCGTTTCATACTTGGGCTTGTCTAAAGTGGCGCTGGTTATGTTGCAGATCTATTAAAAAGTCAGGGGTCTTTTCATCAAATGATGTTAAAACCTAAGATTAAAACCTAAAATGTAGGAAATTTTGCGCTTTTTTTTCTCCCTCTGCCGTCACTAAAGGATTTTTAGTGACTGGAGAGTATATTCCAAAACACCCCTGAAGGGTGGTGTTGGGAAAGTGAAGGAAAATGGTCAGGGCCCCTCAGATGTTCAGAATCTTGCCAAGCATTTGATGTAAATATGCACGTGAGCCCAGGTGTTCCTTGGTTATTGTCTAATGTAATTGTGCATGTGCACCCAGGTGTCCTGGGTTATGACTTAAGTATAAAGGATGAGTGGCTCTGATTGACAGTGCTCCACCCTGCTCCCAGGGGGCCATGGGGAGGCCACTATTGTTGCTGGAGGCTACTGCTGCTAGTATCCCCGGGACCCACTGAGAGGCTACCACCGCTGCTGCTGACTGAGCTCATGTCATCTGCCAACAGCTCCTAGGATCTTTCCCAATTACCTAGCATGGATCTGCCGTGTGAGGGGTCTGGTGACCCAGTCTGTATAATGGGCTTGAAGGGTCTGAGCCCTAGCTCTGACAATATAAGTAGAAACTTAGTATAACTAAAATAATGAGATATTTTGCTTTAGTTATGATTTGCCTTACTCCACAACTGGCATAGTCATGTAGCTTTACAATTGGCTACGTCGGCAGGATTCCGACATTAGCCCTAGCTTTACAGGTGGCAATTTGAGAAGAGAGAATATGAGGGGTCTTTGAAAATTTCATGGAAAGATTCACATTATCTTTCAATTCCATTTTTCCACAAACTTTTTGATGTACTCACATATGTGGATGGGAAAATCAGATGAGATATGTTGTTACATGAATGCCACTTTGGAAAGTTCCATGGATGAGAGAGTATTCCAGGTGGGCATTTCAATCAATAACAGAGCACAGGGTTAGACTGTGAGTATTAAAACTGTCCTTGACTGGGGTTTTGAATGAAGACCTGGCCTTGCATATTCATCAGTCATTCTGGGTGGTTCCCAGTCTCCCAAGATTGTAGCTGTTCCCTTCAGTGAGCCTAGAAAGAACCCCTCTTCTGCCACTCCTGAGACAGAGACCCCTTCACAGGGGACACAAGTTCTGCTTCGTCAGAACATATCACACATGCTCTATTTTCAAGTCTTTGATTCTTGCTTCTGTTTTTGGATTTGGTTTGGGGCAGGGAGGTTGGACAGGTTTCTATTTGTCATCTAGATAAATAAACTAGCAGGCAAACCACCACTTTATCCTAAAGATCTGTTTGGAGAGAGTCATAGCCAGGTTACACCTGTAAAGAGGAAAGAGTTCCTATATATGAGGAAATGTTTTAAAATTTCTTCTAAATGCAAAGAAAACTCATTTACTCAAGCTTATTCATGGTCTGCAGATAATCAGGAAAATGTGAAGTAAGGACTGTGGACTCCACCGTGCTTTAATTCTGACATGGGACCAGACTTCTCTTCACCCAATTCATGGACTGAGGGATGGGAGGAAGTCACACTAGGTGGAGACTCCTCGGATCATCCTTTCACAATTTTAACTCTCAAAGTCAGGAGGTCTGAAACATTTCAGTCATCTTATAGAACCTGTGAGTCATTACGAGGGATTATTTAGAAGTATGGGTGGTAGAGCAGGAATAGAAATGTCTCCCAGCCAGGTGAAGTCCCCTACTGCCACTTCAACCATCACTTTAGAACAGCTGAGCTTTCAAGCCTCCTTCCTGACCTGAGTTAAGGGGACTGGTCCAATGTCAGAATTAAAGCGCAGCAGACTCCAAAACTCTTACTTCACAGACTTCCCACATAGAGCCAAGTCCCTTCACCTGGGAATGCTCTGAAGAGTGGCGGTGCTATCTTAAGGGAACACTGTAAATTTAATTTAATGGTTGCTGAGAGCGGCAATCTTAGAAGTGTGGTTGTTAAACCTCCTAAGAGGCTGTCTTCAAAGGTCAAAGGGACCCTCAGGAATGGGTTCTTTAAAGTATTAAGGGACCATGCTGGGCTACAAATGAAAGGAAAAAAAAGACATCCAAATTCCCTTCTGGGAGGCTACAATCCAGGCTGTCTTAAACACTGTTTGTTACCCATTAAAATAATTAAAATATGAACAAATAAAATTAAATATTAGTAAAAAGAAATAAAATTTAGTAAAGAATAGTTACATATTCAATAGAGCTTTTAAAGGCACTAAGCCCTTGCAGAGACTACAGAGGTGGTTGGAGAAGATGGACTGTTTGGAATCCAGGAGAGATGCCAGGTGCAGAGCAAGCAGGAATAAGAAATGGGCTGAAAATAGAGGGTTCGCTCATGCTCCTTTTTCAAAAAAACAGCATCCATTTGGTGCCCATACTCTCAGCATCCACCTGGACTCAAGGCTGGAGACATTGGGCCTAGAGAGAAGGAAGTGTAACCCTCGCCTCCAACATGGTCCAGGAATAACTCATCATCACAGCTGTGTAAACTCCAGCTAGTGGTTTTCAACTTTCCATACCAACTACTGGACAACCTCGGAAGACTTGATGTCTGCAGAGCGACATAAATGTTAAAGATCCTGGCACCGGTGAGAGGAGAGGAGGGAACACGGAGGGGGGAAGTCGGGGCATTAAAGTGGAGAATGTATGGATGGGGAAACTGTGATAAAATGTGTGGGATGATGAAAGGGAGTACTACACTCTTATTCAAAGTTACAACAATGTAAAATGGAAATAAAATAATACAAAACACAATAAGAGGAGGGGAAGGAGGTGATCATAGTGGGGAATCAATAATGAGTACCTGATTTCTTTAAATCAAGTAATTACTTTGAGTTGTGGAGTTAAGAAACGTGATAAAAACAAAAACGATTCAAAGGGGTTTTCTCTGGGGACTGGAACCAGAGTCAGAGAAGTACGGGGGGTGAGGGGAACTATTGCTCTTTATAAAATCTTCAGTTTCTTATCATTGTTTCCATGCATATTATGAGAAGGTGTAAGGTATATGAATTCTATCAACTATGTGATTTTGGGGCAACTTGATCTAACTTTTCCATGCCTCAGTGTCCTCATTTATAAGACAGGACTAATAATAATTCTTACCTCGTATTGTCAGAAGAATTAAATGGGCTTGTGTAATTATGGAATTTAGCACAATGCCCAACCAAGTGTAAGTTCTCAACAAAGACTGTCTATATCATAAAAAAGAATGAAATTCTGCCATTCACAGCAACATGGAGAGCCTGAAGAAAATTATGTTAAGTGAAATAAGCCAGGCACAGAAAGAGAAATACCGCATGTCCTCATTCATAACTGGGAGCTATAAATAAATAAATAGAAAGAAGGAAGGAAAGAAAGAGAGGGAAAGAAAAAGCAATCACAGTAATACGTTGAACTTTCAATAGGAGAGAACAGAACTGTGGTTACCAGAGGTGGTGGAGGGGGAGGAGGTCAGTTAAAAATTGGTTAAGGATCACAAAGGATGATTATGTTTTGTAATGATGAATATACTAATTATCCTGATTTGGTCATCACATGTTATACACAGGTATTGATATTCAGCTCTGTACCCCACAAATATTTCAATCAATTGTGTTTTGACAGAAAAAAAGATTGGCTATAAATAAGAATAATAGTTATTATATCATCACTTGGTAACTTGCTTTTATTCACTTAATACATCATGAGCAGCTCCACAAATAAAGACAACTCATTCACTCAAATAAAAATCTAACTCACTCTTCAATAGTTGCATTATAGTCCCTAGTAAGAATTGCCATAACTCTTCAGCCTTTTAGCTGCTAACATGTAAACAAGCTTTTTATCTAAACCTCAGCAGTACTGACATTTGGGGCTAGATCATTCCTTGTTTTGGGGGCTGTTCTTTGCATTGTAGGATGTTTATCAGAATCCCTGCCTGGACCCACTGCATACAGCACCCATCCCCCATTCTAGCAACCAAAAATGTCTTCAGACATTGCCAAATGTCCTCTTGAAGGGAATGGGAACAGAATTATCCCCAACTGAAAACCACCGATCTAAACTAGCATGGCCAAAATCCATCCTAAAGACTTCAGTGACTGCCTCCTACAGCCAAGTTTTCTCTCATGGTATACCTTTCTAAAGCTAGTTACAGGCAGACATAACATCTAACAGTCCCCATTTCATGTCACTCATCCGAAAGCCAAGGTCAGAGACCCTGGATGTGTCCTCAGTCTAAGATGCACTTTATAAGATTTTGGTAAAAAAACAAGGGATATTATTCAAGGAATAATACTGACATTTCCAATCAAGCAAACCAGTGGAAAAATATTGAAAGAACATTATTCATGTGCTTGTCTCTTGTAGTCTCAGGTGGTCATAATTTTATTAAATGAGGTTAATGGGTACAGTTTCTGTAGAATCAGTTAATTTAGCATACATAATGCTTGTTCTCCCACAAATTTCCTTCCTTTCAAAGGCCAACAGCCTTGCCGTTGTGGCAAATGAGCCAGAGGGCCTAGGCAAGAGAGAGGAAAGCAATTCCACAGAGGCCCACTGGGCAAGGACAGAGCACAAAATTCACTTCTGAACAACACTAGCTCCGAGTTTATCTCCATATAAGGAAGGCAGCAAATAAATACAAATAGAGCCCCATGATCATAAATAGCGTTTTAACTTAGAGTTCTGTTTAGCAAAACTATTTCCATATCTTTAGGGACGGCTTCTAATAATGGTTCTTTGCCAATGTGGTTTCAGAAATTTATGTTAAATGAAAAATCCTGTAGAACAGATGTGTTCACAAGTCCCTGTCCCCATAGCAGTCGATCTGCTTAATGAAAACACCGTTATGTTCAGAATTAGCTCTTGCTACTGTTACAGTATTGTTATATTTTCATCTCAGAGGAGTAAAGAGGGTTGGAAAGGAATGACAGTGAGGACATTGCCAGAACTAGGAATCAGGGATAGAATATCTCAAAGACAGGTACCTCGGTATGGTACAGAATAAAAGAGGGAAAGAAAAGAAGTTTTGTTTGTTTTTTTTTAATAGCAAAACTAGGACATAAATAAAATACCTTCTTTATTTGGATAAAATCAAGTAAATAACACAACCTCTGTGCTCTGTTCAATAGGTTTCATTAAAATATAATTGGAATGTAACAAAGCCAGTTCCATCTCCCTCAAATGCATTAAAGTGAGATTTTATTAGTATTCAATAGCTGTTCCTTACCCAAATCATCCTGGCACCAGGGGAGTCCAAAATCCACTTAGCGTGTCCTCGAAAGTCATAGATGAAATTCTGTTTGGTTCCTCATCAGTTCAATATGTAGTGACTGTTTGGTTATCATTGAAACAACTGATAATCGTTCATGTTTTGTCTCCAAAGCAAGCAGGAACAACCTCATTCAAGGGTCTGCCGCAAAGAAGCTCCTCTCGAGCACTTCTGTCTCTGCTCTGTATGTGTTTATCTCTAACAGAAAACACCCAGCATGACCTTGCTCCCAAAGAGCGTTACTTCTAATCAGTACACGCCTAAATCCCATGGCTTCCCCATTCATCTTGAAACCACAGAGAAGGCCAAATTTATCCCACAAAAAATAAGATAATTTTAAAGAAGGCCAATTATTTAATTTTGGGTGGTGGCAGAGTAGGCCAGTAAAAATAAAAGCTATCCTTGAAAAGAATAATTTTGTCAGTTTTAAAGGACAAAAAGCAGAAGGATAAAATTTTAATTTATTCTCGAACATTAACCCTGGCTTAGAACAACCAAAAGTGGTGAGATTTTTATCAAACAGCCCACCTCCTGCCGGAAATACCACCACACACATTCTTCCCTTGAGTAATTGAGTTTTTGTTTAAAAAAATAAAAAGTCTAGACCAAAACTGGGAAAATGTACCTCATTAGAAGGAATATAAAACAAGTATTTTAATAAAATCTATCCCCTAAGACATTTCTGAGGTGACACTGACTCTGCATATTTCAGTTTAAATTAAAATGAATATATGCATTTTCATAAATCTCCAAAACCATCTTTGATAGTAGTTATACTATTAGTTGCTTTCCAGCTCTGGTTGAAAAGATAAATAGTGAATGTCTTATCTGAATTTGCTGATGCAGGCAGTAATATAGTGTCTTTACATTTAAACAAAGAGGTGCAGCTCAATTTGTCTTTTTCCACTGAATTTATTAAAAGAGATTAACATGTATTATTCTTTCACAGTTTACATGGCACATACATTATCTCATTTGATCTTCCCAACAAGCCTGCGAATTTGGTAATATTATCATCCCCATTTTTTACTGAAGTAACTGGATGCTGGAGAGGGAAAGGAATTTGTCAAATATTAATCAATTCAAAAGAGGTACAGCTAGGATTGGACAGAACCAACAGTTCTTTACAGGGTATGTCTTGTCTTTTCCACATAAATGAAGAAGAGTTGCTGTCCCTGTGCAACAAACATACACACATACCCGTAAGATATACTTTATTTCAAAAACATTACAATTGATGACATATCTGAGAAATTTTTCACCGACCTGGGACTGGTCTTTGATAGCCATTTTTCTCTTTATAGTCTGTAATCCTTGTTTTGATCACTTAGTGACTTGCAGGTTAAACTGAAAGTAAAACACTCTGCTGGTGGCGGGCTGTTGGGTCTTCTAAGGAAAACCAGGACAACCATACCCACACAGTCCCCCAGGAACCCCACTTCAATAGCACTTTTTTTTTTTAATTCAAATAACATACTTACCAAGTCTTGAAGTCTGCCCTATCTTCAATATCACTCAATCAAGAAGAAAAAAAGCTTTCTTTATTTTCATTTTTGAAGTTTTTGGAAGACTTCCAGTGATTTTTTTTTTTCTTTTTTTTTTAATTTTATTTTGTCGATATACATTGTGGCTGATTATTGCTCCCCATCACCAAAACCTCCCTCCCTTCTCCCTCCCCCCTCCCCCCCAACAATGTCCTTTCTGTTTGCTTGTCGTATCAACTTCAAATAATTGTATTTGTTATATCTTCTTCCCCCCCCCGGTTTTTGTGTGTGTGTGTGTGTGTGTGTGTGTGTGAATTTATATATTAATTTTTAGCTCCCACCAATAAGTGAGAACATGTGGTATTAATTTGCCTGCTAAAACTCTGTTATTCAAGAATTTTTCTCAAGTATGTATTGACTTGAAATAAAAGGTCACTTACCATTTTCCATCCCTCTCACTTCAGATACGTACCTTGCAGACACATTCTAAATGAAAAGATCCAGAACACTCAAGCAGAAAGGCACACGGCAGGTTTCATGGGGTGTGTGACTAAAGCCTCAGAGTCAAGTGTGCACAAGCCGGAACTACTCTGCTTGTGTAGTTGGCCCAACTATTTTTACTAACCCTGAGAATTTGGGCAAATGATTTCCACTTCACGTGCTTCAGTTTCCTTATCTGTAAAATTGACATGGTAATAATAGATCTCATCTCATCGGTTTATTGTGAGGATAAAGAGAGTCAATTGAGGTGACATACTTTGAAAAGCAACAGGCACATAGAAGGTGCTATACAAGCATTATCCATTATTACTACCATCTTATATAACAGCAACTCAATAAAAACCTCCCTCCTGATCGTTCAAGGACAAAAAAAAAAATTTTAACAGTTTCATGATAAAAACACACTTCCCCCACACTCCCTCGTGTCTAAGGTTTTAGGTCAAGGCTTGGCAAACTATAGCCCATGGGCCAAATCCAGTCCACTACCTGTTTTTGTACAACCAAAGAGCTAAGAATGGTGTTCACATTTTTAAATAGTTGAAAGAAAAGAATTGAAAGAAGAAGAACATTTCATGGCACATGAAAATTATACGAAATGTGAGTTTCAGTGTTCATAAATAAAGTATGACTTGAATCCAGCCATGCTTATTCATTTACATAGTGTCTGTGGCTGCTTTGGCCACAAGGCAGACTGGAGTAGTTGCGACAGAGACCTTGCAGCTCACAAAGCCTAAAACATTTACTATCTGTTCCTTACAAGAAAAGTTTGCCAACCCATACTACTGGTGGTTGGTGTCTGCACTGTAAAATTCAGAGTAATCCCGCCAACAGAGGGAGGTGCAGATAAATCCTGAAAAGAAAAATTCATATTCAGAAAAATCGCAAGATAAGCCTCAACTGCTCATAGGATTTAAGGAGTTCTAGGAAAAGTATAGCAAAGAAGTCCACTGACACTCTAGGCTAAACTAAATTTTGAATATTCTGTGAGATTTGATTATTTGTAATAATCAAGAATTTTCTGCATTCATATTATAGATGCTCAGTTTTATTATAAAAATTTTGTCCAGCAGCTTAAAATGTATAGGAAACTCCATTCCAATCCCTGCACTGCAACTCTAGTGCTTTTTTTTTTTTTGCCCTCATGTTAATCCATTGCATTTTATTTCTCCTTTCAAAAGTCAAATTTTGAATCTGAAAAACCAAAGATTAACCATGAAGTAAGTATATTTGGCCTACTCACTACCTCATTTGTCTCTGGGATTCTTCTCACTCCCCCTGGTTAGAATCTGTTCTTTCTTTTTTCAGTAGCCATAATCCCATACTTAGTCTTCTCGCACAGTTATTTTATGGCCCTTTATTACTAAAATATTCACATTTAGAAATTTCCCATCATGATGGCTTCTCACTCAAAGGCTTCCTACTCCTGCTGTCTTCAACTTTTCTCATCACCAGTAAAATCTTTTCTTACACTTTGGTGAGGCAGAATTGAAGAACAATAAAATAGAAAGTTCTGTTTATGTTTATAGGTTTTACTTGCTTATTTCAAGTGGGTTTGGGGTTTTTTGTTTGTTTGTTTGTTTTGTTTTTTACTATTTTTATGGAATTACTTTTTCCTGAAGATGGTTCATCTTACAAGTTTATGCAACGACAACAGAATTGGGTACACTGTGGTTAGCTGAACCTTAGGATTCGGGAGTTCTAGTACTGGTACGCCACAGATTAGACACAGGAAAGTCACCAAACGTCCATCAGTTCCCTGTCCTCATCTGTAAAATGGAAATGTCCAAGGAGAAGGCTTTGCATTCCTATGTAACTCTAAGTTTCTAGGATTCTTCCTTTATTCACAATTCTTGTAGCTATTAGGTCTTTTTATTGTGGTGAAGTATATATAACATAAGGATTAGCATTTTTAGCATTTTTAAACATGCATTTGTGTGGAATTAATTACATCCACAATGCTATGTGACCACCACCTCTTTTTCCAAAACTTTTTGTCATCCTAACCAAACTCTGTACCCACTAAGCAATAACTTCTCATTACTATTCCCTACAGATTTTGGTATTTCCATAGATAATAGTTGAATAGTCTAATGCTGAATAAAACCATTTATCTCTAATTCTCTGCAATGACTATATATTCTATACAGTAATTCTCAATTCTAAGTTATTAGTCACTTTGTAATTCTCTACTTTACTATGAGCTTGTGCTTCAAATTTATCCCTATGTGTATGTAGCTCTAGTTAGTATGACTGAGGTGAGCCTGGGTATATGCAAATCCATTAGGGACTCCTGAAGATACCTCTTTCCCTGTAGTCTGAGTATTAGTCATTGAAAGCCCAGGATTCTTCCTGCCCAGTGCTTAAAAGGGAAAATAGAGAACAATATTTAAAATTACAAAAGTAATACAAGAATCATGCTCTTTTTAAAAATTCAAATTCTAAAGAATTAGTTAGAATAAGCAGAATTATCCATTCCATCTTATTGAAACAGGGCTACTCCCTTGGGCAACTAAAGTATCCTTCCAAAGCTTTTTCTAGGTATTTACATGAATAGATACAGATTTATAGCTACAGATATAGATTAAAATATTTTTACTGTTATATACATAGATTCATGCTACACATATTATTCTGAAACGTAACTTTTTTACTTAATGTTATGTGTTGGAGTTTGTTTCATTTCAATACATAAAGATCGATGTCATTCTTCTTATTGGTTTCATAGAATCCTTATATTACAGTTCCTAATAGTGAACATATAGGTTATTTTCAATTTATTTAATCTTGCAAATAAATAATTATTATACATTTATCTTTGTGCACATGTGTGAATGTGCTGTGTGATAGAAAATCTGGGTTAAGGGAAATAGGCATTTTAAATTTAGGTGTAATTTGCCAAAAGGCTTTCCAAAAATTATTTGCTAATTTATATTCCCATCAACAGTGTATGTCAATGTCCGTTTTCACACATCATCTTCAAAAATGAGTATTATTTTTGCTAGCCAAATGGATTTTTTAAATGTTCATTTTTTGTTATTTTAATTTGCATTTGTAATTTTTCACTTTCCAATTGATTAGAAGGAGATTTTTCCTTATCAATTGTTCATTTTTCTATTGGGTAATTTGTCTTATTGATTAAAGGGTCTTTTTATACATTATAGGAATTGATCTTTTGTTTACTATTTACATTTTCTCATTATACTACTTTTTTTTAACTTTGTTTATAGCCATGTTTAAAATTTTAAACTGTATGTCTTTATGGTGTCTGTGCCATGTGTCTTAATTAGGAAAATCTTCCCCATTCAAAGATTATTGAAATACCCCATATGTTCATCTCATATTTTTAGAACTACCTCTATTCAGCTTATGTATATGGTAAAGCTATGAAACAATTTTTTCAAATGGAATTGTTTGTGCCCCATTTATGGAATAGTCCACTTATAAATGCTTAATTACAATATGCTCATGACTCTGTGGAGTCTCAATTCTATTCCCTTTATTTTTCTATTTCTGTGCCAAAACCATGCTGCTGTACTTACTGTCATTTTATAGTCTATTTCGATAACTGCTGCTGAAAGCTCCCTTTCTCTCTTTCTGTCTTTTTTTTTTTTTTTTTTTTTTTTGGCCATTCTAGAATAATTTTACTTGAGGAAAATCAAGAATTTTGATTGGAATTACAATGAATTTATAAATTAACTTGGGAAGAGCTTACAAGTTTACAGCTCCGTCTTCCTGTCCAGAAATACTGTGTATCTCTCCACTAGCCATCACTTCTTTTAAGTTTTTCAATAGAGTGTTCCAATTTTCTTAATAAAAGTCTTATACATTTCTTTTTAGGTTTATCTCTAGACTTTTTTGTGTTTTTATTATTATTATTACTATTAGCATCTATTTTTATTTTCTACTGTTGGGTAACAGTAAATTTGGCATATATTTTTATTTTCTATTGCTGGGTAATAGTAAATTTGTGACTTTGGTGTTTGGTCTTATATCTGGTCAATTCACTGAATTCTCACATTAGTTCTAAGAGCTTTTTTTTTTTTTCTAGGTAGAAAATCATACTCTTCAAATGACAATGGTTTTATCATTTCCATTGCAATATTTGTGCACCATTTTCCTCTTGTCTTATTTTATTGGTTGGTATCTGCAGTGCAAGCAGGAGTATTGGTAGTACTCCTGATGTTAATAAGCATGCTCCCAAATTTCCCTTTTAAGTAAGATGTTAGCTGTTTTGGTAGATACCCTTTATCTAAGTTTAGGAAGCTTCTTTTTCTTAATTTTATCAGGAATAAATGTTGAATTTTTATAAATTGCTTTCTCTGCTCCTAGCAAGATGATTGTGTAATTTTCACTTTACTTCTTTAATAAAGTGAATAATATTAACAGGTGTCCTAGTGTAGAAATATGCCTTCATTCCTGAAATAAACTACTTACTCCTGATGTATTATTCTTTTTAATCACCACTAGGCTAAATTTTCAAATATTTTAATTAGAATTTTTGAATCAATTTCCATAAATATGATTAGCCTGTGGTTTCCTTTTGTTAGGCTGAATTTGTTCAATTTTGAAATCAGATTTTAAAATGATCAAAGAATAACAACCACAATGGCAAAAAACATGTAAAAAGTTTACAGAGGTCTCTGGTTTAAGTTTCTGTTTTTATGGGAGTCAAATACAGCAACATTGATAAGAGACTACAGGAAGCTATTGCAAATTATAGTTGTAATCCAGATATTGAATAGGTGAGATTGGCAGGGAACAATAAGAAAACAGCTTTATTATTTTCTCCCCATGCTACTAAAAGCTTTTTTGTGGTGCTAATTCTCTCTGCCTCTGCCTTGCTCTTGGTAAAATCTTGCATAGAGCCCATAGGAGATCTGCTCCTCTCCAGTCACTTGCACTCCTAAGAGCAGTTTGACTTCAGTAATTAAAATATAACATCCTGTGTAACAGTCAAACTCCAAACTTCATTTCAAGGAGAAGAAAGGAAGGGACTCTGCCCTGAATAACCCGCCTTCCCAGCTATGGCTTCAGGATTGGAGCCAAAGGAGGAAGAAAGGGTAAGGAGACAGGAAAGAAACCACTTGATGGACACCCATGTGAGCTAGCTTTGGTTCCAACTGGTGGTTAATGCTGACCTTGATGAGGGTAAATTTCTCTTCTTGCTAATAGCTTAGGATTCCTCCTTCAGTCTTGGCTCTAGTGGCACACCTCCAATCCCCTTCTGTTGATGTTTTCCTGCCCTCTCTGGAAGCCCTCTAGGCAGCATCTAAAGCAATGCCAAGCTGGTGCCCTGACAAGTGGCCTTCATTTGGCCCCCAGGGGACAGGAACTTCTGACCCACCATCAGAGGAAGAGCATCATGTCTCAAACACTGCCCTGTCCTCAGCTGCTACAGCCAGTCTGGCCAGCCTCTCACCTATGCAGATGTTTTTTGTGGGCTTTTGTTATAAATCACAAGGTTCACAGCTCAAACTCTGCAAAGGAGCCCCTTAAAGCCCTCTCTCTTGCCTTGAGAAAAGTGAATCTCTCTTATGTTGGGAGGTAAAGGAGCAAGCAAGAGAGGTATGGAGCTTAGAAGAAACATGAAGCTCAATCCCAAACTTTTCCTAGACAAATCCTCTCTCCAAACTTTAGGCTTTTCTCTCAGACTGCCTGACCTCTTTCATAGACTGGTAAGTGGCTAGCTAAGGGCCACAAAACAAGATTTTGCCTACCTCCTTAAGTCCTGATTAGGAGACCCCATTTCTCACTGTGGAGGATGGGAGTAGCTAAGACTTATCACATTGGGGTCTCAACCAAAAATGAGACAGGAAAAAGTACCAGTGAAAGATAAACTATTCATCACACACATTTAAATTTACCTTTGAATTTTTTACCTCAAAATGAATATTTTTTAAAAAATTGGTTTTCTTACTCATAATGTCTCTAGTTTATCAGCATTTAAAATCCTCACTCTGGGAAATAAGTCATATACAATATCCCACTTAAGTATGCGCTTAAAACAAGTCAACAGACCAAACACCTTTGATGTGTGGCTAAAAGCTGGGGCCATGATGAAATCTTAATCTCATTTTTCTTTGCAGTCTCTAGGCTTCTGTCCTTTGCTTTGATCCACCCTGCATAAAGCTATTGGCAAATGTATTACTGATTTTTCTCTTATTAACTGTACATGAATTCACATACCCTCATATTCACCTTGTAATAGAGTAAGCAACCTATAAACAATGACACGGCAGTGACTCAGCGATTTGAAGGCCTCCAGCAACTACCCCACCTCTTTATATGGGGCTTCATCCAAAATTCTCCCTTGGGAAGCCTCCTCCAGGTTGGGTTCACTAGACAGGTGGGCATCTGTCTCCCCCCAAATGCTGGTAGTCCATCACCCAAGGAGAATCCCAATTATGAGGAGAAAGGAAAATTTTTAAAAATAATTTTTTTAAATGAAGAAACAAATATGCAGTATAGTCTAGCAGTGCTGGGTACCAGAATGAGCACAGGACAGAGAGGCTGACAATTGATGTGAGAAGCCGGGTCATACTGGGTGGTTATCTTATCTCTCTGGGCCACCACCTGACCATCTCTAAATGTAGGAATGTAAGGAAAACCATTCCTTAAGTTCTGGGATTCTAATTAGTTTTGAGGCAATTATGTCCCTCATGTTGATTTTCCTTGAGCACCAGTTCCAACTAGATTTGCCAGGGTATGTATAAGGAACATTCCATAATGATTCTCTGCAACAAGGATAGGCAAACTCCAGGCCACCAGTGAAATCCAGACTACCACCAGTTTTTGTGTAACTTGTGAGCTAAGAACAATTTTGTGTTTTTAAATGGTTAAAAAAAAATCAAACCAAAAATAGTATTTCATGACATACAAAAATTTTATGAAATTCAAATTTCGGTTTCTATAAATACAGTTTTATTGGGAACCAGCCATGCTTGCTTGTTTATGCGTTATCTAGGGCTACTTTCATGCTACAATGGCAGAGTAGAGTGGTTGTAATAGACTGTGTATACGGTGCACAAATCCTGAAATATTTACTCTCTGGCCTTTGACAGAAAAAGTTTATCTACACTGCTCTATGATCATGAAGGCCATGGAAAAGGAGGCTGCATCAGTAGGAAGATATAGTCTGTATCCCAATTCGCTCCATAAAATAATGGTAAATATCTCCAGATTAGAATTGGCACTTCAGCCTTCTACTAAAAATAAAATAAAACAATAAAAAAAGACACCCACACTGAGTCACTTAGTTGGTATCTTCAAGTACTCCAGAAGAATAAAATAGGGTGGGGAGAGGAGATGGGAAGAAAAAAAAAGACCAAGGGAGTTGCCTCAGTGATTTCTCACAAATGATCTAAAGTTTAACCTTTCCGGACTTCTGGTAAGCCAAAGGGATTGAGCTAAATAACCTGTGCTTCATTCCAGGTCTAAGATGCTCTGATTCCTCTCTATTTTTATTTTGTTTTAGGCCTCAGAGTTTCAAAACCTTACTGTTATCTTATTTAGGGTCACTATGAAAATAGAATAGAAGTCAGCCTTAGAATATCAGTTTAGAGACCGTCGCCGCCGCCGCCCCCTGTCCCGGCCCCCCCCGGGTTACCTCAGCCCAGCCCGGTCCAGCCCGGTTCCCGGGAGGATGAAGTTCGTGTACAAAGAGGAGCATCCGTTCGAGAAGCGCCGCTCTGAGGGCGAGAAGATCCGAAAGAAATATCCAGACCGGGTCCCGGTGATAGTAGAAAAAGCTCCCAAAGCTAGGATAGGAGACCTGGACAAAAAGAAATACCTGGTGCCTTCTGATCTCACAGTTGGTCAGTTCTACTTCTTGATCCGGAAGCGAATTCATCTCCGAGCTGAGGATGCCTTGTTTTTCTTTGTCAACAATGTCATTCCACCCACCAGTGCCACGATGGGTCAACTGTACCAGGAACACCACGAAGAAGACTTCTTTCTATACATTGCCTACAGTGATGAAAGTGTCTACGGTCTGTGAAGCTGCTGCCCCTGAGGTGGGGGGGAGGGTCTCATTCTACGAAGAGAGAGGTGGCCCCCTTCCTTGACTTCCTCCTCCTCCTTCAGGCTCAGATACCACCTCCCTTCTTCAGGACCTACACTTCTTAATGTTTGAGGTTTTCTCCCAGCCCCTCTTAGCAGGACGGGTGATGGTGGAAATGGCCTCTTATATCTCTCCTTTCTCCTTTCTTCCCCTTTCTCTGCTGGCCTTTCCCACTCTGCTTTAGACTTCTTGATTGTCAATCTTGGTCACATCCAGTGATTGTTTTGGTTTCTGTTCCCTTTCTAATTGCCCAAGGGGCTCAGAACCCCAACAATCCCTTCCTTTCACTACCTTCTTTTTTGGGGGTAGATGGAAGAGACTGAAATTGTGGGGGGAAGGTAGGAGGCACATCAATAAAGAGGAAACCACCAAAAAAAAAAAAAAAAAAGAATATCAGTTTAGAACTAGTGGGCCGGCCCGTGGCTCACTCGGGAGAGTGCGGTGCTGATAGAACTATCACAGACTTTTGGAGTAAAGACCAAAACCCTTTAAAGAGTATTAGCATTCCACCTTCAAATGCCTACTTCCAAAGATTTGTCAGGAAAATGTAAGCCAACAAAGAGCTCATACTTGTGGGATGACTAAAAACCTCTAATTACCATTACAGCATAAGCTTCCCATGAAACTGTAAGTTCCCTCAATTAAAATGATAATCCCTAGAGAGCGGAATGCATGCCAGCTTCTGCTTGGCTCAAAGGGCCTCGTCCCTAGTAAGAAGCCATTGTAAACACTTGTTGAATAAATGTTCTATTTATTTAGAGAGTTTACTTTTTCATTACATGTTGCAATTGTGTGTTAATTATTAACAGTAAATATAACTCATTTTGTAAATATGCATGAAGCAAAAAGCAAATTCCTCGGGAAGCAACATAGACAGTTTTTAACTGTTGAATCTGGGTGAACATTTGGGAATAAGACAAACCAAAGAATATATCTCCTAAGTAATGGTGAAAATATTCTTTGCATAAGTCTCCACTAGAAGTTATTATTTTCCCTCCTAAATCTAAGAATACTTATATCTCAGCATGAATTCATAATCGATTGCAATAGAAATGTCTATAAAAGATGCTAACAGAGCCTCCCACCATAAGAATTTAGAGGAAGTTTGTACCATCAGCACTTGCCTAGAATGTGCACCTAACCATTAAAAGCATAAAGCTTTAGAATAATTGAAACACAGTGGCTAAAGGTCTCTGTACTTCAGATGCTTGACTTAGAACATGTATGTTAGCTTACACGAAGTATCACTCTCAAGTTCAAAGAAAACTTTTGTTTAAAAGAGGTACTGGGCCAAATAAGTTCTACTAACCTTTGTAGTTGATGTCTTGGGCCCCAGAACAAAGGTGCTGTGCAGGGTTATTGGTTCCGTGAAAAAGAAACCAACTCTGGTTACTTGAAGGCAAAAGGCAATTTATTGGAAAAATGTAAGGTAGATGACATGATTCAGGCAAAACCTAGTCAACCAATCACAGAAAATGGGCAAATTAAAGGGAAGCCAGAACCACAGCCAAAATCATAACAACAGAAGACCCCGCATAGAATCTTACTGTAGCACCATTTTACCTGCCCCACCACCAGCCCTGGACAGGGAATTCTAACGTGGGCCCTGCTTCTTTGCAGCACCACCCCAGAGTCCAAGTCCAAGGTAAGAACACAGCAGGCTTAGCTTTGGTCAAATGTTCATTTCCTAGCTACCAGGGAATGGGAAAGGAGCATCTGGAAGCTTAGGCCTCTTTAATGGGAATCAAGGCCCTGCTTCCACCAATCTTGAGCTTTTTCCAAAATAGGAAGGTTTTCAGATGATAGATTAATGTTCCTTTTGGATGTGCCTCCCCTTTCTCAAGAAATTTCAAAATAAAATAGACATCACTATTACCCATGAGAGGAAATAAATCACAACACCTAATGAAATATTATATTACTAGGTACTACTCTTATATACCATAACTGCTCCATGGTCAATCCCATCTTATAGAGAAATAGCACTTCACTTTTGCATGCTTTTCTAGTCCTTCCAGACTTGAAACCAGTGAGGAGGAAGCCAAGGGCAACATCTGTCCCTAACATCCCTTCCTCTCCAGCTCCACTACGCTCTGGCAGTGTGGGTAGCTTAGGAAGACAGTGGAGGACAGAAGTTAGGTCCCAGGGAGAGGAGGAAATGTGCAGGTTCACCCCAGCACATTGTGCTTGTTGAGACGTGTGGGGAACCTTCAGCTTCAACGCCACAGCAACAGGGAAGGGATCTAGAACTGGAGGATCCCTAACTAACAGTCAGACAATTGCCGACATCCACAGAGTCTGTACAGCATTTTCTGGTCAACTCCTAACCACCCAGATGAGCAAGGTTAACACAGCACTGTGATGCTATAAGCCCCAGATTCAGTCAACACACTCCCATGAGGGACCCTCACAAGCCCCAGGGTTCATCAAAATCTAGAACCATCCAGTTTCTAATTGTTTCTCTTTCATAATTAAAAAGAAACAGTGACTGCATTTCTGTAACTTCTTTGGATGAAGAATGTTTTGTTTACTCAGTTACTCAGCTGGGTTACAAAGTCTTCACAACTAATGCCAAAGGATACATTAACAATAAGAACAGTTTTGTGTGTCTGCAATTTTTTAAATGGCCCTGTTTTAGGAAAGACATACAGTCATCTCCACAACGCACATTGCAGTATGGTAAGTACCTCTACTGTATTATTAAAGAATACTCTAAACTATTCATACACCTTTGGTAGATATGTTTCCTAGTGATTGTCACCATAAACATTTGTCAGATCAAAGGGAAGAATGTAGTCCTTTCTGCTGAGACAAGTAATAAGTACCCAATCAATCTTCATAGCAAAAGTTGGTGACCTGACACTGACGGGCTGAGCACAGCCCAGGATGAGGTCAGGTCTTACCTGCTTTGCCCTCTGATCTCCTATCATCAGGGCACAGATGTATAAAGGACTGGTGGCACGCTGGGCTAGAGGACTGACACAGGATGAGACCACATTCACTCAGCCCAGTAGGGGGAATGTGTTGAGCACCGCACCCCAGAAGCCACGCATACCCAGACAACCCTTGTGAGGCTTGGCAGAGGCGTCCTATAATTAAGTATTAACATCTAATAAATAATTAGTGATACAATAATACCATTGTAAAGCACTTTGCAGACAGAGATGACTATATGAGTACCTATCATAAATAATAATGATGCTCTAGGTAATCACAGCATTCGGGAAGCAGTTTAGACATAGGCAGCCTCAGCAGGGAAACCACTAATGTCCAAAGGGCTAAGTGTAACATTTTTCAAATGCCTGCCCTGGCTGGAAGGCTTCCCAGAAAAGATGACGAGCCTACAGAGCTCTAGAGATAATTCCTGAAAGTTCCACTGAAGATGCAAACATTGCCAGGGAAAATCATTTCATTTTCTTAAAGAATATTGGAAGCACAACCTCACTTGTAGATTTACAAAAGTGACCCCATACAGAGCCCCTAGAAGAAGCAGAAACTGAGAAAATATTTAAGTAATACATATACATACATACGTATATACAAATGTACACACATGCACGCGCGCACACACACACACACACACACACACACACATACACACAGTATTCTGGAGAACACTGCCCATGGAAATGCTAATTGTGATCAAAAAAATTTAGGCAAATGCTGTTTTAAACTACATATACAGTTTTTGAAAATCTGATTCTCTTGTGAAGGTGATCACTTCCTAATCTCTTCCCCTAACTTTCCCTTTGAGCAATGGAGACACATCCACAGTCTGGCCAATATAATAGTTTGGAAACTATTGCAAGCCCCCTAGTAGCAGGCACACAGAGTCATAGGCAAATCAGTGCAGCCCCTCCAGATTCTCAGTGCTCCTTTATCTCACACACATTGATTGTCCCTTGCTGAAACACTAATCAATCAGTCAAGATAGAAGTGAAAAATCATCTTCCTTACTTCTTCTGTGTCCTCAATCTTTTTTATTCTTAAAGCTGAAATGAAAGTGACATTTGGATTCACTTTTTAAACTTTGTTATTCATGAGAAACTACTTGAAAGTACAGAGGAAAGTGTCTTCATTTTAACTTTGCAATCAGAATGCCCCTTAAACACAGGCACATGGATATTCAACTCTCACCTCCTGCAACATAGAAAGATGAAACTTAGCCTTCATGTGCTCACATCCGGGAGAGTAGAAGCTTATCCTGGGAATTCAAAATGGCCTAAGGCCTTTTCACAAAACCCAATCCAAGCCCTCCCACCCTACTCAAAATTCAATTCTTTAATCAGCTACAATGTATATCGACAAAATAAAATTTAAAAAAAAAAAAAAAAAAAAAAAAAAAAAAAAAAATTCAATTCTTTCTTGCTTTCACAGTGCATCAATATAGACAGGAGTAATTTTTTCTAACTGGGTGAAATCCAAAATATTTGTCTTGAGTATCTGCCCTCTGGGAAAAACTGTGCTAGAGACTAAGAATGAAAGAAATTTCCTGATCGACTTAAAGCTCTGATTGAAGCAATAGGTCAAATGTTCAAAGATAAGCACCACAGGAAAATGAGAATGCCTGCACTTTCCAGAACAAGGCTTCCCAGGGAGCAAAGGACACCTGGTCAGAATCACCTGGGACTGATAAAAGGCCAGGCGCAGCCTACAACCCCCTCATCAGACTAGGAAGTGGGTGCCCTGAAATCTATACTTTCAACCAACACCCCAAGGAATTCTGAAGGACACTAAAATTTTAAAACCATATGCAGTGTTTTTTGTTTGTGTTTTTCTTACATGTAGTTTCCAGACCAGCAGCATCTGAATTACCTGGATCTTGTTAAAATGCAGAGTTTCCACCCCCACCAGCAACTTACTAAATAGAGAATTCTGGCAATGGGCTTAGCACTGTCTATTCGACAAGCCCTCCAGCGGATGCATGCTAAAGTTTGAGAACCACAGCCATCATATGCTTCTGTGGACTCAGTTTGGAAAACATTGCAATGACCAATAGCAGCACAAGGATTTAAAGAGGGAAGCCACCCCCTGAAGCTGGGACAGCAAGTACATCCTTAAAACAGAGAAGCTTATGCTTAGGATGGAGCATTGAAATTATGAATTATTTAGTGGGAAAAAAGAAGAAAGGGCATTTGAGACAGAGGGAAAATGTGAGAAAATTATAATAGGAATATGCATCTGTCCAGGGTCAATAATCAATTCAGTGAACACGGAAGTTCCATGCCATTTCTGAGTTATGGGCGTTACAGTTAGATGGTGTATTAGTCCATTTTGTGTTGCTATAACAGGATACCTGATACTGGGTAATTTATAAAGAAAATGAAATTTATTGCTTACACTTTCTAAGGCTGGGAAGTCCAAAGTCCATCCACTTTCTGAGGCTGGGAAGTCCAAAGTCCCCTGGGTCACTGGTGGCAACAGTGACCCAGGGATCTCACATTGCAAAACAGCAGAAGCAGAGGGAACAGAGAGAGAGAAAGACAGACTTTCCTATTCTTTTAAAGCCCTCAGAACCACACCCCTGACCACCATTTTTAATCCATTCACTACTGCATGATCCTACAGTCCAATCACCTCTTCAAGGCCCCACCTTACAATTACCATAATAGGATTTCCCACTCTCTTAACAGTCACAGTGGGGGCTAAGTTTCTAATACATAAAGCTTGGGGACACAATTCAAACTTCAATGAGTTTTGGGGGGACATAATTCAGTCCACTACAGATGGGCACGCTAAGTTTGGGATCTAGGAGAAGTGAAAAGTTAATGTAAAGTGCGCAGACTTCCTTATTCATGCACTGAGGAAACCTTAAAGGGTAATGAGCTGGGAAAGATCAAGACTCGAGATTGTGTTTAGGAAATGTGATTATGCATTAGTGCACACAGAGCAATACAATGGAGCGTCTAAATGTGGACAATTAGGTTAAAAGTCTTACAATATTCCAGAAATAAGATGATACAGGTCTGGATGAGGGTGGGACTGTGAGAAGCAAAGTTGACAAACGGACACAGGAAACCACAGGAAGTACAAATGGGCTGTACTTGGCTTTGGACGGGGCAGGAGGAGCATGAAGGAAGAGCAGGAAATAGAAGACAGGAAGAAGGAAAGAGGACACCCCAGCTTCAAGGCTGATGCGCAAGGACCATTTATGAACAGAGCAGGTTTGGGAGTAAAGAGATTGAGCCTTGTCACTGTCTCTCACAGTCATCTCCATTCTTTTGATCACTTTCAGTTCTTAGAACAAATCAGTCTGCCATGAGGGAGATAAAGATAATAAAGATATGTAGCAATTGGATACCAAGGCCCTCAGGCTTACAAAGAGAGAAAGCCTAAAATGACACAAAAAATGCTGTTTCTTCATGTTACATTGGGAAAGCAACTTCAATCTTCATCCTCAAACTTTTCAAGGAAATCCCTCAAAGAAACTCATGCTGGCTTTCATTGAGAGTAACTTGTTACGCACACCTAACTAAGGTGCCTATAATTTCAAATTTGCCAAGAGAAATGTTTCCTTTAGCTTTGCCTTTGCATGAAAACATATCAGTTTTGGAGGCCAATTTTGAAGCAGCCTGAGAGCACATGTTTGCTTCTGCCTCCCATCGCTAACGTTATGCAAGCACGAGTACACTGCTAAAACACGTAAAAATTGTATGGCATAGAAAAACCTGCACAGCGCCAGCATTCCTGCTTAATTCTTTCCTCTCCTGGCAAGTCTTCTGGGATATATTAAAGCTTCCCGGTGTGCTAACGGATGACAGAATGATTTTTTTTTTTTTTTTTTTTTTTTTTTTCCGTGACCGGCGCTCAGCCAGGGAGTGCACCGCTCATCCTTATATAGGATCTGAACCCGCGGCGGCGGGAGCGTCGCCGCGCTGCTAGCGCAGCACGCTACCGAGTGCGCCACGGGCTCAGCCCGACAGAATGATTAAAGAGTCATAAAGCACTGAATATCAGTTTCTGGTTTAGAATTTGGAGATGACCTGGATCCAGGCAAACTGCCTGAAAGGCCCGGGACCTGGAAGGTGGTGCTCACATAGGGTGGGTAAAGATACTCTGCAAAGCAGACGACCAGCATTATACACTGGGATGGGAGTCAGGGTTGCCTGCTAAAAACCACTGCTGTCAACTGAAAGAGCCCCCAATGACCAAAGCAGGAACAATTTGGGCAAAAAAATAATGTAGTACTGGATGATAATGCAAAATATTAAATAAGTGTTCATAAACCCATACTGATTGCATTCATTTCTTATGGCTGCCATAACAAATTACCACAAATTGAATGGCTTATCACAACAGAAATTTATTTTCTCACAGTTCTGGAAGCTAGAAGTCTGAAATCAAGGTGTTGGCAAGGCTGCACTCCCTCTGGGACTCTTGTGGGAAATCCGTGCTTTGCCTCTTCCAGCTTCTCGTGGCTCCAGATGTTCCTTGGCTTGTGGCTGTATCACTCCAGTCTCTGCCTCCATCTGCACATGGCCTTCTCCTCTCTGTGTGTCTTCTCTTCTGTCTCTTATAAGGACATTTGTCATTGGATTTTGGGCCCACCCAGATAATTCATGATAATCTCATCTTGAGATCCTTAATTAAATTACAACTGCGATGACTTTTTTTCCAAGTAAGGTCACATTCACAAGTTGCAGGGGTTAGGTTAGGAACATATCTTTTGGGAAGCCACCATTCAATCCACTCTACTAATATAAATGAATGATTAAATAAGTAAATGATTGAATAAATTGGTAAATAAATAGGGAATAATGGAAAAATCTCCCATGCAAAATAATTCTAAATAATTTATGCAGCTACTCTCTCCTCAAAGAGGTGGAGAATAACTCCCCACTCCTTAAATGGGGGCTGTATGTAGTGACTTCCTTCCAAAGAGGACAGAATGGAAGGGGTGGAGGGCGAGCAAGTGTACAGTGGAGAAACCTGACAAACCCTACCCCAGCCAGATAATCAAGGTTAACATCAACAGCGATGTCATGTTAACAGCATATACCTCTAATAGGACGTGATGAGAGTGGCATTGAGCTCTGTTGTCTTGCTTCCCTAACCCCAGTCTATCCATGAGAAAAGCATCAAACAAACCTTAACTGAAAAACATTCTACAAAATATCTGACCAGTACTCCTCAAAGCTCATCAAGGCCATCGAAAACAGTCTGACAAAATGTTAACAGTCTAAAGGAGCCTAAAGAGACATGACAACTAAATGTAACATGGGCTCCTGGACCAGAAAAAAAAAAATTCAGTAAAAACTAAGAAAATATGAAAAAAATATGGACTTTAATTAATAATAAGTATCAATATTGGTTTATTAGTTGTGACAAAAAACAATACTAAGGTAAGATAAGGATAACTAGGTGTGGGGTCTTTGTGAACTCCCTGAACTATCTTTAAATCTAAATCTATTTGGATTTCTGTAAATCTAAAACTATTCTAAAATAAAAAGGTTATTTTTTTTAATGTATAATGCTGTGATAAAGGGGTGAGGGCCTAATCCAGGGTTTTCAGCCTCAGCACTACTGACATTTTGTTGGGAGGAATTCTCATGCACATTGTAGGATATGGAGCAGCAGCCCCGGCCTTTACTCACTAGCTGCTGGTAGCATACACCCCCTCCCCCATTTGTGGGCAACCAAATATGTCCCCTGACATTGTCAAATGTCCCCTGGGGGCTGGGAAAATCATCCCTGGTTGAGAGCTAATGACCGCATCTAAGGCAGAGAGGCCATATGACCTCAGAAGAACAAACTGATTTGAGTTCAAGTGCTGGCTAAGCCACTTACCAGCTGTGTGACCTCAAGCAACTGACTTCACCTCTCTGAGCCTCAGATTTCTCATTTTTAAAATGATTATAATAACAGTCTACTTCATAGGTAGTTGTAAGGATAAAACATGTAAAGTGTTCAGCACAGTGGCGGAACATAGTAAACTAAACACAAAATATCAGTTGCTACAATATTTCATATATCCCTCACTCTGAGAATGATTAATAATGTCCCCCAAGCAAACATGAGGAGCCCGTGACTTAAAACCCAAATCCTTAACAGTGGATGCAGCTCAGAAAAGCAGTGGCAATGTGTGTCAATGGCTTGTCCCGAATGTCTTCATCTGTGAACTGAACTGAGCAACCAGCTTACTGAACAGCTGACCTTGATGACATTCAACCAGAAACAGGCTTTATTTTTCTCCAATCACTTGCTTCCAGCATGCCTTGTCTGAGCCCCCTTCCCACTTCTTGATGGCATCTCAGGTAGATAATGGAGATTTTTGGTCAGCTGCAGTAGTAAGAAGGGCCTTCTTATAAAATGATTCCTGCAGATATGACTCACTAATCTAATTTAAGCTTCCATCTCAGGTCCATTTCACATTGCAAGCCTGGCCCTGGAGTGGGGCTGTGCAGTGGAAAAGAGAGCGTGGTCCACACTCCCTTCCCCACTCCCTGTCCTGCTGCCTGTTCCTCCAGAGTGGGGCAGGTGGGAGCAGGATCAGAGAAAAAATGGCACAAGGAAGGCTCTCCTCCAGGTGCTAGTGGCAGTCCCACTGGGAGATGTCCACATAGTGGCTCTTCCTTGGGGCACATGGAAGGGTTTTCAAAAGTCTCCAGGGAACTCTGCACTGGCAGTTCCCCTGTGGAGGTGATCTGCTCTCCCACTCCAAGTCCTGCCCTGGTGGGGCATGCACACATCTCTTACTGCTAGAATTCCCTGGCATCCACAGACTGTCCTCTTGGGTGTTGTACCCTAGACACATTTTTTGCCATGATTTCATTAGGCTCATAGGAACACACACATTTGTACCAGATGAAAAGTGTGAGTACAGACCTCCCCACTGCCTTTCCTTATCCTCCTGACCTCACAAAGTGCTCTAGTTAGCCTTCCCCCTGCACAGTAAAGAAGTCAAGAAGTACAAGTTGATAAACTCACATGTGTGCGCAAATCCCAAGAACAACATGTATCAGGTTCTCCCAAGAAGGTTCTCGCCACCCCCCACTATACAAGCATGGATGTTTGCATTTCACCAACTCCAGGCAGTGAATCAGTGCCCCTTTTTATGGGTGTGCTCAGACTCTGGGAGGTGACTCCAGAGCCCTAGCCACCACATGGCATACAAGAGGAACCCTGCCTCCCTCCCTAAGTCTCTGCCTGATCAACAACCCACTCCTCCTATGAATCCTCCTTTCTGTCTTCTCTTTACATAGTGTGTGGGTGCTGGGAAAATAGAATAATTTAATCAGGCCCCCTTGCCTTAGGTCCATATGGGGGTGATGCAGCATATTCTTTGTAAATAAGTTTTGTGTGGGTGGAGTTAGTGCATATGCCCGGCGCTGCCACTTGGCTGGCGTTTACTGCCTCTGGTGTCCACTCCACACAGCCATGCTCTCCAACCTATGGCTTCCAAGGACCTTTTTTCCAGTTAACTAGCTTGTAGACCTGTGTGTGAGGTGTCTGGTGACCCAGCCTGGCATGTGAAGTGTTTGTGACCCAGTCTGTGAACGGGCTAAAGGGGTCTCTGAGCTCCAGACCCAGCCCTAGCTTCCAGTGGGGTTAGCAGAACAATCCATTATCTTTTAGTAAGGGGGCTGGAAGGGGGATTCACCACATCCTAGCATTCTCTTCAAAATATGGAAATGCTCACTATCTATTATCCTCAGTTTGGGCCTTTAGTGGAAAGCCCTGTGTATTAGTCCATTTCTGTTGCTAATAACAAAATACCTGAAACTGGGTGATTTACAAAGAAAATAAAATTTATTTCTTACACTTTCTGAGGCTGGGAAGTCCAAAGTCCATCTGGTGGTGGTGACAGTGACCCAGGGGTCTCACATTGCAAGATGGTGGAAGCAGAGACAGAGAGAAAAACAGACTCTCCTCTTCTTTTAAAGCCCACAGAACCACGCCCCTGACCACCATTTTTAATCCATTCTCTACTCCATGGTCCTACAATCCAATCACTTCTTCAAGGCCCCACCTTTCAATTACAGTAACAGGATTTCCCACCCTCTTAACAGTCAAGTGGGGGCCTAGTTTCTAATACATAAAAATTGGGGGACATAATTGAAACTTCAGTAAGTTTTGGGGGGACATAATTCAATCCACTACAGATACCATTGACTGTGAGACACACAGAAAAAAAATGAAAGAAATAAGAAAATATCAAAACTTTAAACATCTGCATCCATAGTAATGTGCTTTCCAATTTCAGAAATATTAAAGTGTGAAAAAAGATGAGTATAATAGAATAATTAAATGGCTCCTAGGAATAGAAAAAACCTTGAAACGTTTTTTAACTTGACCCCACGCCTCCAGGCAGGCTCCTACACTCCCACCCAAATCAGAAAAAGTCTTGCTAATTTTAAAAATTAGGACCTTTTCACTTTCAATGGCAGCCCCCCAGTGGGAGTGAATTATAATTTACCACTAATATAAAGAAGAAAAAGAAAATGCATACAATTTGCATACTAAAAACTGGAATCCTAATGAGGACAAATCACTCTCCTCCTTAGTGCTGCTGAGACCCTCGCTTTAACTCTGCTCTTAACTTGGCTTAATGAAATATAAAATAATTTTTTTTACAAAACTGAGGAGGAAAACAAGAATTTTATTCAGGAAGTGCCCTGTCTTTGTGCATTCTAGGCACAAATTTTAGTAGATGCATTATATTCTACACACATGCTAGGTTTCCTGTGCTTAAAATCAGCTCTTACAAAAATTGCAAATTAGGATCTACCCAATTACAGAGAAAAGTATGATTTGGGGGTTAATAAATCATAGTGGGGTAATAGTGATGCTCAGATTTTGGGATCAGCAGAAAAGCAGACTTGAAATTGAACTCAGTAACTCACCTGGGTATGCCACTTCTTACTCTGGAGTTTCTGTTTCTTGATTTGTAAAATAGTGCAAATAATTTCCAAATATTAAATTCAGGATTAAGCAAGATCGTGTGTGTAAAACACTTTACACAGTGCCAAGTGTTCAGCAGGTTTTTGGTTTATCCTATAATCCCTGTCCCTTTAAAAAAAAAAAATTATAGTAGAATTTTTCAAAGTAAATGCTAATTTTAAAGTGCATTGCATTGTTCCTCATTAAGCTGGATTTGATTGCAACTTTCATGGGAAATGAGGAAGAAGCATTTTGTTTTTATGTAACAAAAGCTTCCTAGTTTACGTCAGGCTCCATATGAGGTGCAGGAATGAAGATAGAGAAGACTACAGTTGTACAGGCTTCTAGTTCCTGGGGGTTTACTGCCTAGAGCAGGCAGAACACAGCAAGGTCTAGCCACACTCAGTGACCCAGGCTCTAACAGAGGAACAGAGGCACGTACACAGGACCAGGGCAGCTGAGCATGGCGGGCACTCTGCAAGGACTCCATGAAGATGGTGGGCCTGGAGCATAGTGAGGTGTTGATGAGGCAGGAGTGGAGGCTGTCATGAGGGTTGGGTACCATGTTGCTCAGAAGGAAGAGAATCTACTAATCATCATGCCTGTCAGCCAAGGGACTCAGGAAGTAGAACATGCATTCTAAATGCATATCTGCTGGAGAATCAAAAGGTCCAGAATTGCCTGGGTTCCGTCAAGTTTGTTCATCCAGGATTCTGCAAGGCTCCAATCAACTTCCTGCCCTGTCCTGCTCGGCTTGCTTTTTTTCTGTGTCAAGATCCTGCTTCCTGCAGCCCCTGTGCTTTATATTGTGTTCCATGGCTCTCCTTTGTATTAAGATCTAATTTCTGATGCTTCTTACCAAGATCACCCTCCCTAGAGAAGCCTTGGAAACTCCCATGGTTGCTAAAGCTTAGAAAAGTGACTTCTTGCTCAAGGTTATCGTCATGAGGTCACACTAAACCAGTGGCTTACCTCTTGTGAGTAAGTGGATTTTCTACAATGCCATCACAAAGAAGCATCTAGGATTAAGTTCAGGATCCAATGTAAAAGAATGTGGGCATTGAAAAAAAAGGGAGCTTGGGGTGTGCAGCCCCCAAATCACCATGGAGGGGAGCAGACATCTGGATATACTCAGAAGATGAAGCCAATGGCCTATGAAAGAAAGATAGGTGCTCCAGAAGTTAACACCCCACAGAGAACGTTAGAAAGAGCCCTCCCCTCAGAAGATATGGGAAGCCCCCACCTCCCTCTGAGCTTCCTTGTTCTTTCCCTGACATTCCTCTACCTGCTTTGATTTTTCTTTCCAAGCCATATATTCGTACCTGACACAGCAATGAACAAACAAACTCAGTGGCCCGGCACATTTTTCCACCTGATATTCACCCCAAAGGAGACTGATTTATGTATAAATTGTCTTGGCATAACAGGTGACACCTTGCAACTTGGCTGTCCTTCATGTCATCAGGAGCCCTAAGTAAGAGTTGGAACATGCCTTCCTTGCCTGCCTGGTGACTCTGCACCTGTGATTGTCTGTGGCTGCTTACTCACCTTGACTTGCTGGCAGAGGCAGAGGCTGCTGATGGCTAGTGTCTCCCTCCCCACAGTGTCACCTCACAGGTCTCATCTCCAAGGGGCAGAGGGAGGAAGGGAAGACACAAGCACCTTCATCATCTCGTGTGACGGAAGCAGTCACCAGGTATTGGATCGGGCAGGGCCCTCGCTGAGGGACCTCTGTTCCAGAACTATCCCCAAGCTGTTATCACCTTCAGATCCCATTTGGCAACCATTCTAAGATCAAATGACTTTGGGATAAACTTTTGCCTGAGGTTGGGTCAGTAGTTCTTACTGGATGATCCCAAATGAGATAACTGAGAAGGGGAGGAGGAATTTCCAAGCCAGAGATCTCCCAGGAAAATAATTTGAGACTAAATAAAAATAACTTAATTTAAATACAGGTGGGCTTCTCAGAGCAAAACACATCTGTTCTGATTAGAAAATACAAGGATTAAAAAATTGCATTCAAAACTAATGCTAGGAAGTTCCAGTTTACAAAAATTTGGCTTTCTGGATTTTTACAGGAAACATAAATTGTCTGCAGGGTATTACATAGAGTCTCACCCAACAGCATAAGCCAAAGTGCTTATGTAGAACAATCTTAGTATTCTCAGCCAGCCCTCAGTAATGGATATGTTCTTGTGACATGAATAATTTGTTATCTCAAGTGCAAATAAGGATAGAAGTTTCTCCCCTTAAGATTTTAAAAATAATAATCTGAGAGCCTCTTATATTAACTCAGTTGCTCTTTGGTTCTTAAAATGCAAGAAAAGAGGTGTATGTAAGGTGAAGAGTGTATCCCTCTAATCTTTCTATTCTAATCTAATTATTTTATTTCATGATCTACATCCTACTAATTACAAGTGTCAGAAATAATAAGAGCTAGCACTTATATGGTACTTACCATATGCCAGTTACTGTTTGAGTGCTTTTATGAGCATACTTAATTCTCAGAACTAACAGGGTATGTATTATGATTATCATCCCCCTTTTAAAGATGATGAAACAAGAGCACAGAGAGGTTAAGTGGCTTTTCCAAGATCACACAGCTTGTCCAATAAGAGATCAAACTTGTATTCACAGCCAGATGTTCTAGGTTTAGTGTCTGTGTTCTTACCTATTCCACCGCTTTGCCTCTCTAGAAATGTCATGGGGTAAAAAAGTTAAACTTTTCCAACATTGTTAGAAAAAAAATTTTTTTTCACTAATTTGGAAGATATTCAGAGAGTCTCTGAAAAACATTTGATAATTATTTGATTGCTAGTGCTAAAAAAAAAAAAAATCTTTACAGATCATCTAATACAACCCTTCCCATTTTTTCACAAAAAGACCAAGACTCAGGGTAATAAAGAGATTACTTTGAAAACTAAGATTTGGGTCTTTTTCTTCTGGTCCTCATGAGTAATACTAGGAAACAGATACCTATATTCTGGTCCTGAATACCATTAATTAATCTTGGGTTAATCCTAAGGAGTTCTCTTAGTTCTAAAATAAGAGGCCTTTGGGGCCTGCCCCGGGACCTGAGAAATGGAGCCAGGGACCGAACCCCCCCCTCCCACAACCAGGCACAACATGCCAGTGCCTTGGGGCCTGCCCGGGGACCTGAAGTATGGAGCCAGGGACCGGAATCCCCCTCCCATAACCAGGCATACCACGCCAGCACCTTGGGGCCCGCCTGGTGACCCAAGTCATGGAGCCAGGGAGTGGACCCCCCTCCCGCAACTAGGCACACTGTGCCAGCACCTCGGGGCCCACCTGCAGACCAGAGGCATGGAGAAGCGGACCAGACACACCCCACAACCAGGCAAACCACCAGTGCCAAGGAGCATGCCAAAAACTTCACCTCCATGTGGGTGGCCCACCACAGCCACCACAATAACCATGGCTGCCGCAAAAGCAGCTAGACTCCACAACCACCACACAGATGGTCCACCAACTATTGGAGTGCATTGACAAAAGGAGAGTCACCAGCAGAGATAAAGAAAAGAAGAGGATGTCTCTCTCCACAAAGCCCATTTCAGAGTGACAGAAAAAGCATCTGCTCTATAATAATATTGGGGGACCTGATCACACCTCTCAGCATTGGACAGATCATCTAGGCAACAAGTTAACAGAGTAACCATTATTCTTTCAGAAGGAGAGAAGAAATCTAGGGTAATTAGAGGGGGAGGGGGAGAGATTGGACAAGGGGCATAAAGAATAAGTATGATTTGTAACAATATATATGCTAGTAATATTGATTTGATCAATATATCTCAATGTTGAACACAAAAAATATGTATAATCAATTTTGATTCAATAAATAAAATAAATTAAAGTTTAAAAAATAAATAAATAATAGAACGAGAGGCTTAAAATAGATATTTTCTGGGGTTTCTTCAAGATGCACTTTCAGGGATTCTAAATTGAGTGACTTGACCAGAGTCAAATAGTTTTGTAAATGAGGAGAAAAGGGGGTGGGAAAACCAAGTCTAATTTCTAAGAGGGGTTTAGGTGGAGCAGAGCTACATGTCACTTGATTGGGAACATAATTCTCTATGTTTCTTCTGTCTTCTCTTCAGACTGGTCTGACAGCATGAGAGGAAGAAATCAGACCGTCCAAACCTTCACCTGATGTGTGTGCCAGCTAAAGCAGGAGCTACAGGGGATGGTCCATGGCAGAATGGAGCTCAGTAATGAGTCCCTGATTATGCAAAGGGAGCTTTGGAGCCAAGCTGGACCTGGAAAGCCTAAATCACTGTGCACCCACAAGTAGGAGGAAGTGAATTTCACCAGGGAACCTGAGGGTTGAGGGCCTGTAAAACTTCAGAAGAGAGTTGTAGCGGGGGGAGGAAATAGCCAAGCAGCATGTAGGGATGACTAAAGAAGTTTTAATAGCCCTATGTCTGTTCTTTGTGACTATGAAAATAAATACCCTTCCCCCCCAAAAAAAACTTCAGCGAAATCTGTTACATGAATGTTTTATTTGAGAATATAAAAGCAGGAGGTCAAGTCCCACATCTGGTTTGGCAGTGAGCAGAGAGAGCAACAATAGGATAGAAAACAGGATTAAAATCTGTGAGTTTACCAGGAGCACGAGCCCAAGACTATGTGACCTTTTTTGTGTGATATTTTTTTAAATGTCTGGGAGAACACGAGCTTTCAGATATTTTCAAAAGTCTTGAGGACATCGGACCTCTCTCAGAATATGGGATTGACCTCACCATAATGTTACCTAAATCTCCAAGCACAGGGTGAATCTTGAATGGCATCAGGTTGCAGGTAGAAAAGAACAGAACCAGGACTCTCCAGTCTAGAACCAAGTGGGGAAACATAATAGTTTCTCACCCTTGCCACTCTTGACATTTGGTGCTAGGTAATTCTCTGTTGTGGGAGCTGTCCCATGCATTGTAGGTGGTTAAGGAGCATCCCTGGCCTCGGCCCAGTGGATGCCCATACAATCCCCCCCCCAACAAGTTGTGACAACCAAAAATGTCTCCAGATCTTGCCAAATATACCCTGGGGGGGAGGTGGCCCCCCATTGAGACCCACTTGAGTACAGCAAAGAAATTAGAAATGGTCTAAATTCAGAGATGCTGAATCTCAAAGGAAAAAAAAAATACAGTCAAAACCAACAATTCATGCATCACTTCAAGGTGTTTTATTCATGTTAATCCAGCTGAAAAATCTGGAGATGATTGGAGATTCAAAGTTTTATCACTAATTACTTTAACAAGTGTTTTAACAAGTACCCTCAGATGGCCATCGTTTTTTCAAATTTTATTTTTTGAATACCCATTATATCTCCCTCCTAGGGCTGTCAGCTTTCTTCTCCAGTTAAAATTTGGCAGAAGAGTTATTGTTTCCTTTTTTTTTTTTTATGCTTGTCAAAGTTTAATCAACCTGATTATCAGATAGAAAATGAATAGCTGTAAAATGCAAGTTTCTAAAAATAGGAGATCAATCAACACAATTGTGCACACCTGATAAAGGTTTCCAGAGGCAGCTTCTTTGTTCTGCTGAGGTTCCCAAGACAGTTTCACAGCATAATAGATTAACCCTTCTATTACCGGAAGAGTCTGATAATTAATGCCTCACACTCTGAGTGAATCATAATAGCTAAGTGAAGCGAGACACTGCATCAGATTCTTAACTTTCATTGGTGTGGTGCTTGGAAATTAGGGGCGAAGTGTCTGGGAATCTCAAGTTAACAGAAGTATTACGGGTTGAGTTATGTCCCCCCAAAATTCATATGTTGGAGTCCTAGTCCCCAGTACCTCAGAACTGACATTATTTGTAAATAAGGTCATTATAGATGTAATTAGTTAAGAAGAGGTCATATTGGAATAGGGTGGGCACCTAATCCAGTATAGCTAATGGCCTTATAGAAAGGGGAAATTTGAACACAGACAAAAGGAGAAGCCCATGTAAATAAAGATAAAGGCAGAGATTGGGGTGATCTGTCTACATGTCAAAGAATGCCAAAGATTGCCAGCAAACCATGAGAAGCTAGGAGAGAGGCGAGGAAGAGATTCTCCCCCACAGCCCTCAGAAGGAACCAACCCTGCTGACACCTTGATCACAGAGTTTCTGCCTCCACAACTGTGGGAGAATAAATTTCTGTAGTTTAACCCAACCAGTTTGAGGTAGTTTGCTATGGCAGCCCTAGCAGAGTAATAGAAGAAGCCTATATATACCTCTGCTCTAATTTTTCTCTGTCCTGCCACGTCCAAAACATGACAAAATGATCTTCCCTCAGAATGGCATGGCTAAACTATTTCCCACTAGACTCAAACAAATGGCATCAGCACAAATTACCTATTAAAAGTGTGTGCAGTTCCACTGCTACCCAGTCAGTCACATCAGGACCAAGAAACCTCAGGAACTCAGATACTTCCCAAGGAACTTCCAGGTTTCAGTCAAGATTATTTACATAGCTAAGCTCAAAACCATTGGCCCTCACAGCTCTGAAACTGGTTTTCCTTTCCTACTACCAGAACATATTTTTTTGTTTCTTTGTATAGGCTCCAGAAGCGCGTATGAAACAGCCTTTAAAAATGTACTTTTCCCTTTATATCGTTTACATAGCTGCAGATAAAGGAAGGTATAAGGCTCTCAAACACCTTATTCAAGTGATTATGAGGAAAATGACTTCAAGAGATGCACAATTTTCTCCAAAGGGGTCCAATTCCTGTTTCTTAATCTTGAGCTTCCTGAATTAATAGGTTTAATAAGAGAAATCTATGTTTCACACGAACTGTGTTCCAGGGATTATTTGTAAACTGGGATTATTATGAAGCAGGCTCCCATATTGACAATATTATGAATGAAAGTCAAAATCCTAGGCAGACGCCCCACAAAAAAAAAAAAAAAAAAAAAACTATTTAATCCATGATGTCATTAAACTACCATTTCCAAAATGTAGGTTGAGTTTGAGGTTCTAGGATCAAGGGTTCATGTCCTTCTGATGGAAAAACAGCTTTAAAAAATTTTTTTCCTCATTTTTAATGCCAGGCAGAGGTGTATGTTTTCATGTTAGGTTTGGTTTGGCTGTGCAACAGGATGTAGATTGGGGCTTTTCCAGACACAGTATTGACTCAGGCATCAACTGAACAACACTCAAAGGGATACCTGCATGCCCATGTTCATCGCAGCTCCATTTACAATAGCCAAGACATTGAACCAACCTAAACATCCATCAGTGGATGACTGGATAAGGAAAATGTGGTATATATACACAATGCAATACTACTCAGCCATAAGAAAAAAAATGAAATTCTCTTATTTGCACCAACATGGATGAGCTTAAAGAAAATTACATTAAGCAAAAAACCAGGCACAGAAAGAGAAATACTGCATGTCCTCACTCATAAGTGGGAGCTAAATAAATAAACAAATAAATAAGAAAGAAAGGAAGGAAGAAGGAAGGGAGGAAGAAGAAAGGAAGGAAGAAAAAAAGAGAAAAAGAAAAAAAGAAAGAAGGAAAGAACAACCACAATAATACACTGAACTTTTGAAAGGACAGAACATAACTGTGGTTCTAGGGGAAGAAGGTTAGCAAGAAATTGGTTAAGGATTACAAAGGATCACAAAGAATGATTGTTTTTTAATGATGAATATACTAAGTATTAGTTATATGAATATACTAATTAATTTATCAGATATTGTACACAGGTATTGATATTTTACTTTGTATCCCACAAATAGGTATAATCAATTATGTTTCAATAAAAATAAAACTAAACTAAAAATTTTAAAGAAATGTAAAATTGAGAAATAAATGCAGTAGTGAAATCAATAACTAAAAAATGAGGTTAAAACCAGATTAATAAATAGAAAAAAGTGTTAGTGAACTGAAACATATTGCTCAGTAGAAAAATAGCCATATTGAAACAAGAAAGGGGAAAAAAGAGGGGGGAATATTTAAGAGTGAAAAAGCTCTATGGAACAAGGTTAAAATGCATAAAATATGTACATCGGGTATCCCAAAAGGAAAGTGGAGAACGAACAGAAGACATATTTAAAGAGATTATGAATGGGCTCTTTCTAACACTGATTAAAAATAACCATAGACCCAGGAAGCTCTACAAACCACATGCAAGACAAACACAAAGAAAACCACACATAAGCATGATATGGCAAAACTGCTAAAACAAAATAAGGAGGGGGAAAAAAACTCTTACGTAGAAGCACAGAACTTTCAGAACACTCTTTTACTGCTATAGGCTGATTTCTATAAAGAAATTTCCATTAAGTATTGACTGTCTTCTCTCTTGATCCCCAGTCATCCTGTCTAGCATACAGCAAGGTAGTCAGGTAAGGAGAATTTCTCTCTTTAGCAATTCAGTCAAGCTTCTCACTTTTTGAATTGGAAGATGAACTCTTCAATTATTTGCATTAATCTGTGGTGGATAGTGCCGTGCCCTTCTCAGTAGCTATTCTCCCCTTTTTCTTTACAAACAGAACCCAATGAGCCTAGGTAAAAACAAACAAAAACCCCTCCATTTCCTGGCACTGTTGCAGACAGAAATAGCCATATGACACAGTTCTACCCAATAACTAAGTGGAAGTTCTTTCATGCCGCTACCAGTAAGCACTTTGAAATGGGGTAGAATCAGGTGGCATATGCATGTTTGCCCTCTGTGTTTGCCTCTTTCTTCGTACCTGAAAAGCAGCTGTCGTGGCTGGAGCTGCAGGAACCACATTACAACTGACAATGAGAGAAAATCTAAAAAATTTCAGAAATTGATCTTGACATCCTTGAGCTGCTCCACCAACTATGGACTGCCTATCCTAAGATTTCTTTGTCATTTGAGAGGATAATAAAACACCTATTTTTATTAAGCCACTGTTATTTGGATTGTTTGGATAAATGCAGCTGACCCCAATCCTTGTTAGAACTTCCCTCCCCTTGTGGCTTAAAACAATTCTGTAAAGAATTCTTCCATTGAGTTCAGTTTGTTGCTACTTTGAGGCTAGGCGAAGCCTCAAAATATCTGACCTAAGAAGAAACTAATCATCTTCTTACTCTCACATAGTATCTTTTCAACATAAAAAGAAACAGTTTTATATTGGACAGATGGTCATCAAGTTCTGGGCCATTGCTCAAGAAAAATCTGAGTGGGGAAGGTGCAAGTCAATCTGCCTTTGATCTCTGGGACTTAAATCAGTTCAGATCAGAGATCACAGGATCTAATCATACCTCAGATTCAACCATCGAGGAGAACTGGGAGAAACAGTTTTCTTCCAAACCTGAGCCTATGATAAAGGATCAGATTTTTTTTTTCCAATCCATCACAGAGTAGTATGTTTGTAAAATACAATAAAAATGAATTATTAGGGAAATGAAACTTTTAAAAAGCATATGAAATACTTGTCTCAGTATTGTATTATTCAATTCAAGAGACATAAAGTAATGCTGTTAAACTGCACTTTTTTTTCACATTACTTAAGCATTACTCTCAATTTTGGTACTTTTCTTACCATGGCCTGGTTATAAACAGTTCATACACTAGCCCTAGTCTACAGACTATGCATTCGGTAGAACAACTCAGTTGTCTTAGTCTGCTAGGACTGTTATAACAGCATGCCACAGATTGAATGACTTAATAGAAATATATTTTTTCACAGTCTGGAGACTAGAAGTCCAAGATCAAGCTGTTGGCAGGTTTGGTTTCTCCTGAGGCCTCTCTCCTTGGCTTGCAGATGGCCGTCTTCTTTCTGCATCCTCACCTGGCCTTTCCTCTGTGCACACACAGCCCTCGTGTCTCTCTCTCTTCTTACATGGACACCAGTCCTTTTGGATTAGAGCCTCACTCTTATGACTTCATTTAACCTTAATTACTTCTTTAAAGGCTGTATCTGCAAATACATAACTGGAAGTTAAAGCTTCCGCGTGTGAATTTGGAAGAACACAATTCAGTCCATAGCAACAGTAAAGCTCATACAAGTTTCTGCAACAGTTCTCTACCTTTGCCTTGTAACAGTCTGAAGAGAAAGGCTGCTGGATGATCTCTCAACTTGAAGGGGATTAAAAGGTGCAAAATGAGAAAAGAAAAGTCACAGGCAGGGTTCATTTATACACGGTTCACCCTCAATCAAAAAAGATCATTTTAACAATCCAGCTTGTAAATCTCTCCAGTGTGAGTCTTTTACCTTCTCCATCTACTCTGGTTATTTTTCAATAGGTTTCTTCCAAAGAATTTCTAAAGGGTCAAAAAAATTTAATGACTATTTCAAAGTACAACTGAACAAAGCAACAGCTTTCGAACAACATTACCCAATATTTCCTCGCTTCGGCTTTAGGACTTGATGATGTCTTTTTCAGGATTTTTCCGTTTACATCTTGCTTAGGTTTCCTTGGGATTTCATTTTGATGTGTGAGTTCTGATGTGTTTTCCCTCAGCTCAGTGGTAGGGATGGAGCTAGCAGAGGACAAAACTGTAAATCAGATGGTTTTTCTAGCACATTTGTAAGAGTGTGCTGGAATGCTTCTGTGCTAGTATCTGTCTCTATCTCTTGCCAGCTGTGCCCCATCTCGTGTGTGCCCAAGCAGATCAAATATTTCGTCAGGAAGCACAGGAACCACAATAGTATTGATTTTGCCTTGGAGAAGAGATTTTTCTTTTTCCTTTCCCTGTGCAAGCATAAATTTGCACTGTAAAATTATATATTTTATTCCTAAAGATGTGTTCATTCCTTTACTATTTCCATAGCAATCTGGTGATTTAACTCATATGTCTCTAAGAGGTGACAGTTCAAGAAATCATGGCACATACAACCCAACATTTGTAATCAGCTCATCTAATGCCTGGTTCAGTAAGTCTACTCTTGTTGATAATATTTCAGAAAAACTGATTATTGCCAGACTATTTAAAATTACAACCAACAAATAAATGTTTGAAAGCCTTACTACATACTATGTACATTTAGAGCCCTTCAAAGAAAATATAGCCATTCAGAAAGTGCTTTCTTAAGTGTTTACAGCCCTTTTTTTATACAATAAATTAGAATGTTTAAGTAAGGCAAAGATGTACAGAATGCAAAAATATATTTTTAAATTATTTCGTTCCTAACAGTCATATTTCATCATGCTTTTAGATTTTATTATATCTACAGATAACAATCAGAAAACCTTCCCTGTGGTACTCACGCCCACCTACCACTGTTGTGAATGTTCAAATCATGGTTAACATCTCATCATATTTTAAAATGTACTTCTAACTTTTCATTTCCATGGAAATATTTTGCATTATTAAGACTTGTTTCAAAATACCCTGTCCGAGCCTCTGCGTCTTGATCTGCAAAAATTAGAGAGTTTGGAGGCACTTTAATTCTGTGATTCTTTTGCTGACCCACATGCTTATCATCTTGTGTGATTTAGCTGTTGCTGTTCTTGCTTTAAAATCTCACACTGTTATCTCTTCAATTAGAACGTAAGCTCCCAGGAGCAGAGATTATACCATATCTGTTTTGCATTCCTGTCTCAGTCTGTTTGTGCTGCTATAAGAAAACACTTGAGACTGAGCAACTTATAAACAATAGAAATTTATTCCCTATCTTTCTGGAGACCCGGAAGTCTAAGATCAAGGCACCAGTGAATTTAGTGTCTGATGAAGGCTGTCTTCTGCTTCCAAGATAGCACCTTGTTGCTATATCCTCACATGGCAGAAAGTGGAAGGGCAAAAAGTGACCTAGTTATTTCCCCCCAGACCTTTTATAAGGGCATTAATCCCACTCATGAGGGTAGATCAACTCCCAAAAGCTTTGCCTTCAAATACTATTACCTGGGGATTTAAGTTCCAACACATGAATTTTGGAGGGACACATACATTCAAACCATAGCAATCCCCTATTGTGGTGCTATTCAAGGTACCAGTCTTCAAACTATCTGTTACTGGTCCATAATGAGGTCAGGAGCTTGCACCAAAATGTAATTCAACCACATGATAAATTAACTATGTCGCTAAGCACACTATATAGTTCAACCAACATTTTGTCTAAGCAGGACTTTCTGGATGGAAGAAGCTGTCTGTTGATTTACATTCTGAAGTAAGCTCCCTACCTCACCATAACAAATGCTTCTGCGAAGAGCACCATTCTGCAGGCCATACCTTGAGTAGCACTGGTCTATAGAGTCTGTTCATTTAATAAAATTAATTGAGCATCCATGATGGAAGAAAGCACTGAGAGGTACCATGACTGGCAATAGAAGGGAGAAGGGAACCACACAAACCTACAGGTGCTTTCCATCTACTAAGCAAGACGACATATGTTAAAATAATCATGTAGAAAGTAGAATTATCAATTTATAAGAAAGGCACAAATAAAACACCATGGGAGTTCAAAGAAGGGGAAGAATTCATCTGAAAAGTCACTGGGAAAAGGTAATCTGGGAACTTCTACCTCGAAGGAAAGGCAGGATGTTGAATGATGGAGTTGGGTACGGGGCCATCATCCTGAGCAAAAACAAGAATGCCAGGAAGCCTTAGGTGTGTTTAGGAGACAGCCCAAATTTGATTACAGCCTTCCTCTTTGTTTGACATGGTATGGATATTTAACCTCTGCACCATCCCTTTTCCTCATCTGTCAAAAGGGGAATAATAAAAATCATATTTATCTCATAGAGTGAAGATCAAATGGCTTAATTCAAGTCAAGTACTTAGAGCAATGGTCAGGGCTCAGTAATTATCAACTCCTTGCCGTTATTATCATTCATCACATTTTTATGGGATGTTAACTTTGTATTAGCTCTTTGAGGCTTTTAACGCCTCTGGTTTTGTGCTATAGAAAATAAAAAGCTACTGAAGGCATCAAACTAACATAGAAGAGAGAGTAGAGAAAAATAGATGGGGGTCAGACGTGATGACTGCCTACAATGAAGGAGCAAAGGAGAAAGAAAATTTGGCAAAGGAGACAGAAGGCACTATCTGAAACATAAGAAGAGAACCAGGTAAAAGGGCACTTGGAATCTGAGCTAGGAAAAAAGTGTTTTGGCAAAATGAGGCTACTAACAGAATCAACAGCTTGGGCGAAAAGTGGTGATCAAATGACCAAATTTGAGAATTATGAGATCATTCACAGGGACCTTTAAGAGAACTTCTTTAGAGTGATCAAACCAGAAGCTAGATCATAAGAAATTGAGAAAGCAGTAAATAGTGAGGAATTGGAAGCAGTAGGGATATATGCTCCTACTCCTTTGTATGCACTTTCTGTGATCAAATGTGCAAGTGTGCTTAGAGACCACTTAAATGACAGCCAATACCTACTAAAGGCAGCTTCCCTCCCTTAAAAATGGGCCATTTTTCTCTGTCTCACCCCAGCCCCAGCCCTTTCCGTAAACTATTTCTCCTCTCACCTCAAAACTTGGAGCTAATATGAGCAATGTATGGATTTTTAAACCTGGTATCAGAGAGAAAACATGTCAGTTCCCCCTCCGTGGTAGAAATTTTAAGATGAAAAACTTTGGAGCTTTCTGCAGTTATATTTCTCCTCCGCTGGAATAAACCAGTCAGTCTGCAAAGAAAGATGATTCTAATTTTCAAGGAGAAGTATATTTAAGAAATAAAGAGAAAGAATCGAAAGGGCATCTAGACTGCAGTTCCAATTACTGCTGAGGCGCAGCTACACTACTGCCTTTTCAGTGATTTGCCCATTCAGCACTTGCTTGGATTCCATCACTCAACATATTCACCTTCTCGTCTTAGGGACTGCGAGTTAAATATCGTTAACTTGACACTTCAAATGACCTAATACGTAAGGGATATATATGTAGCAAAGGCTTAGTAGATGATTGAAGATACTAGAACAATAGTTAAGGACGGCAGCATGGTATTCTTGGGATGGAAATAGAAGGTAATGGAACATTTCTTTCCATTAATGCAAAAGAAAGAAAAGGGCTGAAGACACAGATGAAGTGGGTCTGAATCTCAGTCTTTAACTCAACCAATTATAAACTGTCTTTTTCTGTAACTCAACCTAATTTCTACTATAAGCCCCATACCACTGGGCTGGTGGAAATTTTATCCCAGCTGATTCTGGCCTCCCCTCATTCCTCTCCAGATTTTTATCAGGGTCTTGGTTGCTTACAGAGTACTGGAACGTGGCTGTGGAGCTGGGAGTTGGAACTTTGGTCCATGGAGGTTTCTGCTAAAACATACCTGCTTCTGCTCATGGTGCCTTCAAGACTCGTGGCTCTTTCTGTTGTTTTCACATCATGCCAGTGGCAGGGGACTCTCAATGCTGCTTTTGCGCCATGCCAGAGGTGCAGTAATCTCTGTTAAGACCGAAGACCCCTCTGCTTATACCGTGATTCCATTTTCTCTCTGCAATTCTGCTAGGCAAGCAGGCAGTGGGACCCCTCTCCCCAGGATTCTCAAAGAGTCTCTCTGTTCTCACCACATCTCAGAAGAATCTTGTCCTAATGTGGGGAAGGACAGGGGTACGGAGGGAATGAGAATCCTTCTCCTTTCATGTTTCTTCCAAACATTGAGTCCATTCTCAGTTGTCCTTCTTCCGTTAAGAGCTCACATTATTTGAAATCAAAACCAGTAAGACCCACCCTGTCTTACTCCTCCGTTGAGTTAATGAACATGGAGACAATTCACTGCATCTATGGATGGGAAGGAAAACAATGGAAATGCTGGAAGAAAAACAGCGGACATAGGCTAGTATCTCAAAAATATTATCCCAACATGCAGGGAACTTTTAAAATGAAATAAAAGAAAATGAGAAGTGTTCTCATTAGATGGATTTGGTAAGGCGAAATAAGAGGTGAGAGTTTTCTGGGTGAAGAAGAGAGCTGAGAATGGACATCTGATTCAGAGGATTGCTGAGCAGCAGCACGAGCTGGCATCCAGGTAACTTAAACTCATCAGCAACCCTTTGGCTCTGTTTCTCAACTTCCTCTGTCAGCTCCTGGCCCCTGGGGATGGCATGAGAAAGGGATAAGGGAGACGTTCCAGACACGGATATGTCAGGTGGGGACGGTGAGTCTTGAGGGGAGGAGGGATGCTGAGGTGCTGGTGAGGAACTTGTGCAAAGTGGGCCATGGGCTCCAGGCTGGGCAGAGGAACAAAGGAGGCAGACAATCAAAGAACTGGGACAATAGAGTGAGGCTGTGGGAGTAAATGTCCCAACAAAGATGAGGAGCCACTTCAGCGGTAATGAGAGTAGGTGGGTGGCAAAAGAAGAAAGTCTGGAATTCCAGGTCTGGCAAAGTCCTGGGAGATGATAAAGAATATCGCTTGAGGGCCCATGTCCCCTACCTATGCTGAGAGCCAGATCTGATATTAAACCCAGAGACACCCGCCCTAAGCCAACATCCACCCCTGGACCCAGACTTTATGAGCTTCCATGGACTCTCTAAAAATAAGTAGGGCCCAGATTCCCTCAAGGGGACTGAAACTGTCCCCACCACATATTTTCTTAATTCTGGGTTCCCAAAGTCTTATGAAAACCAGGACTAAGAACATTCACAGAACCATAAATCACACATTGGGAAATTAGCAATTTAAAGCAGTTATGTGGTAAAGAACTCCATACAGTCTAAGATCTACTGTGTAGGGAATATTGAATATTTCCAGAAAGAGGTCATTAAGTTTTTAATCTTCATTTTACACGAGATGTTTCTCTTCTTTAGGCAAGGTAAATCTTGTCACTGGTTTTTATGGTTTAAGTTTTTCTACTTACTGAGAATAACACCTTCCAGTGAGAGATATTGGTCCAGGGATTAAAGTTCATAATGTGCTTTGAAAGCTGGTGAATTGGCAAACATCATTATTTTACTAACTCCATTAAATAGCATAATTTTGCATTTCTAGATAAATCTGAAGCTTCCGAGGGTTTCAGCGTCATCAGCTGACTGGAGAATGTGACCTTCTTATAGAATAAGATGGCGCATTCTACTTTTCAGATGATAAATGGAAACTACAGGCCTATCCTCAACAGAGCTGGCATTTGAACACAAGAATTCTCAGCTTACTGTCTTTTATTCAGGAAACTCAATTTCTAATCCTGCTTTATAAACTCATACTTCTCTTCTTCCTTCCTGTGGATGGTGTATTTCAATTACGTCTTGCTTGCCGAGGTTCTCAAAACACAAAGGCAATCATCTTCTCTATGCCATATTTTCATCTGCTTTGGGGAACTGCAAAAATCTTATAGAAAGACTCACCACCTTCTATTTTAAAATCTGGGAACTGGGCAGCTATTAACTTATTAGTCATGCACCAGGCGTATATGGAAATAAACCAAGCTTACACGTAGGATCCCCAGACAGTCAAGAGAAAGCATTTTTAAAAATTGGATTGGCAAACAGTATAACCAGCATCTCTCCAGGACTTTGTACCAGACATAAAGGAAAACAGTTGTATGGAAACTGTTTTGAGGAAACCTGAAATGCTCAAAGGCATAAGGGGGAATTTCCCAACTCTTACTTCAAAAGAAATAAACAAGCACACACAGATACTGCACTGTGATAATTTAATTAAGGATTGTAACAAAATTGGCCAACATCTCAACCGAGAGTTACAGGATCTCCAAATTCTCTGAATTACCTCAGTGCAGAGCCAAAACTCTGAGTCTGAGAATGCGAAATGGAACCCATGTCTACCATGTAAACTTTAAATCAGAAATTAAACTATTTTTTCATTGTTTTTAGTATGTTGTTTCCATTTTAGTTTTTGCCTCTTTTCCCTATTATGTAATCATGAATCATACATGCAAAGTATAGTATGTTGTGCTATAAACCCCTTTCCATGTCTGTTTTTGCATTTATTCTCAGTAGATAAGACAGCTTTTGTCCATCTTTTACAGATGAAACTCGGAGAGGGTAAGGTCATAAGCAAAGACTTCAACAGAATTCACCATCTGTGTCCAGATGTGAGAGGAAGATGAAACTTAATGTCTGAAACAAAGTTCTGCAAGCTCAGTCTATGTTGATTCTTTCATCCATCCAAGTCGAGGGACTACCAAAAGCCTAATCATCCTTTTCTTTTTTTTTTTTTTTTTTTTTAAAAGATGACCGGTAAGGGGATCTTAATTAACCCTTGACTTGGTGTTGTCAGCACCATGCTCACCCAGGAGCAACCGGCCATCCCTATATATGGGATCCGAACCCGTGGCCTTGGTGTTATCAGCACCACACTCTCCCGAGTGAGCCACGGGCTGGCCCCCTAATCATCCTTTGACAATTGTACAAAACCTTAAGTACTCACGAGAAGGGGGACACTTGTTTAGTACAACACTGTACTAACCACGTGTTTCTGATGCTTTGACATCTTGGGGCCCTGCTGACCCTGGAGGGACTGGCCCTGACCGCTAGCCTGAGCTAGCCAATTCCTAGAAACAGTAATGGACTCACCTGCAAACATGCCTTTCATATGCAAACCAATCAATCCAGATTCCATACACCCCTAGCCACCTTTATTGGGCTCTTACACTTTCAGCTACTATTCTTTATCCTGAATCACCCCAGAACCATGTACTAGATAACTAAGGACAACTCTGTACCCCAGAACCTGCTGAAACTGCAATAGCCAATCCTAAGCCTGCTTACCCTGCCTCACCTGATGTTTCCCATGGAAACCACAATAAAGGTGCCCATTTTTCCCCTCTCTCCCTCTGCCTCTGACTGACCCTGATGCTTCTCCTTGGGGCCCCTCATGTAATGGCATGTCCCCTTCTCTCGAAATCTGTGAGTTTAACAAGTAATCTTCTCAGTGGCAATTATCTGCTGATCTCTTGGCCTCGCCATACCTGAATAATAATAAAATCTACATTGGAAGACAAGCTCACTGTTCATCTTTTATTCATTAAGCTCCTTAAAAACTTAAAAATTAAAATAAACTGGGGCCGGGCCGGCCCGTGGCTCACTCGGGAGAGTGCGATGCTGATAACACCAAAGCCCCGGGTTCGGATCCCATATACGGATGGCCGGTTCGCTCATTGGCTGAGTGTGGTGCTGACAACACCAAGTTAAGGGTTAAGATCCCCTTACCAGTCATCTTTTAAAAAATAAATAAATAAATAAATAAATAAATAAAATAAACTGGGGCCATGCAGATAAAAGATGTAGGTAAGAGTGGCAGAACCGTCTTCTTTTACAGGGAGATTCTTTGCTGGGAGGAAATGAACTGATTTCCTTTCACCAAGCTAGCATTCCAGTAAGTTTCCAAAAATCCTAACATCTTAGTAACCCTCCCACACTAGCAAAGTCGTTGCATTCACAACCACCGTGATTTCTGAATTGGAAGATTGTCTGCTCAGCTTGAGTAATTCCTCCAAGGTGAAAGAGCAGCAAGAAGCAGGGAAGAAATGGCCCAGCTGGTGATGAATGGAGAAATCAAGAAATCCTAATAGTTCTCCTGTAACACAGGCCCACACACTCCCATCATCAGGTGATTCCCTCGGGTTCAGGGCTTGCTCTGGCAAGGGATTAGTTAGAAGTAGTTTAACTTCCAACATAACACTTGCATTGTAATGGGAGCATAGAGCACCTATCCTCATTTTTTAAAGCATGTATTGGACATATTTTTGGAACTAGAACAAGCTTTTGGGATTTCTTCTGAAGTCAGGAAGTAGAGATGGAAAATAGGACTATCCTTTTTATTATTATTTGTGGTTTTCTTGAGGTACTTTACACAAGAATGAAGGGGAGAAGAAGAATTTCCCATATATTTGAAATACCATCTGCCTGTTATAGATTGGTTCTAAGCTATCATATTCTCTTTTTATTTCAAAGAGAAGATGAAAAAGGAAAATTGTTAGCTATTCTAAGAATCATATAATCATAATTATCAATTTGAATTCCAATTGCAGATACTTGCAACCACAGTGAAGTGATTTATCATCAAACACATCTTGGGGTTTTAATTGTGTGCACTTGAATGTATTTGCATATTCTCAGTGCACTTCATCATTTTCATTCCTGATAAAGCATTTCCAAAGAAATTATGCTCTGTCGGTTCAAAAATGTATTGTTCTTGCATATCTCCAAAAATTACAGGTAATTGCTATCATATTCTGAATACATTTAGGCTTAAATGTAACCTGGATTTTATACAATCATGCCACAAAGCTAAGATTTCAAAAATCCCGGTCTAGGTGCCTGATGTTTAATGTTATTCATGTCCACACTCTGTATAATATTATTTAAGAATTTTTTGCATGGCAGTTGAAAACAGGACAGCAGTATTTCCCTTGAAAGTGAAACCATCTAAAAGCCTGTCTCCTTCCTGCCTCCTTAAGGAGTCAATAAACTACAAAGGACAAAGAAGATGCTGAAAGGTCTCTGGAGGCTTGCTGAAACATTAACCAACTGGGTCCTTTTCTGTGTCTCCTTCTCTCTTCTTCCTTCCATCTCTGACTCATGACCCTCGGCATCGCATTCTTCCTCTCCAGGACATGAACAAGTTAATGTATCACATACAAAAAGAAGTGATATTTAACTCTACTTCATGAATCCAACAACAGTACAAACCCAAGAAAATATATATATATATATTGCACAAACCCCACTTTTGTTATTTACATATCCCACTTACTTAATGTTCTCTTTTCTTGGTATATCTAAAATGTATATTGATATAAATTCCTAGGCAATGGAAAGAACTCAGGCAGAGCTCAGGATAATTTGTTAAAAATTCATCCTAATCTTGCCAAATATATTAACTAAACTCTCCTGGGCATTAATGTCAAGGAAGATACTGTGATGCAACAAAACACTAAGTAATAAAGTTTTGAAATACTTAAAGCAAAAATTGACAGAAATACAGGAGAAATAGGCAATTCTACCATCATAGTGTAAAATTTTAACAGACTTTTCCCAATAACATCAAACAGAAAATAAATTGTAAGGATATAGATTTGAATAATACACAAAACATTATCTGTGCATATATTGAACACTATATCCTCAGAATACATTCTTTCAACGCACATGAAAAATAAACACCTGTAAAAATTGATTGAAAAACTGACTACTTACAAGACTTAAAAAGTCTTATAAAAATCAAAGAACTGACTTCATGTTGATCATTTTTTCACCTACAAATCAATGTAATTAGTACATATGATAAGAAAAATATGTGAAAACCACTATATATTTGGAAGTTTAAAAGCACAAATTTGATAACTCATAGATCAAGGAAGAACTCACAAGGGAAATTATAAGATATTTAGAATTATAATGATAAAAATAGCACATCTCAAAAACTTGTGATATAAAGGTAAAGCAGTATTTATTGTGAAATTTATAATGTGATTATAATAGAAGAGTAAAAATGCTGAAAATTTATCAAAGTATCCAAAAAACATTAAAGAATGAAAAAATGAAGAAAAGAACATAAAATGATAGACAGAAAACAAACAATAGAGAAAAATTGTGATATGAAAACCGGGTTGTTTGAAAAAATAATAAAATAGACAAATATCTGAAACATTTTATTTAAAAAGATAGGATAAGTAATATTGGAATAAAAATGAAACAAAATTACAGACTCTACAAATACCAAAAAGATAATAACTTTATGCCAATAAAGGTTAATACTTAGATGACATGTGCAGATCCTTGAAAAATATAATTTATAAAATTGTCTAAATAAGGAATAAAAAATAATTAATATGCTTATTAACATTTTTAAAAATTGAATCAGTCATTTAAAAAATCTTTCTAAAAGGAATATATTAGTTCCACGTAGCTTGACTTACAAATTCTACCAAATATTCTAGGAAAAAGTAATTCCTGACGAAGTAAGTTTCTAAGAACAGAAAAGGAAGAGACACTCTTCAACACACTTTATAAAGCTAGTATAATCTTGCATCGAAAACTGATAAGGGCATTATGAGAATGAAAAATTACAGATCAGTCTTACAAATAGCAATGTAAAAATTGTGTGTGTGTGTGTGTGTGTGTGTGTGTGTGTGTGTGTGTGTATAGATAGATAGATAGATAGACAGACAGACAGACAGACAGACAGATAGATAGATAGATAGATAGATAGATATGTCAAAATTTGGTTCATCCAGAAATTTTTAAAAAGTGAAATTGCAAGCCAATAGTGGAAAAAGATATTTTCAGTATATATAGCTGATAAAAACTTATATCCATTATTTAATAAAAATTTTAAAACTTCTATTAATCAGTAACAAAAAAGATAAACTACCCAATTAAAGAGATAGGAGAGGCAGAAAAACTAGACCTGATCTAGCCTTCACAAATGAGGATAGTCAAATGATTGATCATAGCACATTGTGTGTATGTATGTATTCCTAGCAATAAATTTAGCAAAATATTATAAGACCTTTATAGACATAATAATTATCAACAGACTTCAAAAAAGTTCAAATTAAATGGAGAGATATAAAAGATATACAATGTTCATAGATTGGAAGAAGCAACATCAAAACAAGTCAGTTCTCTGTAAATTGATCTATAGATTAAGTGCATTTTCAGTCAAAATTGCATAGTCTGTGTTTATGTGTGTGTACAGGGGTACTTCAAAAAGTTCATGGAAAGATTCATATTCTTTTTCAATTCTAATTTTCCACAAACTTTTGAAGTACCCTTGTATGTAACCTGTCAAAAGAAAATTTCAAAATATATATGGATGAACACAGAGCCAAGAATAACCAAGACACCCTAAAAGAATGAGTTAGTGAAACTTGTTTTGCCAGATATCAAAAATTCTTATAAAGCTTTTACAATTATGACACTATTGTATTATTATAGGGGAAGGCAAATAGATCAATGAAACAAACTGGAGAGCTTAAGACAGACTTGAAATTTGATTTATGTCAGAGCTGGCATCACACATCTGTGGGGAAAGGATAGTCTTTAAATAAGTATTACTGGGAAAATAATTATTGATGTGGAAAAAATGAAATCAAAGCCCTACTTTACCTCATGCACAAAAAACAATTCCAGATGAGGTAAAGATTTAAATATAATAGGCAAAACAATAAAACTTTTAGGCAAAACATAGAACAACATCTTCATGACATTAGGGGTAGGGAAAATTTTCTTAAGATGCAAAAAATTCAGGTCATAAAGAAAGATATTGGTAAATTAGCTAAATTAAAACTAAGAACTTGTGATCACCAAGAGACCAAAAAGAAAATAAAAAGATAAGCCACAAACTAGAAGAAAATGCTTGCCATATGTATTACTGAAAAAAGAATAGTATCTCAATATATAAAGAATTTCTATAAATGATTTAAAAAGCAGATGACCAATAGAAAACTGAAACAAAAAATTTGAACAGGTCTTCAGAGAAGAAGAAATCCAAATGGCCAAATAAGTATAATCAAGATTCTCAGCTTTGTTAGTCATCAAGAAAATGAAAATTCAAACCACAGTGAAGTACCATATTACAACTACCAGACTGGCAAAAGTTAAAGAGTCTGACACTATCTAAAGTTGGCAAGAATATGAACTTACCCTTCTTGTGAGATTATAAATTGAAACAAGAATCTTTGAAAACTTTATCACCTAGTAAGTACTTTTAGAAGACGAGAGCATATTTATAATGACACTTATTTGTAATAGAAGGAAAAATACAAACAACCCAAATGTTTATTAACTATAGCAGAGATAAACTGCACAATAGACATACAATGAAATACCATATTCCTGTGAAAACTAATGAATTACAGATAAATATAAAACATGGATAAGTCTCAGAAACATGTAGAACTAAAAAAAAGCAGGTAGCATAAAAGACACTATCATTTTACCTATACAAAGTTCAAAAACACGCATCATTAAACCATACATTATTTAGGGAAATACCATCTGGAAAAACTTTTAAAAGAGAGAGAAACAGAATGATAAATACAAAATTGATTCACCAGGGTGGTTTCTTCTGAGTAGAAAGGCAAGGGAATGGGATGGGGACGTCACAGGTAACAGTAATTTTTTGTGTGTGACGGTGATGGTGGTGGTAACTGGATGGGGGACACTTCAGATGTTCATTGTATTGTTAGTCTTTATATTTTATGTATATTTTATGCATATTTTGGGGGTCTCCTCAATTTCTAATTTAATTTTTTTTAAAGAATGATTGTTAAGAGTTGGCTCTCAAGAGGTAGAGGGATGGATGGACAAGAAGAACTGGAACCTTATCCAGACTGGATATTTTGGCTGAAATATATCAGGAGAGCCAAGAGATTCAGCTGCAGAAACTTAGTCTTAGAGGGAGTGGTATAGCAGATGAAAAACCAGAGGAGAAGCTCAGATGTTTAAAAAAAAAAAAAAAAAAAAAAAAAACAGTCTCGGGATCTAGTTACTGGAATGAGGTTATAGGAAAGGGATAGATCACTCAGAATGTAGCCTGAACCCAACCAGGTGCAAAACTCTGAATGAATGAGTATTAACACTGAATCATTTGAGTTACTATCCTGTGATCTCCACTCCCCCCAAAAAAATGCATGGATCCCAGATCCATGTAATCTTCAAGAGAAAACAGGATTTCTTCCCATTTTACGGGTAGAGGCCCCAAAAGAAGTTAGAGTGACTTATCTAAAGTCATTTTATCCTCAGTTCAGAACAAGAAATAGAATCCACCAGTCTTAATTCCTTTGGTTGATGCCTTCCCTAGTCTGTTCCCTCACTCATAAGTTATTTATGATAGACACAAGCTATGGAAGAGACAGGCCATGATTCACTGGCTGTGGCATTTCAAACAAGGCTTTGTATCCTTGTTTTCACCATTCCCATCTTTTTTGTGTTCTGAAAATAGCAGCAGTGCCAGACAGTAGTCAATGGAAAAAGAAAAGAACGCACTTATAAATCAGAGAACAAAAATAGTTTACCCAGCATTTATACTGTGCTTTTTGGAGGTTAAAGAGTTCAGATTGCATTTTCTTTAGTAACCTAAACTTAGTTACTTTCTTTTTCTGCATCAAAATGGTTTTCACTGTCTATTCATATAACAATGGCATAAGGGTCTATCAAATGCCAACCCGTTGGATCACTACTGAAATGAAAATAGCATGGTTTGAACAAATCAGCAGCATATAATTGAGGTCACTAAAAGATGTTTTCCTGACAAAACCCGAGAGGCTATGATTATGAAATGTACCTAAAATTGAGAGTAGAAAAATGAACTGCAAAGTATTTCCCTATGTAAATGTCACAACTGTATCAGACATTAAATCCACCTTTAGAAGTAATCTTGCCCCAAAGAGTATTTCTCTGCTTCCTAAAGGAAAGAAAAATTTTGAAAATAAATAAAACACATTTATAGCCCAGATCTATCAGTAATCTACCATGTGACGTTACACAAGTCTCCTGACCTCTGAGCTTCTATCTCCTAACTGGTCAAATCAGTTCAAAGACAGCTGCCATTTTTGATTGCCCAAAGAGAAATAGGTTGGCAAGCACCTGCCTGAGCATAAAGAGTCATTCAAAGTATGATCTGAAGTGCAACTGGAATTGGATTTCATGAAATTTTCTCATGATAACCTCAGGAATATGTGGAGAAAGGTTGGTAGAAATAAGAGAGCAATTTTGATTCATGATTGATGGATCAAATTGCCCAGAGGAGGTGGACTGATGGATTTTTTTTTTAACCTGAGAAAATGCATGTTTTTCTATTGTTGTGTAACAAATTACTCAAAACTTAGAAGCATAAAACAATGCATTTTATTATCTCACAGTTCTGTAGGTCAGAATTCTAGAGATCTTGGTTGGGTTCCCTGCTTAAGATTCCACAAGGCCAAAGTCAGGCCAGGCTTTTGTCTGTAGGTTCTAGAGAAGAATCAAATCCAGGCTCATTCGGGTTATTGACAAAATCCAGTTCTTCACATGCTTAGATCAGGCCCACCCACATAATTGTAAGGTAGATTGTGCCATATAACGTGACACCATCATGGGAGTGATATCTCATCCTTTTCCCAGCTTCCAAGGATTAGGGCAGGACATTTTTGTGGGGGCCACTGTAGAAATTCTGCCTATCACAAAAGAAGTAAGGAACAAGGGTATTCCAGAAGGGGAGGAAAACAGAGATTGCATTGAAAACATATTCAACAAAATAGTGGCAGAAAACTTCCCAGGTATAGGAAAAATCACAGCTCTTCAGATCCAGGAAGCTCAACGATCTCCAAATGTATTCAACCCAAAAAGGCCTTCTCCAAGACATGTTATAGTCAAACTGGCAAAACTCAGAGACAAAGAGAGAATAGGAAAAATCACAGATCTTCAGATACAGGAGGCTCAAGGTTCTCCAAACGTATTCAACCCAAAAAGGCCTTCTCCAAGACAAGTTATAGTCAAATTGGCAAAACTCAGAGACAAAGAGAGAATCTTAAAAGCTGCAAGAGAGAAGCATCAAATCACCTATAAGGGAGCCCCAATCAGGCTAACATCAGACTTTTCATCACAAACCCTAAAAGCTAGAAAGGAATGGGATGATATTTTCAAAATACTAAAAGACAAAGATTGCCAGCCAAGAATACTCTACCCTGCAAGGCTATCCTTCCGAAATGAAGGGCAAATAGTATATTTCTCAGATAAACAAAAACTGCGAGAGTTCACTACCACACGACCACCCATACAAGAAATCCTCAAGGGAGTACTGGGTTTGGTTACTGAAAAATAATTACCACTACCATGAAAACCCAAGAAAAATCAAAACCCACTAATATAATAAAAATGGCATTCATGAAGAGAAAACAATCAAACAAAGATGCTATCTACAACCTAAGGAACCAACAAACAGAAAACAAACAATAAATCAGAAAGCAAGGAACAAAAGACACCTAAGACAACCAAACAACCAATAAAATGCTAGGAATAAATCAACACCTTTCAATAACAACTCTTAATGTAAAAGGCTTAAATTCCCCAATCAAAAGACACAGACTGGCTGACTGGATTAAAAAGGAGGACCCAACTATATGCTGACTACAAGAGACCCACCTCACCCATAAAGACTCACATAGACTAAGAGTGAAAGGATGGAAAAAGATTTACCATGCAAACAGAAAAGAAAAATGAGCTGGAGTAGCTATTCTTATATCGGACAAAATAGACTTTAAACTAAAAACCATAAAAAGAGACAATGAGGGACACTACTTAATAAATAAAAGGACTGATGCATCAAGAAGACATAACAATCATAAATATGTACGCACCCAATGTTGGAGCAGGTAGATTTATAAAACAAACTCTATTAGACCTAGATAAGGAAATAGACACTAATACCATAATAGCAGGGGACCTGAACACCCCACTGTCAATATTAGACAGATCATCTAGGCAAAGAATCAGTAGAGAAACACAAGATCTAAACAATACTCTAGACCAATTGGAATTGGCAGATATCTACAGAACATTCCATCCAACAACCTCAGAATATTCATTCTTCTCATCAGCACATGGATCATTCTCCAGAATAGATCACATATTAGGTCACAAATCAAGTCTCAACAAATTCAAAAAAATTGGAATTATCCCATGTATTTTCTCAGACCACAATGGATTAAAACTAGAAATCAATAACAAAAAAACCTCTGGAAACTATACAAAAACATGGAAATTAAACAGCATTCTACTTAATGATATGGGTCCAAGAAGAAATCAAGCAGGAAATCAAAAAATTTATTAAAACTAATGAAAATAATGATACATCATACCAAAACCTGTGGGATACTGCAAAAGCAGTATTAAGGGGGAAATGTATTGCATTAAATGCTCAGCTCAGAAGAATGGAAAATGGCAAGTGAACAACCTAACACTTCACCTTAAAGAACTAGAAAAACAAGAACAATCCAAACCTAAACTTAGCAGACGGAAAGAAATCATTAAGATCAGAGCAGAACTGAATGAAATTGAAACCCAAAAAACAATACAAAAGATCAATGAATCAAAAAGTTGGTTTTTTGAAAAGATAAATAAAATTGACAAACCATTAGCATGGCTAAAAAAAAAAAAAGAAGAGAGAAGATTCAAATAACAAAAATTAGAAATGAAAAAGGCGATATTACAACTGATTCATCTGAAATACAAGGAATCATTCGAGACTACTATAAACAACTATACGCCAACAAATTTGAAAATCTGGAGGAAATGGATAAATTTCTGGACACACACAAGCTCCCAAAACTGAACCATGAAGACGTAGAAAATTTGAACAGACCAATAACAATAAAGGAGATTGAAGTTGTTATCAGAAGGCTCCCAACAAAGAAAAGCCCAGGACCAGATGGATTCACAGCAGAATTTTACCAAACATTCAAAGAGGAATTGACACCCATTCTTTACAAACTATTCCAAAAGATTGAAACGGACGCAAATCTCCCAAACTCATTCTATGAAGCAAACATCATCCTGATACCAAAACCAGGTAAAGATATAACCAAAAAGAAAACTACAGGCCGATATCCTTGATGAATATAGATGCAAAAATCCTCACTAAAATACTAGCAAACAGAATACAGCAACACATATGTAAAATTATTCACCACAATCAAGTGGGATTCATCCCAGGGATGCAAGGTTGGTTCAACATACGCAAATCAATAAATGTGATACACCAAATTAATAAAGTCAAACACAAGGACCATATGATCATCTCTATAGATGCTGAAAAAGCATTTGATAAAGTTCAGCATTCATTCATGACAAAGACCCTCTATAAGTTAGGTATAGAGGGAAAGTATCTCAACATAATTAAAGCCATATATGCCAAACCCACTGCCAATATCATCCTGAATGGGCAAAAGCTGAAAGCTTTTCCTTTAAGAACAGGAACTAGACAAGGATGCCCACTCTCACCACTCCTATTCAACATAGTGTTGGAAGTACTAGCCAGAGCAATCAGAGAAGAGAAGGAGATAAAGGGCATCCAGATTGGAAAAGATGAAGTCAAACTGTCCCTGTTTGCAGATGACATGATCCTATATATCGAACAGCCTAAAACCTCTACAAAAAAACTGCTGGAGTTGATAAATGATCTCAGCACAGTAGCAGGATACAAAATCAACACACAAAAATCAGTAGCATTTCTTTTCTCCAATAGTGAACATGCAGAACGAGAAATCAAGAAAGCCTGCCCATTTACAATAGCCACCAAAAAAATAAGATACTTAGGAATTGAGTTAACCAAGGATGTGAAAAATCTCTATAATGAGAACTACAAACCACTGCTGAGAGAAATTAGAGAGGATACAAGAAGATGGAAAGATATCCCATGCTCTTGGATTGGAAGAATCAACATACTGAAAATGTCCATACTACCCAAAGTGATATACAAATTCAATGCAATCCCCATCAAAATTCCAAAGACATTTTTCTCAGAAATGGAAAAAACTATCCAGACATTTATATGGAATAACAAAAGACCACACATAGCCAAAGCAATGCCGAGCAGAAAAAATAAAGCTGGAGGCATAACACTACCTGACTTTAAGCTATACTACAAAGCTATAATAACCAAAACAGTATGGTACTGGCATAAAAACAGACACACTGACCAATGGAATAGAATAGAGAATCCAGAAATCAACCCACACACTTACTGCCATCTGATCTTTGACAAAGGCACCAAGCCTATTCACTGGGGAAGGGACTGCCTCTTCAGCAAATGGTGCTGGGATAACTGGATATCCATATGCAGGAGAATGAAACTAGACCCATACCTCTCACTGTATACTAAAATCAACTCAAAATGGATTAAGGATTTAAATATACACCCTGAAACAATAAAACTTCTAAAAGAAAACATAGGAGAAACACTTCAGGAAATAGGAATGGACACAGACTTCATGAATACGATCCCAGAAGCACGGGCAACCAAAGGAAAAATAAACAAATGGGATTATATCAAACTAAAAAGCTTCTGCACAGCAAAAGAAACAATTAACAGAGTTAAAAGACAACCAACAGAGTGGGAGAAAATATTTGCAAAATATACATCTGACAAAGGATTAATATCCAGAATATATAAGGAACTCTAACAACTTTACAAGAAGAAAACAAGCAACCCAATTAAAAAATGGGCAAAAGAGCTAAGTAGGCATTTCTCTAAGGAAGATTTACAAATGGCCAACAGACATATGAAAAAATGCTCAACATCACTCAGCATCCGGGAAATGCAAATCAAAACCACACTGAGATACCATCTAACCCCAGTTAGGATGGCTAAAATCCAAAAGACTATGAACGATAAATGCTGGCGAGGTTGCGGAGAAAAAGGAACTCTCATACATTGTTGGTGGGACTGCAAAATGGTGCAGCCTTTATGGAAAATGGTATGGAGGTTCCTCAAACAATTGCAGATAGATCTACCATACGACCCAGCTATCCCACTGCTGGGAATATACCCAGAGGAATGGAAATCATCAAGTCGAAGGTATACCTGTTCCCCAATGTTCATCGCAGCACTCTTTACAGTAGCCAAGAGTTGGAACCAGCCCAAATGTCCATCATCGGATGAGTGGATATGGAAAATGTGGTACATCTACACAATGGAATACTACTCAGCTATAAAAACAAATGAAATACTGCCATTTGCAACAACATGGATGGACCTTGAGAGAATTATATTAAGTGAAACAAGTCAGGCACAGAAAGAGAAACACCACATGTTCTCACTTATTGGGAGAGAGAGCTAAAAATAAATATATATTCACACACACACACACACACAAAAATAACCGGGTGGGGGAGGGGGAAGAAGATGTAACAACCACAATTACTTGAAGTTGATACGACAAGCAAACAGAAAGGACATTGTTGGGGGGGAGGGAGGAGATGGAAGAGGGAGGGAGGGAGGTTTTGGTAAGGGGCAACAATAATGAACCACATTGTATATCGACAAAATAAAATTAAAAAAATTAAATTAAATTAAATTTAAAAAAAGAAGTAAGGAAAAAAAGGAATGAAATTTAAGAACATGGGTTTTGGTGAAGACTGACATGATTTCAGCCCTGTAATTTGACTGGATCTTTGTTTAAACTCAGGTAAGTTGCTAAACCTCTTAAGCTTCACTTTCTTTAGACTGCAATCTACTTCAGAGCAGAGGCTACCAACCACTTCTTCCCAAGTGTTTTGCATGGTTTCTGGAACATGCCAGTGTTTGATAATATTGGAAAAGATGGAGAATGAATGAATTAATTATGATTAACATTGAAAATTATCTCCAAAACATACCATAAAGCAATATGTGGCCTTTTTTTTCCTATGTTTTTTTTACTTACTTTAGTCAATGAAATCAGGTCAATGAGTTTACCCAAATTGACTCAGATCTATGAAGGGGGACATACAAGGAAGGCAAATTAAAGGAATAAGTGAAAGAAAAGCTAGGCCAAACATTGGATAAAAGAACCCAAGCCAAGAGTCATGGGAAACCGTAAAAATAGTTACCAAATCAAGTAAAATGAAGATTAATGAATTTCTTTAATGACCTCAGCAGCTAGAAAGCTTAGAGGTAGGTTTGTACTCAATCACGGAAGGTCTTTTTTTTTTTTTTTTTAGCCTGACATAGTTGCTTGTGCCTTGTCTCTAATGTTGGATGGTTTTATCATCACTTTTCTTTTTTTTTTTTTGTTACCATAAATCACCTACAAGCTTGTTAGGAAGTAGGTAGAACATAACAATGTGTAACAAAATAGAGAAAAAAAATTTTTTTCCAAAATTTCTAAGAAAAAAAGATTTTCCTAAGGCAGTAAAAAGCAACAAGGGGCTGTTCTCTGGAGTGAGGAACAGGACAGCTTTCTCAGAGACTGACATAATGAACGGTGAGGAGCATGAGCTTGGGCAGGGCAGGAGAGCACGAAAGAGAAGCCAAAGCAAGGTGGTGGAGCTAGAGGCCTTACCTGATCATCTCTGCATCCCACTCTGTGCCCCACTTTACTCTGAAAACTTCAGTTAAGGTCCTAATATTTCATGTACATAGATATCTTTTTTGGTGCAGATGGTAAAGGCCACGTGGAGAAAGAAAATTGTGCAGACTTAGTTGTATAGACAGAAATGGGATTGAGGGAAAAAAAGAGACCTTGAGCTAGAAGCCCTCAAATGTTTTTATCATAATTGCTGAGACACAGAAGGCCCCAAGTGAGGTGCAGATTGATAATCATTATTAATAATTAATAATAAACAAATTAATAATTATTAGATAAGCTTTAGTTCCTGCCCTTAAGTTCCTAAAACCACTTGGCAAGGTTACTGCTGGAGAAATTCAACTATTTGATGAGGGATTGTGTTCTATCTCTCTAAATTCCTTTTAAAAATTTAAGATTTTGAAAATAAACATCTTTGCTTATAAGATTTAAGAATTAAAATATTTTATAGATTTATTACCTGTACCACATATCTATACAGAGGTAGGTAGATATATAAATTTAGATATTTATTTGAGCCTTGGAATGCCAAGAAGGCAACTTGTACCATTTTAAAGTGACAAAAAAGTATGTCCATCTAGAAGAAATTTCTATGTCAAGTGGAAAAAATTCACTACTGATCTTTTCACTTCTTCATCTTATTTACATTTGGGCTAAACCAACAAATTTGAAAAAGAAAAGGAGCAAGGAATCCCTGAGATATGCAAAACATCTCACTCTGGTTGAAGAAAGTAATCACAACAGAGACCACCAGTTCTTTCCTTGGCACAGAGAGATGGTACTGAGTACTCGCCAGTGGGAAAAGGAACAGAGCTGATGTGTTTCATCATAACCAAAGCTTTCAAGAGCAGGTGTAACTTCTCCATGTTCTCTCCTCTGCCTTTAGTGTGGCTGGTACAATGACATAGCAGTACTGTAAAACAGAAGCAGCCTAGATCCCTGAGCCACCACCAGAAGAAGAGCACCAAGGAGAGCTGACTCACTGAATAAGACTGGGACAAGAGTCATAAATAACCTTGGTTGATTAAGCCACCAAGCCCTGTAGGAGTACTTATTACTACAGCGTCGTCTAGCTATCCTGACTAATACAGAAACATTATTCCAAGTCATGAAAACAAATATTCCTTGATCCGAAGTCAACTGTATTTGACTGTTTCAAATTACCTACAACAAAACTTAGACATCATAGAGTAACTATCAAAAGCTTACTTTTTTATGTATAGATATTATAGTCAACTAATAACAGATAAGAAATAAACAATAAATTGGGGGAATTTACAAAATGCATAGAGATTTGGGGTGCGGGGGTTACTACTTTTAAGCACCTTCCATATGGGAGTAACTTAAAGTTTTATTAAAAAATACTAATTTCAATCAACACTGAAAAATTATTCCTAACAAATGTTCTGAACTTTATTACAGCCCATCTTATTTTATCACATAGGATTAGTACTAACTTCAGATCCATCATAAGCCTCAGTCCTAGCATCCTGAGGGGTGGTAGAGAAGGTCATCGCTTCCTGGGTCCTCAGAATGGTTCTTAGCGACTTCTTTCAAGTATGACATGGATTTGGCATTCTATTTAACTGGTGATTTGGGAATGAATGTACATTTTTCCCTAAGCCTTGAAAATCTAATCCATCCTATACAAGATAAATCTCAGCAAGCATCCAGGGAAAGTTGAATTTAGTGAGAGGTTCATGTGTGGTATATTACTTCTGTCATATAAAAGACACTAGTTACCAGTGGTGTCATAAAAGCAACTGTCTGGCCAGGATTTGTGCTAATCTCTATGTTCATAGCCCTCATGAGTAACTCCTGGTTCCCAAGTAATTGTTTTTCTGTGTACATTTTTCAGACGTATTCAATAGTATGGGGCATGCTTGATATCAACATCAGTTTTGTTAAATCTCTGATCAGCTATCCAAAACACATCAGACACACTATTGAAATGCTGATGCTTTTTTAAAAATTTTGCTTCTCGAAATACATTGTAGTTGATTTTCATGCCCCTTTCCCTGTTCCTCTCCACCCCCCCTTCCCGCCCCCCATCTTATCTGTTCACTTAACTTAAATAGTTCAAGAAATTTTTGTGGTTCTTCTGTCTTCTTTCCCGCACCCATCCTTTATTTGTTTGTGTGTTTATTTATTTATTTTTTTTACCTCTCACAAATAAGTGAGAACGTGGTATTTCTCTTTCTGTGCCTGACTTGTTTCACTTAATGTAATTTTCTCTAAGTCCATCCATGTTGTTGCGAGTGGTAGTATTTCATTCTTTTTTATAGCAGAGTAGTATTCCACTTTGTAGATGTACCACAGTTTCCTTATCAATCCGTTAGATGATGGACATTTGGGCTGGTTCCAGCTCTTGGCTATTGTAAATAGAGCTGCAGTAAACATTGGAGTACAGGTTTCCCTTCAGCATGATGATTTCCATTCCTCTGGGTATATTCCCAGCAGTGGAATTGCTGGGTCATATGGTAGATCTATCTGTAATTGTTTGAGGAACCTCCATATTATTTTCCATAAAGGCTGCACCATTTTGCAGTCCCACCAACAGCGAATGAGAGTTCTTTTTCTCCACGACCTCTTCAGCACTCATCATTCTCAGTCTTTTGGGTGTTAGCCATCCTAACTGGAGTGAGATGGCATTTCAGTGTGGCTTGAATTCGCATTTCCCAGATGCTGAGTGAGGTTGAGCATTTTTTCATGTGTCTGTTGGCCATCGGTATATCTTCCTTTGAGAAATGCCTATTTAGCTCCTTTACCCATTTTTTAAATGGGTTATTTGTTTTTTTGCTGTAAAGCTGTTGGAGTTCCTTGTATATTCTGGATATTAATCCTTTGCCAGATGTAGATTTTGCAAATATTTTCTCCCACTCTGTTGGTGGTCTTTTAACTCTGTTAATTGTTTCTTTTGCTGTGCAGAAGCTTTTTAGTTTGATATAATCCCATTTGTTTATTTTTCCTTTAGTTGCCTGTGCTTTTAGGGTCCTATTCATGAATTCTGTACCCACTCCTACTTCCTGGAGTGTTTCCCCTATGTTTTCTTTAAGGAATTTTATTGTTTCGGGGTGTATATTTAATTCTTTAATCCATTTTGAGTTGATTTTGTTTCTTTTTTGTTGTTGTTGTTTTTGTTGTTTTTAATAGATGACTGGTAAGGTGATCTCAACCCTTGGCTTGGTGTTGTCAGCAGCACGCTCAGCCAGTGAGCCAACCAGCCATCCCTATATAGGATCCGAACCCTTGGTGTTATGGCCTTGGTGTTATCAGCACTGCACTCTCCTGAGTGAGCCATGGGCCGGCCCTGAGTTGATTTTGATATATGGTGAAAGGTATGGGTCTAGTTTCATTCTCCTACATATGAGTACCCAGTTTTCCCAGCACCACTTGTTGAAAAGGCAGTCTCTTCTTCAATATGTAGATTTGCTGCCTTTGTCAAATATCAGATGGCTGTAGGCATATGGATTGATTTCTGGGTTCTCTATTCTGTTCCATTAATCTGTGTGTCTATTTTTATGCCAGTACCATTCTGTTTTGGTTATTATTGCTTTGTAGTATCATTTAAAGTCAGGTAGTGTTATGCCTCCAACTTTATTTTTTTTCCTCAGGATTACTATGGCTATGCATGATCTTTGTTGTTCCATATAAATGTCTGGATAGCTTTTTCCATGTCAGAGAAAAATGTCATTGGAATTTTGATGGGGATTGCATTGAATCTGTACATCATTTCGGGTAATATGGACATTTTCACAATGTTAATTCTTCCAATCCAAGAGCATGGGATATCTTTCCATCTTGTGTCCTCTTTAATTTCTCTCAACAGTGGTTTATAGTTCCCTTCACAGAGATTTTTCACATCCTTGGTCAGCTTTATTCCTAAGTTGTTTTTTGTTTGTTTGTTTATTTGTTTGTTTTGGTGGCTATTGTAAATGGGCTAGCTTTCTTGATTTCTTTTTCTGCATGTTCACTGTTGGAGTATAGAAATGCTACTGATTTTTGTGTGGTTTTGTATCCTGCAACTTTGCTGAATTCATTTATCAACTCTAGGAGTTTTTTTATAGAAGCATTAGACTGTTCAATATATAGGATCATATCATCTGCAAAAAGGGACAGCTTGACTTCATCCTTTCCGATCTGGATGCCCTTTATTTCCTTCTCTTCTCTGATTGCTTTGGCTAGTACTTCCAACACTATGTTGAATAGAAGTGGTGAGAGGGGGTATCCTTTTCTAGTTCCTGTTTTTAAGGGAAAAGCTGAAAGCTTTTCCCCATTCAGGATGATGTTGGCAGTGGGCTTGTTGCACATGGCTTTCATTATGTTGAGATACTTTCTATCTATGCCTAACTTGTAGAGAGTCTTTATCAAGAAAGGATGTTGAGTTTTCAGTATCAATAGAGATGATCATGTGGTTTTTGTCTTTTCTTTTATTAATGTGGTGTATCACTTTTATTGATTTGTGTATGTTGAACCAACCTTGCATCCCTGGGATGAATTCCACTTGATCACAGTGTATAATTTTTTGTATGTGTTGCTGTATTCTGTTAGCTGGTATTTTATTGAGGATTTTTGCATCTATATTCATCAAGGATATTGGCCTGTAGTTTTCTATTTTGATGCATCTTTGTCTGGTTTTGGTATCAGGGTGATGTGTGCCTCATAGAATGAGTTTGGGAGAATGGCCTCTGTTTCAACCTTTTGGAATAGTTTGTAGAGAATTGGTATCACTTCCTCTGAAGATCTGGTAGAACTCTGCAGTGAATTCATATGGTCCTGGGCTTTTCTTTGTTGGGAGCCTACTGATAATAGCTTCAATCACTTTTATTGTTATTGGTCTGTTCAGATATTCTATATATTCTTGGCTCATTTTGGTAAGTTGTATGCATCCAGAAATTTATCCATTTCCTCCAGATTTTCAAATTTGTTGGCATATAGATGTTTATAGTAGTCTCTAATGATTCATTTCTGAGGTGTCAGTTGTAATATCACCTTTTTCATTTCTAATTTTTGTTATTTGGGTCTTCTGTCTTCTTTTCTTAGTTAATCTTGCTAAAGGTTTGTCAATTTTATTTATCTTTTCAAAAAACCAACTTTTTGTTTCTTTGATCTTTCGTATTGTTTTTCATGTTTCTATTTCATTTAGTTCTACTCTGATCATAATTATTTCTTTCCATCTACTAACTTTAGGTTTGGATTGTTCTTGTTTTCTAGATCTTTAAGGTGAAGTATTAGGTTATTTATTTGCCATCTTTCCATTTTCTGAAGTAAGCATTTAATGCAATAAATTTTCCCTTTAATACTGCTTTTGCAGTAGCCCACAGGTTTTTGTATGATGTGTCATTATTTTCATTAGTATCAAGAAATTTTTTGATATCCTGTTTAATTTCTTCTTGGACCCACATGTTATTAAGTAGAATGTTATTTAATTTCCATGCGTTTGTATAGTTTCCAGAGTTTCATTTGTTATTGATTTCTAATTTCAATCAACTGTGATTAGAAAAAATACATGGGATAATTCCAATTTTTTTGAATTTGTTGAGACTTGCTTTGTGACCTAACACCTGGTCTTTCCTGGAGAATGTTCCATGTGCTGATAAGAAGAATGAATATTCTGAGGTTGTCAGATGGAATGTTCTGTAGATATCTGCCAAATCTAATTGGTCTAAAGTACTGTTTAGATCTTGTGTTTCTCTGTTGTTTTTTTGCCTAGATGATCTGTCCAATGATGAGAGTGTGGTGTTCAGGTTCCCCGCTACTGTGGTGTTAATGTCTGTCTCTTTCTTTAGATCTAATAGTGTTTGCTTTGTAAATTTGGCTGCTCTGACATTAGGTGCGTATATATTTATGATGGTTATGTCTTCTTGACGGATAGATCCTTTTATCATTATATAGTGGCCTTCTTTACCTCTTTTTATGGTTTTTGCTTTAAAGACAATTTTATCTTATATAAGAATAGCTACTCCAGCTCATTTTTCATTTCTATTTGCATGATATATATTTTTCCACCCTTTCATTCTTAGTCTATGTGTGTCTTTACAGGTCAAGTGAGTCTCTTGAAGACAGCATATTGTTGGGTCCATCTTTTAATCCAGTCAGTCTATGTCTTTTGAATGGGGAATTTAATCCCTTTACATTTAGAGTTATGATTGAAAGATGTTGATATACTCCAAGCATTTTACTGATTTTTGCTTGGATGTCTTAAGTATCTTTTGTTCCTTTCTTTCTAATTTTCAGTTTGTCTTCTGTATTTGTTGGTTTCTTGGGGTGGTAGATAAACTATTTTTTTCTCTTTTGTTAGCAATTTCTGTTTTGCTGGTAGGTATTGCTCTTTCTTGTGTATTCATGGCAGTGATGGTTGTTTTTGTGGTATCAAACCCAGTACTTCCTTGAGGATTTCTTGTAGGACTGGTCATGCGGTAGTGAACTCCCACAGTTTTTGTTTGCCTGAGAAATATACTATTTGTACTTCATTTTGGAAGGATAGCCTTGCTGGGTATAGTATTCTTGGCTGGCAATTTTAGTGTTTTGAATATATCATCCCATTCTTTTCTGGCTTTTAGGGTTTCTGATGAAAAGTCTGATGTTATTCTAATTGGGGCTCCCTTATAGGTGACTTGCCACTCCTCTCTTGCTGCTTTTAAGATTCTCTATTTGTTTTTGCGTTTTGTCAATTTGATTATCACATGTCTTGGAGAGGACCTTTTTGGGGTGAATGTGTTTGGTGATCTTTGGGCTTCCTGAATCTGGAGATCTGTGACTTTCCCTATACCTGGGAAGTTTTCTGCTATTATTTCATTGAATATGTTTTGAATGCCATTTCCTTTTTCCTCCCCTTCTGGAATACCCATGATTCGGATATTTGAGCACTTAAGGTTGTCAGTTGTTTCTTAAGGTTGTCTGATATCTCTCTTAGATTTTCTTCAATTTTTTTGATTCTTTTTTCTTTTTTCTGGTCTGCCTGTGTTAATTCAAACAGCCTGTCTTCAAGGTCAGAAATTCTCTCTTCTGCTTGTTCAAGTCCACTGGTTAAAGTCTCTATTGTGTTTTTTATTTTGTTGAATGAATCCTTCAGCTACACAAGCTCAGCTACTTTATTTTTCAAGGCATTGATTTCTTTGTACATTTCTTCTTTCAGATACATTATATTTTTTATCATTTCATTGTGTTGTCTGAGTTTTCTTGTATCTCATTTAGATTCCTTAGAATAGTTACTCTAAATTCCTCGTCTGTCATTCAAAGACTTCTTGTTCTGTAAGATCTAGCACTTCAGAGTTATTAATTTCCTTTGGTGGTGATGTACTTTCTTGATTTTTCATATTTCTGCTATTTTTCCTTTGATGTTTTGTCATTGTGGCTGGGGTTATCACAGTCCACTCATTTCATCCTGATGTCTTGCTTGGATCTGGAAGGGAATGCTGCTTCTGGGCAGCAGAAACTTGCCTGGGCCAGAAGTCTCACCCTGCCTGCCTTCTCCAGCACAGCTGGCTCAGGGTGTGGGGTCCCTGAGCCTCTTAGGACTCTCCTGGTGGCGAGGATGGCCTGGGTTGGAAGACCCACCCTGCCTGTCTTCTCTGGCTTGGCTGGCTCAGGGTGTGGGAGCCCCGAAGCTATTATGTCTCTCGTCAGTGGCAAAACAGCCTGGGCCAGAATTCCTGCCCCACCTGCCTTCTCCAGGATGGCTGGTTTGGGGTGAAATGTTGATGCTTTTATGTGAAAATCATTAATACTGTTGCCTAAAATATCTTTTAGAAACACAAAGGACATTAACTGTATATCTTTACGTATCCAAACTTTTTTAATAGAGTAGATAAATTAATTCAAGGAATGGCAAACATTTTTTTTGTTAATATATCTGTATCTTTCATGTCAGCATAACAAATTGTCTCACATAATATCCCAAAGAATAATTTAACCTACTATATAATTTTCAAAAGTCATTCTAGAACAAATTTTAGTCATCAAAATTCCTATTAGTTTCTATCAATATTTAGCTAGACTTTTTTATCTGCTAACCATACATATTTCCTACCCATATCACTAGCAGAACGCTGATATTATATAACCTTTATATAGCAAATATACTCAGTATCCATTGGGCAGAATGTACCACCTAAGCTAAAGAGAGAAATCAATAGGTAAGCAAGTTTCTGAATTCATGTTCTTCACTTGACTTTCTTTGTAGTTACTGTTTAATTTTCTTTAGGTCTTATTCTTTCAGGTATACTTATATTTGTGACTAAAGAAAAGATACTAATAATGGGTAAATAACCTAAAGTTGGAGCACAGGTACATTAGAGAAAACTTTTCTAATTCTCTCCTAAATTTTGGAACAGGAGCTCATCACTCCCTTCCCCACATATGCCCCTATCATGGACTGTTATATTTTGAGTTTTTTGACACCAAAAGCAATGTGTATTCATTTGAAATCCCCATATGCCAAGAAATACATAGTAGATACTCAAAAAAAAAGAAAAAAGTGTTTGTTACATCATTCGAATTGTCTGCTCTTAGCTGATTCTTTTCAAATCATAGAGTGTTATCAATTGTTTAATAGTTTAAAATAGGAATATGACAAATATGCAGAAAAAAAGACAAACCATAAATAAGCAGTTTAATGACTTGTCACAGACAGAACATATGTGTAACCACTCCCAGATCAAAACATGGATAATTGTCAGAACCTCAGAAGCCCTCTCAGTCCTCTCCTGAATACTGCTTCCCCAAGGGCTACCACTATCCTGTCTTCTAACCCTGTCATTTAATTTTTCTTATCTAGAACTTAAATAAATGGGGTCATACTGAATTTATTCTATTATGCCTCACTTTTTTCACTCTGCAATATGATTGTGTGTGTTATTCAGGTTGTTACATGCAGCTCTAGTTTGGTCATTGTCAATGCTGTGTAGTATTCCATTGTAAGAATATACTACAATTTCTTTTTCCATTCTACTGTTGATAGACATTGGATAGTTTATAGTGGTGTCCAAGTGTGCCTGTTTACTAGCTATACATGTTGCAAATATCCCTTCCTACCTTGTGGCTTTCCAAGCAGCAAACAATTTTCAACTTATATTTCTTGACAAATTTCAAGACATTCTGCCTGACCCTGTAGCGGGGTACAGAGAGAGTGCTACTGTTGACGTCTTTTGTCAGTTCCTGGGACAAATAGAAACTATATCTAGGGAGAGAGATGTTCAACCATTGTGTGTGTGGGGGGGGGAATGGGGTGGAAAGAGGGTAAAGAGATGTGAAAGAACACCATGATTCCAAAATTAGAATAATGTTTCAGATAACTAATGGACAGATTTTTTTAAATGGTTCTGTATTATAAAACCCATGAGCAAGTTTCTTAATCCACAAATATTCTTTGACTGCCTCACATGTGCCAGGTATTGTCATGAGCACAGAGTATAAAAACATGAATGATCAAGCACAGACCCAGAGAGCTTGGGTCTAGTTCTGTGAGGTGAATCAACAGAAATGAAACCAAGTGAAAAAGCCAGTCACAGAAAGACAAATACAACAAGATTCCATTTACACGAGGTATCTGAAGGAGTCCAAGTCATAGAATCACAAAGTGGAATGGCGGTTACCAGGGGCTGGGTGGAGGGGAAAATAGGTAATTACTAGTCAAGGTTCAGTCAAGCAGTCAAGCAAGAGGAATAAGCTCTAGAGATGTGCTGTACGACATCGTACCTACAGTGAACAATAACGTATTGAACACTTAAAAATTGGTTAGAATGATAGATCTTACACTGTCTTAACACAATAAAATAATTTTTTCAGAAATAAATAAACCAAAATTCACTCTGCTATTGAAATTAGTTTATTGAAATATGAGTTGGTGCCATACTGGTATATTAAAAGGGAAGAGAGGGATTAACAGCTTGAAAGATGAGATTCCAGGTCATTCTGTTAGAAGGGTTCCCCTTTCTGCTGTTGTTTCTTCTGGTGTTTGTTGCCAGAACTGAATCTTGATTTGAAGAGCTCACAAGGCAGCTTCTGCTGGTATATCTGTTTTTTCAAGAAAGTAGCTGGCTGTGCAATTGACAGAGGGGGTAAAGGGACTTGAAAGCAGAATTAAATCAGGATATGAGGATTCCAAAAATCAAAAAAGTAAGTTCACTCTTCAGTAGAAGCTAGAGAATTTGTAGCCTCCATAGCACAATGGGCGGCGGTAGTAGTATCCGTAGCCTCCACAGCCAGAACCATATCTGCAGCCTCCAAAGCCATAACCGTAGCCCAGGCCACCAAAGCCTCCATAGCCACAGCCCAGGCCACTGTAGTAGCTGCTGTAGTGGCTCATAGTGTCAGGAACTGTAGATTTGTCTGGATGTCAAAGGCCAGTTTTTTGAGTATGACTGCCATCGACTTCACAGGGACATTTATATACCCTCAGTGATGGGCGGGGCGAGGCGCACAGACTTGCATAATTCTCATTGCATAGATTAAATTGCATGAAAATAATCTCATCAATCTTATTGTGTAAAACTGTAAGATGATTCCTGACACTAATTAAAGATGTTTGCATTTGATTTCTGCACAGTTTGGACTCCACAAGATGATTATGCCCTCTTCAAAGCCCTCCTGCTTGGCCCTCATAGTTAAAGCTCTGTAATCAGACATCATAGCATTAGTTACCTCCGATTTCATCACCTGAAATTGCTCTTTCATTACAGCCCCTTCCCAGCATCTCTTATTGTTTACTTAATTTATTCATTTCACAAATATTTCATACCCACGTAATGCATCCCAGGCACGATGTTTTGAGCTAGAGATACACTGTAAATAAGAATTGCCCTTCCCAAATCCTGTGAGTGTAACCCCTTTATCTTTGTTATTCAAGGTAATGAGGTAACAGAAGAGCTAACACTTACTCTATAGATCCAACAAAACATAGTAGACGACACAATAGAACCGATTTTTTTTTGGACAGAGAGAAATAAATCAAATAGCAAAATTTTGTTTCCTTACATAATACCTTCCACGCTATGTTGTCTATGAAACTCTTGAGGGCTCTTACCTCTAACTGCAAGATTTTTTCCATTATTGAATGTTTATATAAGAAATACCACTGGGGGTAAGGGTTGTGTGTGGGTTTTACTTATTTGTTTGTTTTTTCATTTATTTTTGCAAAATAATATCATATTCTTCATCTTTTTAATCATCTTTTTCTTTTTTAAATGGAAGGATCTTCTAAAGAGATTGACATTTGGGTACTGGCTTCACCCTCTAATTCCACAGCCACACACAGAAGCAGGCAACTCTCTCTGCCTAAATTCCTAACACAATCGGCAAAGAGGTTTGAAAAAAAAGTTGTTTTCCAAATTCTGGGTTTCCATCTTTCTGTTCACCAGGGAAGCCTTAAATTAAACTATATATTATTTATAGAAACATGAAGTTGTAAAATAAAAAATAATTAAATATTCCAGAGAATGGTGAGGGCAGAACAGAGGGGGAATAGGGAGAGATTGGTCAATGGGGACAAAGTGACAATTAGATAGTAGGAATAAGTTCTGGTGTTCTATTGCACAGTAGAGTGACTACGGTGAACCATACTGTGTTGTATATTTTAAAATAACTAAAAAATATAATAACTAGAAGAGAGGATTTTGAATGTTCTTATCACAAAGGAAAGATAAATGTATGAGATGAGGAATATCCTGATTTGATCATTAGATGCTGTATACATGTACCAAAACATCACCCTGTACCCCATACATAAGTACAATTATTATGTGTCAATTTAAAACAAAATTTTTAAAACCTATTAATTAAATATGACATTTCCTTTTTGAAAAATGAAGCCCACTAAAGTGTTCATGCTGAGGGGTTGGAATCGCTGCCACTTAGCTATTTGTAGCAAAACGCATAAGCAAAATTGAAAGTCCAATTTCAAACACATAAGCAATAAAGGAATTTTATGTAATATTAATAACAACTTCTGCTAGAATCGTACAATATTAGAACTGGTGAGACATTCTCATTTCACAGTGATGAGGCTAAGATTTGGAGATTGCCACAGCTCACCCAGGGAGTGGCAAAGGCCAGACTGGAACCTCAGTCTTTCACTTCTGCCTCTTCTGTTCTCCACTGTGGCACACTTCCTACATCACCATTGTACAGATGTCATACAGCAAAGGCAAAAACAAGAGATAGTTCATTATCACGACACAGAGTAAAAACTCTCCTTTGCTTTCTCTACTGGGGGGCTTCTACATGCTGATTGGCCCGTTCCTTTACTCTTGTTTGGAACTCAAAGGGCTAAAATTAACGAGTAGAAACTGGAAGTGACACCCACTTCTTCTCAATAAGATTGGAATCAGATGCTGGTTGCATTGCTTCTTTAAAAGATGACAGACTGAGAGGGGAGAGCAAAAACAAGTCTAAAGCTTTAGAGTGGAAAGTCGAAGCTATCTCTTCCTAGTCCAATGGTTAAAAGTATATTTCTCCACTAAGAGATAAATGTTAAAGCACAGCAGGATGTAAAATGAGACTCTCTCTCAATTTTAGCTGAGAATTTGAGAGATCATCAGTGGCAATAGCTCTCACATTCCAAAGGGAGGTGCTAGACCACCTAACAAGGACTTGCAAAGGCAGCTATAGACCCCTAGATCCACAACCCATGGCTAAGCTCCTATTTCCAGTCATTAAATATGTTGGAGAGGCCAAGAGTTAGGAAGAAGTGATTTCTTTAAAAAAGGTTTTTTAAGAACCTGGGCATTTTACAGCAGACTTCCATGGGAAGTGTAGGCTCATGGTTTCTCTAACCTCAGCCTGATACGAGGGTCTCAACATGGGTCATTCTACTGTATCCCCTGAGTTTGGAAAACACAGCAGACTGCGGTCTGTTTCAAGTCTAGAAAAGTGTCTACAGGTGAGATATTGGGCTGAACAGCCCATGGCGACAGAACCAAGGGATGGGTTTCAAAGTAACTGTGCTCCCACCTATGGCTATTCAGAGACACATGGTTCCTGGCTATCAGATGAGAATCTGGGGTAGGAATGCCAGTCTGAGTTGTTTTAAAAGGGATCCTGGTCGTATCAGTCCATTTCTGTTGTTGATAACAGAATACTCAAACATGGGTGATTTATAAAGAAACAGAATTTACTTCTTACAGTTTTGAAGGCTGGGAAGTCCAAGGTCCAGATAACATATCTGGTAAGAGTCTTGGTCTTGGTGCAGAGTCCCATGGAGATGCAGGATATTACACGGTGAGAATGAGCTGAGCAAGAGAGAGCTAACTTTTTTACCTGCTCTCCTTTTAAAGCCATCAGAACCATGCCCATTGTGGGGCATGGATCAATCCATTCACAAGGGCACAGTACTCACAATCTAATCGCCTCTTAAAAGCCCTACCTTTCAAACACCATAATTGGATTTCCCACCCTCTTAACACTGTTACAAAGGAGATTAAGTTTCTAATACATGAACTTCTGGGGGACACACTGACCCATAGCACTGATTAAGGGGATGAGGAGAACTCAGCAGAAGCAGTTTGGATGGTCCCATGAGATGCAGAATCTGAGGGAGGATGTGAGCAGTCCACCAGAGGGATTGTAATCCCAGAGGCCAAGCAGAGTGCTTGATGAGAGGCCCATGAGAACAAGAGTCGGCTCTAAAATATCCATGATAAAGGGGACCCCTTTGCCAGAGTATCAGAGGCCTGTGTCTCTCTCCCACTCTCTGCTTTAATACCAGGGAGGTCAGAGCAGCCTAGAGCATGGGGAGGGGAGACAGATGCTTAAGGGAGGGGGCAACCCTGCCTCTCTTCCACTGCTGGTTTCCAGGTCTGAAGCAGGTAAAGGTTGGGGGAGGCTGGAAGCTTTACCTCTCAAAATCTTGGAAGTTTGATTGTTACAGAGCTGGACATCTTCAATCTTGAACTGAAACCATTTTTGAGACTGAAAGGATCAGAGGGCTTGTTTTGTTTTTCAGTTTAAAAGAGAAGAGAAATAGTATGGCACCTGCAAGTTGATTCAAAAGATAAAGAAAAAATAGCCTTCAAAATAATTTTTAATGGAAATTGGTGGGGAACAGGGGAGGGGAATGTAAACTATCTTGGAACTGCTCCCCACTTGGAAGACAGCTATGCTCACCACTATACCACCAACGCCGCCCTGCCCCCCACTTGGAGTTCGATTTGTTCAGCACAACAATTGTAAGTTCTAAAACAGATTTAGTAGCACTAGCATATTTCAATAATCTGTGTAAATTATACCTGAAAAATTATTAATCTGATATTTGTGGTAAAATCATCCCCACAAACTGAGCTAACCTATATATATAGCTTATAAAAGGAAGTTATAAAAGGAAGCTATTTGTAAATGTGTATGAGAAGAAATTGTGTGTTTATATGAAAACTCTGATAAGCATTTTTATTTTTCTCCCCATTAACAGGCCACACTAAGTTTTAGGATGTAGAAGCATAGCCCAAATACTGGATATTATGTGATCCGCAGGTAGCAGCCCTGAGCTTCTGCCTGAGGAGTGTTTCATGGTATCACATGGAAGAAGTCCTGCTGCTCTACAGTGGAAAGCGTGTTTTCAGCGTGGACACCAAGGAGGAAGTGCTCCTCCCACTTACACACTCCTCTTATTGCCACAGCAAACAGAACCGCAATCATAGCAGGAAAAACAAATGCAGCTGGTAAAAGAAGAACACAGATTCAGAGCATTAGGCTAGCATGGCCCAGAGCTGCAATCTCAGGCCAATGTTTCTTTAAGGAGTCAGCCAGCTTTTGGCAGACAGTGCAGAGAAATAAATATTTCCCTAGAAATCGATTGATAGAGATTGAGTGAATGACAGAAGAACTGCCTCTAAAGATAAAGAAGGTATCAGAAGTGAGTAAAAGAGATCCCGATGCAAAACCAGCACAAAGAAGAGAGCCCAGACTGGAAGAGAATTTCTTCCGAAAAAAATGGAGACAATCATCATTAAAAGTGATCATTGTCCTTATAAAGGCCCATTGTTACTTACTCTGGAGAAATGGATTTGCCATTTCTTTAGAGTTGTTCAGCTGGGATAATCAGCTTAGGATATCAAGCCAAGGTGCTTTCATTCTTGGGAACCCCTGCTTCCACATGAAAGCAGGTGGGGTTCTCTGGGAAACAAACTTGGGAAAGAAGTTTTGAGTGCAGGATATTTATTAAAGAGAGCCCCCAGGACCAGCCCCGAGGTGACCCCTCCAATCCTCTGCAGCTAGAAGGGCCCTTCAGCATTATGCCGAGGTGGCCAGACGGCCAGGCCTTTGTATTTCCATATTGATCAGTCACCAGGTGTGGGGAAAGAGCATTACTTTGGGCAAGGCAGCTCAGAAGCTGAGCCAGTTCTTGAAGAGACTAACGGCTGAAGGCCGTGTGCCCACCATGCTGCCAGTACCCAGGGTACAAGGCCATCCTTAAAGGGCATCTAGGCTTCATCTCCTGGTGTCGACCACACATGGCACCCCCAACTCTGCTGTAGATGCTGCCCGGGCCTGCCTATACTGCTCAGACCCCCAATGTGGGCAGAATCCACATCACTGAGCTTGCAGGCTTCTGGCTAAACCACAGAAGGCAGCATTGCTCACAGGTGAGAACAGTTGGACATGCCAGAAAATGAATGTCTCCCTCCCCCCACTAGCAGCCATTTAGTCATTGACTCTTGGGAGTTAATAAATACCCCAGCATGGGATATTTCTGATGTCCATGTTTTATAAATTCCTTGAGATTCCATGTAAGATTAAGCCCCAGTCACCCCTTGCAGTAACTGCCTTGATAATGCCCCCTTTATTGGCCATCTTCCCTTCCCTTTCTCACTTTCCCACTCCCCTACCAGTGTCTCCACCCCCTCTCCCCCCCCACCAAATAAACTACTCTCACTCAAATCCTTATCTAAGGATCTACTTCTGAGGGATTCCAAACTAAAGAGTTCTCAAACAGCATGCCTGATAGACTCAGATCAGAGAGTTTCTTCTATGAAAACTGATGTGTAGATATTAATACCGCCAGGAAGAAGGAGGACATAGCATAGCAAAATCCTTTCTAGGAAGGAAAAGAAAATGGAAAACCTACTGTTTTAGTCCATTCAGGCTGCTATAACAAAATGCCATAAACTGGGTGGCTTATAACAACAAAACTCTATTTCTCACAGTTCTGGAGGCTGGAAGACCAAAGTCAAGACGCTTGCAGATTCAGTGTCTGGGGAGGGCCTTCTTTCTGGATCATAGATAGCACCTCACAGGGAGGAAAGAGCTAGCTCTCTGGGGTCTCTTCTATAAGGGCATTAATCCCATTCATGAGGGCTCCATCCCTGTGACCTAATTATCTCCCAAAGGTACCACCTCCTAATACCATCACCTTGGGGGTTAGGATTTCAGTATATCAATTTGGAGGGGGCACAAACATTCTTCTTTAATTTGGTGCAACAGGGTAAAATATGGAAGGGTACGAGGAAGAAATTGTAGACCTAAGTCCTTGCCCTCACCTTCTCAAGGTATGTCTGAGTGTGAAGGACAAGATAGAAACATCCAGGTAGGCACTGCGGGATAAATAGAATTACAAACAAAATATCTCCCAACCCAGAAAACCTCTTCACAAGGGCAGGAGAGAAAGAAAACAACTTTATTACTGAATAAACATTAAACCAGAACGTAGTGCATACTGCTATCACAGGCAATCTGCTAAGAAATTGCAAAGATAGGAAGAAGTCTCACCTTTTTATATATAGCCAAGCAGATAAAACCCATTACATGCATTATCTCAAGGTAAAGTATTCCTCAATAAGAGGACTTGACAGTATGATTTGTCACATGTAGTTTGTCTTAGATTCACCAGGTAATTGGAGTGGCCATCTGTGCTTGCTAATTGGCTTTATCCGAAAAATAAACTTCTCATATCTTTATGACAGAAGTAGTTTTGGATCCAGGCACCTGCTGAAGTTAGGTTTCTACCCCCTTACAGAAACTTGGAGACATGGGCACTTGAGAGAGACATTCCTGAGTCATAAAGCTGACAAGAGGCTTATTTAGCTTTTAAAAAGATTTACATATGTTTCAAAGAGACAGAGAATTTACAAGTTTTCTAAAGTAAATGCTCTAAGGAAAAGGTCTCATTCCCTATTTTCAACAGAGAGAATTAAGTCTCTTATTTTTATTTATATTTGCCCTTACCATACCTGGGAAGCCCAATATTGGTGAGACCTTGCTGGTGGGGAATCTAGGTGATGTTCTAATAAACACGGGGGAGAACTGTAGGAGACAAGATCAGAAGGGACCTGGGACTCAATCAAGCTTCCCCTCGTCATCTGTGATAGAACTTTGGCTTTTACTGTGAGTAAGATGAGAAGTCATTTAGAGGGTTTTGATCAGCAGAGTGATGTGATTTGGCTTACATTTTAGAGTCACTCATTATTCCTAAGTATCTACTGAGCAATTATCTTCTTGGGACTGTTCTAGGTGCTAAAGAAGATGCACAAGAAACAAAGCTTTGTCATGAGGTTGTTTGTTCTGCCGTTGGGGAGATAACAGGGGAAAACAGCCATTAATAGCACAAAGTTGTATAGGTTTATCTGCCCAAATGACAGCAGTCAGTATACAGAAAATGCTAGAAGAAAAGAATACAGAGAAAAGGGAAGGCTAAGAATTGCAATAGCCAAGAGCACATCAAGAGATGGAATTTGATCTGTGCATTAAAGGATGGTAGAAGTTGGATGAGGGAGAGGGAAACAGCCTAACTTAAGGGTCAGGGGTGACCCTGAATAGATCACATTTGGAGTACATTGAGAAAAATTAACAAATTAAAATTGCAGAAATCTGATGTTGCAGAGGCTAAGTGTTATTGATAAGGAAGTATAATGTAACCGACCAGTAGAAATGTCACCATTTTCTGCTCTGATATCTTCATCTCTAGCTGAATAGAATAGCCATGTATTTGCATAATGCCCTTCACCTTGTTACTTTTTATCAATTAGTTGGTTTTAGCAAGAAGCAATTGTGACAGTACTTTTAATTACTCCCCCCGCCCCCTTCTCTCCTGTCCACATCCCTCTCTTCCTATCCCTTAGATAAAAACTCACCCTCATTAGGAGGTAAAAGTTAAGTAACCTCAAACCTCAGATATTTGTTCAAACATTATTCTGAATGTTTCTGTAAAGGTGTTTGGGGGTGAGATTAACATTTAAATCAGTGGACTGAGTAAAGCAGATTGCTCTCCCTAGCGTGGGTGGGCCTCAGCCAATCAGTTGAAAGCCTGAATGAAACTGGAAGGTTAACGCTTCCCTGAGTAGGAGGGAATTCCTCCTGCCTGGCTACCTTCCAACTTGTATGTGGGTTTCTCTTTTATCTTCAGACTTAAACTGAAACATTGGCTCTTCCTGGGTTTCAAACCTGCCAGCTTTCAGACTGGAACTTCACGCACAGCTCCTGGTCTCCAGCTTGCCGACTCATGCTGCGTATCTTGATACTTGCCAGCCTCCGTAATCATGTGAGCCAATTTCTTATAATAAATCTCTGTCTATATATAAGGGTATAGAATCGAAAGATAATACAAATATTTCCATGAACTTTCTGAAGTACTCTCAAATATATATGCTGTTGATCCTACTTCTTTAGAAAATACTTACTAATACAGAAATGTATCTGAAACCTTTCCTTCTCCTGCTTTCGGGATGTGAGTTGCTAAGGGGTTGAAAACCGAAAGCAGGAGAAGGCTGGAAAAGATATATAATACCGGGACCTATGAAAGTATGTGCAGGCTTCCCTCAGGCACAGACTAGGGTCTAATTTATTTGCATGGTGTGATAAATACCAGGGGGTCAACAAAATCTACTGAGATTTTTCTAAGTAGTGGCCTATGTCACCTTGGGGCCTAAGGGACTGCCACTAAGGAAGGGAACACATTCTGTACCAGTAACAGTTGAGTATGGCTGTGGCAGAGTCTTCAGGGAGGAGTAAGAGACACAGCTGCATACAGGGTGAAGCAGGTCAGGGAAGCCCTTGGACACATGCCTAAAGACATTTTCATGTAATAGTCACAAAAATAAGTACAATTTCCACTGAATGCTTACTCAGTAACAGATGCTGTGCTAAGAGCTTTTGGTCCATTATCTCATATAATCTTTACAACAACTTTAGAAGTAAAAATTACTGCCCCCATTTGTTAGATGAGAAAACAGAAGTCTAATGAGGTGTATTAGTCAGGGTTCTCTAGAAAAACAGAACCAATAGGAGAAATGATAGATAGATAAACAGACAGATAAATAGATAGATTATGGGAACTGGCTCATGTAATTATGGAGGCAAAAAGTCCCATGATATGCCATCTGCAAGCTGGAAAACCAGGAAAGCCAGTGGTGTAGTCGAGTCTAAGCCCAAAGGTCTGAGAACCAGGGGGGTTGATGGTGTAAGTACCAGTCAAGGTTCAAAGGCCAAAGATCCAGGAGCTCTGATGTCTAAGGGCAGAAGAAGACGGATGTCTCAACTCAAACAGAGACAGCAAACTGGCCCTTCCTCCACCTATTTATTCTATTCAGTGGCTCAATGGATTGGTTGATGCCTGCCAACAATGGTGAGGGAAGTATTGTTTACTCATTCTACTGATTCAAATGCTAATGTCTTCTGGGAACCCCTCACAGACAACACAGAAATAATGTTTTATCAGCTATCTGGGCCTTCCTTAGCCCAGGCAAGTTGACTCATGAAGGTAACCATCACATGAGGTTAAGTGGGAAGTCACAGATGAAGAGATTGAGGGTCCAATACTCTAAGAATGTGTAAGGACTGAATGAATCATTCTAAGAACTGTATAAAGCCAAGCATCTGACATGTAATGAGCTCAATAAATGGAAATTTCTATTTTCATATTGTCATCATCATCCCCATTATCACTATATTCTTTCTTCGTTATAAATACTTTATCAAATAAATTTTTCTGGCTCTAATAAGGCTAAAATGCTAAAGACATCACTCCATACGTGACCTTTAAATTTAAAGCTTCTTGAAAATGTGTTTCTTAAAATTTTGCCACAAGTGTGAGGAGGATTTGAGCATCTTCCATAGCTTGAGAAAGGAACAAAGATCGCCCTCCAGTCTGAAGCCTGACTCAAAACCTCTCACCAGTTTCTCCCAGCTATACATGGCTCTTTCCAGTTTCCCATTTTTTAACATCTCCTGACTGCAGCAACTAAGTTAATGGCATCCATTGGCTACCTACATAGGGTTTGCCTTTAGCCCCTTTATATACTCTAACTAGAGGTCACTCAAGGCACATAGTAGGTACTAAATAATTACTTGCTTAATGCAAGTTGTTTTCAGGCTTTCTCTTCAGCTTCCTCTCTCCCTGCATCAAAGAGAATAATTTAGAGTTGACTGCGTAGCTACCATAAAAGGTTTCCTACATTGTTTCAATCGTATTTTACCTTTGACACCTACTCAGAAGAAATGGAGAAATGTCCTTTCAATTAATTTTTCTGGCCTGTTTGTCATCTGATTACATTGGAATGGTTTTCTAGTCAATGATAATTCCTTTTTGGTGACTGTCATGGTCCTGTGCTGTTTTTCCTCTCCAGGCAGTAGAGTTGTACTGAAATGTTTATTAGTTGTCACAATGCTATCTTGCACATTTCTGATTCCTGATCCCCCTTCAGACCTGATTAAACTCAACATGAACTTTGGCCTTGGAAGGAAAGAGAGGCAAATTCAGCAGAGCCCCTTGAATTTATGCGGCTGCAGCATGATTTGTTGTGATTTGAGATAAGACTCGGCTCTGGAGAGCCAGGCTACCATATCAAGGAAGAAGCCCGTGTGACCTTTTCCTCTGACACTGGCAGTTACAAAGGGTTCGCTGCCAGAGCTTGGCCTGGCTTCCTCTGAAGAGGCTGTGATAACATTCCTTGAAACCTGGATTTTATGCTAATGTGGCATCTGCTCTTTGAGCATTGGGAAGGGAAGAGGGAATTAACCTACACTTCTTGATCCTCTATATCAGACTAGTCACAATACTAAACACTGCACAACTGATCTCATTCAAACCTACAACAGGTGACAAGTTTATGAAACCTGTTTAGATGAGGAAATTAAAGCTCCAGGAAGCTAAACAACTTGGCCAAGACCACAGACCAGTAAGTAAGAAGCAGAGCAGAATTTTGAATCCAGTACTGTGATTCCAAAGCATGGGTTATTTATCTGTTTATGGCCAAGAAGCCAAGAGAAGACATATGTGTTAAACAATGAACTAGAATTTGGAAAAAGGACAGTGGTACAGCTGGCAATTTCATATCAGCAGTGGGGAAATAGCAGGACAAATCATTAAGGGTATGAGATTTTTTTTCTTCAGTGAGTCTCAGAAACCGCAGAGTCACAACAAAGCAGATGATCTGATTGCCCAAGACACAGAGTCTGCATGATATGTGCGGCCAAAGTTCCCAAGGTAAGAAATCTGGGGCAGAAATGAGGGCCTGATAGAGTCCTAGCTGTATGCAGAGGTAAATAACACCAGGAGGGAGTGGGGACAGACTGGGGAATGATCTGCAATCTGAGGAAAGGTGGCTTGGTAAGGGTGGGAAGACAGGAAAAAGAACATCAGAAATGCCAGAGGAAAAGAACAGATGATGTTGTTAAAGAGGCAAATTCCAGATTTGGAAATAGTTCAGGCAGAGCTTAGAGCATATCTTATTTTCTAGCTGTCAAGGTGGAATGATCTGATAAACTAACTCATGCTATGGCATTAAGTGTTGATAGGTTAGATGGGATAGCTGCCAGGGTTATCTGTTCTTAAGCAGGAGCTTCTTCCCAGACAGAGCAAAGGTACTTAAAAGATAAAGGATTTTGTAGTGACAGAAGAGCAGGCACTAATAGTTGCTAAGAGCTGCAGTTGCAAGAGATAGATATCCTGGATGAAGTCTGTCCCTTAATACTTCCTTAAAATTTTACCACACAGTCAAGGTCTAATGTGCCCTAGAAAGCATTAGCTCTACCTGAAGCTCACCTCTTGAATGGGTTATAGTCCCCAGTTTGGGGTTCCTTGCAACAGCCGACAGTCTCTGGGCACTCTCCCTGCTTTCTCCAGCCCCACCTTGCACTGCTCTCCCTCACTCTGTTCTAGCCACTCTGGTCTCTTCTCAGTTACAAGAACATTCCTTTCTTACTAAAAGACTTTGCACATGCCGTTCCCTCTGTCTGGAAACTCTTCCATCACCTTTTCAAGAGGATGCTCCTTCTGATTGTTCTGGTCTCTCCCCAAAGGTCACCACCTAAAGAAGCCAGACCCAACCACCTGACCTTATACACGTCCTGCACCCACTATTCACAGAGCTTATCCCAGTGTGTGATTATCGTATTCATGACCCTCTGTGTCCCCTGCTGAGAGGTAAGCTCCATGCAAGCAGGGGCGCTGCTGGTATATCCACAGCCCCTAGCACAGTGCCTCACCATAGAGGATCTGATTGAATAAATGAATAAGTGCTCAGTGGGTAAGCGTGTCAGAGAGACAGCAGAGGGACAGGGAATGAAGGAAGTGGTTCTATCAGCTGCCATTTATTCTCATCATGTACCATTCAACTGTTCCCAGTTTGTCAATTTTAATCAAATTTCCCAGTGTGAAAGACTTGTATTGAAATAGAGCTCCCTACACCCTCATAACATATGCTATCTGCTTCTGTAGAATTGCTTGCTTAACCTAAGTAACTCCATTTTGCCCCGTCTGACCTGCAGACTACCCCCGCCCTCTGCATGAGAAACCATTGACCTTTTCATAGAAACAAAAAACAATTGCACAGAAATAGGAGCCATACACAGTGAATTATTACATGAGAACAGGAACCATACACAATGAAAGTCTGTATGCTTGATTGCTCAAATGGCTCATTCTAGGCCTTTGTGACCTAGCTCCCTAGCTTATTTTGTGCACCTGGACAAACCCATGTGTCAACGGGATGTAGTTTTGCCTTTAAAAACCCCACAAAACCAAAGCCCGATGCTGCTCTTCCTAGGTTGCACCTTGGGAGACAGACGCTGGCCAGCTGGAGTGAATAAACTGCCCTTTTCTGCACAAGTGGCATGTAAATGTATTTCTTGTGGGAGGGTGCCTCACAACAGTATGAGAGGGGACAAGAGGAAATTTGTGATCTTCTTTGGGCATCCCAGGCCCTAAGGATGGTTGTGGAACCTACACAGCCCAGAGCCCAACTCTGGTAATAGGAACATTGTTATGGACTGAATTATGCCCCCCCACCCCAAATTCATATGTTGAAGCCCTAATCCCCCGTACCCAGAATGTGACAATATTTGGAGATAGGGTATTTAAAGAAGTGATTAGGTTAAAATGAGGGTGGTAGGGTGGTTCCTAAGCCAATCTGATGGGTGTCCTTATAAGAAGAGGATATTTGGACACACAGACATTCAAGGGATGCATGTGCACAGAGAAACAACCATGTGAGGATGTAGTGAGAAGGCACCATATGCAAGCCAAGGAGAGAGGCCTCAGAAAAAAATCAACCCTGCAGGCACCTTAATCTGGGACCTCTAGCCTCCAGAACTTTCAGAAAATAAATTTCTGCTGTTTAAGCCAGCCAGTGTGTAGTATTTTGTTATGGTGGCCCCAGAAAACTAATACAAACATTAATATACAATAGTCTTATTCCATCACAGACAACTTCAATATACTATAGCAAGTTGGATGGAGCAGACCTCAGTCCACGGAAACACCACAGTGGGTGTAAAGTGCATAGACAGCAATCACATCCCAACTGCACCATTTGCCACCTTGGGCAAGTCACCTGTAACTTCCCTGTGAATCCATAGCCTCTCCTACTAAATGGCACTCATGGAAGGATTACATGAGATAAGGTTTATCAAAGCACTTTTCATAGTTTTTGAAGGTCACTGCTCAACAAATGTTGATTCCCTCCCCTTGCTTTCCTGTCCCACTCAGTTACAGAGGAGCAGTAAGGCCTCTGTTCCAAAAGAATTGTAAAATATCAGACATATTGTTACCAAACCCAAGTCCAGCTGCTGACCCCCAAACAAAAAAGCAAACAACCCAGAAGTCAAATATCAGTGAAAATGGAAGTCAGGAATTGAGGAATGGCGGTACCTGAGAAGAGAAGTTGGGCTAACCCACCTTTTCGATAAACCTGAAAGACAATGGCTAGATTAAAATCATCTCAAAGACTCAGATTTACTGAGCGGTTTTAAAAGAGGGGATTTGAGGGAATGGAATGTGGGAAATGGAAAGCAGGAGGGAGGGGGACATGTAAGGGGCCAAGTGCAAATTCTCACCAAGGTTCCTTCTGGCTTATTTTTGTCCTTTATCTTATCTCAGGGTCCTGCTTCAGGGTGGAATCTGCATAACTATATTGATGTCTTCCTTGGTTTCTCAGGGTCTGGTTAGTACATGTACCATGGAAACTTTGCAGTTCTAGGCTGACTGGAAAACACATTTACATTTATGTAAATAATGTCATCTTGTCCTATAACCAAGGTTCAAAATATTAAATATACATAAGAGAAGAGGGAACTCAGAGAAACACGCTAAGAAAAAAAAAAAACGTCTTTTAAACCCTCTAGATCCCAGGCAGTTTTAGGTCCCAGCATAGCTTCAGTCTTGCTCACTCCAACAAGATTAGTAAAAATTATTGAGTGAAATCAATACACATAAGGCTGGGCATGTGCAGAACTGCATGGAAAAGATTCCTAAAGCATGGGTCAGGCAAGACCGCACTTCGGGCTGAGCCTTTTGTTCATGGCTGGCACCCATTCCTGTGTTCGGTTTTGTGCTGTAATAGCTGTTGGATAGTCTGAGTAACACCCTAGGCCACAGGTGACTGTGAAGGAATATTTGTCAGAAAAAGCCAGAAACTGATGGGAAGTGTTCACCAGTTTTCTAAATGTCAAATAGAACTAAAATCAGATCATCGGCCAAAGAAATATGTGTGGATTACTGAGGACAAGGGTCATTGTGGGGCTCCCTGGAAGGAGCCAGGTCTCTATGAGATATTCAGGGTCTTTTGTGAAGATCTCTCCTACATGATTATTCTAGGGAAATGTGAACGCCCTAAGGAGAACAGCCCCTCGGAGCCCCTTGGTTCATGATGAGCCAACTCACGCTGAGAAAGGTGGTCAATTAGGACAAAGAGCCAAACTGAGAGTAACAACCAGGTCTTTATTCACTTACTGTGATAGTGAAGGCAAGAGGCAAAGAAAAGATAGGTGTGAGCTCCTCAATATTCCCTTTTTCTCCTCTGTGGAGGGAGTGGGGAAAGGCTTGGAGTTAAAAAGTACCAAGGCAGGGTGCAGAGTGGAGAGAAGTGTCTTAGTCAAGGCCCCCCCAGTAAAAAATGTCTTGGTGGATGTGCCTAAAATATGCCTCAGCCAAGGCCCCAGATAAAGAGGGCTTCGAATGGAGGGGCTGGGCCTGAGTCCTTGACTGCATCTCCCTCCAGGGACTGCAGTGCCCTGGCTGTGCCCAAGGCTGATGTGGGGAGGGTAGCCTCCCCCGTGAGGCCTGTAGGGAAAAGCCTATGATCAGGCCTGAACGATCACACACCTGGAGCTGGACTCTTCAGTATTCATAAAGGCCCCAGAAAACATCTGTCTGAAGCCATGGGTCTTAAGCTTAAAGTCTGGGATTGCTGGAAAATCTGCTTAAAGCTATGAACTCTCTCATCTGAAACTGCACATACATATATTTTGCATTAGATATCATAGAATTTATTAAATCCTGAAGTCTACCTATGGAATCAAGATTTTAAAAATCCTTGGATTAGAGGAAAATAGGTTACTTTGTCAGGGACTTGTATGGTATATAGATGTGAATGGCTTCACTGTGGGATGTCACTAGAGGATGAAATCAGGTAGGGCAGCCAGTGACTGCAAAACCATTTGGATGGCCCCCCAGAAACTCCCTCCTTCTGGGATATGGCTTTATCACCATGCCCACTTCTGAAGTTTAATACCAGTGTGTATGCATGCATGCATGCGTGTGTGTGTGTGTGCGTGCGTGCGTGTGTGTGTGTGATTGCAAAACATCTGGTTGAATAAATTAAACTGAAAAAGCATACATCGTTTGTGAGACTCAAGAAATACTTAAGTTGTTACTCAATAACTATATTAGTCTTCTCAGGTTGCCATAACAAAGTACCATAGATTGGATGACTCAAACAACAAAAATTTATTTTTCACAGTTCTGGAAGCTGGGAAGTCCAAGTTCAAGGTGCCAGCAAGGTAGGTTCTATTTTGAGGCCTCCTCTCTTGGCTTATAAACAGCCCCCACTTTTCCCTGTGTTCTCATATGGCAAAGAGAAAGAGCTCTGGTTTCTCTCTCTTCTTTTTTTTTTTTTTTTTTTTGTGACCGGCAAGGGGATCGCAACCCTTGGCCTGGTGTCGTCCGCACCGCGCTCAGACAGTGAGCAGACCGGCCATCCCTATATAGGATCCGAACCTGCGGCCTCGGCGCTCCGAGCGCCGCACTCTTCCGAGTGAGCCACAGGGTCGGCCCTTCTCCCTCTTCTTATAAGGACGCTAATCCCAGCAGATTAGGTTCCCACCCTAATGACCTCATTTAACCTTAATTACTTTCTAAAAACCCAGTCTCCAAATACAATCACAATGGAGGTTAGGGCTTTCATATATGAATTTGCGGGGGGACACAATTCAGTCTACAGCAATATTTCTATCAGTTCTTTCTCAATCTCAAAAGGGCTCTTCACATTCAACTCTAGTACCACTAAAACTAAAATCTCCCTGCACTGCTGGAGTGGAGCCAACCAAGAAACAATGACAAATTACTATCAGAGATACCCTGCATACTTGGAGTATGTTCAACATTTAGCCCTGCAAAACTAGATCCCACCAATTTTAGAAAATGCTTCTATAAGCAAAGGAAAAAATAAAGTCTTTCCAGAGTTTTTACAGATTTTCAGGTAGGCTATGTGTATTAATGGAAAGTAACTACAAACCCACATCCCACTGCAAGATTAGACTAAATTCCCACTCCACTTCAGCAAGGATGCAAACTTCATTGAAAGTGTAGTGACCATACAGGGCAGTAACAGACGCCACATATTTTTCCTCAAGATACCTAATGGAGGGCATGCAGTCACCATCGACATTTTTTTGCTAAAGGTAAGATCTTGATGAGTCTGAAATATTGCCAAGCCACTGCCCATTTACACACAGAGCTTATGTCATCATTTCAGATGTATTTACATCAAAATATCTTCCATGTAACAAGATATTTACAAACATCAAGCCCTCCTGGGTCTTGAACCCAATTCAACACCAGCAAGACTCCATCCTGCTCCAGGGTGAGCAAGCAGTCAGTGCCCAAGTGTCCCTGAACAATATAGCTTGTTCACTTTCTGGAAAATCCATGTCCTTGCAGTGCTTAAAACACCATAGTTCCCTCCATTTTGCCTGAAAACCAATTCAAACATTTATGAGACATTGTCAGAAGAAAACTAGTTCAGTTTAGAAAAATAATAACGGATTCAGTAAGAGACACTCAGAGGAATGAATGAATTGGGCTGAGAAAACACAATCAAAATAAAAGACCCTACTCTAGCTCAGTAGCTAAGATTTCTCTATTTCCATGACATTATGCTATGAATAATTTTAATTGTTTAATATAGATCACCTATCTGGGCATTTACCATACCCAAAAGGAAAAGGTTGTTTTTTCCGTAAGTGAGGGCTTTGACGTTGAAAATTCATTCAAAATTACGTAATGAATTGCCTGTTGAAGCAAATAACTGAAATGATCAGAGTATCAAATAAAATATGTTCAAGTTCACTTTAAAAAGTAAAACCTATAAAATGTTGCCAACAAAGTGATTTTTACTTTAATTTTTAAATTGTCAGTGTTTTTCCTAGGTGACATTCATCTTTGATAAATATTATCTTTTGGTCTACAATTGCAGGAATTATTTTCCATGGCTAATTTCATATTTCTAAATGTCACTGCATTTTAACTTTTGTGGTTCTATCAATTTGATGTCTTCAGCTCTTCCTCGCTACCTCAGTTGAGCTCACATTACCACTGGTAGGTGCTGTAGGATTTTCTTTCTCAATTATAGCCTTAAGTTATTAACATTTATTGGGGAGAGAAGATGAGAGAGGAGGATTCTTTTAAATGGTTCTGAGCATCTACTGCATGAGAGCTGCCCTCATTCAGGTCTAGTGTGTAAAACACTCAGGTGGGCAGAAATATAGCTTTACTCTTTTCTCTTTCACTGATATCAACTTGTCTCTTGAGAGTCCATTTTTCTCTGGCCACTGAAACACCTAACCTTGTCATTCAAGGTAAACTGGAGCACTGGCATTTTAAAATGTGGCAATTCAAGATTTAAACTCAGTCCATTCAAGTCTCTTTTCCCTAGCCCATTTCTCCCTGGGAATGATTTCTGTGCGTGAGTGTGAGTGTGAGTGTGTTTGCACTGTTCTGGCACCAGGTACAAGGGGCAATTGAGGCTGCATTAGGTGCACTAGATTTGTCCCACCTTGAGTAGCGAAGGGGCATAGAACAAAGTTACTGGGCACCTCTCAGTGGCTTTTCTCTGCTCCACCTCACACACCAGGAGCTCTAGAGTCTGTGGGGCTCTTCAGCTCATCACCGGGACATTATCAGTCTGGCCTCAGATGCCATGTTGAACATTCTCAGAGTAACAGGAACAAAATGTGGTCAGCAAGACTAGGGAAACGGTTATCTTCAGAATGCACCAACATCCAAACCATATACACTTTCCTTCCAAATCTCTCACACCAGCTGGGTAGGCTTTTTTATCTTCCCTTTCTTTTATTGAAGTACAATTCACATACAGTGTAATGTACAATTCAATTAGTTTTAACAAATGTATATACCTGTTTAACCTAGACTCCAATCAAGATATAGAATATTCTATCACCCCAGAAATTTTCTTTATGCCCCTTCTCAGTCAATCCCCACCCCAGGCAAACACTTCTGATTTCTAACATCATACATTGATTTCATCAAATCATGCAGACTCTTTGGGGTCTGGCTCCATTCACTCAGCACCACGTTTTTGAGATTCACTCCCACACTGTTGCATGGATCAGTAATTTGTTTCATTGTATTGCATCGTATGAATATTTCAGTATGTTTATCCAGTCACCTAGTAGACGTTTGGGTGATTTCTAATTTTTTTACTATTGTGAATAAAACTGCTATGACCTTTCTCATACAAATATTTCGGGACATACACTTTCATTTCTCTTGGGTAAATAGCTAGGTGTTGTTACTGTGGCTTTTCAGTAAAACTTATTCTCTGTTTAAAATATTCATTCTTTCAGTAAAATTCCATAACTAACCATTCATTCTGTATCTTTCTATCTGCCTTTTTAAGAAGGCCTCTGGCACAGAGGTCACGAGGTATGTACCTAAGGTGTTTCTTGGGGTCCATTGGAGTTAGCCTGGCCCACCAACAAAGCAGCCTAAGCTGATTTCCCCCAGACCTCTCTACTGAGCCTGCGCGAATGTTGGGAAGCAGGGCGGGGGGCCTTCTGACGTCAGAGGGCCAAAGACTCTGCCTCCAGATCTTGCTAACGCCGCCATCTTCCGAACATGCAGAAACTTGCAGGCAGCTTGCGCCTGCGCAGATCACTGGGGAATGCCCTCAAACATTTTTAAGCAATCCACGCTTTGCACCACCCCTAACCACTTCCTCATAACTACACCTCCTTTCAGCGGTGGACGAGAAGGACATGAGAGATGTGTATTTCCTGTCTTCTCACTTGGCGGCCTTACGAATACAATTTTTTCTCTGCTGCAAAGACCAGTGCTTCGGTGTTTGGCTTTCTGATTGCAGGCAGGCAAACAAACTTTATTCGGTTCGGTGACAATGTAAAATTGCAGTCATAGGGTAGATTATGTTTCACTTTATTAGGAACCACCAGTTTTCCAAAGAGGTTGTACTTACCCTTTTGGGGGGGAATACTGCTCTTGGTCATTTCACATCTTCTCCTGTTTTATTATTTATGGTATAAACTCTATCTTCTATATCCTCCAAGCAACAGCTGCTTTAAAGTCTCACATACTTTTCTTTCTAAAATGTTCAGACTTTAAAAATGCAAAATGCTGTGGCTTTCAGGCTGTCAGCTCTACTAAAAATTTTAGAAGCTCATTTTAGAACTAAAAGCCAAGAACTTGACTCTTTGTTCACACCGTTCTTTTTGGTCCTCCCTTCACTGGCAGCCTAAGATTTGTGTCTTAGTTTAAATGGTAAAAGAGCTTCAGGGTCAAAAGGAGTAAACAGAAGCAAAAATATATGAGATCATATTTGAAAATATTATCCAGTAACTTCAGGCATCCAGTAATGCCCAATAAACTTGCCAAACAAATTTATTCTACAGGTTTAATAACAGCCAATGGACAGTGCAGAAAAAATAAGTTGACTATGGCTGGGGACGTTTCATTTACCATTCCAGTGGTATTCCCAACAGAGAAATAACAGAATGAATTTTTCTTTTCCTCGATAGTTACCACTATCAGTGTATTTCTATAGCCTAATGTTAGGAGAAGCCCTGAATATTGCTATATATGTTATAGCTCTGTCTGTAGATTAAAGGTTATAGATACATTAGGCTAAGACTTTTATATGAGCAATAAAATTTTCTTTTAAAAAAATCTGAAAGTCTATATTCTACTCAGTTTCTTCGGTTTTCAAAGACTTATGCCTCCCAATATTCATGCCCTTGTGTAGTCATTGCCCCTTCAGCTGATGCGTGGCCCAACTTGCTTAATAAACACTAAAATACAGTCGAAGTGACACTATACCAGATCTGGGACAAGCCTTATGAAGACTTGAAAGCTCTGCTTTGTTGATGTCAGGAGCCCCAAGCATCCACAGAAGAAGTAAAGCTGTATGTGGAGATGATGTGGAGAAAGATGATGTAGAGATGACACACACACACACACAGAGCGAGAGAGAGGCCATGAAGGGACACCAAGGAGTCCAACTGAACATGAGAACTGAGGCCCCAGACATATGACCCCAGCCAAGCCATCTGAAATAGTCCAGCCTCAGCATACATCACATGGAGCAGAGGCAAGCTGTCCCACTTTGCCCTTTCTGAATTCCTGACCCACAGAATAGCAAGCAAATAAAGTATTATTATTTTAAGCTACTAAATTTAGGGGGTGGTTTTTCATGCAGCAATAGATATGCTCTTATGGGGAGTTCCTCTTAATTAGTTGACTAAAGAAGAAAAGTTTTAGGCCTGATTTATAGATGATTCCACATGGTAAACCAGCATCCACCCAAAAAATAGACAACTGTAGCACCACAGCCCCACTCAAGTAGCCTTGAAGGACAATGGCAAAATGAAACGCTCCAAATAGGCAGAACTCCAAACAAAGACAGATGGCCATCGAGATCTATGTTGATTTACAGTAAGTATCTTATGGTTTGACTGGTTGGGCAGAGACTTAGAAGGAAGATGCTTTTTAAAATAGTGAAAAAATATAGTTATTGAGAAGAGATATGTAGATGGAGCTCTCCGGATGGGCACAATGTGAATATGTTTGGATTCCACATGAATGTTCACCAAAGATCAACCTCAGCAGAAAAGGATTCTAATAATCACATATACAAGAAGACCTCTTATGTAGATATTCATCCGGCTCTTTCCCTGGCCACCCCAATCTTTGCCCAGTAGATTCATTAATGAACTGTCTATGGTGGTTAGAATGGAGGTTATACATGTGCTCAGTAAAATGGATCAGATCCAGCCACTGCTGAGTGCTCAATCTGCCAGCAGCAGAGCCCAACACTGAGGCTCTGATATAGTCTCATTCCCTGGGAGAATTATCCACTGTCTTGAAGGCATTGTGGAAGGGGCAGTGGTTTGTTCTCACTGGAAAAGACACTTATTCTGCATATGAATTTGCCTTCCCTTCCCACAATGCTTCTGCCAAAATCCATTTTTGCAGATTCAAAGAATGTCTCCTTAATTATCATAGTATTCCATAGAGGCTTGATTCCAACCTGGGAGATCACTGTATATCAAATAAAGTGTGACAACAAGCTCATGCATGTGGAATTCACTAGTCTTGCTGTCCTCCCAATCAGCCACTGACAGATAGAACCCTGACAACTCAGTTATGGCACCAGGTGGGGACAACACATTGTACAGATGAAGTTATAACTTGTTATGTAACAAGGAATAAAAGTTTGGGCCATCCTGCCAGGCAAGAACCATGACTAGTTGGAATGGGCCGAGGAAGAAGGAAATTGTAAATACCTGTTAGGCCCACATGACCAGTTACAGAAATAAGTACTATAGTAATTTTGTTTGCTTGTTTTGGGTGGCTGGCTGGTACAGGGATCTGAACCCTTGACCTTCATGTTATAACACCACACTCTAATCAACTGAGCTAACCAGTCAACCTGTAGTAATTTTGACTATTGCTTTTCCTACTCTGATGTGAATATTTGTGTATATATTAAACGATTGTTTTTCTTTTCTTTTTCCTCTCCAATATGCTAGTATCTACCATTGGATGTGTGAACAGTTGGTTAGCCTTATATCTGAGTATTTAAGTTGTGAGATATCAAAGAAAGAGTGTGATGCAGCTTAAAGAGGAATAACATCACCTAGATATGGATTAAATGACAGATGAGACTTTGTATCCTTTTGGGGAGAGAGGGTCAGCAGGTTTTAGGCTGTTTGAGAGATGGCTGCAACATGTAAGGAAGTTAAAAATAGGTTAAGAACGTGTGTATGGATGAAGGGAGGTTGATGAGGGGTAGACTCTAGTTTTATAAATATATTATGTCATCCTGTCTACTAGCACTATGATTCCTAGAATCTCCTTCTGAGAAACTTGGGCAAGACTTGGAAGGTAGAAGTGAACAGCAGCCACCATTCTTTGAAGATCATCATTGTTAGATGTAATGAGGGATAGAGGCAGAAGTGCTGGAAGATTCCATTCCCATCCCTGTTATCTTACTCTTCTTCCTGACTGCCAGCCTTGCTGACTGTGGTGGTTAACTATATGCCTCAACTCAGAGGGTGTTTTTGGATGAGATTAACATTTAAACCAGTGAACTCTGGGGAAATCAGATTGCCCTCCATAATGTGGGTGGGCCTCATCCAATCAACTGAAGGTCTGGATAGAATGAAAAGACCTGCCTCCCTGAGCAAGAGGAGATCCTCCAGCAGATGGCCTTCAGACTTCATCTGCATGATTGGCTCTCTGGGTTTCTAGCCTGCCAGCCCTGCACTGCAGAGTTTAGACTTCTCAGCCTCCATAATCACATGAGCCAATTCTGATAGATAGATAGATAGATAGATAGATAGATAGATAGATAGATAGATAGATAGATAGATAGATAGATAGATAGATAGATAGATAGGTAGGTAGATAGATGATAGATGAGAGAGAGAGAGAGAGAGAAGAGAGAGAGAGAGAGAGGAGAGAAAGATATGATAGAGTAAGTTCCATTGGTTCTGTTTCTCTGGAGAACCCTGACAAATACAATGGCCAACAGCCATTTCAGGCCTATGCAGAGGCAACAGCCTTCCCGGACCCTTTCCCCAGCTCTCCTCCCCAGCCTCCCTGCTCAGCTGGTGTGCCAGCCTTCCCATATTCCTTGTGAGCTAGTCCACTTGCACTAACATTTCAGAAGGCCTGATTAGTGATATGTCCCTGATCCTCCAACTCCTCCTTCCAGGCCCTTACTTCTCCAGCTCCTGCTGTAACTGTGTAAAGCCTTATTCCTATAATAAATCTCTTATTCTATAAAATTCACAATGGTTCTGCTTTCTTTATTGTACCATGACTGATAGGATATATTACCATGTCACACGAAAGAAAAATGTGCCAACATTCTCAGCATAGACAATAAAGCACCCACACTGTTAAATGGTTCTCACTTCTTGTCTTATTCATTGAGGAAATATCTGCAGAGTGACTACCATGGGCCAGGAGCTAGTCTCAGAGAGCAAGTCTTGAAATACACAAAAGGCTGTGATGTGAAGATCGTCAGAATCTAGAACTATGACCATTGAGGAGAAATTGCCAGGAAGAGGTTTCAGTCCAATATAAAGAACTTCCTGACAACTAAAGCTGCCCATAAAAGGCACAGCCTCTGTTCTAAGGTAGTGAGGGCCTAGTACTACAGGAATTACCTAGCAACTTACTTACCAGGGACACTTCAGAGGCATTGGTGGTAATCAGTTAGCAATGTTTAAACTAAATGTTCACCAGGCTCACTTCTAAATTTTATATCCTATGACTCCCTTATAACATATTATATACTATCTGTGAGATGCTGAGATTCTATATTCTGTCCATATTCTGAGGTGACTCCAAGGTATAGTAGAATTATGATAGTCTCAGAATAATACCAAAAGGGAAGAAGACTGGTGTTTACTGCTTACCATATGCCAGGCAATTTTTCTTAGTTGTTTCGTAATCCTCCCCGAACCCTAAAAAATATATTTTATTATCCCCACTGCATGAATAAAGACACTGAAATTCAGCAAGTTATAGTGACCTGTCCAAACCTCTCAGCTACTAAGCAAGAGGAACTGATATCTTTCTGACACCAAAGCCCATATTTTTTCTTTTACGCTTTATCACCTCGTTTCAGCATTATCATGTGTGAATTAATAGATTGTTAATTATTATAAGATTATTATTTATAATTATAATTACAAGATTATTAACTCTCACATAATAATAAAAGCATAGCTTTAAATTTTTCTGGTAAAATCTTAGTGAATGCATATTTTAATATATAACCTTAGAATACATATTTTATTAAATATATTAAAACAGTAGCATTACATCCTTTATTGAATGCTTTGTGTATTCTAATCACTCCAAAGTGCTTTACATTCTCATTTAATCCTCACAATAACCCTTCAAAAGCAGATATTATGTAGCCTCATTTTCAAATGAGATGAAAATCAGAAACTAAGAAACGTTTCCGAAGTCAATCAACTACCAGAAAGTGCAAAGACTAGAATTCAAATTCTGTTCTGGTTAACGGAAGCCCAACCTCCATGTTCTGGGTACCCTGGGTTACTCTCTCCGTTAGGCTAGAAGTGGACGGGATTTTGCTTACCATATTTTCCAGGATGACTTGTTTCTTCTCCTGCATGTTTCAAGATTATTTTCTGCTTCTTCTCCCTCTAGATGTCTCCCTAAAACCGCTTTTTATTTCTAGGACAATTTCTACTTTCAGCCCCATTTAAAAATTAGGAAGACTTACCCCCATCAAGGTATTTCAATATTAGGAATTAGTTGAGCAAACAAAAAGAAATATTTTAGAATATTTAAGTTGCCAATGGATAACACAGTACTACCATTCGTTACAATTTAGGTCCCAAGACATATCTTTTACTTTGCTTAATCAAACACTCATATCTAGATGACTTTGCTTCTAGCTATGATTCGAATCCACAGAGGATTTGATTTTGCCTTTAAACTATAGCTGACTGTTGCTGGATGAGATGTTTAAGACAACCAGGTATATAAATTGCCTCATCTACTACCAAAGGGAAAATTATTTTATCTTTGTAATACGGACCTCAGGATAGAGACAGTCTTGTCTGCTATTTGCTCTGGTTACCAACATCAGCTCCAAAGCAAAAAAATATAACTGAAGGGGAAAGAATTGGTTTTCGGCTCATTACAGGGAAAGGAAAACTACATTAGTACCTATGATTCATTTGTAAAAGGAAACATATACATAAACACACAGTGGGGAAGAAGGAAGCTAACATTTATTGAGGGCTTAATATACACCAAGAGCTTCACATACCTTACAACAACCCTAAGTGATACATGTAATTTTCATGTTATAAAGGAAAGAATTGCAAAAAAAATTTTTTTTTGAGCTTATAAATTCCTCCAACTCAAAAGTTCAAGCTTTTTTTTAGGGGCCGGCCCATGGCTCACTTGGGGGAGTGTGGTGCTGACAACACCAAGTCAAAGGTTAAGATCCCCTTACCAGTCATCTTTAAAAAAAAAAAAAAAAAGTTAAGGCTTTTACCACCATATTATATTGACTTCATATAAAATATTATGTAATTTTCTCTTAGAAAATCAATGAATTTTTAATAAAAATGTATAGAAAAAAAATGTCCTCCCATTTAAAACATTAGAAAACTTCTGTCTGGAGATGACATCTATTGTTGCTGGCAGCCCAAAGCCCATCTCACTTGATTCAGGGAGCAACCCCTTGCCCTCCTGTGGAGAACCACACTCCTCCTCACCGGTGGTTTTGATGGAGTTGTCACTCAAGATTCCCTCCCCTTCCCTGACCTGGGGGAGATAAACCAGGCCAGATTCTCCCCACCTCCAGCCAAGGCTCAGATTTTGTGCAGCAAGATTCAAAGAGAAAACAGATGGAGCAGAATCATCCCAAAGGTGATCCCCACGGACACCACCCATTATATCTCCAGCTCTGCCTGAGTTCTTGTCCCCCTTATGGCGTATTTATTCACCTTTTCCTTCAGTTCTGTGTGTAATCCCATATCCTTCCAATGCCTTTCTTTATTTTTATTTGCCTTTATTAGCTAGAGTCAGTTCCTACTGCCAACAACCAGAGTAACTGAACTGATAGAACATCCAAGCCTTGATAGAATATGTGGGCCCCAGTCATTCATTCTCATGTCACTGCCCTTGGCAAAACTATGATCTTGAGTTCCCTGGGTCCCTCTCTTCTGCATACCTGTGAATCCTTCCACCTGTGTTTACAGAATAAGCACTTCCATTATCAATGTGCCATTATCAGCTAATTCTATCCAAGATGGTAATAACTGATAGCAGCTAAAATTGCATTACTGAAGAAGATTTTAATTCAATAGGAAACCTAGAAAGCTAGAAAATGTTCCAGACACAGAACAGTGAGACTCTATTACTGGAATTCCACATACGATAAGTAAAATATCTACAATAAATTATTCTATGTAATCTGAATAATGTCATTCAGGACTCTCTGCCCCAAAATATCTCCATAATTTATGGAGTCTCACACTTAGGGAATCTCTCTGTATTGATTCTTAACCCGTTACTGAACACTGGGCCTACGACCATGACAATGACTACATATGCTCTGTCCTTCCATGCTCTCCTACACTCATTGTAGACATTTATTGGGGATTAATTCAAAATTTTTAAAAGAAAAATCTGCTAAATTTTAAAAGAAGATATCATCTGCTCTTTCACTAGTCGGAGAAGGTTGTACTGCAGATTACTCAGCTATTGCATTTCTGGGATTGAAGCCTGTCTGCATTATCTGGTGTTGCTTGTTTTTGTCCTTACATGCTGATGATGCAACAGAGTAATCTACGGCAATCCCCGCCGCCTTGCTGACATTTCACTGTTTCTCTATGAAATAGGCTTTTAAGCCAAACATGAGAAATCGTCAATTAATATCTGTCTCATTCAATCTTCAGGTGATTAAAGGGCTGGAGACAGCTGTGTTTCCTCAGGGGCTTCCAATTAAAAAGGATTAAGAGCATATTTACATCTTGGGCTTCCCAGATTTCTCAGTATAATCACTTTTACTCAATCTAAGAACTTCAGCTACAGCACTATCCTGTAAATGCCACTCATATTTTGAGAAAGACTCAAATCAAGCAACTAGAATTGCATTTGCAAAGTCAGTTCTAAACAGTTTAGCATCTGGACACTGAACACTACAAATTCTCACTTTTCCATTTTGTTCACCTCAGGCCTCTATCTGGAAAACATTCCTTCCTCTATGTTTAATTAAATCCTTCCTGAGGCACAGACCATTCCCTTCCTCTGTGAAAGGTTCTGTGACCCACCAACCTAGTGATGCAGCCCTCCCCTGGGTTCTTGAGTCCTCTGAAATTGTGTGTCTCCTAAGGCACTTAGTGTAGCTGGCCACGCACTCTCTGACCTCTAGGGGGAGCCCAAGGCTCCTCTCCTCTTAGGGCCACTATTTTTAGAAAAAGGCCACCCTGGCAAGGTCCAAGGACATAGTAAAGTACTGAAGTACAATTGGGGCACAGAATTGACAGGGTACAGGAGGAAGATGTTTAGCTACAGGAATAAAAATGAGGTGAACAGTCTGCTTTTTAAATAATTTAAAAGGATCTTCTCTTGTGTATGGTGCCAGCCATAAGTAAAAATTATAAGGTCAAGATTAGGGTTTGGTACAACCTTGGCTTGCCTCTAGTCTGTCTAAATTTAAAGGGTCACAGGGAGCCCTTGAAGCTAGGCATGGTTCAGACTAGCAAGAAGAGTTGGGGTGTCCAGAGAAACTAGGTCCATTGCTAATAAAGAGTTCCTCACCCACAGGGTCCTGTAAATGATATCTGTCTAGGACAGAGGCTGGCAACTGGAGGGAGATTCAGGGAGTCCTGGGTTCTGCTTCTGGTCAAATCCCATTCTACTAATAATCATATGCCACCTTGTAGAGGTAGTCGTCTATTTCAGACTCTTTCCAATTTTACTAATAGATTGGAAACCTCCTGAAAAGAGTCTTTATCTCCCCAGCATCCATTTACCATGCCTTCTACATTATAAATGTGAAATATTCAATAGTTTAAATTAAAAATGAATCCTTAATGAAAAAAAAAAGCCACATGAAGAAAAAGAAACATCCTAACCAAAAGATTCTAACCAACAAATAACACATGCAATTTGATAAGATTATGAACACCATACAACTTTCTCACATAATTACTTCCCCAAACTGCAAGCTCCAGGAAGAAATGGACCATGCCTATGTTACTCACCATGTGTCTGACACAGAGGAGAAGCTCATTAAATATTTAATTAACTACAAATAACTCAAAAGCTGATATTTTACACCACCCCATATTAGTTTCTTATTGCTACCGTAACAAATTCCCACAAATTTAGTGGCTTTAAATGACTCTGATTTATTACCTTACAGTTCGACAGATCGAAAGTCTCACTCGGCTAAAACCAAAATGCCAAGAGCGCTATGTTTACTCCAGAGGCTTGAGGGAAGAATCTGTTTCCTTGCCTTTCCCAGCTCCTAAAAGTGACTTGCATTCTTTGGCTCATGGCCTCTTCCTCCATCTTCAAAGCCAGCAAGGCGTCATCTTCAAATCTCTCTCTCTGACTTGGACACTCCTGCCTTCCTCATATAAGGACATGTGATCACAGACAACCAGAGTAATCCAAGATAATCTTCCCATCTCATGATCCTTAACTTAATCACTTCTGCATAGTCCCTTTTGCCATGTAAGGTAACATAATCACAGGTTTCAGTGATTAGGACATGGACATTTGGGGGCCATAATTCTAACCTACCATCTCCCCTGCACCAAAACACACATGGCTATGTAGCCATGCCAGACATTTGAAAAGGACCCCAGTGCTGAGGTGGAGGATTTTTAGTTTTTAGCATTGCTCTAAAGAGGCAAGGAGAGAGCAAAGGAAAGATTTTACTACCCCCGCCTTCCAGGGAGGAGTGGATACACACACCTTCTCTTCTGAGCAGAAGCTCATAGCAACAACACTGGTTTCTTACACTGGCACAACTGCAAAGTTCATTGTCAACTGAAAATGTATCAATCAAATAATTGTTTATATGTGATAGGAGCTTATGGAAAACTCTTTCATAAAGAAAATAATCACTCTTCCAATCTTTTGGGTAAATATGAATTTTCATAATAAGGAATTACTTCAAATTGAGGTACCCCTGCATTATTTTATCAATCTCAGCATCCTGAAATGCTCCAAAAGCTACTGCCCCATGATTCCTTAGGGAATTAGCCCCAAAGATGAAGAAATGTTGGGAGTATTCCCTAGAAAACCTACGCTCTATGATCTGGTTTGGAGCAAAATAAGGAATAGAGGAAAAGATAGAAGAATAGAGAAAAGGGGAGGGGAGGGGAGGAGAAAAAAGAGAGATGATATAGGTGAAAATTTTCTTGGCATGGTTCCCTAGGAAGCAAAACTTAGGCAAAGCTTGCACCCTGCTTTCTTGAGGAATGTGACACATTGGAAGCCAGAGTGGGAGAAAAGGATAGTAGAGTAGCAAAACATAGCAAACAGAAGGTGGATCCTTACCCAGCTGGTCACATCTTCAGCATAAAGTACATTCTGCCCATTCACAGGGACAATCTCCAGATGCTGCACAGAAACAAGAACCATATGGGGAGAAGGAGAACAATTTATCTAGGCTTGTTCCTGTCTCCTGCCTCTCACTGGTCCAAATTTGCCCAAGTTGTGTTACCTGATCCCACTGGGCAGCCACTAGGAAGCCAGATATCACACCCTGGGCATGGTGTTTACCTCAGCTCTGCAGCGGTAGGAGGGCCAGAGCCCTGTGAGCCTGGTCTTGGCCAGCTCCAAATCCAAACTCAACTGACCCACTGTGTCTAGGGCCACCTTTGCAAGACAGACCTGGTAGGAACTTGGGCCTCAAACCTTCTTGATCTAAGTTTTTGGCTACTGCATTCAGAGCCTCAGTAACCTACTGAAGACATCCCATCCCCAGGGAAACCAGGCTGTCCTTCCATCTTGTCCCTTCTTGGCCATGGGACCAAGACTCTGCGTGCCTTGAGCACTGCACCTGCTGTGGTTCTTGCATCCCTGAGCACAGTGGATAGTACAAGAAAAGAAGCAGCTCTCAAATTAACCGGTGAAGGAGAGATTATAATAACTAATTCCCCAAGACGGAGGGTGCATGATCATTCCGTGGGTCACATAAATGCATCAGGCTCAGCCCTAAAACCTTTCCATGACATGCTGCATTTAATCTCCTACCACTCTGTCTGGGAGAGGTAAATGTGGTTATCCCTGTTTGACTAACAAGGAAGCTGACAATCCAGATCAAAGAAGGTCATTTGAAGTAGCAAGAAGAGCCTAAAAATGAGGAAGAGTTGAGGGTTCATTAAAGAGAAAAGAAAGTTTCTTTTTTTAGGAGGTAGGTAACTCTCAGACCTGGGAGGGTCTTCAGGGCTAGGCTGTAGAGTCAGGCCATTATTTGGTGGCCCTGAGGCGAGCGGGGAAGGGTTATCCACTGAGGAATGACATGTGCACAGGTTTCCAGAAGATAATCCGATCCGTGGTGTAAAGAGGGAGGCAGAGACAAAAGGAGAGAAAGATTATTAGACTTCTGTAGTCCGTGTAGAAGACGGAGGCACTGGCGAGTCTGATAACTTGAAAGTGGACGACAAGATGGTGGGAAGAGTCAGGATCTTCCGGGAGCACATCACAGACGGCCCAGTGAACTGAGAGGAACCTAATTCCCTACCAACCTTTCTGCACTGACTATACAGACAACTGGGCAAAGCTCTTACCATGAGACCTGACTCACCCAAATGCTCCAGACAAGTGTGAAACTTGCCATTCTCTGTGACTCAGGGCCAATTCCCAAAGATAGAGAGTGCATGAGGGACCAGGACCAGCCCTGCCTGATTTTCCACATCTCCTTGGAATATCACTTGGCACTTACATTTACAAGGAGCTTCAAGAACTTTCCAAGTGATCTCGCTCATTGCCACAGAGCACCAGGTGCTGGAAGAAGCAGCAACAGAGATCACAGCCACAGTCAGAGTGCAGCTGGGACCAGCACTAGCAGCTGCTTGAAAATAAAATGCAAGTAACCTGTTTCTCCACAATATGGCATTAGATCCACCAGCCTAAGCATGGGAGCTCCTGAATTATCTTTCATCCAGAGAGATTAGCAATGCTGAAGAAATGATGTCCCACCATGGATAGGAAAAAAACAAAATTTATTATAAATGAAACATGCATCTCAACATGCAGACATTTATAGGATGGTAGGTTTATCTGAGCTTTGTGCTCTCACAGAGACCTAAGTTTCCCTGGAGACCCTGAAAATGTTATAGCACATGGTTTTCTGTTGTCAGTCAGCTTGTTGTCAAGGCACGTGACAGGGTCTGTGAGGAATGGTCTAAAGCAACCGCCTGTCTTTGGAGCCAGTAAGTTTGCCCTCTCTGGAGTCCACTCCCCACCTGCCCTGGGGCTTTCCTTCCCCTCTTCAATGATCACAGCTATAAATCAGCTCCTCTCACTGTCTTCAAGCCCACCCTCTCTCTACCTTTGAGGGTTCAAAGTAGAGTTTAGATTTATTATGGGTCTGCTGTAGAATTTGGCTCTGAAACATGGCTTTAAGTTAGCACTTAAGCAACCGGAGAAAATATTCAAGACCCAGAAGGAATTTCAGGAGAACATTTATGCATGTCCTATACAGCAGGTTGAATGGTGGCCGCCCCAAAAATATGTCCCTGCCCAATTTGCCAGGACCTGAATGTTACCTTCTTTGGGAAAAGCATCTTTGCAAATATGATTAAGTTAAGGATTTTGAGATGAGATCATCCTGGATTATCCAGGCAGGCTCTAAATCCAAAGATAAGCATCTTTAATAAACAAAAGACAGAGAGAGATTTGAGACAGACCAAAGAGGAGAAAACACAGAGAAGAGGAGGAGGCCGTGTAAGCACGGAGATGGAGACTGGAGTGATGCAGCCATGAGCCCAAGAAGGCCAACGGCAGCCAGAAGGTGGAATAGTCAACAAACGGCATATCTCCTAGAGCCTCCAGAAGGAGCACAGCCCTGATGACGCCTTGCTTTCAGACTCTTGGCCTGCAGATTTATGAGAATACATTTCTGCTGTTTTAAGCCACCTGGTTTGTGATCATTTTTTACAGAAGCCACAGGAAACTAATATACCTAGTTTTCAGAAGACAAATTAAATCATTGTTAATTATATCTTCTTCCACCCACATCCTGGAAGGAAACAGCAACACCCCCACCCCCACCTGCCATGTCATACACGAACGCCCATACACATGAACAACACGACCGCCAACACCATTTTGATCTTCTGATGGATCTTCTTTATTTACATGTTGTTCTGCAGATCAGAACCCTTCAGTGCCAACAGAAGACTCAGTTATGGGAATCTTGTTGAAATTGTCGGGAAGAGAGGACAGAGAATTATCTGGAGCTGTCAGAAGCCATTTTGGGACCACGGAGGGACATGGATCAGGTTGAGAGTAGAATCAGTGCAGCAAAAAGTAGACTGAGGTGGAGAGATGAGGCCACACCCTCAGACATCCCTGGAACCCCTGAGCTCCTCAATTAAGTGAGACAAACATGTCCTTTTGTTACTAAATTGAGTTGATCCACTTTCTTTCACTTGCAACTGACTAGATTCTGGACACAGAGCAACACAGACCCCAGGAATATGAATGATGACTCGGGTTTTGTGTGAGAACAGCCTGAAAGCCAATATTCATTGAGTGAAGATTGCCATCATTTCTTGGTTTTAAAAGCAGGCCAAGAAAAAGGGAAAGAGCAAATCAAAACATTAACTTTACTTGTGCTACAGTTTTCCGTGACTTCACCCCAGTTCTGGCTACTGTGGCCTTGAGTTATCCCATCTTTTCAGCTCGAAGTCAGTGATTAAATTTTGCTTCCTATCAGCATCTCTAGCCAACCCTCCAGCCTTCAGGGAAATGGTGTACAAAATAACAGCTTTGTTGACATGAAAAAAAGAGGAGCAGAATGTACCGAACACGAAGTTAACTAGGTAAGGCCATCGTTTCATGAACTGCTAGAAACGAAGATCATTTGACATTCCTTTTACCTACAGGCAAAATCTGTCCAGGCTGTTAGCAAAGATACTAATGATGTCTGAGATCTTTGCAGCACTTTATAATTTATAATGTGCTTTCCATCTACTTTCTCATTTAATGCCCTTTGTCTCCAGCCCCTAATGGTAGCCCAGAATAGAAAGATGCCCTGCCTGTTACAGATGAGGAAACTGAGGCTCAGTAAAACAGAGTAATTTGTTCTAGGCCAAACAGCCAGTGACTCTAAAGATAGGACCCATTTCATTCAGACACAGTGGTCCTATAGTTTGAATGTCTCAATTTAAAGCTCGATTCCCATCGTACCAGTGTTAAGAGGGTGGGAAATCCAACTATAGCATTTGAAAGGTTGGGCCTTTGGGAGGTGATTGGATCATGAGGGCTCTGCCCTCATGAATAGATTAACCCATTCGTGGATTACTGAGTTAATAGATAAATAAGTTATCACAGGAGTGGCAATGGTGGCTTTATACGGAGAGCAAGTGAGCACCTCAACATACTTTTGCCCCCCTCGCCACATGATACCCTGCATCGCCTGGGGACTCTGCAGCGAGTCCCACCAGGAAGGCCCTCACCAGACGCACCCCTTCAACCCTGGAATTTTCTGTCTCCAGAACCATAGGAAATATGTTTTGTTTCTTTATAAATTACCCAGTCTCAGGCATTCTGTTATAAACGACAGAAAACAGACTAATACAAGTGGTGAATCCGAGAATTGCTTCCTCTGCCTCAGTAAGAGAACAAGGAGGTTCCGCATCCACTCAGCTTCTCCCAAGTCATAACCAGAGGCCTGGGGAGGCTTTTCTTTTTTAATTTGATTGGCTCCAGATGTGGATTAAAAAAGGAAACAACTCATGTGAATCCAGAGCTAGGAAAGCCCTTCGCTCCCAACTACCTCCTCCCCGCCACAGCTCCCACCACACCTGAAACTGCAGCCAGAGAGCCTTTTATTTCACAGTTAGAGATGGACACAAAAACAAAACAAACAAACAAACAAAAAACTGGAAAGGTAACATCAAGCAGTAATTCACCATAACTGTGAAAGAACCCCACAGCCCCCTTCTCCACCCACATTCCCCACCAGCCCCCTGCCTCACTCTTCCGTTACCCCCTCCCAGCCACCCTAAAGCCCAAATCTTCCTAAGAGCAGATTCGGGTGTGAGAGAGGAAGGGAAAGAAAACTGCAGGACACTGGGCATTATGGAGGGTCTGTGTGTAGGGGGCAGAGAGCAGGGGCAGAGAGTGACAGCAACAGGTGGGGACAAAGAAGGGAAGGAGCCGGATACCCAGACACACTGCACTGTGCAAGCTGCACAGAAGTGTCACATGATTTAACACCAACCAGCTCCTCCGTGGAAAACATTATTTCCCTCACTTGGCAAGTGAAGAAATTGAAGCTCTGGGAGGAAAAATAAATTGCCCTGGTCCCATGACCAGATTCAAAAACAAGTCTGACTAACTGCACAGCCCAGGTTTGGTCAGCTAGACCACGTTGTGTCCCCCCGCCACACACGCACTCCCCACGCCTCACACCAGGAGCTGGGAAAAGGGCTTGAGAGAGTTCCAGAACATAAATGTCAGTTCTTCAGATTTGCCACCTCCAGCTAGAAATTCTGCAATTGATCTGTACCCATTTCTAATCACCCAAAATCCAGAATCCCTAAATTATAATAGTTTGAGAAAAGAACTCCAGTTGGTCATTATGTTTGGTTAGAAACACTACCAAATCAAACTCAGTTCAAAGGAAAGGGAAGAATAGAGTAAATGATATACTGGAAAGCAGGTGAAGGGTTATCTATGGAAGAAATTAGTGTGTGTTTAAGAAACATCTTTAGAGCTACTGAATGTGCCTGGGCAGATGGAATTACCTTTTTCATTGAAGGGCCCATGTTCAATCTCTTCCTCCAAAGCCTCATTCTTTCCCGTGGAGTCTCAAATCTTACCTAGGTCATGCCTGGGGGATGGAGGTCAGTCTATGGGCACTGCAGAGCCTCACAGGTGAGGTGCCAGAGAAAGACACGATCTGCTTCCAAGGTAGGTTAACAAAGGCACTGAGGAGGAAAGCAGGTTGACATTTCAAGTTAATGAAGAAAGTTGTGATAACCAAAGTTTTGGAGTCATCTGTAATGATGACCCAGGTTCAAGGACATCTGATCACTGGTGTCTCTGAATGGGACAGGAGAGGTAAAGAGGCACATTTAGAAAATGAAGAGCCACAAACCAGTGTTCTAGCCTCATCCTCCCGGTGATCCTAGCAAGGAAAAGGGCTCTGAGCTGAGGGACAGCTGGACATGAAGGTGGCAGGGCACTTGGCAAATAGTCAAAAACAGGACCTCAGCGTTGCAGCAGCCACCTGTCCACAGACCAACAAAAACCAACCCACACCTCATCATCTTGTCTGTGTTGGCTTTTAAATTTTTATTGTAAAATATTTCCACCATATAGAAATAGAAACTAAACTTCAGGGACCCATTATCAAATATATCAGCTCCTAACCATCTTCCGTGCTTGCTCTATCTTTTTTAAGAAATAAGCCATCTGGTTGAAACCCCCACCAACATCTCCTCCTTTCCCTACTTTCCAAGAAATAACTGATAATCTGAACATTGATGGTCATTCCTATGCACATTTTCCATAATTATTACATGCAAACATAAGATTGTTTTATAATTTTTCAAGCTTTATATAAATGGCATCTTAAAATACCTATTGGCAATGGTCTGAATGTTTGTGGCCCCCCAAAATTTATATGTAAAAACCCCAACCCCCAGGTGATGGTATTAAAATGAGCCTTTGGGAGTTGGTTAGATCATGGGATTACTGCCCTTATTAAAAAAAGCCCGTGGGAGCTCATTTGCCCCTTCCCCATGAGAGGACACAGTGAGAAGTGCCATCTAGGTGAGAGACCAGGCTTTCACCAGACACCGAATCTGCTGGCTTCTTGGTCATGAACTTCACAGCCTCCAGACTGTCAGAAATAAACGTCTGTTGTCTATAAGCCATCCAGTTTATGGTACTTTGTTACAGTAGCCCTAACAGACTTAGTCAATATCCATCTGCCACTCCTAAACTTTATGTTTCTGAGATTTATCCACTTGTCACATGTGGTTCTAGTTTATCTCTTTACACTACTGTATATTATTCTATTGGATAATAGACCAAAATGTATTTATCCATTCTCTTGTTTCTGGAAACTTAGATTGTTTCAAGTTGTTACCTTTTTTACAAACGACGCTGCAGTAAACATTCTTCTACACATCTCCCTCTGCATATGGAATGAATGGTGTTTCTAGGGAATATTCCGAGAAGCAGGCCTGTTTTCAGCGATACGGATGCACCTGTTATTTACACGAAGCCACTATTCTGATTGGAGAGGTGTGAATTCTGATTGGTGGGTGCCTTGCTCTATGAGCTATTAAACATTTAGATTATCATCCCTGACTAGAAGTGAAATTACTGGGTTGAAGAGAAGGAGGATCTTCAGTTTCGCTAAATAGTGACAAATTTCTCTCTAACGTTACTCTATTGATATAATCTTAACAGCAATGAATGATAATTCCCATTTCTCCATATCCTTATCAACATTGATGTTATCAGTCTTTACTTTTTGCTTGACTGATGGTATAAAATATTATCTCACTGTGGTATTAATTTGTATGTCCCTAATTACTAATGAGGTTGAACACCCTTTCACGTTTTCTAGATACTTAGCTTTCATCTATTGTCAATTACTTGTTCGAAATTTTGCCCATTTTCTTTTCAGTTTTTTTATAATTCATTTATAGGAGTAATTTATAAATTACAGGTACTAATCCTTTATCAGATAGATAGATAGAAGATATATATATTGTAATCTATTATATATATAAGTATCTTTTTTCAGCCTCCCTGTCTTTTCATTTTGTTTAGGAATCTTCCCATTGAACAGAGCTTCAAATTTTAATGGAATTGAAAGTATCAATATTTTCCCTCTATGGGTGTATGTTTTTGTGTGTGTGTCTCATTTAAGAAATCTTTCCCTACTCAGAGGTGATAAAGATGTCCTTCTACATCGTCTTCGAAAAGTGTTAAGTTTTGCTTTCTCCTTTTTGTCTTTGGCCTGTCTGAAATTTATTATCGTCTATGGTAGGAGGGAAGTATCTGAGGTGGATACCCTCTAAGTGCTCACCACAAGCCTCATCACCTACCTTTATATAATCCCCTGCCCCAAGCATGGCTATAACCTGCAACTTGCTTCAGTCCAACAGAAAATGACAAACGTGATTACATGTACATGCTTGTGTAGCATAAGACTGAAATGCCCATTCTCTCTCTCCTTTGCTAGCTTTGAAGAAGCAAGCTGCCTATGGGCTGGGCCACATGGTGGAGAACTGAAGGTAGCCTTTGGCTGACAGCAAGAAACTGAAGACATAGTCCAACAGCCTGAAAGGAACTGAATTCTGCCATCAACAATGCATCCTTGAAAGCAAAGTCTTCCCCAACTGAGCCTCATATGAGACCCCTAGCCCTGGCCAACACCCTGATTGCAGATGACCAAAATAAGCCATGCCTGGATCCTGACCCATAGAAATGGTGGGATGATAAATATGTATTGCATCAGCCTCTAAAGTTTTGGTAATATTGTTACACAGCAATAGAGAACTAATACTGGGTCCAATTAAGCCTTACCACACTAGTTTGCAATGCCACCTCTGTCATAAATCAAACCTCTATATACTGTGGTCCTGGTCCATCCTATTCTCTTCCATTTGACTATTTGTATCTTCCTAGGCCAATACCACAACTGGCTTGATTGTATTATGCATTAGACTGCTCAGGCTGCCATAACAAAATGCCACAGATTGCGTGGCTTAAACAGATGTTTATTTTCTCACAGTTCTAGAGAATGGAAGTCCATGATCAAGGTGCCAGCAAATTCCTTTTCTGGTGAGGGCTGTCTTCCTGGCTTACAGACTATTGTCTTCTCGCTATGGCCTTTCCTCATGTGTGTGGAAAGAACAAGCTCGCTGGTGTCCCTTCCTATAAGGACACTAGTCCTATCAGATCAGGTCCCCACCCTATGACCTCATTTAACCTTAATTACTTCATTAGAGGTCCCATCTCCAAATACAGCCATACTGGGGGTCAGGGCTTCAACTAAGAATGTGGGAGGACACAAACATTCAGTTCATAACACATTATATCTTCAGATACAAGTGTGGCAAATATTTTTGGCATTTCGCTATCCGATATAAACATTAAAGTTTGTAAAATTCCATGAAAATTATTAGGATGTTGATAGGAATTGTATTGAACTAATGAATCAAGATGGGAAAAACAAACATTTTTATGCTAGACAGTGTCATAAACATGGATCCTACACATTGATTCAGTTCTCCTTTGGTATCTTCAATAAGGATATACACTTTTCTCCATAAACATCTTGCCCAGCTATTGCTAGATTTATTCCTAAGTACACTATAGTTTTTGTTGTTATGGTGAATGGGTTCTTCATATCTCTTCTTTGACATCCCAACTGCAAGTGGTTACCTAGCATATAAATTCATTTCTGATTACTGTAAGTGGGAAGAAATTTAGATATCCCCTTAAGTCACAAACCTTCACTGCAACAGTAAGCACAAATGTCATTTGGAAATATTTTCTTAGATTTTCATTTCTTGATTGCAGTCTCATTCAAAGTAAGTCAGGAAACAAGTCTGGAACTACTGTGAGTTGAAAAGACAGTCCCAAATCAGCTGGATTCAACCTTTTTTGCACAGTGTGCCAACCTCCAAGTTGTATTTACAACCATTTAATTTAAAGCCCATTAAAAAATAGTGACACCATGCTCACCCTCCCTGGGCTATCATCCACCGACAGCCTTTGAACAACATCAGCCATCCTGGGGGTCTTGTCAGACCAGGGGCTGTTAATGATGGTCAGGCCACACTTTGGGCAGCGTTTTGATAACAGTTCTTCCCAATGACTTCATAGCATGTGTCCTCTGTTGGCAAACACCATAGACATCCTAAACCCACTCAGCAACTGTTGCAAGAAGAAGGAAGAATGACTTCAACATTCAGTGTAAAAATAAAGTCATTTCCCATATCGGATGCAATTTTTTATACATACAATAAAAGAAAACTACTAGTTTAAATATATGTATTTCATGCAGCCTCCCTGTTCTGTTTCTTTCTTTCTTTGCTTGGCCTGCTAGCAGAAGCTGGAAAAACATACATCAGACAATAGAGGAAGATTAGAAGAGGAAGTCAATTGTCACTGATGACTACTAAATTCTATAGTATTCCCTTGACTTTCAGGTTTGGCTTGTTTTTACAAAATCTTGTCCTACTTGTTCCTTTTCTTAAAACAATAATGACAATCCATGATAATTCATCAATTTCCCTCCATTTTGAGCTAGCACAGTTGTTGTAAAACATTTTTTGAAGCTAAAGATGTAAAAAGTTTACAACTCTTCAAAAAATCCTTCATGAGGGTAACCAAAATGGCCAAGGCACCCTTAATCTGTGTATTTCCTAGGAACAAATCATCTTCAGATGGGCAGCCTTTTTACAGCCTACACAAGCCTCTCTCCTGCTGCCACCCCATCATTAGATCTGCACTTGCCAAGCAAGAACCATTTCTCTGATCATAGTTCTCAAACCTGATGGGTTTTCAGAATCATCTTAGAAGCTCTGGAAAAATAAAAATAAAAAACACATATTCCTTATTGAGACTGATGTATGGTAGTGGTTCTCAGAATGTGGTCTCCTGGAACTTGCTGGAAATGCAACTTCCCAGCCCTTATCCCAGAAATCCTCTCTCAGACAAGACACTCTGGGGGTGGAGCCAACAATCTGTAATTATGAGGTTCACTCATGTCTGAGAATCTCTATGATACGGAATATTGATGACATAGAAAATGCTTACAGTATATTGTAATATGAGGGGGAGGCAGTTTGCAAAAAAGTGTGTTTCTTTTAACTCTATTTTATAGGGAAAAGCTCCTACAAATAATCTATAAACGAAATATTGAGAGTGGTTATTTCTGGATGATGGTTTTCATTTTCTCTTTGTCATCTTCTACATACACACACAGACACAGTTTTCCTAAAATAGCATTACTTTGGAAGTAAAAATAAGTTAAAAGAGAAATAGGGAGGGCCTGTGACCTCGAGCGGCCTGGACACCGCGGGCCCTGGACGTCTGTGGAGGATTCTAAGATGACGGTGGCTGCAGCAGTTGGCGTGGAGTAGCAGAGGTGGAAAAGGCAGCCACTGGGCCTTAGGCAGCCGGGAAACTTGTGGACCTTCCTCTTGCCGTCGCTTAAGGGAGGACCGCTGCTGGTGGCCGGTCATGGGGGCTGACCGCCACTTTGCCCTTGGCAGGAGAGGCTGCCTCGTTTACAGGCAACAGCTTTGAAGTATGGAGCAGGAAAGGAACTGTTTCTTAGCTGCAAAAGCGAGTCTCTAAACAGGGAACACGGCGCTGGGGCTGCGGTTGATGCAGCCAGGATCCCAGAGGCCGGGGCCACGCTGAAGGCGTCCAGCTGCCCTATTCAGGATTCGAGGTTTCAGGCCGGCATAAAAGAAGATTCCTGGGAGCGCCCGAGCCGTGCCGCGGGACCGACTGAGCAGCCCGAGGTGGCAACGGCCGAGAACGGGGACGGCAACAAAGCAGAGGCAGAGAGGGAGCTTCCCGACCCAGCACAGCCCTGTGAGTGACCCCCGGCCCAGCCCAACTTGGGGCGGGGGGCGGACGCTCGCCCGGCTTCCGCCTGCCCCACCAGGCCACTCACCACCCCCAGGGCTGCCTCCATTTTCTCAGGTGGTGGCAGTTCCGGCCCAGCTCAGCCAAGCCTGTCCTCCTCGCCTAGCTCGGCTCCTCACTGAGCCTTCCCACTTGCTTGCCCCGGCGCAGGGCTTCCTGGGGCCTGCGGGCCGGCCTCCCCTCTCACTCCCTCCAGGGTTCTCTGATGGGGCTGGTGGCGTGGGGCATCCCCGGCCAGCGTCGGGAGGGCAAGGAAGTACGGGCTGGGCTGACTGTCACTCCACCGCACCCTGGGCTCCGGCCCCCGGTAAACTTCCTGTTACTGGGAGGTAGATACCATCTCTGCAGCCACCAGTTCGGAAAAACACCTAACCAATTTCTGGTTAGGAATAGTGTGGTTGGAGAGTTCCCAAGTTTGCTTGAACCTGCCGGAGAGATGACTGTGGGAGGGCACCGGACGCAGTCCACACCGGGGGGATACAAAGGTGAACCGTGTGCTGCGGGCTCCTCCCCTGAGGAGCTCATGCTCTGGTGTGGGAGATAAGACAAGTACACAAATGACCGTGATACCAGGAGGAAGGTGATAAGTCCTGAGAAAGATCTACACAGTGCTACAAAGGCACCCAGAGCGACCAGTCATCTGTGCCTAGCAGAAACCTGGTAGACTTCCTGGGCGAGGCGGTGCCGAGCAGGGTCTTGAAGGCCCAGCTGATAGACAAGGGTTGCAGAAGACACGTCCCAGCCCAGCCCAGTGTGCACAGAGCGAGGAGTCATCTGGCTAGGGAGGCGGAGACTCAACAGAAACCACACACCCTATGGGGTTGTCACTGCAAGATCCAACAGCCCAGGCCAGAGCACATGGATCAGGGAGAAGTCCTGCACGGGAAGTGAAAGCTAAGCAGAGATCACACACCCTGCAGTACCGCCCTGTGATCCAACAGCCGAGCAAAGTCCAAGCTGACCAGAGAGGTGGCTCCCCGGAGAGGCCCAAGACCCGAGGCAACCATATACACAAGGCACTAGAGGCCAAGTAGCCATACCAAATTGGCAACCACAGCAACATCTTAGTTAGTCAATAGTCTCAAACCGGTGGACTGTGAAACCCCCTGCCACAATGAATAAACATCAAATAAAAGATACCAGAAATACAAAAAATCAAGAAAGTACAGCACCAAAAGTTAATAAATCTCAAACTCTAGATCCCATAGAACAAGAAGCCCTTGAAATGACTGACAAGGAATTTCGAGTGATAATTCTAAGGAAACTGAATGAGATACAAGAAAACTCAGCTAGACATCATGATGAAATGAGGAAAACTATACAGGATCTGAAAGAGGAAATGTACAAGGAAATCAATGTCCTGAAAAAAAATGTAGCAGAACTTGTTGAACTGAAGAAGTTATTCAGTGAAATAAAAAACACAATGGAGAGTTTAACCAGCAGGCTTGTCGAAGTTGAAGAGAGAACCTCTGAACTTGAAGATGGGCTGTTTGAAATAACACAAGCAGAAAAAAAGAAAGAAAAAAGAACCAAAGACATTGAAGAAAATCTGAGACAGATATCAGACAACCTTAAGCGCTCAAATATCCGAGTAATGGGTATTCCAGAAGGGGAGGAAAACGGAGATTGCATTGAAAACATATTCAACAAAATAGTGGCAGAAAACTTCCCAGGTATAGGAAAAATCACAGATCTTCAGATCCAGAAAGCTCAATGATCTCCAAACGTATTCAACCCAAAAGGCCTTCTCCAAGACATGTTATAGTCAAATTGGCAAAACTCAGAGACAAAGAGAGAATCTTAAAAGCTGCAAGAGAGAAGCATCAAATCACCTATAAGGGAGCCCCAATCAGGCTAACATCAGACTTTTCATCACAAACCCTAAAAGCTAGAAAGGAATGGGATGATATTTTCAAAATACTAAAAGACAAAGATTGCCAGCCAAGAATACTCTACGCTGCAAGGCTATCCTTCCGAAATGAAGGGCAAATAGTATATTTCTCAGACAAACAAAAACTGCGGGAGTTCACTACCACACGACCACCCTTACAGGAAATCCTCAAGGGAGTACTGGGTTTGGTTCCTGAAAAATAGCTACCACTGCCATAAAACCCCAAGAAAAATCAATACCCACTAGTATAATAAAAATGGCATTCATGAAGAGAAAACAAACAAACAAAAATTCTATCTACATCCTAAGGAACCAACAAACACAGAAACCAAACAGTAAATCAGAAAGCAAGGAACAAAAGACACCTAAGACAACCAAACAACCAATAAAATGCTAGGAATAAATCAACACCTTTCAATAACAACTCTTAATGTAAAAGGCTCAAATTTCCCAATCAAAAGACACAGACTGGCTGACTGGATCAAAAAGCAGGACCCAACTATATGCTGCCTACAAGAGACCCACCTCACCCATAAAGATTCACACAGACTAAGAGTGAAAGGATGGAAAAAGATTTACCATGCAAACAGAAAAGAAAAACGAGCTGGAGTAGCTATTCTTATATCGGACAAAATAGACTTTAAACTAAAAACCATAAAAAGAGACAATGAGGGACACTACTTAATGATAGAAGGACTGATCCATCAAGAAGACATAACAATCATAAATATGTACGCACCCAATGTTGGAGCATCCAGATTTATAAAACAAACTCTATTAGACTTAAAGAAGGAAATAGACACTAATACCATAATAGCAGGGGACTTGAACACCCACTGTCAATATTAGACAGATCATCTAGGCAAAGAATCAGTAGAGAAACACAAGATCTAAACAAGACTCTAGACCAATAGGAATTGGCAGATATCTACAGAACATTCCATCCAACAACCTCAGAATATTCATTCTTCTCATCAGCACATGGATCATTCTCCAGGATAGATCACATATTAGGTCACAATCAAGTCTCAATAAATTCAAAAAAATTGGAATTATCCCATGTATCTTCTCAGACCACAATGGATTAAAACTAGAAATTAATAACAAACGAAACTCTGGAAACTATACAAACACATGGAAATTAAACAGCATTCTACTTAATGACATATGGGTCCAAGAAGAAATCAAGCAGGAAATCAAAAAATTAATTGAAACTAATGAAAATAATGATACATCATACCAAAACCTGTGGGATACTGCAAAAGCAGTATTAAGGGGGAAATGTATTGCATTAAATGCTCACCTCAGAAGAATGGAAAGATGGCAAGTGAACAACCTAACACTTCACCTTAAAGAACTAGAAATACAAGAACAATCCAAACCTAAAGTTAGCAGACAGAAGGAAATCATTAAGATCAGAGCAGAACTGAATGAAATTGAAACCCAAAAAACAATACAAAAGATCAATGAATCAAAAAGTTGGTTTTTTGAAAAGATAAATAAAATTGACAAACCATTAGCATGGCTAACAAAAAAAAGAAGAGAGAAGACTCAAATAACAAAAATTAGAAATGAAAAAGGCAATATTACAACTGATTCATCTGAAATACAAGGAATCATTCGAGACTACTATAAACAACTATATGCCAACAAGTTTGAAAATCTGGAGGAAATGGATAAATTTCTGGACACACACAAGCTCCCAAAACTGAACCACGAAGACGTAGAAAATTTGAACAGACCAATAACAATAAAGGAGATTGAAGCTGTTATCAGAAGGCTCCCAACAAAGAAAAGCCCAGGACCAGATGGATTCACAGCAGAATTTTACCAAACATTCAAAGAGGAATTGACACCAATTCTTTACAAACCATTCCAAAAGATTGAAACAGACACAAATCTCCCAAACTCATTCTGTGAAGCATACATCATTCTGATACCAAAACCAGGTAAAGATATTACCAAAAAAGAAAACTACAGGCCGATATCCGTGATGAATATAGATGCAAAAATCCTCACTAAAATACTAGCAAACAGAATACAGCAACACATACGTAAAATTATTCACCACAATCAAGTAGGATTCATCCCAGGGATGCAAGGTTGGTTCAACATACGCAAATCAATAAATGTGATACATCATATAAATAAACTCAAACACAAGGACCATATGATCATCTCTATAGATGCTGAGAAAGCATTTGATAAAGTTCAGCCCTCATTTTTGACAAAGACCCTCTATAAGTTAGGTATAGAGGGAAAGTATCTCAACATAATTAAAGCCATATATGCCAAACCCACAGCCAATATCATCCTGAATGGGGAAAAGCTGAAAACTTTTCCTTTAAGAACAGGAACTAGACAAGGATGCCCACTCTCACCACTCCTATTCAACATAGTGTTGGAAGTACTAGCCAGAGCAATCAGAGAAGAGAAGGAAATAAAGGGCATCCAGATTGGAAAAGATGAAGTCAAACTGTCCCTGTTGGCAGATGACATGATCCTATATATCGAACAGCCTAAAACCTCAACAAAAAAACTGCTGGAATTGATAAATGATTTCAGCACAGTAGCAGGATACAAAATCAACACACAAAAATCAGTAACATTTCTTTTCTCCAATAGTGAACCTGCAGAACAAGAAATCAAGAAAGCCTGCCCATTTACAATAGCCACCAAAAAAATAAAATACTTAGGAATTGAGTTAACCAAGGAGGTGAAAAATCTGTATAATGAGAACTACAAACCACTGCTGAGAGAAATTAGAGAGGATACAAGAAGATGGAAAGATATCCCATGCTCTTGGATTGGAAGAATCAACATAGTGAAAATGTCGATACTACCCAAAGTGATATACAAATTCAATGCAATCCCCATCAAAATTCCAAAGACATTTTTCTCAGAAATGGAAAGAACTATCCAGACATTTATATGGAATAATAAAAGACCACGCGTAGCCAAAGCAATGCTGAGCAAAAAAAATACAGCTGAAGGCATAACACTACCTGACTTTAAGCTATACTACAAAGCTATAATAACCAAAACAGTATGGTACTGGCATAAAAACAGACACACTGATCAATGGAATAGAATAGAGAATCCAGAAATCAACCCACACACTTACTGCCATCTGATCTTTGACAAAGGCACCAAGCCTATTCACTGGGGAAGGGACTGCCTCTTCAGCAAGTGGTGCTGGGATAACTGGATATCGATATGCAGGAGAATGAAACTAGATCCATACCTCTCACCGTATACTAAAATCAACTCAAAATGGATTAAGGATTTAAATATACACCCTGAGACAATAAAACTTCTTAAAGAAAACATAGGGGAAACACTTCAGGAAATAGGACTGGGCACAGACTTCATGAATACAACCCCAAAAGCACGGGCAACCAAAGGAAAAATAAACAAATGGGATTATATCAAACTAAAAAGCTTCTGCACAGCAAAAGAAACAATTAAAAGAGTTAAAAGACAACCAACAGAGTGGGAAAAAATATTTACAAAATATACATCTGACAAAGGATTAATATCCAGAATATATAAGGAACTCAAACAACTTTACAAGAAGAAAACAAGCAACCCAATTAAAAAATGGGCAAAAGAGCTAAGTAGGCATTTCTCTAAGGAAGATATCCAAATGGCCAACAGACATATGAAAAAATGCTCCACATCACTCAGCATCCGGGAAATGCATATCAAAACCACACTGAGATACCATCTAACCCCAGTTAGGATGGCTAAAATCCAAAAGACTCTGAACAATAAATGCTGGCAAGGTTGCGGAGAAAAAGGAACTCTCATACATTGTTGGTGGGACTGCAAAATGGTGCAGCCTCTATGGAAAATGGTATGGAGGTTCCTCAAACAATTGCAGATAGATCTGCCATACTACCCAGCTACACTGCTGGGAATATACCCAGAGGAATGAAAATCATCAAGTCAAAGTTCCCCAATGTTCATCGCAGCACTCTTTACAATAGCCAAGAGTTGGAACCAGCCCAAATGTCCATTATCAGATGAGAGGATACGGAAAATGTGGTACATCTACACAATGGAATACTACTCAGCTATAAAAACGAATGAAATACTGCCATTTGCAACAACATGGATGGACCTTGAGAGAATCATATTAAGTGAAACAAGTCAGGCACAGAAAGAAATACCACATGTTCTCACTTATTCGTTGGAGATAAAAATTAATATATAAATTCACACACACACACACAAAAAAAAAAAACGGGGGGGGGGGAGAAGATATAACAACCACAATTACTTGAAGTTGATACGACAAGCAAACAGAGGGGACATCGGTGGGGGGGGGAGGGAGGAGGGAGGGAGGTTTTGGTGATGGGCAACAATAATCAGCCACAATGTATATCGACAAAATAAAAATAAATAAATAATAAAAATAAAAAATAAAATAAAATTTTTTTTAAAAAAAAGAGAAATAGAACCATGAGAGCAAAAAGCAATTCATTTAAAGTATATGAGGGTACTTCAAAAGTTCATGAAATAGATTCGTGTTATCTTTCAATTATATTTTTTCATGAACTTTGAACGATAACACTAATCTTTCCGTGAACTTTTGAAGTACTCTCGTATATCACAAACTTTACTATTTTAAATATTGCATTAAGATATTCAAACAAAGTTTCCCTTTTGATTTCACTTACAAAAGCAGAATAATTCACCTTACCCCTGCAATAGAAGTGGAGACAGAAGAGGAAGGGAGATTAGTTCCCTTGACTTCATGGAAATGCAGATTTCTTCAGTGAATTTACAGATTCCAACCTGGAGAATCAGACTGATGACTACTATGATGACAGTCACTGTGTCTTAAGACCCCAAGGTAATTTTTCTCACTTTCTGCTCCGTATCACTTCTTTATCATAAGTAATAACCCACTTCAGTGGGTAAGACCAGAACTTAAAGAGGAGCAGACTTCTCTACCCTGGGTCTGGCTGTGCTTCTCAACTTTAACCTGCACAGCGACTATCTGGAGACCCCACCAAACATCTGGGGGTCTCGTTCACGTGCAGATTCTGACTCGGCAGGTCTGGAGTGGAACCGGAGATTCTGCATTTTCAACAAGCTCCCAGGTGATGCCAAATGCCCATGCTGCTGGTCTTTGGACCACCCTTTGAATGGAGCCCACATGAAGGTTAGAACACTTGTTGAGGGGTTTTCAGCCTATAATACAATACTGCATGTACACTTAACCCATCTCTTTCACGCCAGCCATGACTGTCCCTGTTCCCTGAAAGGGTGTCAGCAAAACATCTACTGGGGGAGATCCATAATTGCTGAAGCACCTTCCCCCAACAGCCTCTTCTCAGACTATTTGCTTACATTTTACTTATATTGGGCTTACCTTAGCAGTTTGATGGTAAATAGTATAAGGGCAGGAAAATGGACCCAGGACAGTGTTTTTCACAAAAATTCGTGTCCCTCACATTCGTCGATGGGTCCACAGTAGAAAAGGGAAGAAACTTATCTCCTGAAAAGCATAACTATAAGTTGTCAGGAATAATAATTATTATTACAGTGATAGCTGTCCTTTATTAAACATAAACACAAACTTACTAGCTTACTCATTACAACAATCCCATGAGGTGGGTGATATTTTTATCCTATTTTTGAGATGAGAAAATGAAAGCACAAAGGATATTTAAAGCTTGACCACTTACTGGTAATAAGTGACTAAGCCAGGACTTGAACCCAGGAAGTCAGGTTCAAAAGGCTGTGCCTCCTTCGTTTTATTGATTCACTTTTCTTTTTCTCCCCCATTCCTGCCCAAATAAAGGCTGAGATTCGTTTCAAAAAGCTTTCTAGAAACAAGGGGAAAACAAATACAAATATTGTCATAGCTGATATTACCTTTACTGTTACTGTAATATGAGACATTTGTTTGGAACAGTACATGAGAGACTGAACAAGGTGCCTCAAAAACTACAAAGACAGGAGGAATTAAAAAGAGCTGGCATTTGAAAAACCAAGCAGATAACATAATTCTGCATCTCATTGTGTGAGGGACAGCTGAAACCTGGACAGATTAAGAAACTGGCTCAAGATCGAACAAGCAAAGGAAAATGTAGTTGAAATCTATTTGGTGCGAGGGCTTCTACCGACCTCCTCTTGCTAGTTTGAACAGCCTGCACGAGAAAGAAAAGCGAATATCAATGAGAAACAGAAAAACTCATCTGCTTTCTAACCCCTGAGGTCAGTTCAGATCCTTAAAAAATTTGGTGTCCAAAACACAAATACCAAGTCCACGCAGGTCTCACTAACTGAGTTGTATGATGAGATTCTTCTGCAAACGGGCATTTCTTTGGAGCTCTAAATCACCTCATACTTAAAGTAATAATTAATTCTAACCACCCCAAGGTAATTTAGTGTAAAGAAAACATCTGTATTTGCAACATGCCTTCCCACCCCCAACACACACATATTCTCCCTGGTCCCCTTGTTTCTCAGGCTACAGATTCTTTCTAAAAATATTTGGTCATTTTTTCTAACTGATAAGATTTGATTATGATTGTTAAATCTCCCAGTTACAAGCCCTGATTGGATATTTATTTTTGAGTATCACAGGTGGGGATATATGAAAATGAAGAAGATCAGAAACAGTGAAAGAACTAAAAAGAAATATTATTTTCTAAAAATATCCAATAGTGATCAGTTAAAAGTAAATAAATAAAGTAATAAAACCTAAACTTCCTTTTAGTTGCTTAACAGAAGAACTTCTTCTGCAAAGCTATAGAAAAAGAGATTTAACTATCAAATGTCAAAATCTAAATGCTTTCCATTTTGACAATAGATTTTTGTAAACAACTCCCATGTTGCTCTCTCTGGGGCCAGAACAGGTTAAACTCTGAAAAGTAGCAGTTGAGGAAAGGGAGACTGTACTTCTGCAGCGTGACTGTTCAACTGCTTATCTGCACCCAAAAATGAAAGTCCATTTCCAGCCTTAAAAACTAGCAAAGGAGAAGGTCAAGTACCTTTGCTATTTGGTCTATTTGCTTGGGGAGTTTGCCATTAGGGTATCTGGCAGGGAAGAGGCAAATAAATGTTCAAAGAAGCATCACTCTCCTGTTATCACCTCTGTGCTGACTGATTGAAACAATAAGGGGGAGGGAGAAACAAAAAAAGGAGAAAGGGAAGGATGAATGAAGGGAAGAAAGAAGAGAGGGAGAATGAAAATAAAAATAATTTTCAGACCTAGCAATATGCTTAAGTTTGCATCAGACCCTAAAATATTCATAGTCAAAGAGCGACCTCCTCTGGTCACATAAAAGAAATTCAAGAACTACTCTTTCTTACCAAAGTCAAATTAAAACTTCTAAGATGGATGAGTTACTACATTGGGGGAAAAAAACTGCATTCAACATTTAATAAATCTGCCATTGTGCTCTAAAATGAATCCCATAAACTAACACACTCAATTCAAAGTCAGTGTTTTGCAAGTGATGAATTCCAGCAAAATCCAGTGAGAAATTACAGTTGGATAGGATCTTGTTCACATCAATCTATTCTCCTTCACAGTAATCTTCTCCAGTTAAATTAGTTAAGTCAGCTCAAAATTGACCCCTTATGGTGAAGCAAATTTCCCAATACACACTTCAGGAGCCAAGAGCACATGTACTGTTGCAAAATTTTAACAGGAAGAGGCAGGACATTTGAGGTCTCCATGGTCTGCTTGGGCTCCATTTGCAGCTGGGTAGACCTATATTTGAATGATGGATTTTTATACCTGGGTAACTTTGGGCCAGGACTTATCAGTCTGCTTTTCACCTGTGAAATGGGTACAGTAACACCTACTCCCAGGGTTTGTCTGTCGAGTCAGTGAGAGGTCACGTGAAGCACTAAGCACGCAGGAAGAGCTCAGCACCTTCAGACCCCTTCCTGGTGGCATTGCCGTCACACAGCTCATTGAATCGCACGTTAGGTCTTCTGTTTTTATTTTTATTCTTTAAAAAAAACTGAAGATAACCTTTTTTATAATTTTTATTGTGGTAAAATATACATCACATAAAATTTGCCATTTTAATCATTTGTAAGTGTATCAATTACATTTACAATGTAATGTAATTGATTTGCAGCATCAGACATTTACAATGTCGTGCAACCACCACCACCATTTCCAACACTTTTTCATCACTCCAAACAGGAACTCTGTACCCACTATGTAAAAATTCCTCCTTTCCTCCTCCCCCAACTCCTGGTAACCTCTAGTCTACTTTCTGTCTCTATAAATTTACCTATTCTAGATACAATCAGCCCTCCATATCCAGGAGTTCCATATCCACGGATTCACTCAACCGCAGATCTAAAACATTTGGGAAGTATTCACATCTGTACCAACCAGGTTCAGACTTCTTTTCTTGTCATCAATCCCTAAACAATACTGTATAACAACATTTACATAGCGTTTACATTGTATTAGGTATTAGAAGTAATCTAGCGATGATTTAAAATATACAGGAGGGTGTGTATGTATGCATGTGAGTGCGCATGTATTGATGAACACATAATGAAATCATGCTGTATTTACTGATATGTGTTCTTGGTTTCACTTTATTACAAACGCTAATCGATGTCAATAAATAATCACATATGGTATTTTTAAAAAATTAAGTATACAGGAAGATATGCACAGGTTATATGCAAATACTACACCATTTTATACCAGGGACTTGAGCATCCAGGGATTTTAGTATCTGCCAGAGGTACTGAAACCAATCTCCCAAGGATACTGAGAGATGACTGTATTTCATGTAAGTAGAATCATACAATATTTGTCCTTTTTTGTCTGGCTGATTTCACTTAGCATAATGTTTTCAACATTCATTCACGTTATAGCATGTATCAGAACTTTATTCCTTTTAATGGCTGAATAATATTCCCTTGGATGGATACACAACATTTTGTTTAGCCATTCATCTGGTGGTGGACACTTTGGTTATTTTACCTCTTGGCTATTGTGAATACTGCTGCAATGAACATCGGTGTATAAGTATCTGTTTGAGTCCCTCCTTTCAATTCTTTGGGGTATATACCCAGACATGGCACTGATCGATCATATGGTAAATTTTACATGTGGGAGTTTTTTTTGTTTTGGGGGGGGTATGGCTGGAGGTATGGGGATATGTTTAGTTTTTGTGAGGAACCACCACCATAGTGTTTTCTACAACAGGTGCACCATTCTACATTATCACAGGCAATGCACAAGGGTTCAAATTTCTCTACGCCCTCACCCACACTTACTATTTTCTGAGTTTTTAAATCATTATTCTTACAGCCAACCCTAGTGGTGTGAAGTAGTATTTAATTATGATTTTCTTAAAAATTGTGGTAATAAAAACCATAAAATTTACCATCTCATCCATTTTTAAGTGTAAGTACACTCACATTTGTTGTGCCACAGATCTCTAGAACTTTTTCATCTTGCAAAACAAACTCTGTACGCATTGGACATCAGTTCCCCATCTTCCTCTCCCTTATCCCCTGGAAACCACCTTTTTCATCACCCCCAACAGAAACTCTGTACCCATTAAGCTATAAATCCTCATTCCCTTCTCCCCCGGCTCTGGTAACTTCTAATCTACTTTCTGTTTCTATGAGTTTGGCTACTTTAGAGACCTAAATAATGGAATCATACATACACTGTTGTTTTGTTTTGTTTGTTTGTTTGTTTTTTGTGACTAGCTGATTTCACTTAGCATAATTTCCTCAAAGTTCATCCATGTTGTAGCATGTAACAGGATTTTTTTCTTTTTTAAGGCTGAATAATATTCCATTATACATATATTGCATTACTTTATCCATTCTTCCATCCATGGACATTTGGTTGCTTCCACCTCTTGACTACTGTGAATAATGCTGCAATGAACACTGGTGTGCAAATATTTCTTCAAGACCCTGCTTTGGATTCCTTTGAATATATCCCTAAAAAGTGTTATTGTTGGATCATATGGTAATTCTATTTTTAATTTTTTTGAGGAATTACTATACTGTTTTTCATACCAGTTGTACCATTTTACATTCCCATCAACAGTGCACAGAGTTCCAGTTTCACCACATCCTTGCCAACACTTGTTATTTTCTGGGTTTCTTTATAGTGGCCATCCTAATGGGTTTGAGGTAATATTTCATTATAGATTTGATTTGCATTTCTCTAATGATTAGTGATATTGAGCACCTTTTCATATGCTTGGTGGCCACTTGGATATCTTCTCTAGAAAAATGTATTTTCAAGTCCTTTGCCCATTTTTAAATTGGCTTTTTGTTGTTGTTGTTGTTGGGTCATAGTAGTATTTTACATATTCTGCATATTAACCCCTTATCAGATACATGATATGCAAATACAGTCATCCTTCTGTATCTGAACAGGATTGGTTCCAGGACCCCCACAAATACCAAAATCCATGGATGCTCAAGTCTCTTATCTAAAATGGTGTAATACTTGCATATAACCTACACACTCTAGATAACTTATAACACTTAATACAATTTAAATGCTATGTAAATAGTTGATATACTGTATTTTTTTATTTGTATTATTTTTATTGTTGTACTGTTATTTTTATTGGGGTTTTTCCCAAAATATTTATGATCCATGATAGTTGAATCCTCAGGTATGGAACCCGTGGATGTGAAGGGTCAATTGTATTTTCTCCCATTCCATAGGTTGCCTTTTCACTCTGTTGATTGTTTCCTTTGATGTGTGGAAGTCTTTAAGTTTGATGTACTCTCATTTGTCTATTTTTGCTTTTGTTGTCTATGCTTTTTGTGTCATATTTAAAAATCCATTGCCAAATCCAGGGTGATGAAGATTTATTCCTGTTTTCTTCCTCTATGAGTTTTATGATTTAAACACCTGTATTTAGGCCACTGACTCATTTTGAGTTGATTTTTGTATATGGTATGAGGTAAGGGCTCAACTTCATTTACATGTAGATATCTAGTTGTCCCAGCATCATTTGTTGAAGAAACTATATTTTCCTCGTTCAGTAAACTTGGCACCCTTGTCAAAAATCAATTGATCATAGATGTGTGGGCTTATTTGTAGACTCTCAATCCTATTCCATTTGTCTTTATATCTATCCTTATGCCAGTACCACACTGCTTTGATTATTGTAGCTTTGTATTAAGTTTTAAAATCAGGAAGTGTGAGTCTAACTTTAGTCTTCTCTTTCAGGATTCTTTTGGCTATTTGGGACCCCCTGCAATTCTACATGAACTTGAGGATCAGCTTTTCCATTTCTGCAAATAAGGCTGTTGAAGAAGCTAACTATTTTTCAGCAACAAAAATGGAAAGATCTTAAAACATGCCCAGCACAACATTTTTTCAGATACTTGTAAGTTTTTTGGAAAACCTAATGACTTTGTATTTCAGATTAGGAAAGTTGGCTCAATATCCAAGTTAATCAAAGAACAGATACCGCCCAAGACAGAATGTCTTAATGGTGAGATTATCCCTGCTTGGGAAATTTTTTTTAAAAAGAAAAATCTTTTTTTTATTTTTTTTATTTTACTTCTCAAAATACATTGTACTTGATTTTCTTGCCTCTTTACCCATTCTGCTCCACCCCCGCCCCTCCCCTGACCCACATCATATCTGTTCACTTGACATAAATAGTTTAAAGGAATTTTTGTGGTTATTCTATCTTCTTCCCCCCCCACACACACCCTTTATTTGTTTGTGTGTTTATTTACTTATTTATTTTTAGCTCCCACAAATAAGTGAGAACATGTGGTATTTTTCTTTCTGTGCCTGACTTGTTTCACTTAATATAATTTTCTCTAAGTCCATCTATGTTGTTGCGGATGGTAGTATTTCATTCTTTTTTATAGCAGAGTAGTATTCCATTGTGTAGAAAACTCTGCCTTACCTACCTATTCAATCAACCACCTGTCATATTTCCAATAAGCTCCCATAAGAGCCCAAAGCAGCATTCCAATCTTAATTTCTAGAAGTCCAGTATTTTTGCTAAAAATAATGCCTATGAAGTAATGTCATTGGCAAAGATGTCACCCAAAGTGACATAACCAAATAGGTGCTGACCCTCAAAGTGGTCCCACAGGGAGGCAATCATATTTCTAAAGAGCATGATGTTACTCAAAAATCCTCTATTGCAACTGCTCTCAGACTAGGTTTCTCACACACACATTTTAATTAAAATTGGGCACACCTTGTTTGGGGATGGGGAAAAAAAGTATATTACCCACTTGTTTACAATTTCTTGCATCAGCTTCATTATCTTACATATGAGGCCCCGCTTCCACCAGAGCCTGTTCCTGCCCGGGCTTCCAGCACCCACACCCCCAAACTCCCATGCCAGCCATACCAGCTCACCAGTTATACCTGGGGCCTTAGCTTATTCTGCCCCAAAGCAAATAATTTTGTACATCAGAGTTTGAAAACCTTAGTAATGTAACTCTACCATGTATTACAACTGCGTCATAGCCCAAAATTCAGCCCCCTCCAATCAGCTAGCATTTCCTCTCTCCTCATGCTCCTTCTGCTCTGTGCCTCTTGCCCTCTGTTCCTATCAAATGGCCCCATTATGCCCTCCAGGATGCTCAAACCACGATGAGCAGCCACTCCATCCTCAGACCCCTCCTATTGCTCATTTCCATATTGACGCCTCCTGGATTTGCATCTAATGGGTAAAACCCAGCACGCACATCTGCATTCCGGTTTTAAAGGGCATGAGCAAGGGCTGAGAAAGGAAGTTGGTCAGATTCTACTTTGAGAAGGCAGGATAAGGTCCAAGGCAAGACGCTGTCTAAATGTCAGGAGGGTGGCAGATGTCCACTACCAAAGTTTTGCAGTCACAAGGCAAGAGGAAGCTTTGGCAGTAGAGAAGGATTCAAGATAAATATTTAGGAAGAGGAAGGACTCACCTATGGATTGGATGTCGATGACAGAGAGAAACGACTAGTTAGTTATCAGGCGTGATCAGCCCGATATCAGACAATGTCATTTATTGAGATAAAACATGGAGGAAGATAAATGACGATGGAAATGACGAGTTCAGTTTTGGAAATAGTAACCATGAGAGGCATGTAAGTCTATAGGTCAAGGAAGTTTCCAGATTCTCAGGCTCTATTAGTGGTAGCAGCCATCACCTAGTGGCCTTGTGTGTGGCACCAGCAATTGTTCTGATTCCGCCCATCTCGGCTGATTCTCTTTCCCCGAGCCTTTACTCAGGCTGTGGACCTCCAGAGACCTGTCACTCTCCTGTTACTCTCCTATTCCTGAATATTGCCCCCAAGCCAAACCCCACGCACTTAACCTAATTGCTAAGTGTGTGCGCCTGGTGGGGGGAGGGGGGGTGACACTTCACGGCTGGAGCCTCAGTTCCTCATCTGTAAAATGGGAGAGTCAGAAAAAATGACCTACAGGAAAGATCCTTCCAGGTCCACTCTGGTTCTAATAAGATGTGGCGCTTTGTCGATCCGTCGCGAGGGGGCACCAGAGAGGCGTCCGGACACAGGACTGCGATGCACCTGCCCCAAGCCAGCCAGGGTACCAGGCTGGACGCTGCGGCGGAGGGGAAGGTAAAGTGGAACGCGATCTTCCACGTCCTCCTTACTCGGGCACATCCTTCGATATGGGGGAAGTCGATCAATAAACAGCAACAGCAGCCAACTCTCTATGATCTTTATGCCTTTTATCACTTTATTAAGGCAAAAAAGATCGTCCCGGTCTTCACCGCCAGAGTTTAGTTAAATGTATAGAATTCAAGGTAAATTAGATCTAACTGGCTCATTACAATCTCCTAGATGCTTTTAAATATACTGATTCTGCGATCCCAACCCAGAACACAGGGAGAAGCCACAGCTCTATCCTCAGCTAAAATACGAACTTGGGACTCCTGCTCACCTCCCTCTTGTCGCCCCCGCAAACCCACAGCTAAAAGTCGCCAAACCGGGTTCGACTCTGCAAAAGAAAAACTTGCGACGATCCCACAGGTCTCCGGAAGGGGGCAGTACGGTACACGTGGTGCATTCAAAGCTGCTTTGGCCGAAAGCTTTTAACCTGGTGGTTAACGCAGAGCCTGCTCTGTTACCCTTACCACTGGAATAAACCCTTGAAGAAAACACCGTCAGAGACTTTCAGAGGCTAGAAATTCCGTTTGTTCTTTTTAAAAGAAGGGACAGCGTCTTGATTCTTGTAATTCTAGCATCTACTTCCTGTTATTATAGTCAATTAATGAATTTTCTGGCTCGGAACTGCAGGGACTTACCAGTGTGTCCCTCTGTGTGGGGTGTAATCCCGGTCATTAACACAGAAATGCTGCGGTTCGTGGTGCCAGTCACAATTTGTGAGGCTTCTTTTCTTCTCACCTCTAATATGGTGAGAAAAGATAAGGATATCTGCCCAATCCATCTCACAGGATTTGTGAGAGCCAGGCAGAATAATGTCTAAGATGTTTCAAAATGTATAAAATGAATGCAAATGCCAGATGTAATTATTTTAAGGATGAGATTCACATCACGGTGTTTTATTTACAATAGCCAAACATGTAAATGATACGAATGTCTGAAATTATTTAATATAAGTTGGGACCCTCATCTTTTCAGCAAGTATTTTAAGACCTGTGATATGTCCACTCAAAGGAAATCTTTGTAATCACTAAAAAACATTATAGGAAGATGTTTAATGTATGATAAATGAAGTAAGGCAGACTATAGTGTAATAAGGTACAATATGCTTCCATTTAAAAATGCACATGCTATAACTGTGTATGTTAGGTATGCATATACATATAAAATGGGGGGGGGGCAATGCCCAAAATGTCAGCAATGGTTATGCCCAGGATCCCCTGCGTGTGGTGCCTTCTTGTGTCATTTACAGACTGAGTAATAGCTAATGGGACAATTAAATGGGTTTCCCTCCATTTTATTAGTAATTTACGTTACTGTAAATTTATTGTATGAATTTAAACTTATATTAACTTAGGATTTAAAAAATAAGTACAAAAAAGGATAACTCAAGTAAATGTACTTCAGTAAATGAAGAAATTTTAGACTTCACACCTTTGGAAATCTTCCTGTTGCGTTTTGCTTCCCCATTCCTATTCCAAATATTGATCTCCTTTCTATGACGAGAATAAAATCTTTTTCTTCTATCCATCTTAAGTTCTCTGGCTGTGGTCTTATAAATTAGACTAACAAAAGACAGATTAACAAGAGAAAAACATACACATGTATTGAGTGTGAGTTTTATGTGACACGGGAGCCTTCGTGAGGAAGTGAGGACCGAAAGAAACAGGTGTTTTGATACTAGGTTTGATAAGGAGTGGAAAGTCATAGGAAAATGTAAGAGGACAAAGGGGTCTGGGCTGGCGCTAACCAACTGGAGGAACTAGGGAAACTCAGACTCCTTGCGGTGTCCCTCATCTTAGGGGATAAGCATGCTCCTTTCCTCCTTATACAGGCAGGGCACCTCTCACATGAGGGTCTTATGATCTGCCTCAAGGAGAAGGGAAGGTCAGAGAGCCCTTCCTGCACCTGCTGTTTCTCAAATGCTTTCAGCTTAAAACATTCAATATGCCAAGGCACCATGTTTTGGGGTAGTGTGTTCTGAACCCCATCACTTTCTCAGGAAGTGCTTGGAGAAGGGAGATAAAACAGCTCTCAGCGAACAGAGAACCATAAGACATGTGTATATCAGGGCATTTCATGCATTTGTTTCTGCCACATTATGAGCATCTTGCAATAGGAATTATGCTTCTCCATATTATGCCCCCATCTCTTGTATATAATAGGTACTCAACAAATGTTAGCGAAATGTTATGAATGCTCAAATTATCAAAGTAAATCAGATCCAATAATTTTCAATCCAATTACCAGAGGAGAAAAAGATTGTTTCTTCTCAGTGGTTGCTATCGACCTATAGTTCACAGCTCTGCCATCACATTAGAACCACCTAGAAACTTTGAAATATATGGACTCTCTGACCCCACCCCCAGAGATTGTGATTCCCTTGGTCTGAGGTGGGTCTTGGCATCAGTACGAGGATACTTCAAAAAGTTCACGGAAAGATTCATATTATTTTTTAGTTCTACTTTTCCATTAACTTTTTTGAAGTGCCTTGGTATATTTTCAAAGCTACTCAGGCTTCACTACCCCTAATGACACTTTCCTAATGACACTTTCCCTTGTTACCACCAGAAGAAAACACCAGCTACCTGGAATCTAAGTCAAGACTAACTCGTATTCTGAGCACATGTCTGCATATACATTAAGCTATCATGTGCTTGGCTTGGAAGAAAGGTTGTGCCTTGCTGTGGATTGAATGTCACCCCCAAACTCTTTGAAACTTAAATTGTGTCCCCCAAAGTTCCAGATACTGGAAACTTGGCCCCCACTGTGACAATGTTGAGAGTAGGAAATCCTACTGTGATGATTGAGAGGTGGGGCCTTGATGAGGTAATCAGATTGTAGGACCATTCTGTAATGAATGGATTAATAATGGTGGTCAGGGGCATGGCTCTGAGGGCTTTAGAGGAAAAGAACATGAGAGTCCCTGCACTGCTGTAAAGCCACCACCAAGAAGGACTCTCACCAGATGTGCTCCCTGGACTTGGTACTTCCTGACCTCCAAAACTGTTAAGAAATAAATTTTGTTTTCTTACAAATTACCCAGTTCAGGATATTTTGTTAGAAGCAACAGAAATAGACTAATACATGACTCTTTCAGAATTGCAGGAAACCACCAGTTGAAATGTCCTACAGAGCACAACAGGGAACAGAGAGCATGGGCATTCTTCGTGCTGAGCCCCTCAGTATCCGTGCGGTGCTGCGGGCTCCTTCCTCCTGAGGACCCCGGACTCCTCCCACTGTCTTTCTCTTCATCACTGCCACATCCCACATGCAGCTGTCAGTTATTAGCAGCAGGGATGCTGAGCAAACATCTACAGAGCTATTCCTCTCTTTGTTACTCTCCCAGAAAACAAGCACAAACATGCATTTTCTGTGTATGTGCGGCTGGAATTTCCACAAGGAACGGGAAATGAAAATAACAACATGGTGAAGTAAAAATAATACCATAAAACCTCCATTTTAATCGCTTGTCTATGTTCTATTTTCACATTTTCATTGATCTTGACCTTTCTCTTAGCCCATTAGTGACTCCATCTGAAACGATCCTGGAGAATTCTAATTCTTGCCCTGGGGAACTACCCTTATCTGCACCCTAAAAAGGCCAAACTCTTCAGACTTTATCCAGCTGCCAGGACTGATGGGAACCCCAGCCCCTTTTAGGACTGGGTTCCTAATTTGTAGCCTGCATCTAAGAAAGGACAGTAAAGGAATTTCTTCAGAATTTGTTCACTTAAGGTTGGTTTCTCTGTGTGGCCTTAAAGTTATTTACCTCTAGATCCTGCAGAGGTCGCTCTCACTCCTCTCAGAAGTGCCCACGCCAGCCTTCCCCAGGAATCCCTCTCCCAAGTTCTCCACTTGATCACTGTCTTATTCTATTTTGTGCTACTGTAACAAAATACCTGAGACTGGGTAATTTATAATAAACAGAAATCTATTGGCACATGGTTCTGAAGGGCAGGAAGTCCAAGATCCAGGGGCCTGCACCTGGCAAGGGCCTTCTTGCTACTTCATCCCAGGGTGGAAAGGCAAAGAGAAAGTGAGAGAGAACAAGAGATCTAACTCACAGCCTCAAGCCCTTTTGTTATAGGAATTAATCCATTCAGGAGGGCAGAGCCCTCAAGACATAAACATCCCCCAATCTGAATTACTGAGTAATACTGTAAGTGACAAACGACACATCAACAAATTGGTAGTTTGATCAAAGCTTCCATATTTGTTTTAAAAATCATTTTCAAGGGCTGGCTGGTTAGCTCAGTTGGTTAGAGAATGGTGTTATAACATCAAGATTAAGGGTTTGGATCCCTTTTCTCTTTACCAGCCAGCCACCAAAAAAAATAATAATAATAAAAATCAAGTTCGAAATTTAATGCACTTTCAAGGTAGCTTTTCCATTTTTTTTTTTAAGTTCTGTACAAAAACTTTTAAAAATTCTAATCATTTACATTACTGTTAAGTCTAAATTGACTTTTATGTATTTAAATATAGGGTGATGAATAACTTTACAGTGAATTCAAAGAATAAAGGCATTTTCCAGCTTCCTCTCAACAAATGCCAATTTTTGCCTGATTTGTCAAAACCTTTTGAAGGTTCCAAAGCAGACTTGGCACCATCTCATCATCTCAGAGCAGGTGCCAATGAGGTTGAGGCCCTGCTGCTTCCCGGTCTTGGGTGGGGGAAGGGGGTAGGGAGGAAGACAAGCAGCAGGCAGTGACCTCTGAGTCACACAATGAAGTAGGTATTATTATCCCTGCTGTAGAGATGCGGAGAGATGCAGAGGGCTCGGTGCTTCGCCCAGGTTCACGCAGCTGGTAGATGAAAAAGTCAAGGTTCAGGCGCACAGGGATCTCACCCCACAGCCCATTCACTCTCTCTCCATTCAGCCTCCCTGATTCTCAGCGGAGAGGGGAGGGTGAGACAGTGTGGCCTGCCCTAGGAAATAGCCCAACCGTCTCAGGCAATGGTTTCCAATTTTTTTCTCAGAAACTCCCTAAAATAATTTTGAAAATGTGCTCCCTCTCCTGACACCTAAATGTCATCAAAAAATTTTTTTCATAAATTTTAATAGTTTCAAAGAGTGTAATTTCTGGAAATAATCTCAATGAAATGGATAGGGATTTTTATTTTTCTATTAGTTGATGTATCCATGAGTGGATCTTACTTTTAACTTTATAGAAATAAAGTTCAACCTCAATTTTATTTGTTTTTCATTTTTATAGCTGCAAGTACAGAGAAACCTTGTTTGAAAACCATTGGGAGTGAAAGGAGTTTTATTATGGCAATTTTAATACTCTGGCCACTCAATTCTTTGACCTCTTGAATTATATGCCAAAAATCAGAAACATCATCTATAATTTTTTTTATTGATTTATCACCTGACAACTGGATTAGGTCATCCTTCAGACTGATTGAAAGCAAGGAATTAGAAATTGGCCTGACCTGCAAAAGAATTACATCCCTGGTCACTTACTTTCTCAACATACCATTTGTCTGCATCCATTTGCACGATGTCCCTGAGGTTCTTGCCCCCAAGTATGATGCAGGAAGCTTAGAGGAGACTCTTTTTTTTATTTCTCTCACTTTAGAAAGTGAAAGAAAGATGATTCTGAACAGGGAAAGAGGGGGGAGAACCTGCATCTGCACAACAAGCACATTCCCAGGCAGATGAATTTTAGGAAAGAACATTCGACACTGTGGATGTGGATATGGAGGCCCCTTAAATTATCTGCATCCTTGAACCCCTGGAAAGTCACGTTTTGGTTTGAGGATCATTGCTCCACTGGGTCTGAGTCACCTTACTCCCATGAGTGGCAAGAAACTTCCTGAGACTTGAATGGTTTATCAAAAATCCACCACTCTTGTCCCTTTTCCTGGTTTTCTACAAAAATGTATCTTTTTACACAATGGCTTTTAATAAACGGCATCAAGACTAGTTTCAAGTGAATAAAACTTCTCCCCAACCACCCATCCCTACCTTGACTTTCCTTCCATTCTCAAAACTAGATAAGCCTATTCTTTCTCGGAGACATTTATCACTTTCCCACCTACTAGAGTTTATGAGTGAATTGTTAGATTACAACCACTTGAACCAGAACCTGGTCCTGTGGCATCTCTAGTCCAATTATAAAGTTTTATTTAAACCTCATTTAAAAAAAAAAAAGTCTATAAACACTTATTTTTTTATAAAGGCTGATAAGAGTTTGGATGTATTGTCCTCCCAAAACCCGTGCATGTGGAAACCTGATCCGCAACGTGGTAGGGTTGGGAGCTGTTTTGAGTCATGGGGGCAGATCTCTCATGAATGGATTAATGCTCTCCCTGGGGGGTGAGGGTAGTGAGTGAGTTCTCACTCTATTAGTTCCCACAAGAGCTGGTTGTTTAAAAGACCCTGGCACCTCCCCTCTCTCTCGTTTCCTCTTGCCATGTGATCTGCTTGTACCCACCACTACCTGCTGCTTTCTGCCATGAGTAGAAGCAGCCTGAGACCCACACCAGATGCAGCTGTCCCAGAATCGTGAGCTAAATAAACCTCTATTCTTTATAAATTACCCAGTTTCAGGTATTCTGTTATAGCAACACAAAAAAAGGCCATTTTCTTCATAAGGTATAGGGGGATTTTGGGAAGAGGGATGGTTTGGCCAAGGACATATGTGATAATGAAAATGATTTTATCAGTACCATAACTCTCAAACTTCATTTAAATCTGAAAGCAAAACAAAAAACAGCATGTATGTGGATGGAGGACATTTAAAATTCCAGGAGCTTTCAAAGGGAGAATACATTGATGCTCAACTCCTGTCACTGCAAATACCCCACACTCTGGAAATGTTTGACTAACGGCCAAACATTCCAGCAAAACAGTGTGGATAAAGGATGGAGGATAGGACGAGGAGAAGGACCCGCTCACCAAGCATATCCCGCCCCAAGAATCTAAATACAAGCTCAGGTGGGAAACCCAGTTTCCCATGGCAAAGACACAGGCATTTCTGTGACAAAGTAAATACATTAGACAAGAAGTAAGATCTTGACCACTCACCAGAAGCCAAACACAAGTATGGCATCCTACAATTTAGAAAAGTGTACCAAAATCTTTAAAATGCATATAAATGTACCAAAAGCTACCTCTTCAATTATACCCTAAGGAAGCAATTGGATCAGTGCACAGAAATGTGCAATATGGATGGTCATTGTATTTTTTTAATAATAAAAAACTAGAATCCTTAATGTCCATCAGCAGGAAATTAATCATGTAAATTATGGTAACTGATGGCCCAATCCATTATGATGGATGTGGCCATGACTTAGAGTGATGCAGACCTATTTATAATGTCATAGGAAAATTCCACAAGTTGTATTATTACAAGCAAAATCAGGTTAACAAAATAGTATGACTATTTTATAAGTGTGCATGCACATGCACACGCGGGCACGTGCACACACATGGATGTATTCAACAAAAGTCAAGGGCACGATGTTAACAAAATGCTAACATCTTGGTTAAAAGTGAAGGGGTTGTAATTAACCAACCATTAATGTCCAAAGTGCAAGGTTAGTGATACCAGGCAGAACACAAAAGCACCGAGCTGAGCACAACAAAATACAGGATATTATATTTCCCATGAAAGCACCAAACTCAGAAACCGAATAATTCCTGGGAGCAGCCAGGAAGCCCCAGGTAGTTTTCAAGGAAAGGGCCTAAATCCTGAAGTCAAAGAGGATGGAACTGCGGCTGAGAAAGTGGACAGCAATTCTATTAGGGTCTCCCTGGCTAAAAAACCCTACTTTTGCTTGACCTGGGTATGGAGCATGTCTAAGAACATGGAGAAAAAAACTTCTTAAGGAGTACGTTCTATAGTGCCTCCTGACTTTTAAAATATTAAGAACTCTGAATTTGGGCTTTAGAAAATTGTTATGCTTCTCCCACCTGAAAGTAATTGACCGTCAAGAAAATGCTGAGGCCACATATTTTCTAAATCCCTTGTGTTCTTGAATCACTAGACAACAGCAAAGGACCTATTGCCCACAACTTAGAAGTCACCAGCCCATAATAAGGGCCTACTGCTTGGTAGTAGTTACATGAGGACTTGTTTATTTGTCACATTACACCGAGGAACATGCTTGAGGTTGTGGACTCAGTGACAGTAGACACTTCCCCTACCGAAACAGTGTGATTTATAGGCGAAAAGTTGCTTCACACGGTAGAGAAAATAGACCAGAATAAACTGAACGAGATCTATGGTCCCAGGGACATGTTTTGGGAGGGTTTCTACCACTGCTTTGGTCAACAGAAGACAACAACTTACCAGCAGCATCCACACTCTGTGTTTACAGAAGCCCTACACATTCACCATTTGTGTTCTGAATACTCTTTTTTCTTTCTGCAAACATTGACTTTACAGAAGCCTAAGGGGAAAATGACACTGCATTTCTTATCCCACACACTTCATGTATGTGGCTGAATATTTTGTTTTTCTCCTTGTATTTTCACTTCTCCCTCCCCATAACCTGCTCAATACTTCTCTAAGGCGGCAACTGTCACAAGGGTTCTCTATCCTGAGATAGGTTTGTGGCAAAAAAAAGCCAAACAAACAGAAATTGCCTGTAAACCTTGGGTATCAACTAAAAGTTTGCAAGAAACAAGGGCTTTTCCCCACTTCTCCTCCCTCCCCCTCCCCATAACCACCCACACAGAGGTTTTACCCAATGGCTAGGGAAACGGGTGGGAGAGCCCTGAGGGATGGAAAGGGCCAGAACATGGGCAAGAGAGGAGACAAAATGTCAGAGACCAGATTGCAGAGGCTCTCTAGATGAGCACACCCCAGAGAGTTGGGCAGAAGGGAACCCCAGAGAGCCCACCACCAAATCTGAGAGAGCCTGTGGGGGAGGACGTTGGTCGTTGCTACCGTACCTTTTGCAGACAAATGGACTCCAGGACTGGAGGGGCTAACCCTACCCTAAATCCCCCCAAGCCTTGATAATTGGGGATGGAGGGGAAAACTGAGGATGTTTTCTGCCAGCTTGGTGGGATAGGAGCCTGAAAAAGAAATTAAGTTCGGAGAAAAGGTGTTATGATTAATGATTCCTCTATACTTGGCTTTGAGCACTCACTTCCTCCCCACAGACTTAGCTTTGGACGGGAAAGCAGCCCAAACTGCTAAATCTCACTCACACCAGGGCGCAAACTGCCGCAATAATTTCATCCAGAAAGTGTTAAGCTAGCTTCAGCCACCCCCCAAGGGGGATGTACTGGGTGCAGAAAGAAATCTTTTTGTATCTTAAAAATGTATATATTGTGTAGTAATGTCTGAATATATTTAAAATAAACATACGTGTTCCATATTATTCAACACCAAAACATTTGGAGGCTGCCAAACAAATGTTTCTCAAATGTGAACATGCAGATGAATCACTTGGTATGAATCACTGGGGGATTTTGTTAAAAATGGAGGTTCTGGTTCAGGACATCCAGGTGGGACCCAAGTTTCTGCATCTCTAATGAGCTCCTGGTGACTCTGACTCTGCTGGTCTGTGGACCACCCCTGCAAGGAGCAAGGCCCTCACCGCAGGGCTCCCCAGCTGCCAGGAAAAGGAGAAAACCTTTCCATCTGTAGAGCAGGTGTGGATGGGTAACTGACCAGGTGAGGTTTTGTAAGGGACTCTGGAGGAGTAAGATTAGGACTCTGACAAGAAGAGAAAGGTAGTCCAAAACCATATTCACCTTTTTATGTGATTCTGTTAAAGACCCAGGCAACAGGCATCGGGTGACAGTGACAAAACACAAGAGTGATTCAAAAGCTTACTCAGCGAGGCCAGTCTGAGCTCTGCACTTCACCCCAATACTTCCTAGGCACCCCTCAACCTGTTCCCACCATGACAGGGGAGGAGACTAACAAAGAAATAGTGCCCCGTCTGGGCAACAGATAGTATTTGTGGTATTTCCTTCTCTCCAAATCTTTACAGTTGCTCAGCATCTCGGTCTAATGTTTTTGGGTTTTCTTTTTGGTTAAAACTTCAAGCTCCATCAAGACAGTTTTCCCTTGATGATCGTGATAGTTATTTTTTAAGAAGAGATTCCCAGGAATTTTCTCCCACGGACTCTCTTCCGCCAACAGTGTGTACTCATCCTCCCATCCACAAAGGCATAGAATCACCCAGACAATTTTCATTATTTTTATTGGTTGACAGGCATTTACAACGTTCCATTCATAGACCTAAAAACATAAAAATAGACCTTCTTTCAGCATATAAAAGAAATATATAAGAACTTTTGACATAGACACGTCATGACCTTATGTACAAGAGACAATGGCACCCTCTCCAAGCACCAGACTTTCCAGTATTTTCAGATGGATGCGTTGCACTGGGACTAGGAAATGCGACTACTCGAAGCCTCTGCTTCAGATTTCCATCCGGACACAATCAAACTGGAGATGATATGGAATAATGCAGGGATACAAAGGGTATAGAAACCATTCTAAAGCTTTTTAAGAAAACCAGAAGATATAGCAAAAATTTAATAGAATAAAACTTTCAAAAGATCAAGCTCAAAGCCCTGGAAACCCGAAAGGGGAGGGACATAGGGGAGAAAGCAGGTCAAGCAAGCAGGAGCACAAGAGCATGATGTTCTGAACTCTATTGTCTGGAAATATAAAGTCATAACTGATTTTTATAAAATATAATTCCTAAAGCTACTATAAAATTCAGGTCTTTAAAGTACCTACTGATGTGTCAAACACCAAATAGATATTTTCCCCAAAAAGAAAGTTTTCATATTATTTAAATTCTTCTTAGGAAGTGGACATTGCGAAATGGGGGGAGGAAAAAAAGCTATAAACCTTTTAAAAAAAATTGAAAGTGCTATAACTTGTTTTTGTTCTTATTTGGATATCTGTTTAGAATGCTAGGTTTTCAGCATGTTTACCCTGTTTCGTTGGCATGAAGAAAGTATTAAACACGAGATGTTTTTCTACAGGTTGGTTGGTTAAGAGGTTTGGTTATGGACTGTCAGGGAAGGGATAGGTAACCTATGAATGAAGATGCAATTTTGATGAGAAAACCAATGACAACCAAGGCAACCCCATGAGAAGGAGGCTCCTCTCCCCTGCCATGTGCAATAGAAACACACTGCCCACTCAGGTGTCACGTTTAATTCAACCAAATTCCCATCATAAATACAGATTCAAACACTAAAGAAAAAAAATCTTGGGAAAAAAGTTAATCCTTAGCATGAGCTTCTTGGTGGCCTTTCGTATATAAATATAAAATCACCGTGCCTCATTCTCTCTGTAAAACATTATATCATTGTTTTTTAGACTCAGTTACACTAACACTGTAAAATTCTCATCTATTTGTGCCCTCCATCTCAGGTAAAATACAAAAAATAGCATTTTCTTTTTTTCTCAAGTGATAAATTTGGATCTCTTTTCAAAGAGTTTGGCATCTTTAAAATTCTATGCAAAACTAGAGCTTCCGAACACTGACATAGAGTAAGACCAGCCATAGACCAAAACAGAAGGGGAAAAAAAGGCTCATCAAAACATAAATCGCCACCCTCTCCTCACACATTCTTAAAATACACAGATATTCTCAGACATTGAAAGGGACAGGAGTAAGAACACTGCAAGCTGTACAGATGTTTTGTTTCTTTGTGTTTGAAAGTGGTTTGGTTTCCCCTCCTAGGAGATTGATTTCAGATAGAGCGAGCTTGTGTGTGTGTGTGTGTGTCCCCTAAAATTAATCTGTTGTACATACTGAAACTGCTGGGGGTGATTTGCTTTCCAGTGCTATAGAATTTTTTTTCTTTTAATTCTTCAGGCCCTGATTGAGAATAAATAAAAGCCCTTAGTTAATATACAGAAGATAGGACTCAAGCTTACTTGGGATTCTGAACAATTCTTTCTGCTGTTGTTGCTAAAAAATGACAAAGTTGGGTGGCTACATGGCTTCAGAACCAAGTCAGCTGCCAAAACCGTGTGTGCAAGAGTGCGACTGAAGGGAACATTCTCGTCGACGGTACGGGAGGGCGGGGACAGGTATCTACACACATTCTCCAAGCGGAAAGCGACGCAGTCAGATCTCAGTGTTCAGTTTCCTGGAGGGGGCAAAGTCTTCGCGCCTAACCCAAATGACCTCCTCGCTGGCGCTCTCCAGGCCTGCGCCGATGCCCGACAGGGCGGCTTGCTTCTTGAGCTGTGCCATGCGGGACGCGTGACTGTCCAGGGTTTTCCGGCCTCTCTCCTGCTGGCTGATGCAGGCGGCCTGAAGCCGCTCCTGCAGGTCTCTGTCCACTGCGGCGCCCCTCACGGACTCACAGAACTCATCGTCATCACTGAGGATGTCTGTCTCCTTGATGTCGTCTTGCTCCTCATACTGAGCAAGATCAAACTGTTCCTCTACCCACCGGTCAGTGTCCCCGCCACCGGGGGGCTGCTGGGACTCTTTCTCTGGGCTGCTTGCGGAGACGGCATCAGAATCAATGGTAAACCTGTTTCGAGCCAGGCGCCGCCTCCTCCTCCCAAGAGACTTGCTTGGGGCGGACACTGCACACACACACAAAAATATAAAAATAAAACCCCCACTTGCTTTATGTGAGATGAAAATCCAGAAAGCAAAGAAAAGAAAAAGCTAAATGGTATGCATTTAGTGCCTTGATGTCATCTGGGGCTTCGAGTCTAGATTTCACCAGTCCATCTAGGAGTGTTTACCTTGCCCAGATGCCCGGACTTAGAGGATGTTAAAGCAACGCACTGAAGGGCAGGGGACATGGGTGAGGTTGTAGGTTATGGGAAAAGAGGACTCAACTCCCTCTGAAATAATCTACTACTCCAACCTGTGCACCTAAGAGACAGGTCACATAGACCGCTGCTGCTATCAAGTAGATCACTGACCTTGAGATTAGTCAGTGAGTTAGGGTCCTCAACACTTGACCACGTCCCATGGCACAGTGCTATGAAGATCCCCCAGGGTGGTTTAGCTGGAATACGTCTCTAGTAAGGGTGGGGGTGCTTCTAGGGTTTTGCTGTCTTTGTAGAAACTGTCAGGATGTATCAAGGAGGCAGGAGCACTGGTCTAAGTTATGATGCTGTCTGGGAACTCAAATGTATCATTTCTTGAGGCTCTGCAGTTAGATTAAAGGTACCACATCCCTCTTTGAGTCCCCTCTTTTCTTTCTACAGAAAAGAGTGGCTCTAAAGATATGGAGTCTCCAGTTACTTCCCTGTCCCCTTGCTGTCAAAATCCCATTTGAAATGTGAGGCTAAGAAATGTGAGCCTCAGTCCCTCCTATGTTCCGTGTATCACTCATTCTTACACAAAACAATTAAAATATTAGTGCCTGAGTGGAATAAGAAATAAATGTGACACTGAAGCAGTTGATCAACAAAGTACTATAAAAAGTGACTAAAGAAAAACAGATCTTTGTATTCATTCTTTCACTCTAAAAAGCCAGAATTATTAAAAACAAGCAGACAAGAGATGTCACCCCATCAAGCAAACCAACAAGCAATCCCACCATGCACACACACAAGAGACGGCTCACGTATAAAAGCCACTGCTTCTCCTTGGATCTCAGTAAGTGGTTGTTGCATTAGCCACAGAAAGGTGAAATGCAGCATGGGCTTCCCAATGGAGGGGGAGAGCCTACACACCAACTGAGAGTCACTTTCCTGAAACCTAAGCCCTAAAAACCATTAAAACACTTCAGTGCTGCTAGAACTAAGATGCCTGTTCTCAGTTACTGCCAAACGTAGCCTTGATTTCCAACACAGCGGGCACAAGTCAGAAAGCTCAACAATGACTTGACCAGCTTCCACTCCAGCCATCCCCTGCCTCGGACCCCTGTGCACCCACCACCATTCCTGAGTGTTCTGCCACCTTAAAATGGAACAAATGGATACAACTCTTGTTCAAGGAGGGGGATAAATACTATTTTCAGGCAAAACGGGGGAAAAAAATAAACCTACTTCTACTCCATTGGGAAGAAGCAAAAATTCCTGTTCAATTTTGTCTCAACACCATCATAGTGAAGATCACTCACTACATCAGAAGTAATCTAATTCAAATGAAATGCTTGTTAATGATCTGCATGCTGAAGTATTTAGGGGTAAAGGGTGCTAGTGTCTGTATCTTTGAAATGGGTCAAACATAAGATGAGTTGATGACTGACAGATGAATATGTGATAATGAAAAGAGAAAACAGATGGCAGGTATAGGGTTTGTTTTCTTTCCAAAGGGATCTCAGAGGAAACAGTTACTAGAGACTAAATGTGCTTAGTTTCAGAGTAAATGTAGCTCTGAATTTAGGTTCACTGATTTAACAACTGAAACCTGGACAATGATAGGCAGGTTCCCTGAGGTTGGGACACAGATTCCTAATCCTTATTAAACATTCCCTGGCAAACAAGAGGAGCAGGTGGGACAATTCCAAGATAAAATTCTGTACAGTGAGCTACACAGGATCAATGAGCTCAGAAATTGTGGATATGAAAGTATGTAAGGCTCTTTGGATACCTTGGAGAAACCAGCAGAGTGCTGGCTGTTCACCACACTAAGTTTTCAATAAACACATATTGATTGATTGGAGAACAGATTTAAAATAACCAACCTCCTAAAATCAATTAAACTTAAGTTGAACTTATTAGAGAATGTAATATCCCATGTCAAGCTAGGTAGGTTATGTCTATGAAAACCTTCAACCATTCACAGTACTATCCGTGCCTATTCAATACGATTGAGAACAGGCAGAAAGATAATCAGGACAGAGGTCAGAAGCCTTTTTGGCAAATGCGAAGGGAGCCTCTTTTATTGGAATCCTCCCTGCAAAATTCTGGGCTGCCTCTTAATAAAGGAGAGATAAAAATGTTAATATCTTGATGCCATTAAGTACCTAAGTGTTAGGAAAATGTCTTTCTTCCTTGATATATTTTACTGCCATTTACAGGTAGTATTGATTTTCCTTCCTCACTGCTCCAAAGTGATTAAATAAGTCCTACAAGAAAATTTACTCTGGGACCATTTAAACTCTAGATTCCTCTTTTCCAATAGCAGCTCAAGGCTTCCCCTGATTAACATGGAGACTATAAATAAAGGTGAGGGTAAAAATCTGTTGTGTCATCTGGTCTACCAAACCTGACATCCTTACTGAGACCAGGCTGGGATTACGAAGCCACTATGTTCTCAGAACAGTGGACTGTGACCTTGCTGAGACATGACACACTGCTTTTTGCTAGATTAAGCTGGCTGTCATGCAAAGCAGCGACCCTCATTCCATAAGCAGGCTAAGAAAGCCCCTCCAGAAAGAGGATGCGATGGCTTCCTGGCTTGGCGAATGAGAGAGGAGCTTACCAGCCAAAGGAGGAGGCAGCAGAGGGAGGCCTGAGGGAGGGCCAGATAAGCCAACAAAGGGTGGACCCCGGGGAGCCACCGGGAAGGAGGCCAGGGCAAGGAACCTCACACCAGGGAAGAACTGTACTCCTACGTTAGCCCCCACAAGGCCACAACGAACCCCCTCTCGAGGAGGAGGTCAAGCTCACACAAGTTCTACAGTGGAGTGGGGGTGACGGGGATCTTGAACGTCTGAATCCCCACAGTACCTGCCCTGCTCATGGCTGGCCTGGCCCCTTTCAGGGCACATAATCTTTTTCCTCCAAAAGGGACATACTGCTGGGATGAAGGAAGGCTTTCGGTTTTGAGCAGCTGTCTTCTGTGCTTATCACGCAGGATCGAATGCACAGCCTTCAGGAAATCCTTCCGGCTCTCTGGGGAGCTATGAAGACAAGATTTAGATGTGTTAGGGAAACAGCATTTAAACACATAGACAACTTCTCAGGTTATCAGGTACAGCCAAACAAATATCCCTGAGGGCCATAGGTTAAAGACTGAGGCTGTGACTCCAATTTCTATGGTGAGCCACGTTTCCATAGCTGGGGAAAAACATCATATACTCCCTTTATGCTCTGTGATTCATCTCCTATGGCCTATGAATGACCAGATCGATAGACAGAGGGATTTTGCACCAAGAAGCTGCCAAATTCTGCTCTTGGCACTTATGGCAGAGCCTGCCTTTCAGTCTAAAATGTTTCTGAGAACAAATGAACCACAATATTCTTGTAGCTCTGCAGAGCACCCAAACACTGATGTCCTTTGTTTCCTCTAAAGTTGGGCTCCCTCCTATTAAATATCAACTCTTCCCATGAGACATTTCAACACATAAGTACTAAGGCTATATTGTTAAGAACTGTAAAATCTTCCCAAGTCCTAATTCTCATGGTAAAAAAGTGCTTCCTAGGTAAGAGTTATTTTTCTTGTTAAGTTCTCAATATTTTTAACCAGGTAAATTTCACCTGGAATTTCTTATAAACCACAAATATGGCATCTCTACAGGCAGGTTCACTGAATCCCATGGACTTGACCAACATATCACAAAGAGAATAGTCTAAACAGATGGTAAAGATGGTGCCCAAATCACATGTAAATTATCTTAAACTTTTCACTTCTAGTCCTGACAGCTTCCTGGGGATCTGCCCTTTGCTGACCCATGTTACCCAATAGAGAGGTGGTGTAGCAACTCAAAACATGGGATTTGAAGTTAAACCCACCTGAGTTTGAACCTAGTGTTCATTTTCTGTAAGGCTTTAACCAAAGTACCCTCTATGAACCTTGGTTCCCCATTTGTAAAATGGAAAAACAGCAGTATCTTGGTCCGACTAAATGAATTAATGAATGTAAGGTGCTTAGCATAGTTCATGCTTGGCAAATGCGCCTTCTTACTATCCTAGCAATGGCATTATAAAATATCACTGAAAATCATAATGATATTGATTCCTTTGTTGTTTTGTGGGCAACCCATAGCATACTTCTATTCACTGTGTTTCAAGCTAAGTACTGAGTGCCTATGTTTAAATTCAAGCATGATTAAATATGGGTTATATTTAAAGCCAAATAGATAAGAATGCTGTCTGTTGGGACCATCCATCTTGATATTTTTAGGGGAAAAAAGGAGAGAGAACTGGCTGCATATGGAAGACCTCAAATTCTCATGGAAGAGGGAGAAGAAGGGGACTAGGGAGAGGGAGAAGGAAGAAGGAAAAAAACAAGAAGAAATAAGTAGAAGCCCGCATTGTAGGTTCAGCTTCCACTCATGACCTGTGGGTGATCAACAAAGTCAACCCCCCTATGGTGAAGTTTCTCGAAATGATCAGGAATCCTGTTCGTACCTTTATACACTACTTCCTCCTCCCAGCTGACTTGCTATCTGCTGCATCTCAAAGATACTCAATGCACCCAAATGCCAAAACACAATATTATAAGACAACCATGTCATTCTAATCAATGGAATGCAAATATGGGAAGAAAGCCCTGTTTTGAATGTTGAGTATATGTGAACATTCCTATTTCTTTTTAGAAAGATATTAAATTAACAGGTTACTCTCTGTATCTAATAAAATCAGAATTACTGATTTAATAAGTGTTACTTTCTCGAACATACAAGAGAAAGAGCACAGAATCTAGGGATGCACAGGCTGGTTTGCAAACCACAGAGGAGGCTGGACAACAGTCACTGGGCTGTCTGGCCTCGGCTTCACGGGGGCAGCCTCACCTGCAGCACAGGTGGAAGACTCTCTCTGGCCGCCCTTCGGATTCCGATTTTACATGGACAATTTCACACACAGCATTTGCTTCTGCATCTAGATATATTGAAACAAGAATGAATTAAGGTACTTTTCAAATGGATTTACTTACATTTTTGCAAAAGCATTTTCCATGCTTTGGTGTAAGTTTAAATAGTACAGAGTAGCACAAGACCAAAGATACTTCACTCCTATCCCACGACCTAAAGAGACAAAGTGACTGAAAGCTTAATGGATGTCAAGAAAAGAACACTTGTAAAATGTCCAGTTGCTAAAATCTCCTTCTAGGTGATCTAAAAGGACAATCTGTCAATCATATTGATTGAAGAACTCACCCTTCCAGCTGCACAGCCCACTGGGCTAAACTATTTCAATTGAGTGATTGTTTTGGAAACAGCTGGACTAAACAGACCCCAAGATCCCAATGCACATTTCACCAGGGTAGAAATACAAGGATGCAGGCCCTTGCTAGCTGTCAGGGGAGTCTCCCCCTCTGTGCGACCAGGGCTACTGCCCGGGTAGACCTAAGGGGGCTCCTCTTCTCCTGCCTTCCTGCCATGCCCACTCCAAGTGGAGCAAAAATAGTATGCCAAGAAGATGAAAACAGCTATATTTTAGGATAATTTCTAAGCTTTGCAATGCCTACAACACCACATTATTTTAAGCCATGAATGAAGTGTTTGTGAAAGAAACAATTCACTGCAGACATGAAAGCTGCATACTGTGAGGTCTCCTTCTTATCCTGTGGTTTAGAACCCTGGTCACGAACCCTCGCTGTGGCCACATTATTTAACCCCAACCAGAATCCACTTGCAGAAAGTTTTAAAGACTTTCCCGAGCTAAGATAAAAATCAAGAAATTCCATGTTCTGATTCTCAAATCCACTTGAATGTATTTCATAATGAGAGACATTTTGACTAGTCGTTATAACTTAAAATAAGCTTTTGACAGTTTTAAACTTGATTTGAATGAAAAATAGAGGGTGAGAATGGAATGTCATATCACAAAGATGGCTTTGTTTTCAAACTTTAAAGTCTTTGTGTGTTTAGTCCTCAATTAGGACAAAATTCCTGGCTAAGAAGCCAGCAGTTTGCTCTAGAAATAAGCTTTCTCATTTATAAACCTGGCACAAGGAAACACATCCAAACCTCAAAAAGCTATTGCAGCTGTTATAGACCCACAATTTACAAGTTACTGAAAACTCGTTTGTAAATCGATTTTGCAAATCAAATCATACGTGAAAAGACATCAGGGTAAATCACTCTACTGGAAGCCTAGAGAGAAAATTTCTTAAGGCAAATAATCACCCCAAATATCTTTGTCCTACATAGATTTTTGTGTCTTCCTTCCTACTGCAAGGCGTAACACAACTGTGAAGGAAGATTTATGTAGTTTAATTTGGGGGAATAATTGGAAGTTTACCATACATTGCAAGAGGCTTCTCCTCATGATATCAGACTAGGGTGAGTTGGTTTTATGAGGATCAGCTCCAGTTTTATTACTCTTGGAGGTGACAAGTTGAAAGAAGGGGAGGCTAACACAAATCGAACAGCAAGAACTTAATGCTCACATTAGATGCCAGAAGCATGAAACAGAAATACACACCCATTGTATACCTGCAGATGTCCACTTCTAGGGCCTCTTTTTACTACCTGAAAGCTACACCTGCTGTCCAAGTGGGATAGGGAACAGGTGTGTCCACAGCGTTTCCACTTGACTACCCAAAGATGCTCCCTCTAGGGTGTGCCTAGGAGAGTCATTGCTGATTCCTCCTCTCTAGAAGTTGGCCACAAAGTAAGCCCAGGATGGGGTCTCTGAGTCACAGAAATATTGTGTTTCTTAGTCAATACCCTGCTGAAGTTTACTTCTCTTCTCATGTGCTTAAAGCATCAAGTGTTCCCATGGCTACCCAGCAACTCAGTCTTCACTACTACTTGGATCACAGAAAATGAACTGACTTTTCAAAAGCCTTTACACTAATATCAAAGATAAAGATTTGTAATACTTCAGGGAAAAAAATGTGCATTCAGTGGCTTTTTGGTGCTTTTGGTGGTCTTTTTGGGTCTCCTGGTCAAAAGGGAAGTGAGTAATTTATATGGGCTTTGTCTTCTCATGGTCTCAAGGACTCCTTCCAGAAGTATAAGGGGTCTTCAAAAGTTCATAGAAAAGTTAGTTTTCTTTTAATTCCATTTTTTCCATGAACTTTTGAAGTACCCTCATACAAAGCTCATTGTTACTTGGATGCTAGTCACTGTAATATTATTATATTATATTTTACATATATATACATATACGTATATACATATATATACATATACCTATATATACATATACGTATATACATATATATACATATACCTATATATACATATACGTATATACATATATATACATATACACATATATACATATACATATATACATATATATGTATACACACATATATACGTATATACATATACATATATATATAAAAAACAGAATGACTAGAATTCCTTGGAGCAATTTTGAAGACATTGCACACCCATTCACTCAGTTCATTCATTCATTCAGTTCACTCATTCAGTTCATTCATTCATTCTTTCATTCAATGTTTAGCAAATGGCTGGGTAAATAAGAGGCAATGGAGAGATTGAGGGAAAAGAGTTATGCATAGAAGAAAAAAGATGGTAGCGTGGTTAGACCAAGAGTACGGATTCAAATAAATAATCCACACACACATCAGAAATATGTGCCCAGCACATGTCAGAGTTTACCTGCACTTGCCAAAGCTCGAACCTGTAGAGCTTCGGTAGGGATCATGTGTCGAAATCGGAAGGGGTCCCAGTCTTCATAAATGGAAAGCCTGTGAGATCCTACCTGCAGAGAGGAGAAATCAGCTGCATAAGAACAATCTAACCTACCCCGAACCAGGTCCCCACATTTTCTAAACCAGTGACAGACTCTCACGCAGCAACTCTGATTCACCCATGTGCTCTTTCGTTAATCCAGCAGAAAGAAAGAGGCCACCTGCTAAATACACTGAGTGTGTGCAAATAAATAAGGTATATTTATTAAATATTTATATTTATATTAAGTATTTATATTTAAATTAAATGAAAATACACTAAAGTATTTATATCACATTAAAATATTTATATTATATATTAACTATTTATTAAATGAGAGTGTGCAAACAAGGAAGTTTGCTAACCAAATACAGGTAAGAGACACAAAGGAAAGAAGAGAAAAAGGATCCCAAAACAAGAACAGGGGCAAGACTGAAAGGTGGAAATAGCATTAGGAAGGTTCTGGACCAGGGTAGACCCAATAGCTATTTACTTCCATGCTCTAAACAAGAGCCTGCCTGAAAGAAGGCAGGATGGGCGATTTCCTCAAGAGACTTCAGTAACACGTAAAGAAATCATAAAAAGCTCATGCCAACAACAGGGCAGAATGATGCAGCTATAACTGAGAAGCAGATAGAGAGAGAGATACTTTCAAACTATGAAGTGAAATAAGAAATCTTACAAGCTTCTTCTTCTGTTTGGAACCATCTTTATACACAAGGACCACAGCAGTTTTGAAGACTTGAAAAAAATAAAAATAAAGGCAATTATGGCATGAAATGCATAGGGTTTTCCCCTTACCTTTGATAACGTGTGGTGATAAACAGTGCGGTTATAAAGAAGACAAGTGAGATCCCAGCTAACTAACTGGCTCCCACCCACCCTTGGTTCATTTGCCACATCTGTGAAAATCAAAAGCCTACTGAGACAAGATTTTCCAGGTTCAAAATAAACAGAAAACCTACATAAACGGAAATAACCTCTTCCCCTCTTTAAGACTTTTGGGTAAAATATAATATTTAGCTATTATATCATCTCAAGGTTAAAAACTTCAGCTGACACATATTCAATAAAAATGTATTAATTCAGTAGCTGGAGGAATAATACAAATGTCTTTAATAATAAAACAATTGCTTAAATGATTTACATTTATGCAAGTTAAGCTAATATTACATACACAGGAACACACATACAGTGTTCATAATTCAGGAAACAGAATTCACCTTTTTGACCTAAAGAAACAAAAATTCATTTATGAAGTAGAATGCAATCCCACTTATTCCAACAGACTAAGTCAGAGTAAGCTCTTTAGGAGCAGTGAATGTTATTCTTATATGCTTTCTGGGAGTGGGGAGATACAATGGAGTTATGCACAATCTTCCAGAGAATTCTTTATGCAATGCCAAGCATGTTTATTAACATGCAGTCATTCTAACTCCTCCTAGAGAGGGAAGTGGAGTTGGCACCCAAAAGGAATGGTAGGGTGACTCCAGCCTGGCCTTGGTTCTCTGTGTCAGGGTCTCTGCTGTGGTCTAAATGTTTGTGTTTTCCCAAAATTCCCACATTAAAACTAAACCCCAATGTGATGGTTTTAGGCAGTGGGGCCTTTGGCAGGGACCTCATGAATGGTGTTAGCACTCTTATAAATGAGGCCCAGAAGAGAGATCCCTCACTCCTTCCGCTACATGAAGATGCAGCTAGAAGGTGCATCTATGATAATGTGGGATCTTAGACTCCCCAGTCTCCACACTGAGAAATAGATTTCTGAAGTTCACGGACTATGCAGTTGATGGTATTTTGTTAGAGCAGCCTTCACATCCTAAGAGTTCTCCATATCCATTCATCCCTGAAGAACAGCCCAGTCCCATAGCAGCCGGATGAGGCACAGCCTGGTATATCCAACAACAGAATTACAAAGGGAATAAATGTTCAGAGAATTCTCAGGGATGGGCCACCAGGCTCCCAGGCCCTCTGGAGACCAACCCAATCTGGTTTATTTTCTATCCTACTTCGGACAGGTCAGTCTTCCCTTCGTGTAGGGTCATCCTAATCTCCACTGCAGAAAGTAAGCCTCGAGATGTAAAGATCCCAATTCCAGACACTGGATCTAGATTAGATTGTCCCTAGCCCTTTATACCTCCCAGCATCTGACCCCTCAAGATTCCCAGAGGACAGACTGGAAGGTTCCCTCCCAGAGGTTCGTACTGACCAGGGAGGCCACACCAGCTCTGCACAGCGGCTGAGCACCAGCAGCTTGAGGATATCCTTCATTCCCAGCGTGAAGCCTTCAGAAGTCACAGTGGTCAAGACAGCTAAGGTCCCTTTAAAGTGAGAGAGTTCTACCCCAGGAGAGAGGCCTGAGTGATCCTAGTCTCAGAAGACCCACCACATCACTAGCACCACAGCTCAATGACATGATTGCCATGGGTCTATAAGAAGGCAAACATGCCTACCTCAGTTCCCCTCAACCTTAACTATCTTGGATTGCAGCAGTAGAGCCAGACAGTGAGCCTCAGCCTGGCACTGAGACCTGAGCTATAAACACCTCCACCTCCCCCTCAAACTTTCCCTATCCTTTGGGCTATTTTCACCTAAATGACTCCATGGTGTTTCCTAATCCCTTTAGACACAGCCTTGATCTGCAAAAGTCCTGGCTATCCTTGCCAGCCTAAAGCACCCTCTCCATTCCCCAAAAGTTGAATATCTAATACCCCTCAAGGCAGAAACCTAGGTCGTCATCGTTTTTTTAAGATGACCATCAACATTCAGCGCACATTAGCCATCCTGTGAGTAAAACCTCAAGGTGCTGGGTTGGCAGCAAGTCAACTTCAGTTTCAGAAGAAAGCTTGCACTATTTCCTGAGATTAGAGGTTTAAACCAAAACAAAAAGACAACCATGTTTTAACCCCAAAGTTGCTTGATCAGTGGTAATTAACCTACTTCCTTCACAGTGACTCTTCCCTATTTCAAAAGGCATTTCTAAGGCTGTTAGTTCTGCTTTGCCACTTGAAATCACAGAGACTGTCAAACCTGCCACTTTTAATGACTGGGAATCCATATATAAGCTCATTATGATGATCACTGTCAGCCTTTGTTCATGATCCCAATTGTAATCCTTCCCTTCTCTTTACTATTACTCTGGAGAGGATTCTGAGTAATCATAAGCTTGCCTGTGTCACTTATTAATGATAAGCTTCTTTAGTTTTATCTTGTTAACTATGGCCCCTACTAAGTTTGCTGTCACTGTGGTACAGTGGGGGTGGGGTATGCAACATGCACCCGCAGCAGGGACAGGTGTCATGGGCTCACCTTCCTGGGAGTTGGCTACCCCACACTGCCCTCTCATAAACAACCCATGAAGTCCACTATCTGAGCCACCAAGAAGCATCAGAGATATCCCAGAACTCCCCAAGGAGAAAGTACAATATAAGAAACACAAGTGGTGATGCTGAAAAGAGACCAAATACTACTTCCCCCAAAACACCCACCCCCATCAAAAACTACCACCTTGTTCAAATGCCCCAATACCCCTTTGTAAGCCCTATTCAGTCACGTTTTCTCTGCACACTGATGTGCTCCTTTGCTAGTTTTAATGAAATGGCATCAACAGCTACAGTGGCTCCTTAGAAACTTTAGGAATATCACTAGGTTCTCAATGAAAGCTAAGTACTCTAAGTAGGAAGTTCAGTAAGTCTAGGCATTAAACACTCTAATTTAATATCACTAGGATGGTTCCATTTGGGAATACTTTGTTCACACCATAGAGGAAAAGAGTTCAATTTAAAGGAACAGTAAATAGACCTCACTCCCCCCAAGCCCAGAAAAATAATGTAAAGTAAGAGAATGGTAAGTGCTACATTTCCTTTATATTGTGTTCCTACCCATGAATCTTCTAGGGGGAGACTAGGAAAAAATACAACATAAAACAAAAGCATGGACCGTTGACACTGCAACAACAAGCCGTATTTCCTGAATTACGCACAATTTCCAGTATGCTAACCCATAACTTTTCTCTTTCTCAAAAACCCTATTACAATACAATCAAATGTGATCTCCAACTGGAGCAACTGCATCCATCTGAACCACTTTATTAAAAATTAATCATTCACAAGTATATCTAATTTTGCTAGTACAAAGAGTCTTCAAAAAGTTCATGGAAAGATGTGTGTTATCTTGTAATTATATTTTTTCACGAACTCTTTGAAGTACCCGCACATTTAGCAGCAACGTGATTGAGATGTACCTCCCAACTGATCAAGGCACCCCAGAGTTGCCACAGTTCATCGGAGAACCATCTTCCTAAATCCCAGCATTACATACAGGAAGACCATCAGGGAGAGAAGAGGATTTGAGGTCTCAAAAACAGACTTTTTTGCCTTTTCACTTGATTTTTCCTTGGTTTATTATTAACCCCTTATTTTGAAAAAACACTCAGAGCAGCAGCAAGAAAAAAAAATTCTTTTCCTGCCTGCACGTTTATACCTGTAATAGAAGTGGGCACAGCTACTTTGGGCCACCCGTGCTGCTGAGTGGCAACGTAGTACATATTTAAGTGGCAGGTTTAATTTAGTATTTGTGAGAAGTTGATGGCCATACCAGAAAGACCACGTCAGACAACTATAATTAACTTTATCTTAGTTAACTATGTCTTGGAAAAGAAAAGCTCTTGTTTTAAACAATAAGCCAGCCATTTCCCCCTCCTCAAAATCCTCTCCTGATACATACCAAAGGCTGCCAATTCTGGCTCCTTTTTCCACTTTCCCAGCGACGCTGGCGGGTTCAGCCAGATCACTGTTGTATGCAAAAGCAGGTCGCCCATGCTCAGATCTGCAACCTGAAAATCAGGCAGTTGATGTCAATTTTACTTCATGAACATATTGTGTATAAAAACATTTGATTAAGTCTGCAAGGTAAAGCATAAGTTAAATAGCTGGATTTATAGATTCCACAATGTATTCACATATCAAAAAATCATGTTGTATACAATATAATTTTTACTTGAAAATTTAAGAAAAATTTTTTAAAAAGAAATAACACAGAAAACGACAGATTACATTTTTAAAATATTTCTAATTTGTCAGTGCTCCGTAAACACAACCTCCGCTTGAAACAACAGGATTAAGATATCATAATATCTAGCTAACTTTTCTACTGCCAAATAATAGTATCATTATGTTCTAGCCACATTTGAGCTAGAAATAGTACAATGAGATTTTAATGAAAAAAATCCTTTAATTCATATGAAATTTTCTAATTGAAAAATAAATACTATACATTCCCAAAGAAACACACAAGATGCAGGGGAAAAAAATATGCTCATCTTTTTTTTTTCCTTTATCCCATGTTTGTCTACCAGAATTTCAAGAATAAGATGGCAAAAAGGTATAAATTGGGGCTCTCAAAATCACACGGTAAATCTGTTAAAAGTGATCTACAAAATTGAAGATGTTCAAATAGAGATAGTTTCCCAAAGAGATACTAATGACCATTGATGACAAAGACCCACCCCAAAAACTGTAAACACTCCCACTGGTGAATTTGGTCTTCTGGAAAACAGTAAACTCAAATTATCTCTTCTTCTTCTAATTCATTTTAAAGAAGATTTTATCCCACTTTAGAGGGGAAAGAAAGAAGCCAAATAAGGGGTCTGAAGATCCCTCTACAGGCTTGGGTAGTGTGAAACCCTGGAGTCTTCAGACAACAGGTCTAGCTATATATCCCCAGTGGCCAAATCCTAAACCATCTCAGACAAGTTCTGGTTGTAGAGCCATCCAGACATGATGACCCAGAGTCCGATGGTAGTCCAGTGTCTACACCTCACCATAGTCATGTCTATTTTTCAAACTGGAGTCACATGCTGCTATGGGTTGAATATGTCCTCCAAAGATTCATGTATTAGTAACTTAATCCCCACTATGACAGTGTTAAGAGGGTGGGAAATCCTATTACAGTGTTTGGAAGACAGGGCCTGTAAGAGGTAAGATTAGATTGTGAGGACTGTGCCCTTGTGAATGGACTTATCCATTCATGGAGTAATGGACATGGTTCTGATGACTTTATAAGGAGAGCAAGTGAGCAGGTTAGTCGCTCTTGTTCAACCCATTCACCATGTGACACCCTGTGTTGCTGTCACCACCAAGAACAAGGCTCTCACCAGACATGCTCTCTGGACTTTGGACTTCCCAGCCTCCAAAATGTAAGAAATAAATTTCATTTCTTTATACATTACCCAATTTCAGATTCTCTGCTATAAGCAACAGAAACATACTAATATACAGACCCACTTCCAAACCCACCAAAATCCCAACCTTCTACCCACTGCGGGGATATTCTTATCAGCCTAATCATAGGAGAAGATCTGGTCTCTTGACCTGCTCTCTATTCAAACATGTCAGGGGACAAGATTTTCAAGCAATGAAAGTCCATGGTCCATCCCATTTGTAAATGCCACAAATTGTTAGAAGTCCTTCCTCAAATATGGCTCCCTGAGGTGCCTACCCAGTGGCCTCTCACTTCTATTCTCCAGGTACATAAAAATCAAGCCCAATTCCCACCTCTTCAAAGCAGCATTTCAAACACTTGAAAACTTGATGTTGAGCTTCCCAAGGACAACTGGCTCTCTCATTCATGTTGCTGCTTATGATCTAACCAGGATTCTAGATACAGCAGCAACTGGGTAGCCCTCCACTGAACACAGTGCATTTTGCTATTGCCTTCTCAAGCCACCAAACAGGCCTCAGTGCTGGAGATGGGGCCCCATATCAGTGCAGAATACAAAGGTCTTACTGCCTCCCTTGATTGGGATTATGTAATCATTACAATAATTATTACTGAGTATAACCAAGGGTTAAAAAAATTTAAGCAATCATATTACTTTGTTGATATACATTATATAGTCAATCAAATCCCCAGGATATTATCAGCTAAGGGAACTATATCATCTCTACTACCCACCTCCCAAACTCCCACATGGAAGAGAAGTAGTTCTACACCAAAGTCAAATTCACAGAGCCTCAGGGGGTATGTCTTTAAAAGTTATTAAAGGTCATGGTGGTAGATTGTCCAAACTCTACTTCCTCCAATAAAATTGTATGAATATCTGTTCCTTCTGCCATGTAATTTTCTTGATCTCTCACTAGACTAGGCAGAATATACATCTTTGTCCATAGGACTTTGAATGTGGCCATGCCACCTGGGCAATAGACATTGCATAACAAGTTGCCACCAGCCCTCTTGAGTTACCACCTTCCAACCATGGATAGGACTTGCCCAAGACAGCCATTGCTGCTTTGGCCTAGATCCTAAGAAGAAAGAGACATGGAACACAACTGAATCTTAAGGCCTGGAGTTCACCAAGAGCTCAGTTGACTACACACTCACACATGAAGTATTTGTTGTAGTGAACCACTAGATTTTGAGTTGTTCGTTACACAGGAAAAACAGCTGATACAGTCCCTGTGTACATGGTTGCTCTCATGACCAGTTTCCATGTGGCAAGTGTGATGAGGGGGTCACGGCTGCTCCCTTGGGCTTCCACTGGCCCCCCTCTGAATCTTCCTCCTGAACCCCAGCAGTGAGTTCTGCTGGGAGGCCTCTACCTTAATGAACACTAGGATGCCCTACTGAGCCAGGTTTTTAGAGGCTTTCTTCTAAGGGCAAGTTAGAAGAAAGTTACTTCCTCCTACCTAAGCAAAAGGGATGCTTCTGGGCCGAGCCCGTGGCGCACTTGGTAGAGTGCTGCGCTGGGAGCGCGGCGACGCTCCCGCCGCGGGTTCGGATCCTATATAGGACTGACCAGTGCACTCACTGGCTGAGTGCCAGTCACGAAAAAACGACAAAAAAAAAAAAAAAAAGGGATGCTTCTATGTCGTACAGCTCAACTTATAGTTTAACGTGTGGGTGAGAGACTGAAGGCCCGGCTTCATCATAAAATGCTTCTTTGCCAGCTTTGTTCTGTGTGAACATATTTGTTTTCAGAGATATCCCAAGGAAAGTTGTCTGAAGACAGAATTCAGGTACGCTGTGTCCCTAGAATGTTACCATTCAGGTAGAAATCTACCACTACCAGCAGACACTGACAAATGTTCGTATTCCTGATTACAAACTGTTCATAAATCCATTCTAGGTTTTTACTGGATATTGCAATTAAATGGGAACTACAAAGACCAGGAATCACCTTTGTAAAAATCAGAACATAACCTGTATACCTCTGTAATCATCTGCCTAAATCTCCACAGCTGTTCCAATACACTGCTGCAAGTGACACTGTAGAATTGTCATTGTTCTTGGCATAAATCATACTATTTCCCCATGACTCATTCTCCCTAGGGTTATATTCTTGTGGGAATCAAGGCCATTGCATCCTTTCCAGTTTGAAGACAATTCTCCTCAATGGGGAAAAAAGGAGATCAAATGGCCCTTGGGCTGTTCTCCTTGAGTAATCAGTTGCCTTTGAGTAATCAATTCCCATTAGGGGCCTATTTCCTGCTTGTTCTTCTCCTGCTAAAACATACTCTTTTGCTGCTCTCTTTGGCATCTTTTCCAAGCCTTAATTTTTCTGGGCTTTGGACCGTCTAATTACAATGTAGGATTTTCCAACTCTTTACTACTGGTTCTCAGTCAATGTCCCTCCTTCCACCTTTTGCACATCTCTTTTTACAATCTCAGCTCACAAGAGAATACTTTGTACAATGCTATATCTCTTTGTTCCTTGATGAAAAGATTTGTTACTTGATTGTCAGATTGTCAGAATTCATTTTAAAGAACCTCCGGTTCCACCTGAGCCCTATTCCCCGTTATAGTCTCTCACTTTTGACTGTATTCATTTTTTTCCTAAATTCTTTTCAATCCACTATCCATATCACCATCTAGTCTTTAGCATCATGGTCATTTGCTCCTACGGTTATTAAAATCTAGGAATTAGCTCAGCATATAATGAAAAAATAAAAATATGATAAAATTATTTCCATGACCCAGTAAACTCTTCTGTCAGAATAAAATAAATTAAAATACAAAGTGAGCAGAGGCAGTCTTACGATCAAAAATGTTTGATTATTCATAATAGTCAATAAATGAAGCAAAGAGAATTGCCTAAAGATAGGAATTAAGAAAATCATTGCTCGGCCACACAATATTACACAATAATTTGAATGATTCTTTTGAATAATTTAAAATAATATGAAAATTTTGTTCAACATAAAACAAAAAAAATCAAGGTACAAAATTACTTTCAAAATGTAACTATTTAAGCATACATGTGAGCGTACTATAAAAATTTTGTAAAAAGATTTGTATTATCTTGAAATTCTATCTTTCCACAAAATGTGTACGTTTGTGAACATATACACACACATTTTTTAAATCAAAATAAGCACTGAAACATTAAGAATGCTAAGTTCTATGTTTTGAGACTGTAGAGAATTTTTCTTCTCGCCTTTTTCTGTATTTTGCCCTTTTCTTTAATAAGCATAATATTTTTTTGTACCATAAAAGTTTTATGAGAAAATAAGAACTAAATTCAGAGTAGCAGTGTCCAGCTTTTCTACCTGCTGGTAGGTTGAATAAAATTATCTGCCAACTAGGCTGAGAACATTTTTATGCTCTGCTTGTAGTATCGGGTAGGAAAAAGAAAATGTGTTTCAAAGGAAAACTACGCATCCTGTATATCATACCCTCCTGGGCTACCAGATGCTAACTTTGTACTCTTTGCAACTCTTTGTAAGGTGCAGGTAACAGACAGATAAGTAAATCCTGTCCAGTCTGGTGCTGACTTAAATGATTTCCTCCAGCTGTGGAAAAAGAATTTGGTCTCCATTTATAATTCATCTCAATGTTTTCTTTACTTCATATATAACATCCATGCTATTTTGACTTTTCCAATGAACCCTTACAACACCTGCCTAGGGCCCTCACATCACATGAATAAAAAAAATTCCTTTATGTGGGTTCACTTTATTCACCTCTATTAGATGATTTACCTTTTTCTGAAAATTATCTTTTAGCAGTCTGAAAACTTGTTTTGTTCCACTGAAGATATAAAAATGAACCTGGATAATAACCTTTATATCTCTGAAGATAAGGTGCTCTCTCTCCTTTAGACTAAACAACCAAAATTTGCCCCACCCCTTTGCCCTCAACTCTCCTTCTAATCACAGCAGGAGTGCCCTACCTCATGCTCCCTCCTGCTTTTTTTTTTTAAGGTGGCTAGCAAAATCAAGTAGAATATTCTAGTCAAATCTAAATATACAGAGGCATTAATGAATATTACTACATGTCATATCCCTATGATCCATCTCAGTACCATCAACATTTGCATTCAAGTAAATCTTCTGATGACTCAGGCACAACTTGTAATTCACTCTCAGTTCCTGTCACTGCTGCTTCTAAGTAGGTTTCTGGGTAGACTTAAAGTGATTCAGTCATTTGAAACTTGCATTCATTCAACATATATTCACTGAACACCTACTACACGCCAGATGTTATTCTAATCTCTGGGGATACAGCCTCGACCTTTAATGGCACTTATACAAACAGCCCAGATTGTGGTACTAGAAGTTCACTCTCACACTTGACACAGGATAAAACCACAGATCACAAGGGTGAGGAGATGAGCATCAGAAACAAGTTTCCTATATTAAGAAATAGCCCAGCTGAGGAAGAAAATTCACACTGTAGCCTTAGATACAGGACAAAAATTCCACCAACGAAAACAATATCATGACTATTTTACTTATAAATAACATCTTAAAAAAAAAAAAAAAAATGCAAACTCAAACTCAGCTTTACTGACAGGTGTCCTGAGAAAAAGGGGAACCTTACCTCTTTTTTCTCGCCAGTCTGTTCAGCAATCAGCTGGTCAAACACAGCCCCAAATTCTTCATGGATTTTCTGCATTTCATTGATGTGACTTGCAACTTTGTTCATGGTCTTGATGGCCACTGGAAGAAAAGGTCGTGAAATGAGGCTAGATCATCCAAACACGGGAGCACAGTGGGGAGCACAGTGGGGAGCACAGTGGGGAGCACAGTGGGGAGCACAGTGGGGAGCACAGTGGGGAGCACAGTCGGGAGCACAGTCGGGAGCACAGTGGGGGCCCCAGGCTGGGGCGCGGCTCACCGTCCAGGTGGTAGTGTTCCTCGCTCTCCGCATCGGTCAGAGCGAACAGCTCCCTGAGCAGAAGCGGGTACTTCAGGATCCGCTGGATGGGCTTGATGAGGTAAGACTCGAGCGTGGACGAGTGCTGCTGCTTCGGGTTCTGGGCATCTAAGAACGCCTTGAAAGCCGTGTCTGTCTTGGCTAGAAGAGTTTAAATATGGTTGTCAGGGGACGCCCAAATGACTCTCTTCTCACAATTTCACTCATTCATTTATTCCAAGGTGCCTTTTTACAGAACTGAGCAAAGAGTGGGTTATGGGGGTGGGGTGGCACTCAGAGAGACAACTGGAAGGGCAAACTATGGCAAGAAGGGAAAAGATATTTGTTTACTGGATGGGGTGCTGAGGAGTTAAAGGATAACAGAGTTTGTATATCCTAGACACCTGGATTTTCATGGACTGATGTTTATCTTCCTTATATTAAGCATGTTTTTTGATTGTGATGTTTTGACATCAGGGGCCTTATTGACCCTGGGGAGACTAATCCCCTCCCAGGGCTAGCCAATTCCCAGAGATAGTAAAGAACTAGCCTGCAAGCATGCCTTTTATGTGCAAGCCAACCAATCCAGAGTCCCTGCACAGCCACCTTCTCTAGGAGGCTCTAGGCCACTGTTCCCAGCTCTAATCACGCCAGGCACTTACTACACCCAGAGCCCGCTGGAATTATTTGAACTAGCCAGTGCTAAACCTGATTACCCAGCCTCACCTGTTCCTTCTTCCAAAAACCAGAATAAAGCCTCTTGCCCACTTGTCCCCCTCTCTCCTTCCGCCTCCTGATGGACCCTGCTGCTTCCCCATGTGGCGCTGTGTGGCATGGAATGCCCCTTTCTCTTGGGAACTGTGAGCTACAAACTATAGTAACTGTCCCCTGATATGTTCATCTCACCCTACATGAATAATAATAAAGCCTACATTTGAAACACTCCTTACCTTGGTTTTCCTAATCTTTCAAGCATTTCACTGCTGGTAGAACCTCTTTTTTAAAAAAGGCGGGAAAATACAACCAGAGCTGCAAGGTGCTGCTGTTTCTAAGTGGAGCGAGGCTGGATCTCCCACAGCGATCTGTTCAATGTAAACTCAGCAGTACCAGCTGTTAGGTCTGTGGGGCGGGGATCTAACCTGATGCAGCTCAGGCAGCATTTTCCGCACCTGCCTCACTTTCATGTGTCCCAGGTTCAATCCCTCCCTGGGGACTGAGGGGCACCAAACAAGGAGAGAGGCACTCGCCAGCGGATGATTAGGAAAATGTGGTAATGCCTTTCAGGTGCAAAGGAATGTTAGGGGAGGGCAAAAATATGGAAAGAAGGGAAAATATATCCAAGTGACTTGACAGTGGACACATGGAGGAGTGTGCAGGTTGGACACAACCGGGTGCTGGAAGGGTAGTGCACCCGAACTGGGCACTGGTGCTCCATGCCCCTCCCCCACACCTTGCCCTATGCATCTCTTCCATTTGGCTTTTCCTGAGTTATATCCTTTATAATAAACCAGTAAAACACAATCAACATTTGAACATACGCTTCTTTTTTGGGGGGGGGGGGCAGTTGGTTGGTAAGGGGATCCAAACACTTGACTTACGTGTTAGAACACATGCATTCTTCACATTCAGAACCTTAATATTCATCTGGATGACTTTTGGCCATCAGAAGCTAGATGCAGCACTGCAGTGACTCAGGACTATTCATAACCGCACCCAGGATGACATAGGAACTCAAAGATCTCTTCAATAAATATGAATAATCAAAAGGGGGGATATAGATATAGATTTTTTTTAAGTTTCTGATAAAAATGTATTTCCATCTCCAGTGGTTAGGAGTGTGAGCTAAGACCAACAATATTGTAAAATGGCATTATGAAATCATAAAGTGATTCTTCTGTTTTTATTCAATTAAGAAAAACAAATCATGGGGGAAGACCTCATAAGACCAAAATCTTCCCACCCCTTTTAAGCCCATTAAGAGAAATCAGAATCCCATGGGTTCAGCTATCATTCCTCCTCCTTCCAAAGAACAAATCCCTGAAGAGAAAAGACTGGTTGGCCCATGTGCCATGGAAGTCAGGCCAGGCCCAGAGCCCATTCATGGGAAAGCTATGGTCTCCACGGGGCATCCCAAGTCTCAGATCATGTCTAGAATGGCCTAGAAACAGCCCCCACACACACACACACCACCCAAGTCCAAAAATATGGATGTGGGTATTTAACCCATCAACTATATTTCATGTCACAGGATGAGTGCACTTGGTGAGATCTGTTGATAACCATGTATGTGTACTCTGTTAGATTACTCTTCACCTTCTTGATTCATTTGGCAATTAGAAAAATGTGGGTCACACCTACTGTTTTAAGGGATAGTCCTGAAAGAGACTAGAGTATTTTTCAGGTGCAAGAAATAATGCTATTGAATTAAGAAAAACCCATGGGGGCAGAATTTTCGCTAATTCAGTGATTAAAAATAACACAAATTGCTCTAAAGACTGTAATGTTTATAATTTCACTGTATAGCAGAGCACTCTAAAATGGTTACTTTAACAATCTTATAACAATTAGCAATCAATAAAAGTTTTCAAGAAACACACACAGTACTACACAACCAGTATAACACATGAGAAAACACGGTCAAGGTCAGACAGTAGGACAAGGAGATTTCCAGCTCCCCTTTAAATCTAGGGGCTGAACTAGAATTCTTGCAGACTAATCACTATCTTAAGGCTGTCATTATCTGGGGAATACTCTTTTGTTATCCAGAGACCTGCACTGTATTAATTTAAAACCTATTATAGGAAAAAATTAAGTCAAGCTAGTTCTGTCTGACAGCAAACATAAACATCAGACACAAATTAATTACATATGCAGGGACTTGATCGGCAGCTGTTTACTTGGCAGCTACAATGAAGTGTTAAGGAACAGCAGGCTGATTTCCAGAGATTCTTTGAAATCAAACTTTCTATGGGTTCTACTGTTTACCAAGGGAATGTTTCTTTAATCCTTTTATACATCACCAACCACCACATGCTGAACTATGGAAACACAACTCCCTCCTGGAGGCTCTCACAAAGCTCCATCATCTTCTCAAAACACTTGAGTAGCTTGCCAATATAAAAATTTTACTTTGTTCTGCACAGAAATAACTGTAACTAGAGTAATTTCCATGAATAGCTGAAACAATTTCAGAAGTGATGGTGGTAGCTGTTATTACAGACCCAGGAACAAAAATAGGTGAGGGAAAGATGAAATTCCACAAAAAAAGTATGTTAAGTGTAAAAGGTTATAATAGAAATTCATGAAAAACAGGAATAAAGCGGGGAATTTCTAAATCCCCTATGTTTTTACATAACTGCAAAATGACCTATCAATTCTGGCCCAAAATAGCTGAGTGGAAATTTTTATTAAAGAAAACCGATAAAACTATTAATTCAAGATATGAATGCGTTTCTTTTCTCAGTACCCTTATCTGTGGCTTGTTGGAATGTCTACCTGGCACATCATGACTCTCAGATTTTGGTTTAAAGCCTCCAACCCTTGTCAGCCACACAAATGGGAATCAACAGTCGACATACACCTGGCCACTCAATCCTCAGGGGCCTTACCTTTCACCAGGACCTTGGGGACTTTTGTGTGGCTGGCGCAGAAGGCACTGTAGAGCTTGAAGCGGTCAGCATAATACAGAAAGGATCCCCCCAGAGAGAACAGCACTTTCTAGATTTAATGAGAAAAGGCAGTTGGTTCATTTTCCTTCTCATCCAGAAATATCAGCAGAGAGCTCACATCTGCCTGCCCCTCCCCACAAACCAGCATCACCCATGCCCATCAGGGCACTTTTTCACTCACTGATGCCCTAAAATTGGCTGTTTGAAAGTATGCAGGTGTACAAATGTGTGGAGTAGATGGTGGGTTTTTCTCTTCTTAGTATGTAACAGTGGAGATGTCCCTGGTTTTCCAGGTCTGTTTTTTAATGGCCTATCTGGAATGTTTGGATGTTGATGAGAAAATACATATTTTGAAAAAGGCAGAAACTTGAATTCTCTCATTAGCTCCTGTTGGGACATACAAGTGACAAACCAAATAAAGGCAGGAAATGCTCACACTCCGCAAAATAGAAAACGTACTTCTTTGATCACGACACCCACCCTCCCCCGAGCCACTCTCTCTAGCAGGGAGCAGTTGAGCACGTAAGCAATATTAATAAAAGAAACACGCTCAACCACAGCGACTGGGAATCACCTCCTTGGCCTGTGGGCCCTGCTCTAAGAGAATTAAACCAGGTGGAGGCCTGCCCTATGCCTGAGATGGGATACTTTTCATCACATATATTTTGTATAAATGTATACATAAAAGAGAACTCAGAAAAATAACCTCTATAAGCTTCACATTGGTCTAGTCTTATTCAGAGAGAAGCTTTACTTATTTAGGCTTCAAATTAAAAGTGAGGTTCCAAGCAAAGAAATAGGGTTTTGGATTTCAGTGATAAACTGGGTTCCCCAAAGTGCAAATTATCTACCAAACAATGCAGAAAAGTCTACTAGTCTATCTACCGACTAAACCACACAAAATTGGTGATTAGAGGCTTAAATTCTTTTCCTACATGTTCTACTTTTCCTCCTTTACTTTTCAAGCCCCACCCCCACCCCCCTGGCTTAGAAGGTCTCAGCAGGAGCCATCTGATTCTGTGAAGTACAGATATCCTTTGAACCTCACCTGAGAATTAAACAAGAAAAGTTACAGAAGAAAAAGCTCCAAATGTAACCCCTCCCTTTAGGCATACTAAAGGCATTCATTTGTTTAACTTAGTTTCTAAGTGCATTCTGAACAGTAACACATAAAACATTAAGGTATTCATATATTCTTCCGGCCTTAAAAATTGATCTCAGGGGACACCGTGCACATAAATGTGATGGGTTTATATATTAAGACTGCATTTCCCTTTCTCTTCCACAGGACTTCAGAGAGCCTCTTACAGGCTGATGTACACTGCAAATTTCCAAGTGGAAATTTTATCCAAACTTACTATTAAATTTAAACTTATATCAAAATGAATTATTTCTTTGTGATACCACTTTGGGATTAGTGTTCTATGTAATTCAGTCTGAACATTTTAACATATTTTTTATGTTTTTGGCCAAATATACAATCAGGATTTAAAGAGAGGGGAAACTGCAGAAACTGAGAGCAACGGGTTTGGGAGCAAACACGGATTATCCAGAAGCCGACTCAGAGGAACCTGAGAGAAGCCCACCAGCCAGGAATATTCAATGTGCCTCAGATGACGCACATTGCGCATCTGCTTTACAGATGGAAGGGAGATTATCAGGTTATGCAAAGAGCAGCAGCAAAGTGAACATCAGTGAAGAAGGTCCTACTTGAATGGGATTTAGGACAGTGATCACTTAGGGTGAACTCACTAGAAGAATCAAAGTACCAATCTCTCCCCTAGAATAACTCTGCTTGTGAAACACTCGTGTTCATATCAAAGTTCTGACAACCGAAGTCTCCTTGGTGTTAATCCTTTAAGTAATTAACTGGACCTAAACTCAAAGAACTGGCCCCACAGCAAAAGACTGGTAAATGACTGTAAGGAATGCTAGATACCTTAGGTTAAAACAAAGTCTTTGAAGGTGTATCTTTATCGACTTTTATGATACTCCAAATTAAGCGACTTCTTTCATTTATTGACAAACTACTAGGCCATACCATGTGTTCTAATATCCAAATAATTAATTTACTAATTTAGAAAACAGATATCATTACAAAGAGAAACAATAAAACAAACTGTATTTCAAATAGATAGCAAAGTCATCATAAAGAGGGGAGAACATTAACTCAAGAAATTTTAAAACACAAAAATGAACTAAATGAAGTATTTGGGGTTAAGAGGATATTAGCCTACAACTTACTCTTAAATAATTCAGGAAAAAAATTATGTTCCATGTACACACACACATACACACATACACACAGGGAGGAAAAGAAAAGATAAAGCAAATGTAGTCCAATAGCTTTTTTGTTTGTTTTTAGCAGCTGGCTGGTACAAGGATCCAAACCCATGACTCTGGTGTCATAAGGCTGCACTCTAACCAACTGAGCTAACTGGCCAGCCCCAGTCCAATGTTAACATTTGGGAATCTGGATAAAAGGTATCCAGAAGTTCTTTGCCCTATTTTTGCAACTTAAGTCTGAAATTATATTCAAATAAAAATGCATACCTATATATATACATACATATTCACATACTTGTGTATGCATATATGTGTATTCTAAGTAGCTCCTGTTGCAGAGAAGTACTGTAAAAAGATAACACAAATGCACAAAACATACTGAGGTGAAATATTGAGTGGAGGAAGTGTACAAGTTTAGGAGTGATGGAGTTTGGATGTGTTGTCCCCTCCAAAACTCATGTGGAAATTTGATCCCCAATGTGGCAGTGTTGGAAACTGATTGAGTCATGGGGGCAGATCCCTCATGAATGGATTAATGCTCTCCCTGGGGGAGGAGGGATTAATGAGTGAGTTCTCGCTCTATTAGTTCCCGCGAGAGCTTGTTGTATATAGGACACTGGCACCTCCCCTCTCTCTCTCTTGCTTCATCTCACCATATGATCTGCTGGTACCCGCCGGCTCCCTGCCACTTTCTGCCATGAGTAGAAGCAGCCTGAGGCCCGTGCCAGATGCAGCTGTCCCAGAATCGTAAGCCAAATAAACATCTGTTCTTTATAAATTACCCAGTCTCAGTTAATTCTGCTATAGCAACACAAAACGGACTGAACACAAGGAGCTAAAGTGAAGACTAATATTACACAGCCAGATTCCCACAAGTGTTGGAAGATGACCAGAGTGTCTGGGGACCTGTATGTATATGGACAACTGATTTTTAATACAAGTGTAAAAGAAGTTCAGTGGGAAAAGAAGGATGGTCATTTCAACAAATAGTGCTAGAAAAATTAGTTATTCATATACAAAAAGGTTAATTTTGATTCCTACATCAAACCATAACAAATTTAAGTCAAAATAGGTCAAAGGCCTAAATGTAAGTCTCAAAAACCACAAAACTTCTAAGAGAAAACAGGAAAAAATCTTTGTGACCTTGGTTTAGACAAAGATTTCACAGATATGATAGCAAAAATATGGTTCAAAAAGGAAGAATTTGAAAAATTGTACTTCATCAAAATTAAAAGCTTCTGCTCTCTGAAGAGAGAATGATAAGACAGGCCTCAGATGGGGAAAAAATATTTACAAATCGTATATCTGATAAAGGATTTATATTCAGAATAAGCAAAGAACTCTCAAAACTCAGTATAAGTAAACAAAGAACCCAGTGAAATAAATGGGTAAATGACTTGAATAGACAACTCAGAGAGGATCTATTGAAGGCAAATAAGCACATAAAATGTTAATTATCATAAGTCATTTGGGAAATTAAAATTAGAGCCACAGCGAGGTGCCACTACATACCTGTTAGAAAGGCTAAAATTAAAAAGAGTAACCACGAGCTCCTCAGAAGAGTAAGAAGAACTGTGGGTGGGAGGGCACAATGGTGTAACCACTTGGGAAAACAGCTGGGCAGTTTCTTAATAAGTTAAACATACACTAGGCCAATATCCAGCCATTCCACATATAGACGTTTACTCAAGAGAAATGAAAGCATACATCCATACTAAAACTTGAATGCAAATGTTCACAGCAGCTTTACTTGTAATTGCCAAGAAGTGGAAACAACCCAAATGCCCAAAAGTCAAAAAAATAAAGTTTATTATATCCATACAATGGAATACTACTCAGCAATAAGAAGGAATAAACTACATGTGAAGCAGTATGGATGGATCTCAATATGACTATGTTGAGTAAAATAAGCCACATAAGAGTACATGCTGTAGGATTCCACTTACATAAAATTTCAGAATGCAAATGTATCTACAGCAACAGGAAGCAGAGCATGGTTGCCTGCAGGTGGGGAGTACTAAGAAGCAGGCAAGAAAAATCACCAAGAGGTAGGAAAAGACTTTCAGGGGTGATGAGTATGTTCACCGTCCTAATGTGATGATGGTTTCAAAGTGTATCCATATGTCAAAATTCAAATTATACACTTTAAGTATATGCACTGCATTGATATCAATTATACCTCAATTAATCTGTTTTTAAAAAACGTATACAAGGGTGACATGTAAGCCAATGAATGAAAGAACTGGAGATGCAGCACAGGAAATCTCAGCAATAAAAGAAAGCCAAACAGGGAAGAGGAAATAAGCCATAAGCATCCTTACTAAAGGCATTAGTCATAAATCCTCATTAAGGCTGCAAGGACACTGTGTGCTGGAAGAGTGTCTTCCTCCTGAATAATAAGCATTTCCACTATGCAGAGTTTCCAAGAACAGGGCAAATTAATTTGTTTACTGGGAGATCAGGGGTTGATATTCAAATTTCCTAAAAAAGTATTAAAGGCTCCCTCATAAACGGAACAAAAGGTCAAGGTTGGTACATCTTCCAAAGCAGAAGCCTGCAACTGCACCAGTTTAATACAAGTTGATGGCAATGGTGTGCCATTAGCCAGACAAGCAAGACACACTTGGTTCCCCTCCTGGACTCCTTTAGAACGGATCCCCACTGGGCAGTCCAATGGAGATGTCAACAGCATGAGCACAACAACTTACCGAAGACAGCATAGATTCTCCTGCAACGTGTTATCAGGGGATCCACGCTGACCCACAGGATAACTCACCCATGACGTTAGGGGGAAGCTTCACTTTTTTGAGGATGAGACTTACCTTAAACTGGTCGACTTTCTCAAGCTTTTCCAAATCCGGTACCAGTCTCACTCCATCTTCTAGAGTTTTTAGGAATTCTACTTGAAACTCTACCATTTCAGTTAAGTTTCCAAAGAGCACATCAAGCTGGAAAATGAAAAAGAATTTAATCCACCCCATATTTCATAAGTGTTCAGAAACTTTATCAGTACCTGATTACAAGATTTTTCTACCAATACTTATCAATTAAGATAACGATCCCACTACCAAATGGTGGGCAGCTACTCTCCAAGTGCACTCCAAAGCTTAACAGGCAATAATTTTACCTGTTTGTTACAACTAAGTGAATTCAAAATGTTTCAGTATTGTGTGTGCTCCCCATCCCTTCCTCTTTACCAACAAATCAGACTGCAATGTGACCCTCAGAAAATTAAGACCATTTCCACCATACCTCATCTTGGGTGAGAAAAGTCTCCTTTTGAAGAGGTTTTAGGTATCTCTCCATAAGACAGTTTAAGTCCTAAGAGTTGAAAGGACACCTCATTAGCACATCTACCAGTTTATAAAGAATCTAAAGGAGAAAAAAACATAGTATGTCCCAAATGTCCCCATTATAGTTTTTAGGTCATTAAAATCCATTTAAGCAGGAGTAAGCTAAACTTTTCTGTAAATATCCCAGGTTTTTCAGGCTATACGGTTGCTGTCACAACTACTTAGTTCTGCTGTTGTAGCAAGAAAGCAGGCATAGGTAATACGTAAAGGAATGAGCATGGCTGTGTTCCAATAAAACTTTATTTGTAAAAACAGGCAGCAGGCTGGATTAGGCCCAAGGGCCATAATTTGCTGACCCCTGATTTAAAGACTGAAATAGATGATTAAAAACAGATCACACTGCTTCAACATGGGAAATATAACTAAACATCAGAAGAAGTGATAATATAAATAGACCTGACACGCTTCTGCCTAGACTAGATTATGAACATAACACCCTCAAATTTTTCAAAAACTAAATTCAGTTTTAGTATTAGTTCAATGATATATTTAGAGAGGTCAAAAGGATCACTTATATTCACCATCATCTCCTTCCTCAGTCAATCAATAATTATATCAATCGATCAATGAATTCCACATGTATCTTTTGTAAATACATATGCACCCATCAGAATACCTAAATATATATTAAAATTGCTATAAGAACTGACATGCTTTCTTAAAACTCAAAAGGAGAACTTGGCACTCAAAATAAAGGCCAAATTCCATACAACAGACCAAGATGCTCTTCATGACCATGATTTGCCTTCACTGTTAGTCAAAAACAGTACAGACACCCTCCAGCCCATTCCTTCAAGAAGCAGAGGGAGAGCAGGCAGGAAAGGAAGGGCTAGGAGAACAGGTACCTTCACGTAGGTGCGCTCAGTCTCCAGGAGCTCACAGATCACCTTGCGCAACTTATCCGCATCTGAGAGCTGCCGCATCGTTGACAGCTGAGGCCCTGCGGTGTCCTGAGGAGACGGGCTGGAGTCTGAGGGGTTCATCTCATGCAAACTGCGGCAAAATGCAGCCACCTGTTCTGTGCTCTTCAGCGCACAGGTGAAAAAGCAAGGCAGGTTAGAGAGACTGGTCTGCACCTGTCCCTCCCAAAGGTGTCCTTCCTGGTTAATGAACTGGCACATACAAATTACATCTCGTGCTTCTCCCCAAATTGCTCCACACATAGGAGAGCTCATTGAATGCTCAAAACAACCATAATCACAACTGCTAACATATGCTGAGTGCTCCCCGCATGCTGTGTCTGATGCAGTTCATCCTCCCACATGGTAAGGAAGGGCTATGATCATTCCCATTTAACAGGTGGGGCAATGGAGGCCCAGAGAGGGTAAGGAACTCATCCAAGGTGACACACCTCCTAAGTGGCAGAGCTCGGATTTGAACCAGGCAGTTTGGTTCCAAATCCTGTGATCTTAACCGCTTTGCAAAAAGCTGATAAATCAGGAGACAGAAAAGTTAAATGCCTTTCACCCAAATTACAACGCTAATTAATTATCAGACCCTCAGTTCAGTCCACTATCTGCTTACTTTACAGTGTTGGAAGACAATTTTACAAGCTAAGATTCTTCCTGTCGCTGTTAAAAACTGACACTAAGGCAACTTTCTAGATAAAGACAGATACCCATACACTAAAAAAAAAGTTTCTACCTCTCCAACTTCTCAAAAGGCAGAAAGATACTACTCTCCTCTAAGAATAAAGGAGTTGGTCCTGAAACAGGCCTAAATGGGAAATCCCAGTCTCACCTATCCTCTATTCAGGATGACTCAGGTGAAGGCTGTAAAGGCTGGAAGGATTTTGTTATCCATTTGAAGTTCAGGATTCTAGGATTCTAAAAGCTCAGCTTTTCAAGTTATGCAAGACTGTTCTCCAAAGCACGAGCTGCTGAAACACCCGTGAGATCAGGAGTTCTCCATCTTGGCTACATACTGAAATCACCTGGGGAGCTTTTAAACATCCCAATGCTCAGTCAATACCCCATATCAATTTAATCAGAATCTCTGGGGTGGGACGTGAAGGTGTCAGTATTTTCTTAGAGCTCTCTATGGAATTGCTTCAGAGGCTATTCTGTAGCACAAAATCTAGTTTATTAACATTTGTTCAAATGCTCTCTAAATATTTGATGGACACCTCTTTGAAGGTACTGATTGCCTTCTCGTAGTTCTCTTCCCTGCTTGTGTTGTCTAATTCAACCCCAGGCAAAAACTATTCCCCTAGGCACAACCCTAGGCATAAATAAATATGAGTTCAAGTAAAGAATTACTTCTAACACTCACCTACCCAGGAGGAACATGAGAAGAACATCCTCCCCAAACAACAATTGGTGCACAGAGCTGAAAGTCAAGCCTGGCATTTTGTGTAGGTCACAAAAACTAAAACCAAATGCAGTCCATGGGGCAATTTTTAAACAGGGAGGAAGACAGCTGACATTAAGGAACCTTTCCCTCATTAGCATATCCAAAAGGGAAGGAAGTCTGGAATGAAGCCAGTACAAGGACAGGGAAAATCAGAACCTAACAAGGATGGATTAGTAGCAGGATTATGACAGCAAAGAGGAGAGCCAGGACCTGAATCCACACAATTATTCTTCTAATTCTCTCACAATTGCCACAGCTTATTTATTGCTAGCACTAACTCTGGTCTTAAATGCCAGAAAGTATCAGTCACCTGTCAGCAGCACTCTTCAATGTTTTCTTTGGAACTGTGTGTTTCAGAATAACACCACAAAAAATTTTCCTTTCTATGACTCACTGGAAAAATTCACTAAAATGGGCTGAATTATATGGTATGTGAATCATATCTCAATAAGGCTGTTTTAAAAAGAAAAAGATTAAGTGTTTTTAATCAAAGCTTATTTCAGCAGAAATAAACTAAACAATTTTATGTAGTTATGCTAGGATTTTCCTAACCCAACATCACCATTAAATACACAGTCAAATAGGACACTGTCTTAAAAATTAAAAAGAAATACATATATCCATTTTAACAAAAAGGTTTACATCTTTTAGATGATCCAATGATAACCATCACAGGCAACTCATTATAGCATAGTCATGATGAGAAATGGGAAAAAAAAAAAAAAAAAAAAAAAACCTCACCAGAATGAAAATCCCATGGGCAGACAGTGTTAACAGCTGACAACCAACTACCCTGCCCCCATTTTATCCCATACTCTCCCCTTTGTTGCTTTGATTTGGTATCTGGCAAAGGAACCTAACACAACAAATGTATAACTGGCACCTTGGCTTGCACAATGCTTTTCTTTTTTCTTTTTTTTTTTTTTTTTGTCCTTTTCGTGACCGGTACTCAGCCAGTGCGTGCACCGGCCATGCCTATATAGGATCTGAACCCGCGGCGGGAGTGTCAGCGCGCTCCCAGCGCCACACTCTCCTGAGTGCCCCATGGGCTCAGCCCCACAATGCTTTTTCTAAATTGTCCAACAGCAACCACAACTATCTGTCCCTTCCCACAAATTAATTAGCAAAACTACCACTCATGATAAATACATCCATGGTCGCTGTCCCATTAGAGGCACAGTACACCTTCCTGCACGTTTATCATTTAGACAAGTTATCCATGTGAAATCAGTGTCCTCATATATCATACCAAGGATGTCCCACAATTTCACAAGAGGCAAAAGTTGTAACCATGGGGCTCTGACACATCAAAGGCAGTAAATTCCAAAAGACTTCTCTTCGTGCTCCCTCTTCATACCACGCTGGCTTACTACCATTCTTGGCTATATCTCTGTATAATAATGGAAGGTATAGGGTGAAATTTCTGGGTTTTCATTCTCTCTGTGTTACCGTAAATCCTTTGAGGTTTCCATTTTTAGGAATATAAACAGGGTTCGCGACTTTGCCTGTGTAAAGTTCACCACCTCTAAGGTGTGGCATTCTTGGACTCATGGCAGAAGCTTAGGGTAGTGGGAGGTGGGCTAGAATTTCGGTGCTCTAAACCTAGCTGTCTCCTACCCAGTCTTACCCCAAACAGCCAGGTAACTCACTGTAATATTGTGATATAATAAGAAATATATTTTTGGTTTCTGCTCCCTCCCTGGTTCCTGGGGCAGAGTTCCTAAGAACTTTGTAATTTCCTGAGTGATAGGAGCATCTGACACAGAACTCCTAAACCCTTGTAATTTCCTAGGTGATAGGAGAATCTTGTTTTAATGAGGCAACTCTCAGAGGGCTCCTGGATAGTCTCAGGATAGGGGCTGGTTACCAGGGGAATCAATCATGTGATGGAAATTTCAGCCCCACCACGTGACCTCCAGGGAGGGTAGAAGGGCTGAAGGTTTAATCAATCATGCCTACATAACAGAGCCTCCACAAAAATCCAAAGGACTAGGTTTGGAGAGCTTCTGGAGAGCTGAACACACGGAGGTTCCTGGAGAGTGGTGTGCCCAGAGAGGGCGTGGAAGCTCCACGCCTCTTCCCTATACCTTGCCCTACGCATCTCTTCCATCTGGCTGTCCAGCTGTAGCCTTTGTAATATCCCTTAAATTAAATGGGTAAAAGTAAGTAAAGTGCTTCCCTGAGTTCTGTGAGCTGCTCTAGCAAATTAATCCAACCCAAGGAGGGGGACATGGGAACCTTGATTTATATCTGGTGAGTCTGAAGCCAGGTCACTTGAGACTGGCATATGAAGTGGGGGTCAGTCTTGTGGGACTGAGCACTCAACCAGTGGAATGACATCTCCAGGTAAATCATGTCAGAAATGAATCATAAAAACCCAGCGGGCATTTGCTGGAGAATCTGGTATCAGAAATGTGTTGAGTGACTGTGCAAGAGAGCAGGAAGAACACTTTGGGTTTTTGTTTTGTTTTGTTTTGTTTTCTTTCTTTCCTTTTTCCTCAAGTCCTGGATTATATTAGAAAATACCTTTAGGGAGTTTCAAGATGGCGGCGGCTGCGGCGGCTGGCGCGGAGTAGCTGAGGTGGAAAAGGTGGCCACTGGGCCTCAGGCAGCCGGGAAACTTGTGGACCTTCCTCTGGCCATCTCTTAAGGGAGGACTGCTGCTGCTGGCCGGTCGTGGGGACTCAACGCCACTTTGCCCCCGGCAGGAGAGGCTGCCTCATTTACAGGCAACAGCTTTGAAGTGTGGAGCAGGAAAAGAACTGATTCTTAGCTGCAAAAGTGAGTCTTGAAACAGGGAACACGGAGCCAGGGCTGCTGTGGATGCAGCCAGGATCCCGGAGGCTGGGGCCGCACTGAAGGCGGCCAGCTGCCCTATTCAGGATTCGAGGTTTCAGGCCGGCATTAAAGAAGATTCCTGGGAGCGCCCGAGCGGCGCCGCGACTGAACAGCCCGAGGCGGCAGCGCCGAGAACACGGAAGGCAACAAACCAGAGACAGAGCGAGCGCCCGACCTGGCACAGCACTGTGAGTGATCCCTGGCACAGCTCTGTTCGGGGGGTGGATGCCCACGCGGCTCCCGCCTGCACCACCAGGCCACTCACTGCCACGGTGCTGCCTCCATTTTCCCAGGTGCGGGCAGCTCTGCCCTGCTCGGCCATCACTGAGCCCATTTGCTTGGCCTGGCGCGGGGCTTTCCGGACCCTGCGGGCCGACCTCCTCTCCCACTCCCTCCGCGGTTCTCTGGCAGGGCTGGGGGTGTGGGGCGTCCCAACCAGTTTTGGGAGGGCTAGGAAGTACGGGCGGGCCGACTGTCACTCCACCACACCCTGGACTCCGGCCCCGGTAAACTTCCTGTTACTGGGAGGCAGATACCATCTCTGCGACCACCAGTTTGGAAAAAAGCCTAACGAATTTCTGGTTGGGAATAGTGTGGTAGGAGAGTTCCCAGGTCCGCTTGAACCTGCCGGAGAGCAGGCTGCAGGCGGGCACTAGACTCGGTTTATACCGGGGGGATACAAAGGTGAACAAGACCCGAGAAAGATCTACACAGTGCTACAAAGGCACCCAGAGAGACCGGTCGTCTGTGCCTAGCAGAAACCTGGTAGACTTCCTGGGCGAGGCGGTGCTGAGCAGGGTCTTGAAGGCCCAGCTGATAGACGAGGGGTGCAGAAGACACGCCCCAGCCCAGCACAGTGTGCACAGAGGGGGGAGACGTGCGGCCAGGGAGGCGGAGACTCGACAGAAACCACACACCCGGTGGGGTCGCCACTGCACGATCTAACAGCCTGGGCCAGAGCACACGGAACGGGGAGAAGTCCTGTACAGAAAGTGAAAGCTCAACAGAGATCACACACCCTGTGGTACGTGATCCACCAGCCCAGCAGAGTACAAGCTGACCAGAAAGGTGGATCCCCGGAGAAGCCCAAGACCCGAGGCAACCACACACACAAGACACTAGAGGCCAACTGAGCAGTCACAGCGGGAGCCATACCAAATTGGCAACCATAGCAACATCCTAGTTAGTCATTAGTTTTAAACCGGTGGACTGTGAAACCCCCTGCAACAATGAATAAACACCAAAAAAAAGACACCAGAAATACAAAAAATCAAGAAAGTACACCACCAAAAGTTAATAAATCTCATACTCTAGATCCTATAGAACAAGAAGCCCTTGAAATAACTGACAAGGAATTTCGAGTGATAATTCTAAGGAAACTGAATGAGATACAAGAAAACTCAGCTAGACATCATGATGAAATGAGGAAAACTATACAGGATTTGAAAGAGGAAATATACAAGGAAATCAATGTCCTGAAAAAAAATGTAGCAGAACTTGCTGAACTGAAGAAGTTATTCAGCGAAATAAAAAACACAACGGAGAGTTTAACCAGCAGGCTTGTCGAAGTTGAAGAGAGAACCTCTGAACTTGAAGATGGGCTGTTTGAAATAACACAAGCAGACAAAAAGAAAGAAAAAAGAATCAAGAACATGGAAGAAAATCTGAGAGAGATATCAGACAACCTCAAGCGCTCAAATATCCGAGTAATGGGTATTCCAGAAGGGGAGGAAAATGGAGATTCCATTGAAAATATATTCAAAAAAATAGTGGCAGAAAACTTCCCAGGTATAGGAAAAATCACAGATCTTCAGATCCAGGAAGCTCAACGATCTCCAAACGTATTCAACCCAAAAAGGCCTTCTCCAAGACATGTCATAGTCAAATTGGCAAAACTCAGAGACAAAGAGAGAATCTTAAAAGCTGCAAGAGAGAAGCGTCAAATCACCTATAAGGGAGCCCCAATCAGGTTAACATCAGACTTTTCATCACAAACCCTAAAAGCTAGAAAGGAATGGGATGATATTTTCAAAATACTAAAAGACAAAGATTGCCAGCCAAGAATACTCTACCCTGCAAGGCTATCCTTCCGAAATGAGGGGCAAATAGTATATTTCTCAGACAAACAAAAACTGCGGGAGTTCACTACCACAAGACCACCCTTACTAGAAATCCTCAAGGGAGTACTGGGTTTGGTTCCTGAAAAATAACTACCACTGCCATAAAAACCTAAGAAAAATCTAAACCCGCTAGTACAATAAAAATGGCATTCATGAAGAGAAAACAAGCTAACAAAAACACTATCTACAACCTAAGGAACCAACAAACAAAGAAACCAAACAGTAAATCAGAAAGCAAGGAACAAAAGACACCTAAGACAACCAAACAACCAATAAAATGCTAGGAATAAATCAACACCTTTCAATAACAACTCTTAATGTTAAAGGCTTAAATTCCCCAATTAAAAGACACAGACTGGCTGACTGGATCAAAAAGCAGGACCCAACTATATGCTGCCTACAAGAGACCCACCTCACCCATAAAGATTCACACAGACTAAGAGTGAAAGGATGGAAAAAGATTTACCATGCAAACAGAAAAGAAAAACGAGCTGGAGTGGCTATTCTTCTATCTGACAAAATAGACTTTAAACTAAAAACCATAAAAAGAGACAATGAGGGACACTACTTAATGATAAAAGGACTGATCCATCAAGAAGACATAACAATCATAAATATGTATGCACCCAATGTTGGAGCAGCCAGATTTATAAAACAAACTCTATTAGACCTAAAGAAGGAAATAGACACTAATACCATAATAGCAGGGGACCTGAACACTCCACTGTCAATATTAGACAGATCATCTAGGCAAAGAATCAGTAGAGAAACACAAGATCTAAACAAGACTCTAGACCAATTGGAATTGGCAGATATCTACAGAACATTCCACCCAACAACCTCAGAATATTCATTCTTCTCATCAGCACATGGATCATTCTCCAGGATAGATCACATATTAGGTCACAAATCAAGTCTCAATAAATTCAAAAAAATTGGAATTATCCCATGTATCTTCTCAGACCACAATGGATTAAAACTAGAAATTAATAACAAACAAAACTCTGGAAACTATACAAACACATGGAAATTAAACAGCATTCTACTTAATGACATATGGGTCCAAGAAGAAATCAAGCAGGAAATCAAAAAGTTTATTGAAACTAATGAAAACAATGATACATCATACCAAAACCTGTGGGATACTGCAAAAGCAGTATTGAGGGGAAAATTTATTGCATTAAATGCTCACTTCAGAAGAATGGAAAGATGGCAAGTGAACAACCTAACACTTCACCTTAAAGAACTAGAAAAACAAGAACAATCCAATCCTAAAGTTAGCAGACGGAAAGAAATCATTAAGATCAGAGCAGAACTGAATGAAATTGAAAACCAAAAAACAATTCAAAAGATCAACGAATCAAAAAGTTGGTTTTTTGAAAAGATAAATAAAATTGACAAACCATTAGCATGGCTAACAAAAAAAAGAAGAGAGAAGACTCAAATAACAAAAATTAGAAATGAAAAAGGCGATATTACAACTGATTCATCTGAAATACAAGGAATCATTCGAGACTACTATAAACAACTGCACGCCACCAAATTTGAAAATCTGGAGGAAATGGATAAATTTCTGGACACACACAAGCTCCCAAAACTGAACCGTGAAGACGTAGAAAATTTGAACAGACCAATAACAATAAAGGAGATTGAAGCTGTTATCAGAAGGCTCCCAACAAAGAAAAGCCCAGGACCAGATGGATTCACAGCAGAATTTTACCAAACATTCAAAGAGGAATTGACACCGATTCTTTACAAACTATTCCAAAAGATTGAAACGGATGCAAATCTCCCAAACTCATTCTATGAAGCAAACATCATCCTGATACCAAAACCAGGTAAAGATATAACCAAAAAAGAAAACTACAGGCCGATATCCTTGATGAATATAGATGCAAAAATCCTCACTAAAATACTAGCAAACAGAATACAGCAACACATACGAAAAATTATTCATCACGATCAAGTGGGATTCATCCCAGGGATGCAAGGTTGGTTCAACATACGCAAATCAATAAATGTGATACACCATATTAATAAACTCAAACACAAGGACCATATGATCATCTCTATAGATGCTGAAAAAGCATTTGATAAAGTTCAGCACTCATTCATGACAAAGACCCTCTATAAGTTAGGTATAGAGGGAAAGTATCTCAACATAATTAAAGCCATATATGACAAACCCACTGCCAATATCATCCTGAATGGGGAAAAGCTGAAAACTTTTCCTTTAAGAACAGGCACTAGACAAGGATGCCCACTCTCACCACTCCTATTCAACATAGTGTTGGAAGTACTAGCCAGAGCAATCAGAGAAGAGAAGGAAATAAAGGGCATCCAGATTGGAAAAGATGAAGTCAAACTGTCCCTGTTTGCAGATGACATGATCCTATATATCGAACAGCCTAAAACCTCTACAAAAAAACTGTTGGAATTGATAAATGATTTCAGCACAGTAGCAGGATACAAAATCAACACACAAAAATCAGTAGCATTTCTTTTCTCCAATAGTGAACATGCAGAAGGAGAAATCAAGAAAGCCTGCCCATTTACAATAGCCACCAAAAAAATAAAATACTTAGGAATAGAGTTAACCAAGGAGGTGAAAAATCTCTATAATGAGAACTACAAACCACTGCTGAGAGAAATTAGAGAGGATACAAGAAGATGGAAAGATATTCCATGCTCTTGGATTGGAAGAATCAACATAGTGAAAATGTCCATACTACCCAAAGTGATATACAAATTCAATGCAATCCCCATCAAAATTCCAAAGACATTTTTCTCAGAAATGGAAAAAACTATTCAGACATTTATATGGAACAATAAAAGACCACGAATAGCCAAAGCAATGCTCAGCAAAAAAAATAAAGCTGGAGGCATAACACTACCTGACTTTAAGCTATACTACAAAGCTATAATAACCAAAACAGTATGGTACTGGCATAAAAACAGACACACTGACCAATGGAATAGAATAGAGAATCCAGAAATCAACCCACACACTTACTGCCATCTGATCTTTGACAAAGGCACCAAGCCTATTCACTGGGGAAGGGACTGCCTCTTCAGCAAGTGGTGCTGGGATAACTGGATATCGATATGCAGGAGAATGAAACTAGATCCATACCTCTCATCGTATACTAAAATCAACTCAAAATGGATTAAGGATTTAAATATACACCCTGAGACAATAAAACTTCTTAAAGAAAACATAGGGGAAACACTTCAGGAAATAGGACTGGGCACAGACTTCATGAATACGACCCCAAAAGCACGGGCAACCAAAGGAAAAATAAACAAATGGGATTATATCAAACTAAAAAGCTTCTGCACAGCAAAAGAAACAATTAAAAGAGTTAAAAGACAACCAACAGAGTGGGAGAAAATATTTGCAAAATATACATCTGACAAAGGATTAATATCCAGAATATATAAGGAACTCAAACAACTGTACAAGAAGAAAACAAGCAACCCAATTAAAAAATGGGCAAAAGAGCTAAGTAGGCATTTCTCTAAGGAAGATATACAAATGGCCAACAGACATATGAAAAAATGCTCAACATCACTCAGCATCCGGGAAATGCAAATCAAAACCACATTGAGATACCATCTAACCCCAGTTAGGATGGCTAAAATCCAAAAGACTATGAACGATAAATGCTGGCGAGGCTGCGGAGAAAAAGGAACTCTCATACATTGTTGGTGGGACTGCAAAATGGTGCAGCCTCTATGGAAAATGGTATGGAGGTTCCTTAAACAATTGCAAATAGATCTACCATACGACCCAGCCATCCCACTGTTGGGAATATACCCAGAGGAATGGAAATCATCAAGTCGAAGGTATACCTGTTCCCCAATGTTCATCGCAGCACTCTTTACAATAGCCAAGAGTTGGAACCAGCCCAAATGCCCATCATCAGATGAGTGGATACGGAAAATGTGGTACATCTACACAATGGAATACTACTCAGCTATAAAAACGAATGAAATACTGCCATTTGCAACAACATGGATGGACCTTGAGAGAATTATATTAAGTGAAACAAGTCAGGCACAGAAAGAGAAATACCACATGTTCTCACTTATTGGAGGGAGCTAAAAATTAATATATAAATTCACACACACACATACACACATACACACACAAACCGGGGGGCGGGGAGGAAGAAGATATAACAACCACAATTATTTGAAGTTGATACAACAAACAAACAGAAAGGACATGGTTGGTGGGGAGGGGGGGGAGGGAGAAGGGAGGGAGGTTTTGGTGATGGGGAGCATTAATCAGCTACAATGTATATCGACAAAATAAAATTTAAAAAATAAAAATAAAATAAAAAAATAAAATAATAATAATAATAAAAAATAAAAATAAATAAATAAATTTAACCCACTGAATCATCACCAAAAAAAAAAAAAAAGAAAAGAAAATACCTTTAGCATCCCAGGAGACACCTGAAAATTCCCTTAGGTCCTCAATCCTCCTCCCCCTTATTGTAGCTGAACTTCTTTACATCAAAATCCATCTGGACCTTCTGCATGTAGCTTAGTCATGATACAGAATGTAAGAGCTGAGCGCAGTGCTCTGCCCTGCTCCATCATTGAGTGTGAGGTGGCATCCAGGTCATTCACACACCGAGCACTGTGGCCTCAAGTCCCAGAAAGGTAGCCTCAGTGGGAAGTTCTCAACGTGCTCCTGCAAGTCAGGCTTCCTGGGTCTGAGACAAGTTGCTAAGGACTCCTATGAGGAGGAAGATAATCAAGCTTTCTCCAGTGGGAAAAGTACAAACCTCTCCCTACTTGAGGACAGTAATCAGTCACCCTAGAAACCAAAAAGCACTTACAGGCATTTGAGAGTTTAAAATTGTTACAGGGTAGCAGAGCCCTTCCACTGTCAGGACTGATAATTATCCAACCAACATACAGAGAAGGACAGGACAATAGAGCAAGAGGAAATGGGCCACTTTACTGAGGCCAGCTTGAAGCTCAATGTTTATAATATGGCTTTCCTCCTGTGTAAGATGAAAAGAAAGTACAAAAAGAGGGGGATGGACTTTTAAGCACACACTACCAGCTCAAGCTACCCAGCTGTTTAAGCTCTTCCTGTTATGCAACCATTAAAGGTAATTTCTACCTCTAGTTGAGTTCAGAGTTCTAAAACTGTTCTTTGAGTCTGACCGATTTAATACATCCAAGGCCCAGAATGGCCTAAAATCTTATAGCCTTATTTAAACTTTTTCAGAGGACAAACATCACAGCAATGTACTCTGTAATTTGAGAGACTATTATACACAATGGTAATCCATATAGTTTTCCTCTTGAACAAACTTCAAAGAAGAAACATCTAAGGAGGACGAAGGCTTATTTGGGTAAATCGGGCTCACTCTGAAAGTTTAACTTTCATTAAGTGACACAAAATCTAAAAATTGACGGTCTCTGATATTAATAATAACTATTAAAAGGTTCAACTTGATTTTGTTATTTCTTGCCATTAACCCACTACATTTTCTCATTAGAGAGTCACTTTTACCATAGGAAAATGACCTGTTCAAACAGGTCAGTTGACATTACACCATTAACACATCCCCTGAGGCAATACTTCTCAATCCATCTCCTCCTCAAGTAAGCAGAAATAAAGTAAAAAACACCTAAACCTTTATAGAAGCAAGAGAGTTGAACAGCATCCTTCTGGAACTGCTTGCTGAACTGAGGTGGGGATGGGATAGACTCACCAAGCACATAACATAAAACACACTCGAAATCTCAATAACCAAAAAGGGGGGCGGGGGGAATTCCAGTGGCAATTAGTAAAAAAGAAATAAATACAGACTACATCTTTCTCCCATTTTAGTATGAAAATACGTGTAGGTAAATGTAAAGATTCTAGGCAAATTCAACCCCAAACCAGCTGCTGACCTCTCCACCCTCCAAAAAAAAAAAAAAAAAAAAAAAAAATGCTACAAAATATATTCTTTATCAGCAAGGAGGCCCAGAGGGCAAACAGATAAATATGGGGAAATGGGACAAGCATAATCACCATCATTTAAGTTAGAAAACAATTTAGCTGGAAAGTCATGACATAAACAAGGCTAGCAAGATAGAATTCAAACAGCAAACGCACTCACCAGATGAAGTGTCCGATACATACAGTCACCAGACCTGTCACTGTTTTCCATCCTGGGCTTGCGCCTTATTTTCCACAGTGCAGACATCATCAGCAATATATTCTCATGGCAATTAATTCTACCACCTGACGTGTTCGGCACTGGATCCGAAGTTTCTTAAAATAGTCTGAGAGCACCAGACATCATCCAGCTCCGAAGAGAGCATCCTCTCATCTGGACATCCCATGCTGGTTCTCCCAATGAAAACCTACAGCCACATCTCAATGCAGAAAGGACAGCGACGATGCCACCTGGAGAGCAGCACCCGCCTCCCATCACTGCCTGCTGGGAGGCTGTCAAGGGCTAAACCATGGACAAGAACTCATGCTTTGATTTCACCTGGCTAAACGACAAAAGTTCCAGAAAGGAAGAGAGCTGAAACAGGCAAGAAAATAAAGCAGAGAACGCCTCCCCAGGATGCCAGCGTCTCTCCCCTGTGGCCGAGATCAGCTGACTGGCCAGCATCCTGCACTGCCCAGGAATATTAAACCTGTCCGGCTACCACAACTTTGAAGGCATTCCTCACTGAGTCAGGAGCAGGCATTAAAAATACACCTTTTCTTTTTTTTTTTTTCCCTAACAGTTTATAGTTTCAACTTTTCTGCTAATGCTGTGTTACAAAAACAGACATTTCTAAGACAATAACAATATGGGTTAAAAAAAAAAAAAGTGGTTCTGAATGGAAATGTTTTGAAAATTATTCTAATACATTTGCTAAATGAAAAACAAAACCACAGCTGACAGGGGGCCTGGAATGCATGACACTTGCCCAGAGCTAATTAGCATTCATTTCCAAAAACAAGAGTTTCCAATTAGAAGCAGGGAAACAAGTAGCCAGTGGTGATGAGGCTCTTTGAGGTTGTCACCCACAGTCACAAGAGGAAGGGGGTGGTTTACAAAGAGAAAAAGGCCGCCAGACTGCCACTGCAGCGTGATTGTCCCACCCCCCCCACCCCCCGTGGCTGTGACATTCCATTGCCACCACCACTCAACAACAACCACACAATTATCTACTTGCTCAACTCCAAAGGCCGCATAGCAAAAACTGCCATTTAAAAAAATTGAAAAACGCATAAAACTCACAACATGCTTTCTCTTTGTCTTGCCCGATTGTATAAAACAGTTTATTTAGCAAAAACGATTAAGCAACAATAACAAAATTAACAGATCTCACCTATTCAGCTGGAATAAAAAACGATGATTTGTTTCCACTTATTAATTTATTTATATTTCTACACCTAGCCTGGTGGATTCAGACAAGGCTAAATCATCCTCCCATGTATAGACAGCTTACAACTTAAAAATTAGTTTTTGTTTTATTCTCAAGAAAAATTACACACTGATATAGGAGATGCATCAAAAAATATTTAACCTTAATCAAGAAACTTAAGATATTTGCTTTCTCTTACTTTAAATCATAAAAAAATACACCTGGAAAGATTAAGCATTAGGTAAATATTTAAATAGTTAACGACTATATATCTAAGTGGCCTACAGCATCACTAGGCCTGATATTTAATACCAGAACTTAACAATCTGGCCAGAAGGTAGTTTTAGCACATCCATTAACAACACAAGGCCCAGAGCCAAAATTTATTTGATTCCTGGTTTGAGCTGTGTGACCTTCAGCAAGTATCTTAACCTCTCTGTTCCAGTACCCTCATCTATAAAATAGGAAAAATAATAGTATCTCTCTCAGGGGTGTTGTGAAGATGGGATGAGTTGATATGGAACTGCACCTAATGTACACAAAACACTAAGCAAGTGTTTACTTCTCATTTATTGTTAATAATACACAGTAGGAACCACTCTCCAAGAACTGCTTGTTCAATTTTTTTTTTTTTTTTTTTGGTGACCGGTAAGGGGATCGTAACCCTTGGCTTGGTGTCATCCGCACCAAGCTCAGCCAGTGAGCACACCGGCCATCCCTATATAGGATCTGAACCCACGGCCTCGGGGCTCCCAGCGCCACACTCTCCCAAGTGAGCCACGGAGTCGGCCCTGCTTGTTCAATTTTAAGGTTTTTGCTTTCAAATATCCTAAATGAGAAATTTAATTCATCAAAGGCTATTGTAGTTAACTAACTTAGGTTGCATGATAAAATATTTTATAAAGAAGATGAAATCTGAATCAAACCAAAACCAGAAAACATTTTGGGGTACAGAATTACACAGGCTCCCTATATCCAATTTAGCAAAGAAGAATATGGACCTATGGTTTGAATGCAGTCTATTGTACAATCTTTAAAAATATATCCAAACTTGTTGTCAATAATTTTGAGGAAATTCTCTATGTTCTGAGAAAGCCCACTGTGAATTTCTAAAGGGAAATCCAGGAACACCATCACCTGTTCCTACATTTGACCCTCTCTGTTCCAGATGAGTTCCCGGGCCTTGTTCTCTGCAGAAGTAACCATGAAATCAGAGAGATACACAGGCTCAGTCCACAAAACCCTCTCTACTGCCAGAACCTCACATAGAAGACTCTCTTTATAGAAGACTCTCTTTAGGACCTCATGACTCACTATATTTAAAATGGAAACAATCTCTCAAAATCCACAAGGGGGATGAGAACACTGAGCTATTACAGTGAGGTAACAATGATCCAAGTTAAAAAGTATTCAGAAATAAACGATTTAGATACAGGAAAAATAGTTGTTTCCCTAAACCCAATAAGAAATTGAAAAATAACATTTTTAGTTTCTATAATAGGATAACTGAATATATACCATTCAAAATATCTTACATCGGTATAGAAATACTTGAAGGCAACTCCATCCACCACCACCACCACCACCGAAAAAAGTGGCTAAAAGTAATGTAAGAGCCACATAAATAAAAAGTAACTTGAAGCAGCTTTGTTTTGTTTTGTTTGGCTTTAAATGAAACATACATTTCCATTGATCTGCTTTTAAATTCATAACCAACAAAATAATGTCTTTTACTCTGTAAATATTAACGTTACTTTCAAATATTAAATTTTATATTGGGCCCTACTTAAAAAGACACTGAGAATGACAATCCTATGGTAGTAAAAGAGAAACAAATCTGGGTAAAAGAGAGGTGGAACATAGTCAAACATGTGCACTCAAGAATGTCCTACAGAGATACATAAGTGCAGAGGGAGACAAAACAGGAAACCTACAGAAATATAGGTTTTAAAAATAATAGTTCTTATCTGAATAGCATATTTCTATATCGATGTGCTTTCCCATAGTTACATTTGACCCACCCAATAATCCAGTCACTGGGCAAAGGCAAAAATCACCCCGATTTTGCAGATGAGAAAACAAAGGCATGATTTAAAGTTATGTGATCTTCTCTGGTTAAGTGACTGGTAAGCAAAAGAATAAGAGCTCGGTAGAGGTAATGTTGTCAACAACATTATAAAAAGATGAATCAGTATGGAAACATAATCCCAGGCAACTGCTTTCTTTGGGTAGGGGTGTCTTTTGGATATAAGTAACACAGACTTTTTAAGCTGTGCTGTGTTTTGGAGACTGTGATGGAAAGAGGCTAATGACCCATGAACTCTTTATGAGGGGAATAGAAGCAGATGAATACGGACAATTTCAGCGTCTCACATCAACATCAGAAGAAATTTCTCACAGTGCTCAGCTGAGGAACACTCTATTTGGATTAATAATAAAAAAAATTCTTTTCTTTCTCTTCCACGTAAAAAGATGCGCACCTTTAACAAGAGCCGAACACAGATAATTCAAAAGGAGTTCATTACAGAAACCCTAAGTTACAAGCAAGCCTAGCTGATAAGTTGCACACATTTTGGATGCTGTTTCATCCACACAAATGAAAATATAAGAAGGAAATAGGATGAAATTACGGCATTAACTGGGAGCTACAGCAGTGGCAGAAACGAAAGAAAAAGGACTTCCCTTCATAATGAATGGTTTCTGCCCTATATTCTCACACATGGGTTGGTTATCAAGGCTATAATTTGGATTCATATCCTTCTATTTAGAAACATCTCAGAAGTAAAAACACCTTGTCCCGCGGAGAGACCTTCTAACCACACACAGCTGCAAAGGTGACGTCTCAGCCGTGATTCTTCGGTGGTTGCAGATACAAAATGTGAAAATGAAAACCTCTCACCTTGCTGCTGTGATCAGTCTCATCTGAGGATTCCAAGTCCGGCGCTTCCGTCTCCTCTGGGGCAGTCTCTGCACTACTGCCTCGCTCACTGCAGAGACCGTGTCCTGTCAGAGGAAATCAGAAGAAAACATGGGTCCACACGTGTAGCAATTGCTAACAGCCACCCCTGTGTGAGGGGGGCATGGAGCCAAGCTCATAATGCGTACAGATGTTGTGAGACCCCCCCCTCCCCCAAGTACAAGCTCCATGATCTCGGCTTCATAAATGATGGTATTTATTGTTACTAATATGGTTATCATTTATATTACATTTTGATAACATCTATTTTGTAATATACGATACTTACTATGGACTGAGAGTGTTTGTGCTCCTCCCCACGCCCTAACCCCCAATGTGATGGTATTTGCAGGTGGGGCTCTGGGTAGGTGATTAAGTGGAGAAGAGGTCCTGAGGGTGGGGTCTCCATGATAGGATTAGTGCCATGTAAGGAGAGGAAGAGACCAGAGCTCAAGCCCTCTCTCCACCATGTGAGGACACTGAGAAGGCAGCTGTCTGCAAGCCAGGAAGAGAGCCCTCACCAGGGAATCAAATGGGCCAGCATCCAAATAGGGGGACTTCCCAGCCCCCAAAAACTGAGAAATAAATGACTGTTATTTAAGCCACTCAGTCTATGGTATTTTCTTATAGCAGCCCAAACTAAGACAATAATTTATAATATATATAATAAAATGTATAACATAAGAATATATATTTTTATATATTATAAATTAATTGATTCATAATTAGTCAACTGATTAATTAATTCATTAGTTGCTAAAATAATTGAATAAATTATACTGAGAAGTAGCACAACAAAAAAAATGACTGTCCCATACCCATTACCTAAAAAATCCTATGATGTTTGTTTTTGCCAAGTGCAGCAAACTATAAACATCTAATAATACCCACTCTTCCCACCATATTCTGTGCAAAAGTGCAGGTAACTTTCTTCCTTTCCTATTTACTGAGTGCCTCCTACAGTGGTTCGATACAGTGGTTCCCTGCATTGGGGAAGAGAACATTAGAATCACTTTCCTCTGGAGGGCTTCTCAAATTTACAGAGCATCCAGATCCCCTGGGGATCATGTTAAATGGAGATTCTGACATAATAGGTATGGGTTTCTTACAAGCTCTGAATGAGAGTAATAATCAATACTGCAGGTTCATGGACCACACTTGGAAGAAAAAGACTCTAGAACATTTAAAAACCTTCCCTAGATGAATCTCATACTCAGGCCACCACTGTCTTAGAACATGCCAGGCCCTGAATCAGGTACTATAGCACTATCACTATACCCAGACAAGAAAGAAGGAAAGAGAAGAAATAGGAGTAGAAGAAGCTTCTTTCTGATGCTTTGGATGAAAGCTTCAGTCTGCAAAGTGGCTGCCTTACTCCAATGACACTGTTACAGCCATAAGGTGCTTGGCATCACTTTCTATTCAAATTCCAAGTTGGCCAGGAAACTTAGGGAGGAAGAAGCCTGAGCAAACCATACACCAGGGCTGCCTCCTGCATCTCCGTCCCCTTCTCTGGAATGAAGCGTCAATTAAGTGAGTGTACCCTGCATGGCTTGGAGGTCTCTGTCTTTTTCCCCCCTCTTGCTCTGGCTCTTGGACTTCTTGCACTTCTATTCATTACTCCCTCCCTCTATAATAAGGGGGTAGCAGTCAAAGAAAGCAGCTTGGTTAACTTGGCAGACATCATCAGTGTCCCACCATCACCTTCACCAGAAACCAAAGTGATTGAATACTTCGTATGGGGGCAACGACCTAGATGCTGGGGCCAGAAAAAGAAGAGCATGAGTTGATCCCTGACGTGGAGAACTGACAAGCTCACTCAGGGACACGACACTATAAGCGCTAAGCTCTCTCTCTGATGACAGGAACCTCAGTATGCTTGGCCCTATGTCCAGAGCAGCCAGGCTACACGACTGGCAGGGGCACCCTTCCCACTGTAATCTGCAGAATGGCAGTCTCCAAATTGTACAAGTCACAGACTGAATAGTCAACCGTTGTGACCCTGAGTATCCCCATTGCTTCACACAGTGCCTGGGATACAGCTGATACTAATGAAATAGTGGGAAAAGAGAATAAGAGGATCTTCATTTCTAACAATATTGTGGGCTAAGTGTCCTGAAAAACAACAAATAAACCCTACTTCTACAAATTCTTAGAAATGCCGAATACAATATAACAAATATCCTTTTAAATATAGAGCCAGCCTCCAAGAAATCCCTAGAGCCCCAAATGAAGAAGTTAAGAAAGGAAACGGCAGCCTAGCGCCCACACCACAGCAGTTCTGAATACATCCATCAATTCCCAAGCCCTAGAGCAGTGTTTCCCAAGGCAGGCAAGAACCTACTGGTATTAGCAGGGGGATGACTATTTTGGGACAAAATTGTGCATGTGGCACTAGGCTTCCTTGCTCCTGGGAATTAAATACTATTAAGACTCCCCAGTCACTGTGACCATCAAAAATGCACCCACACACTTCCCAACAGCAGCACCACGCAGCTTGGGACCCACTGCCCTGAAGCCGGTGTTTTTCACTGAAAAGCCATGAGACAGAAAACAGGCCGTGGGGTCAGTACAACTTGGAAAGTTAGAACTGAATCATCCACATTCATGTGTTTCCCTGGAGGGGCTATTCTCCTCAGTCTAAAAAGATGTAAAAAGACTAAAAGAAAAAAGAAAAAAAAGTATTCACTGACAAAAGAAAAAGAAAAGAAAGCTCATCTAATTCTACCCAAACTCTGGGGCAGGAGAGTGGGGAGAAAGAGAAGCAGGTTTCTTCCCTGAGATTTTACCCACAGGACTGGCCTCATGGGACTCTGGGGTTCAAATTTACACTGTGCACCACATCCAGAAAACCCCAAGATGAAAAGCTGCCTTAAAGTCATTCTGGATTTGTATTCTAAGGGCATCTGGCAGGAGAAAAAACAAATCTATTCTGGAAGGATTCAGAACAATGGTACTATATATGCCCAGAGGAAGAGCTTGATCAAATAAGAACCTATAACCCAATATTATAAAACACAGGAGGAACCACGTCACCACGAGTGAGAGGCAACAGACACAACAAGCAGCAGAACCAGAACCAGACCCCCAAAGAAAAATAAGGCAATTATCAGACATGGAGTGTCAAATAAGTATGCTCAAAATATTCTTAAAAAAAAAAAAACGAAAGAAAGAGATACTTTCAAAAAAGACAAAGTAAATTAATAGGATTTCTAGAAACAAGAACTACAACCATTGAAATTAAACACTCAGTGGGTAAGAATATAAGTTGCAAAAAAGAGAGAAGAGCAGAAGTTCTATCTGGAGACATTACCTTACTATAGAACATAAATCTTCAAATGTTGAAATTATCAATATTGAATTGCATTTCCAGCTAAAATACTATTCAAAAGACTATAATAAAGACATTTGAGAAACAAAGAGTGAGAAAGTTTACCACAAATAACCTCACTAAAAAGAAAATTCTCTGAAGGATATACTTCAGGTATGTTTTATCCCTAGAAAGAGATCTGGTATACAAGCTGAAATGATAAAGAGCCGATATACACATATACATGCAGGTATGTTTTAGTATATAAAACAATCCCTCACCCCCCCCCCATAAAAAGGCATTTGGGGGTGAAAAATACAAAATAAAATTAAAACAATGGTGGGGATGATTATATTTAAAGCACTTCATGATAATTTTATGCGTCAAGAGAGAAGTAAAAAGACTAACTTTGGTTTCTGCTAAGAATCATGTTAAAATTTTAAGAGTGACCACTAAAAGAATAGAAATTCATTATATAATTTGAAAGAGGAAAGTGGAATTTACAAATGCAATCTAGAAAAGGGCAGGAAAGGCAGGAAAAACAAATGGAGCAAAATAAGAAGATCACAGAAAAAGTCAAAATATATCATCTAGGGCTGGCCAGTTAGCTCAGTTGGTTAGAGCACAGCCTTCTAACTCCAAGGTCATGGATTCAGACCTCCACGCTGGCCAGCCGCCAAAAAATTTTTTAAAAAATGTATCTTCTAAATAAATGTAAAACAGACTAAACTTAACACTTAAACTTCATGTTTAGATAAAACAAACAAAAAAAACACACAATGAAAAACATCCCTGGCTGCAGGCTACATGCAAGTGATAGACCTAAGCATAAAGAAACAGAAGATTAAAAGTAAAAGAATGGAAAAATATGTTAGGCAAATGCAAAGAAAGCTCTGTAAATGTCAGACACAATAGATTTAGTCAGGATACAGAAGACATAAACATCAGCAATTATTAAGCTTGATCCATGAATGTATTTCAAAACTATTTCCAAGAAATAAGTGAATATCCATTTTTCCCAAGGATTAGCAATTTACAAATAGCGTATATATTAAGCCACAATGTAAGTCTCAACCAATACTAAAGAATCTTTATTCAGACCACACAGGCAGCATTTTTCTCAAAACTAAAATTTTTATGAAAGAGCAAAAGGCCAATAACACCAAAGACAGTTTTAGAGAAGAAAAACAAGATTGGGGTACTTTCCCTACCAGACATCAAAACATTTTATAAAGTTACAGTAATATAAAGCCGTGCAGAATTTCCAAGGAAATAGGCTAATGGAACAGACAGCCCAGAAACTGTCCCACCCATCTATGGGAGTGTGACATGCAGCAGAGTTACTACTGCAGATCAGTAGGAAAGGAACAGACAATTTGATCAATGTTATCTGGACTGTAGATTACTCACATGGAAAAATATAACACTGGATCCTAACTCACACCATTCATAAAAATCAGTACCAGGCAGGTATAAACCAGAATATGAAGAGCCCAAACTGTAAATCTTTTAAAAGAAAATATAGAAGAGAATGTTTGTACTCTCAGGGGAGAAAAGGATTTCTTAAACAAGATATAAAAAGTATAAACCACATAAGATCGAAAATTAGATTTTACTAAAGTTAAACACTTTTGTTTGTCACCACAAAAGTTTAACATATATACTGGAATGGAATACTACTCTGTCATTAAAAAAAAAAATGAAATTCTGCCATTTGCAACAACGTGGATGAACTTAGAGAAAATTAGGTTAAGTGAAATAAGCCAGACACAGAAAAAGAAATATCACATGTCCTCACTCGTAAGTGGGAGCAAAAAAAAAAAAAAAAAAAAACACATAAATAAAAAAAGAAAGAAGGAAAGAAAGGTACAACAATCCCAATAATTCCTTGAACTTTCAAAAGAAGAGAACGGAACTTAGGCCACCATAGGCGGAAAGAAGGAGGGGGAAAGGGGATAGCGAGAAATTGGTAAAGGGCCACAAAAAATAAATACACTGTGTAATGATAAATATAGTACATACCCTGATTTGACCATCACATATTGCACACAAGTACTGATATCGAATTCTGTACTCCACAGATATATACAATCGATTGTTTCAATAAAAAAATAAATGAGTTTTTTAAAAAACTGCAGTTAACTTATGAGTTTATTTCATAATTGTGAGAAAAATATATTAATGATGATAGATTTATGAAATTCAGGCAAGAAACTATACCTAGAAAAGGTATCATGCCAAAAAAAAGAAAATTTTGTTTGTCAAAAGGTATCATAAATACAAAAAGACATGTCACAGACTAAGAATAGTTATCTTCAATCCACGTAACTACCAAAATTTTAATATCTGAAATATAAAAGAACTCATACAAGTCAATAACTCGAGGTATATCTGATTCTAAAGTGTATATTCTTTTTTTACCTCATTATGTCATGCTTTCTACCCTTAACTGAAGAAAAAAATTAATAAAACGAGAGAGAAAGAAAAGGCAATGCAATTTGTGGCAAATAGTTTGCAAAGGGGATAGCCATGATTCCTCCTATCTCTTTAAGCACATACTTTTGAACCTATTTCCCCGCCCCATGAATTTGGGGCCTTGTGACAATTTGACCAACAGAATGCAACATAAGTGATAATATATGAATTCCAAGCCAAGGCCTCAAGTGACTTTGCAGTATCTGGTCTTGCCCAGTATCTGGGAACTCTGAGCTCACCAAAGACACCTTGAGCTAGCCTACTGAGGATAAGAGACCTCATGGAAAGGAGGCTCAGTGGAGCAATCACCAAACATGCAGGTGAGTCCATCTTAAACCATCCAGCCCCAGTCCAGCCACCAGATGACACAGACACACGAGTGACTCCACATATGGACAGCAGAACAACCAACCAGCTGAGCTGCAGAAATGTGAGCAAATAAAATGGTTGTTTTGGAGTGGTCTATTACTCAGCAGTAGATACCCAATAAATGGTTAGGGAGAACTTAGTAATCAAAGAAAGCCAAAAAGGCACGAACTGACAGTTGTGCATTTCAAGAAAACTCTGGCATGGTGGAACAGGAAATCCAAGTGGGAGGGGACGTGTTCTCACCCCCACACTTCAGGGCCTTCTCTGAACACCCCCGGCTTAGGAAGATTATACCACAATATTATTGAATTTTGGGGTTTTTTTTTTTTTTTCTTTTTTTGAAATCCCCTACAAACAGCTTTGCAACTTCCTACTCCAGTTTCCCCTTTACTATGGAGACTTTCCCCTAACAATAGACACTGAAGGAATGATCTTGTTTGTTTCTGGACATTCTTGGCCCCATTTATTTACCAGGAAAGAACATACTAACAGACAAACAGCTCTGCTAACACTCAGAGGAGAAAGCCGACAATAAGGCTCAGAGGTGGCCAAAGGAGGAGTCAGAGCAAGGGATCTGTCCATCTGTATCCCAGCACTTAGCAACTGCCTGGCACGGAGGCAGCCCCCAGAGGACAGCGAGCAGGGCTGGCTCTGAAGAGATAAAGCCCCAGAGAATGAGCGAGCACTAGGTGGGGTGAGGCCCTGAGCGGACAGGACCTGTAGGCCATCTCAAAAGCTGCTATAGGGCCGGCCCGTGGCTCACTCGGGAGAGTGTGGTGCTGAGAACACCAAGGCCCCGGGTTCGGATCCCATATACGGATGGCCGGTTCGCTCACTGGCTGAGCATTGTGCTCACAACACAAAGTCAAGGGTTAAGATCCCCTTACCGGTCATCTTTAAAAAAAAAAAAAAAAAAAAAAGCTGCTATAAATAAAATTCATTGTTGTGAACAAGTGAAATCTTTCCTTCGCCTTTTAAATTACTTCCACATCATAATAATGTTTTTGTGACTAAGAAAACTTTCACAACTAGTAGATCCCATACACCATTAGCAGGACAGGCAATGTTGAGATTCGAGGCAGAACACACACATTAGTGTAAGTTTACATTCAGATTTACTTTTCATTTACTTGGATTAGACACATTGACTTTGGGTTCATTCAAGTCCATGTGGGACTTAAATTTAGTGGAAGAAGAAAAACATCCTTGCCTTATGAGCTATATTAACAATGTGTGTCCAGCAGATTCTCCAATTCAAATATTTCCAAAGAGGAACCAATTATAACATTAATTTTCTTTTAAAGGCTCTTATTAACACCTGAGTTTAAATCTCTGAGGGAAAAAAATAACCAGGGGGAGAGGAGGGCAAGAAAAGGTTAGACACTGTCAGTAAAGACATTTAGCTGGAATTCAATTGTTAGGCTATGATTTTATTTGTCTTGGAGTCATTTTATTGTTATATGATCATATACACCCATATTATATACGATCAGCAGGAACACTCGCCCCTCCAACAAAGCTAAAAAATAAAAACAGAACTATTATAGAGCAAAGTGTGTGTGTGCGTATGTGTGTGTATAAAATAATTGGGGAAAGCTAAATATATATTATGAAAAAAAAAAGAAAAACACTGCAACTTTAATTAGGTAGACAAATAACAAATTCCTTCCAGTCGAATTTCACACAATCTCAGTGTCTTTGCTTCCAATAGACAGAAATTTTTTAATCTGCAAAAACCGTAGATTTAGGCCTTACTGATCTTGTCAGCCTGTTATAAAAGTCAGATGTAAGGTACATTAATGTTCTTTGAAAATATAAAAATATAAAAATGGAGACTCAACCTCTGAAACATCTTAGTTTCACACACAGGATTTGATGGTGCCATCCATCAAATCTCACTGGAAATCAAAATGAGGCTCTGGGATCCCCTGTCCCCACCCAGCAGGGCCCACTGCAGCAGGCCATGTGTTCTGTGACAAGAAGCATGGCATGCAGACAGTTTACAAGGCACACATGGCTCCGAGTTTTATCGACAAACAAATGGAGGACCACGTGCCGCCTGGTGTCTGTGAGAGTCAGACAGTCTGAGTGCCGCACCATATTTGTTTGCAGGAAGAGAAATCTGTGCAATTCCTCTTCCTCGCGGCCCCTCCCTGCTGTCTGATTGCCTTCAGTCTTAAGAATTGAGCTCCTGACAATCTCCATGGAACATCAGACCAGAATAGAAGCTATCACTTCACAGGAATTGGGTTCAAGCATGTTTTGCCCACACCAGCCAAACACTGCCCATGCTTGGCTCTAACAGTTCCTCTGAACCGAGGTGCCTTAAATTTTCATGACTATCACAGAGGTCTTTCCTGTTAAACGACCGCTGCTTAATCTACTTCCTGCAGGAGGGACATCTGTACTCACTACAGCCCACGAGCTTCCACTGAGCATCAAACAAATGGGCCAGACCTTTATCAGGGAGTCTGACAATTCAAGTCCAACTTTGGCCCTAATTGTCTTTAATATGGTATGGGCTTGGTGTCAGCCATGGACACTCAGCTTTCTCCAGCTCAGCTGCAGGAATAATCCATTTTTCAAAGAAGCAGCAACTTCAGTCAGTCTTCGGAACCCTGGTGCTTGTATTGTAATACCAGGAGTTACTCACTGAGATAAACCAAGGCACCTGCTTTGCCCCACCTGGTCAACTGGAATTTGAGAGAGGATATAGCAGACCTGCATTCATCACAAAAGTAAAATAAATATGAGCCCTACTGGCAGAACTCAGAAAGATAGAGACACGGATGTTTGAAACATGAAACATTAGAAAGACACCCTTGATACCACTAGAACTATTGACTCTCTTAACTTGCACAAAAGTTGGGGGTTTGCATAATTACTGAATGAAATGTCTTTGTTTCAATGGTGAGTTTTAGTGATCTATGCCTTACGCCAGGCAATTCTACTTACATTTGGCAGTCGGGGTTGGGGGAGGGATAGGCAACATTCAAAATTAGCATTTACTTTTCCTTCTCTTTTCCCTTGTTTCAAAAAGGGGAGGGGGAGCAATGAGGGAATGCTAGAAAAGAGTATTTGTGCTGGAGTTCTATCAATAAATGCTTTATAAAGCATTTTTTTAAAATTATTTTAGATCCAGATCTACTTTCCTATATTGATGTTCATTGCAATATTTCCCTAACTGGGTGGTGTAGGTATACTTTCTAATAAACTAGGCCAGCGGTTCTCAACTGAGGAGACTTAGCCACCCAAGGGACATTTGGCCATGCTTAAAGGTATTTTTCATTGGCACAGCTTGGTAGGGAGGGGTACCACTGCCCTGTAGTGGTTTATAGAGATGCTGCAAAATGTCAATACAAAGGATAGCACCTGACAACAGAATTATCTAGCCCAAAATGTTAGAGCTCATAGTGCTAGATGAGATCACTACTAAACATAAATCACACAAGAAGATAAGACAGACTTCTTGGAAAATTCACACAAACAGTTTTGCAACTTCCAATACCAGCTTCCCTTTCACTCCAAGGATCTTTCTATAACAGCCACCGAAGAGACTATCATTTTGCCTGGACATCCTTTCCCCATTTTCCTACCAGTACATACATAAACAAATACTTTTAAAAAAGAAAAAAAGATGAAAGTAGCTCCAGTAAGATTTCAACAAGAACTCATGGATGGCAAATGGCCAACGATAGGAAACTAAGGCTTAGAGAGAACACTTAGGACAGACCTTCCATGTCCAGACCCTGGCTTTCTCAGCCAACATGACAGCCCATTCACCACGCTTCCTTCATATGTCAAGAAATAGAAGAATGGAGAATGCACTTCAGGACCACCTAGCAGATTTTCATTACAAAAATCTCAATGAAGCAGATCACAAAAAATTACAATGAACTACAGAAGATTTGAATATCACCATAACATTCCAATGATCTTATCATTCCACCAAGACAAGAAGAAAGAAGGTCAATAACCGGCAAGCGTTGATGATCTGGGGTGGCTTACAACCCTAGCTGCACATTAGCATCACCCAAGGAGTTTTAAAGCACACAAATGCATACCCAGAGCCCACCCCAGATTAAGTGAATCATGCGATCTGAAAAGGGGCCCAGGGAACTCAGCATTCTAGACTCCAGAATTCATTTCTTCTATTTGGGAAAGAAAAATGTAAGCAAGGTGTAATTCATAAACTTAGTTATCAGAAAATTCATCTGTTGCAGATTAAGGTGGAGAAGAGGGCAGTGAGAAGATCAAAAGACAGCAACCTTTGGTTACAGACCAGAGAATCCTGTGTCCTTTATAAAGACTGGCTTTGGGGGCCGAGCCCATGGCGCACTCGGGAGAGTGCCGCGACGATCCCGCCGTGGGTTAGGATCCTATATAGGAATGGCCGGTGCACTCACTGGGTGAGTGCCGGTCACGAAAAAGGCAAAAAAAAAAAAAAAAAGACTGGCTTTGGGTACAAAACACTTACTGGGCACTATTTATTAGGCACTATTCTAAACACTTTACTGTCATAACTCATTTAAGCCTCCCAACGACCTAGTGAGATGAGAGTGTGGTATTATCCCCACTTTATAGATGAGGACACTGGGGCACAGAGAGATTAAGCATGACCTGTTCAAGGTCATAAAACTAACAAACATTGAAATGCACTCAGTCCCAAAGAACCTAGTTCCAGAGCCCACTCTTAGCCAGTAGGCAGTGATGCTTCAACACAAAAGAAACAAACCTCTATATGAGAAAGAGGTGCAGAAATAATCCAACCCAGGAAGTTAATCGCATATTTCAATCAAGGTTGTCCGAGAGGATCTGGCCACGTCTGCTTTCTTGGACTTGTGAGAGGAGGAGCTCAGCTGGGCCATCCTCCAGCAGACAGGCACCAGCCAGTGCTCATGTGGACCCAAGGGTCTCTGTGACACTGCAAAGGCCCTATCTCAAGGTTGCCCAACATCCACTATGACCACCTTAAAATGGTCCCTGCATCGAACCTCAAACTTGCCACTCAGGATATTTATTTTTAGTTGCTTCTAAATTTAGACTAAGGCTGTAGCCCACCCTGCCCATTGTTACACATCTTCTCAGTTGTTTCCTCTTCTATTTTAACTGCAGCTGTCTGTGGATGCTGCTTTATCCCTGACTCGCTATGGAGCAGTCTTTTAGGTTATTTTATCTTGTTACATGCCTCTCCTTTTATCTTTCTTTTAAATGAAGACTAGGAAGTAGAAGCAACCAAAAGGCAGACAGGAGGAGATGCAGGCAGAGAGCCCAAGTGCCTTCTCCCCTCCAACTTGTCCCATTGAGCTGCTACTTGCCCAGTGTATTTGAGAATTCTTCTGGAATTTACTACTTTTGAGTCCAATTTGGAAACCTTATAAGAAAAGCAACACTATGACTTTGCTTTCATGCTTTATTCCTGAGACTGTTTGATTAACTAATTTGTCCAAGCAAACTTTGTTTGGAAGGATTTTTGAGCACTGCAAAATATTAAAAAATAAGGCAATTAAAAAACAAAGAATTATGCCAAAATGTCTATCTCAGGACAGAATTGTGTCACGGTCATCATTATACTTTCAGCATCTAGCTCAATGCCTGGCACAGAGTAAATACTTAACAAATGTCAGTTCCATGTTATGACCATTCAATTGGAAAAAAGCAAAGAATGAATAAATCTCCTAAAGGTGATTTCAAAATTTCACTTTTAATGTGTTTTAAACAAAGTAAGTTCAGTGGATTTAGCGCACAGTCTCCAAAGGTAACTGGTCTGAGGACCAGGGGACAGCATGCAACAGAATTGCAAAGGTCAGTTGTTTAGTTTAAATCTCCATCACACAAAAGACAGGACAACAACTGTATATACAGAAAATGCTGAGATATTTCTTTTTTTTAAAAAAAAAAAAAAAAAGATGACCAGTAAGGGGATCTTAACTCTTGACTTGGTGTTGACAGCACCACGCTCTCCCAATTGAGCTAAACAGCCATCCCTATATAGGGATCTGAACCCGAGGCCTTGGTGTTATCAACACCACACTCTCCCAAGTGAGCCACGGGCCAGCCCTCTGAGATATTTCTAAAACAGATACATATACAGATGTATTTTTTAATTAAAAATTTAATAATAAATTTTTAAACAAACACATACATATGTGCACACATGTACATATATATAAACAATCTTTTAAAAAAGAATAGACCAAAACAGTAACAGTGACTATCTTCAAAGGAACAAACTGTGAGCAATTTCAGTCATACTTTACATCAGGGAGCAGCAAACTTAATCCGTAAAGGCCCAGATGGTAAATATTTTTGGCTTTGCAGACCATAAGTCCCTGTTGCAACTACGTAACTCTGCCATTGCAATGGGAAAGCAGCCAAAGACAAGATATAAATGAATAGGCATGACTGTGTTCCAATAAAACTATTTACAAAGCAGGTGGTGGGCTGGTTTTGGTCTACAGGTTGTAGTTTGCCAACTGCTACTTTATATCTATAGAGCCATAGGAAAACTCAGATAGAAAAAAATTCCAAAGAAAGTTGAGTATACATTATTGCTTGTAGTATGTGTGCCCTACCTTATCAAATCCTTTAAATAATCTATTCTAACATAATATGTCTCATTCAAAGTCATATTACAGAAACAACTGCCTCTGTGACTGAGTTTTATGGGATAAAGCCTGCCATCTTGTGGTCACATAAAAGAACAGCTTTCAAGGTCTCAATTCTCTTTTATTAAAGGTACACAACATACTGGAGCCACTTTTTAAAATTGGCATGTGGGTAGCTCAATGACATAATGAGCCAAGGAGGTCAATAGTAACTAAGTGCAATCAATTTTCTGAAACTTCAACTTGACAATTTCTTCCAGGGAGCTTCTAAACAAAAGAATGAACTACCTGAGGGTTTCTGCTTTCTTAGCAAGCCAAGCCTCAAAAGGTAATTTGAAAAACAACAATGGCAGGGCAGGAATACCCAAGTGCCTACAACTCAGATTTTGAAGCTAAAGTCTTTTTTTTTTAACCCAAGCTTCGAAAAGAGAAGATAATCCCAAAACCCCAGCTTACTATATCAACCCAAACCCTAGAACCCAGTCACTAAGAAATAAGTGAAAGCAATCTACGCTGTTCACTCATCTCGTTCACTCGCTGTCTTTCTGAACAAGAATGGGTCACCTGTATAGAGAACCACAGGCAAAGAGCTGGGAGATGAAGATGAAAAACATAAACCCAGTCCCAGAAAACAATTCGGGAGAGAGAGAGAGACACACACAATCAAGTAAGAAGACTGTACTACAATGAGGGCCCACATGAAAGACATATGTGCAGGGTCACAGGAGCCCAGGGGAGGGAGCTAACTCTGCGGGGTCCCAGGAAGACTTCAAAGGACAGCTAGTAACCAAGCTGCTTCTATGAGAATGAGCACAAGGTTGCCAGAGGGAGAGGGACAGACGGGAAGAATGGCAGATGGGGCAGGGCAGGGGGTTCTGCTGACAGGCTCATGTTCAGACTTCAGGTTGGAAGAGCCCAAGAGACAAACGGACCAAACGAGAGATCTGCTCACATTGCCATTCTGGGCATCCCAACTCATATCCTTCTCTCACACAGTTAGGACTGCAGGACAGGGGACTTGGGAGGATGGTGACGGAGAAGGCAGGGTAGAGACTCAGAGGAGCATCTTATGTGATTCCCAGCACTTCTGTGTCTCCATACCCAATATATCTATAACCAAGAGATGGTGGCCTCTAACCATTCACCTTTCTCCAAACTGACAAATAAGACACATTCTACAGCTTTCCATGGGTGACAGGTGGATTTGTAGCAAAACAGATATGCCACGAGAAAAAGTTCACTGCCCCTTTGAAATTTCAACAGGAAGCCCAGGGTCAGTAATCAGCCACTTGCCAACCCAAGGAAGTCCAGTGAATCTATGCCAGCCATGTGGCCAACTCTCTGGGTCCTGGCTAAGCTGAGCTAAGACTCGCTCCCAGCAACATGCAGAGTCATACCTGGGTTGCTGGTGAGAAAGGTGAGGGGACTCTCGCCGAGGTCCGCAGGGCCGTCCACTCGGTGGGGTGGGCTCTCCAGCAGCTCCTCTCCTCCCCCCAGCTCAGGGTAGGTCCTCACCAGGAGGCCCAGGGAGGGCTGCAAGAGGAAATCTTTGAGCATAGATGAGTTCAGGGTGCCTGCAGCCCGATTATTGATCTCAAGAATCTCATCTCCCGCTTTCAGGCCTGCCAACGCAAGATGGAAAATTTTTAATTTCACACACGCACAATCAGAACACAACAACTTAGAAGTGCTGCTGTAAAGGGCACACCAAGCTCTCCTGCTATGGGCCCCGCAGCCCCATGTGCTGCTGCAAACAGGCTTTAGTACTCAAAAGTGATTGTCAGGGGATCCCATGGGCCTCAGTTCTGGAAGGTTCTAGACTCAGAGGTTACAACATGCCTACCCTGTCCTCAATACATCAACTAAACAAATTCAATCCTTCCTTAATCTAAGTGTTCTAAGCACGTGTGGATTTCTCTTCAGAAATGCTAATTCTGACTATCTTCCTACAATTTTGAGGAGGAAAAATTGAGTGAGTAGCTCTCTGATTATCGCAATCAGTATGTCCTGCACATGCTCATGCTCAGTGTATCCATTTGGCACAACCAGCTAACGTCTACTGATCATTTCTATGAAACCCAAATGCAGTGAGTTCCCTCTGGCTACTACTACATAAGTAAGGCTGTCTTATTCCAAATACATTTAGAAGAGACAGCTTACAGAACCAAATGCAGTCACTTTGCCCCCATCCTCTTCTTTAACTACATCAGGACCTTGGAGTGATTATCTTTTGGTAGATCCCCAAAGGGTCTGCTACTTTTGCAAAGCATGCTGGGGAACTTGCCAAAGTTTGGTACCCAAAGGGACAGCCATGAACAAGCCCAACCTAGAAAAAAAGAAGTTGTGATTGACCCCGGACAGTTCAAACTGGTATTAAAAGAACATTCCAGCAAGCTTGAAAAAGGGAGAGGTTAGGGAAGAACATGAAAGGAAATAAAATATCTTTTCAGCTAAAAAGGAAAAAGGACTCCAACTTCTTATCTTTTACAATAATGTGGAAAAACAAACTTGAAGAAGGAAGTGAGCGAAGGACAAAGACAAATGATGAACTGCAGAAATGAGAAGCCACCAGCCCACAGGCGTCCACAGATCCCACCTGATTCTGCACAAATATTACAGAAAAATTGCTCACTTCCCAGCTTCCCCTGGGAAGTCACATGCCCTGGCCTCCCCTACTCGGGTTTCCAAAATATTTGAAATCCATTCTCTATCATAAAATACTCCAAGAAACATTACAGGTGAGAAGGCAACAGAAGAGAAACGAGAATTTTTTTATCCATACCAGAGGCAAAATTCTGAAAAGCTAACCATTTTTAGGTACAAGATTTTGGCATCACAGTATGCACAATCAAAACACCTAATTTCTATATGTGAAAAGCAGGGGTTTTGGTGGTTTTTTTTGTAGGGGTTTTGTCTTCTTTTGCAGACAACTGTTTTGGTTAGATATTAGAGCACAACATATATGGAGAAACAGACTCAAAACATCTCTGAGGTTTTTTTAAAAAAAGAAGTTACAGATTTATATGACTGGCATAGTAGTTGAATGATAGCCCCCAAAAGATATGTCCATATCCCAAAACCTGCGAATGTGACCTCATTTGGAAAAAGGATCTTTGCCATTTTAATTAAGTTAAGGGTCTTGAGATATGATCATGCTGGATTATTTAACGGGTTCTAAGCCCATTGACAAATATCCTTGTAAAAGACACACAGAGAGAGACAAAGAAAGAGGAGGAAAAGGCCATGTGAAGATGGAGGCAGAGACCAGAGAGATGCAGCCACAAGCCAAGCAACATTTTGAGCCATCAGACACAGGAATAGGCAAGAAAGGATTCTCCTCTAGGGACTTTGAAGGGAGCACAGCTTGTGGACACCTTGATTTAAGACTGCTGGCTTCTGCAGAAGTGTGAGGAAATAAATTTCTGTTATTTTTAAGCCATACAGTTCATGGTACTTTGTTATGGCAACCCTAGCAAAATAATACAGGAGCTACCTGACTGAGTTATTCTCGGTATTAATAAGTGAGGGGAGGCAGCCCAACAGTCGTGAGACAGAAGTGCCTCATCAGGGTCCTTCTGTCACAGCGTCACCATGTAACTAACAGCTCTGTGACTGTGGGCATGTTACTGAATCTCTCCCAGCCTCAGTTTCCTCCTATGTAAGAGGGATAAATGGGTTAAACGAGATTAAATGAAATAATCCACGTAAAACTCTTAGCACAGCACTCGACATGTTGAAGATATTCAATAGATATTATCTCTCATTATCAATATTTGGTAGAAGAAAGAGGAAAACTTTTCTTTCTAACAGAAAATCATAGCCTGCTCAGAAATAATTTCCAACTGATCATGGAATAGGTGGTGAAGTATCCGAGCAGTCTAGAGTAACATGATGACACATGGCTTCCTTGAGTGGGCTCCTGTCCTGTGTAGCCACCAGAAAAACACACAAACGAAAGTAAATGACCCTCAGGTGACTCTAGGACTAGAATGATGGGTCCAAACAAACATGCCCAAGTTGGACAGAGATAAGCACAAAATAACACACTTAAGTTCAAAAAGTCGACTCTACAAGTGCAGCCAACTTGAGAACCAACTAAGAGCTGTATATGTGTGGAGGGGAGAGGATGGAAGCAGGGACCTGGGGCTTAACTGTTAGCTTGTTATAAGCCAGAAGCCCAATGTGGCTAACAAAAATAAGAAAAAAATAACCAAACCAAGGTTGAATTAATGCAAACAGAATATTCAGATGAAATTAGGCCAAGTTCCACTAAACTGTCCCTGGTCACACCAGGTTCTGTTCCTTTTAATAGGGACACTGGCACCTTAAATAGGGACATTGTCCAAAGGGCAATGACAGGAGTTGTATTCTGCACTCTAATGAATGGCTGAAGGACTTGGAAGTGTTGAATCTACAAAAGACAGAGACTTAGTAGTTATAACATGACGGATATCAAAGGCTGGTTATAAAGAAGAATCAGGCAAAACCTAGAACTGTGGACGGAAGGTGAAGAAGAGATTTTATAATCAGTTATAATCCACAAAGGGGCTGTATGGTCCACAGCGAGCTCTGCATCACAGAGGCAGGGTGTCTACAATTAAAGGCTGACTTGCACATAAAATACCCCAAATATCTTTCTCGACACTGCCTTTTACATGTGGGTATTGGGATAGTGTTTTGTGGCCCATGAGGACAAAACGGACGTCACTCTTGCATATGTAGAGAAGAGTGCTAATGGGGCTGGGTGGTGCAGCAGATGCCTCTGCGTTTTCAACTAACACCAGGGTTCTTGGATTCAAAGAACTAAAACAGGATGTGACTGAAACCAGGGTGCAGACTCTCCACCCCCGTGCCATGCCAACCGGCACTAAAAGAGATAAAAATCAGTCCTTGGGTTTGAAGGGGAATAAATTCTGTCACCTCTGTTCTTAAATGAGGTAAAGCTCAGTGAATGCGTTGGACTTTGGCCTCCAGGTTGCCTATGGAAAGTATGGAGGGAAAAAGAAGGAAACTCCTCCTCCATGACAGTTAGCAGCAAATAAATTATTTTGACTTTATTTCCCACTTGTCACACATTTGCCACTTCTGGGTATAACCAAGTCTGCAGGTTGTGCTTCTCCAGTGTTTACAGCACATGGCTAAATCACCTGCACAGGTAGCTTGCAAGCCAGAAACCACCAGAACTAAGCTGAACCAGACATGGTAGGAGGTGGAAAAGATCAGCATTCAATCATTTCCCCGGCTGCTTCACCCAGCAGTCCTTATCAGAACAGGTGCAAGGTAACTACGTCTCAGCTCAACTGACCCAGAAATCCCAGAAGAAAGGAAGGAAGGAGGATTTCAAACCCTACCAACCCACCCCATTTGTTTATGGTGAGTATAGTGGGTTGAATAGTGTCCCCCAAAATTCATGCCCACCCAGAACATCAGGATATGACCTTCTTTGGAAACAGGGACAGATACATATTGCAGATATAACTAAATTAAAATGAACTAATAATGATTTAGAGTGAATCCTAAATCCAGTGACTGGTGTTCTTATAAGAAGTCCATGTAAAGATACAGAGAAACACACAGGAAAGGCCATGTGACTAGAATGGGAGTGACACAGCCATCAGCCAAAGGATGCCAAGGACTGACAGCAGCCACAAGGAGCTAGGAAAAGGCATGGAACAGATTCTTCCCTCAGAGGCTCCAGAAGGAATCAATTTTGACAATACCTTGATTTCAGACTTCTAGCTTCCTGAACTGAGAAGATAAATTTCTGTTGTTTGAAGCCACCAGAATTTCTGGTAAGTTGTTACAGTAGCCCAAGAAAACCAATACAGTAAGGTTTGGGGTTTCACGAGTAGCCCAAATGCATTGTGAGCCCTTTTAGGAATGAAAAGACACAAGCAGGGTGTAGCAGGGAAGAGCTCTTTAGTGGGGCAAGAAGGCTGGATTTTGAATCCCTAGGTTCTCAGCTTCTGCAAAGATTCCTTCAGGGATAGAAGCAACAGAACATCTGCTTTAAAGGAGCTCTACAAGCCCAGGCAGTGGACAATATCAGCTTCGAGCAGTATGGACCGAAACACAGAGGGGTCTCCCCACAAGTCCAGCTCCAGGAAGACCCCCTAGGAACTCCACACCATCCTGGAAGATGCAGAAGGACAACCACTTATAATCAGAATGGAATTTACCACCAGCCCCAGGGAAATGGGCTCAGAATCAGATTTAAAATGCAAGAGTGTGACGTTTCTTACACACCTGAGTGAACAGAATAAGAACCATATTCCCTGGGAGAGTTTTCAATGAGACAACATACAAATACTCTTTGCACATGAACCCTTTGGCATATCTTTCTCATACACTAACTAGAAAAACCCAAAAGGGAACTTAAGAGAGGCAGACAAGACAATCACAGACTTACCTTTCTTGGAAGCTAAACCAGTTTCCTTTACACTATTCACGTAGAGCCTTCGAACACCATCTTCTTCCACAGAAGAAAGGGAAAACCCTACGAAATACAAAGACAGAACAGCAGGGCTCACGCCTTCTGCGTGTTTAGCAAACAACAGGAAGTTCCTGCTGTGAACTAGGTATGTTTAATGTTTTTGGCGATAGTTTGAAGCAATTTTTTTTCCTTGTTCAACTTGTTTTACAAAAGCAGAAAGTGTATTTTTAGATCATTCTAAAAGAAGTTGCTACTTATAAAAATAAATATTCTAGGTACATCTATTTTCATACTATCAACCTACCAACTCAAATGGAAGGAAATTATTTTGTTTTACCTTGCTTCCTAGTAAAAGCCATTGCTTTGCCTTTTCCACAGCACAAAACAGAAAGATTCACTAACTTCATCAGGGTCCCTAGACTTTTTTCATCAAACCTATTTCCTAGGATATGTTACAACTTACCACTGTATAATGGGCATTCATCCATACGTACTGCCAAATGGACACTGCTTTAATTTAATAAAATTCTGCAAACAGGGATACGTAGCAACCCACCTTACATATCCCATTTCATACAGAAACTGATTCATTGATTTCACACTCTACTTATGCCTGATCATAAGATTATCTTATACTTGTCTGGGCTTCCAGAGCTCAAAGCTCATTAGCTAATTAATTTTGGGCTTTGCTGCATCCTTTAGAAAAGAAAGCAGAAAAAGGCACAGATTTTCTAAGTGGTTTAGGGATCTGGGAGCTCCCAATCCTGTGGCTGTAAATCCTGGTCACCTCTGTTTCTAGACAGCCTCATTTAAAACTCTTTCCTAATCAACTAATTGAATATCCACAACCAATACCTACTTTCCTGAAGAAAAAAGTCCCTTGGCAGGTACTTCTAAAATGGCAATGGGGATGAACGCAATTGTAAAGATCTGCAATCATTTCACCTCTGGGAGAAACATAACCCCATCATATAGATATACTTGTCTTAATGCTGAGGGCAGAGGAGACACTGGTTTGAAAATACAAACAAGTAAACAGCAAAACAGAATAATTTATTACAAGACTGGGTCCCAGGGAGTCATTGAGACTTTTCAGGCCATGTCATAATGAACATGTGGATTTTTGTTAAGTTCACGGGACCAGGAAATGAATAACCACACACAGACAAAACTGCCAACTGTCACCGCCCACTTCAGCACCGTGACTCCCTCAGAGAACAGCACGAGGCCACTCTGAGGACTTTCCAAAGTCTTCATTTTATTCTCTTATTTTGAATTCCATTCTTATAGTGACTAGTAACTTTCAGATTAACTTTCCAGAAGCCCTAGGGAAACAGAAATATTTTTACACAGGAACCATCTAAGTGATATTAGCTCTTACATAAGGGTATTTATCTGCATTTTAGTAGAGAATTTTTTTTCTTTTATCTGTTAGAAAAGAGCTATGTCATGGGAAAAAATGGATAGGATTCATCAAAATAAAATGCATTACCTTTCTGAAAATGCATTTTATAAATCATTCTATAAAATTCTACAACCAAAAATTTTTTTTTACATTAAAAAAAAAAAAATTAGCACCCTGATGGGGTGCCAGGGGACCAGGTTGCTTAACTAGGAGATGGCAGGGGAGGCCAACTGTTGAGAGCCTGAGGCAAGTCACCTTAAGGCAAAGTAGATGCAGATGGCTTAGATGTCCACTTGCTCCATTCCCTCTTTTCTTGGTCTTTTTTTTTTTTTTTTTTAATAATTAAAAGGTTAAAAACAAGATTGAGAGTGGAGGAGCCATCCAGTCTGACGACTGTGACTGACTATTAAATTTGCACTGGGCAACTGGGTACAAAGTATGGATCTGAGAAACACACTGGAGTTCTCCAGATAACAAGAAAATCTCCATTGACAGGAAAGAGGATGGAAGAAGGGATAGTGGGTGTAATAAATTCCTTTCTGAAGAATCTCTCACATGGAAGCCAAACATTTGCAAATGTAAATAGCACTTTAGCTCTGTACGGGAATTCACGTTGGTGGACATCCATTTAGGGTCAGGAAAACAGGAGCACCTTTCAGTGTTCTAGAAAGGCAGCTCTCCCCACACCATGCTGTGCAGCACAAGCACCTACAGGGTTTCAGAGTCTCCAAGGGACAGCTTCCATCTAAAGATGCCAACCCTTTGCACACTAGGGGGAAAAATCATAACCATCTCCTATATTAACAAATATAAAGAAAATATCAAACATCCAACAGCTGGATTATTTTGAGGTGAATGAAGAACATAATGATTTTAACAGGTAATCAGCAAAGTCATAATTTTTTTCTTTTAAATAGGATAGCATCGTTCTAAATCTCAACAAACAATTCTAACACAGTCCAAAATGATCGCCAGAGGGCAGAGGGAGATTATTCAATATAAATCCAATGTATCCACCAACAAGAGGCTGTTAGTTACAAAGACAGGCAGGTAGGCATCAGGACTGGCAATGGCAACAGTGACCTTGAGAATGAAGAGATTAAAACCAAGTGAAGAAACGAGGAAGCCCAAAGTCATCTGATGAACAACCAGGGGAACCCTCATGGCCAAAGAAAAATCATAACACAATAAACAACAGAAAAGTATCACTCAAAACTAGAGTCCAGGATAGAGTGAAAATTCAGATAATGGGGCAAATGCAGACACCCACAACATAGGAGGACACATGACTAAAAACATAATAGCATAAGAAGTACCCAGAGAAACAGGAAAGCTAAATTACCACCATGATGCACACTCCCACTTTACGGCAGCTTGGGGATCACGCTTACTCTAAGGATCACAGAACTGTCTGAACTAATTTCAACAGTAAAGTCTGAGAGCAACCTGAGGGCTGAGGTGCAGAAAGGGCAAGAGAGAGAAATTAAGTAAGTGTTAACTCTTCAAATTTGTTCCATCAGTTGGATTACTAAGTCATATTTTCCTCCTTAAAGTGCTCTAGAACAGAAAGCACCATTAGGTTTGTACTGTTAGATGTTTTTGTGTTGGTGTTTTGTGCTAGTAGCTTTTACATATACTAAACTCAATATATAACGGGAAGCCACTTGTAGATAGGTGCTAATGTTGGGTACAGATGGGCTGAATTTGGACTTCTTGGTAGCTTTGGAGGCCAGAAGCAACCAGGTCTCTTAGGATTTAACCTTCCCAATCAATATGCTGTTCAATACCTTATGCCAACACAAAACTGAGCACTGAGAAGAAATGGCTTAACTGAGCTTATTAGCCATGCATAGCAGGGCTTTCCAAACTCAAGTCCAGGAATGGACGCCAGTTGTTCGCTACTGACAGTAACATAAGGACAGAAACCGAGACCAAGCATTGAGAACCTCTTACAGCAATTTGACATTGCCAACAACCTCCAAGAATGGGATTTTGTATTTTACAAAAGCAGTGGTGGTCATGAAAGACTGGAAATTAAAACAAAACAAAACAAAAAGTTTGCTTCTTTACATCAGATAGTTTGAGAAGCACTGTTTACAATACCGTTGGGACTGACGTCTGGTACCCCATAGCACTCTCCACGGGAAAAGGTAAATGGGGTCTATGAGCAATTCAGTCACTTTAACAAAAAGTACAAAAAGTATACAAAACGTAAGCAGTTTTATACCCAGTTCCTATTTCTGAATCCCCAAATTGATTTTAGAATTAGAGTCCAAGAGCTTTGAAATTCAGTCTTCTCTTGAATCTCACTTGTTTAACCTTACTCAACAGAAATTAGGTAAAATAAAGGGGAAAAAGATAATCAGCACGGAGCATCTGATTTTGGAGGACATTTCTATGTACCACTGATACTAATTACGGCTTTAATTACTAAGGTCACGCTTCTGCAGCATAATAAGCCTTTCATCAACATTTATTCCTTGCCATCAAAAATATCCTCCTGGCTTTACGAAGTCTTTAGCTTTAAGGTCAAGAAGCAATCAGCGTGAAGGTATAATGCAAGTGGCCAGAGGTTCAAAATTAGGTTCTCTTCATTAGACCAAAATACTCTAATGAGATTCTCAGATGAAGACTGATTGCCTGTGGGAGAAGGCAGAGAAGGAATATAATATCTGCTGCTCAGTAAAGGGTTCAAAATTTTCAAATGCTGAAAAGCTTAATAACTTGGTTCAGAGAGAAATTTTAAGTGAGTATATGTAGTCATCTTTATGTCTTTTCACCAGGAACTTTGGTCTCCTTCCAGCACATAGTAGGACCACGCTTCTCTGCTCCTTTGTAGGTAGGCATGGCCATTTGACTTGCTTTGGCCACTGAATTGTCAGTGAGCCAACACCTGCTTCATCCCCTCTCCTCTTTCCCCTCTGCCAAGCGACAGACAATGTCCCAGGTGGCAGCTGCTCCCAGGCTGGGTGTCAGAGTGAGAACAACATAAACAGTCCCCAAAGCCCACAAAGGATGCATGGTGACGTGAGAAATAAATGTCACTGTTTGGAGCCACTGGGCTCTGGTGACTGTTTGTTACCTCAGCTAACCTCACCTAACGTCTGACTGATATAGCACAGGATAAATTTCCCCGCTTATTTTACTCAAGCACCAACTCGGTTACTATTCGAGCCTTACAATGTAATGCTAAGTAAAGAAGATTAGCCTTAAACATATGGAAACGATTATATATTTAACTACACCAGAATGTAGACAACCATGTAGAAAAGCATCAACATAGCAGTCTGACTACTACTCTTTGAAAAGCCTGCTTACAAGTCTGGCCCTTCGCTGGCATCTGGGAATTTTTCTGGGAGGCTTCCCAACACCCTAAAGTGGCTCACTGTGCCTAACTGTTTGTACAAACAATATGGTTTACACTGAACACCTGCTTTCCTCCTGGGAGTCAGGAACTTTGGCATGTGCTAAGCAGAGGGTGCCTGCATGAATAGCTTCCCAAGAAAAGGGGCACTGAGTCCCTAACAAACTTCCCTAGCAGGCAGCATTTCCCATGTGTTGTTACACTTTGCTGCTGGGGGAATTAACCTGTTCTATGTGACTCCACTGGGAGAGGACTTGGAAGCTTGTGCCTGGTTCCCCCTAGACTTTGCCCCTTGATTCCTTTCTCTTTACTGATTTGCTTTGTATGGTTTCAGTATAATAAATCACAGTCATGAGTACACCTATATGCCTAGTCCTGTGAGTCATTCTGGTGAATCAGCAAACCTAGGGGTGGTCTTAGGGACCCCCAACACAACACCAAAATAATTTCCTTTAATATTATTTGTGGCCAAAGAAAAGAAAACACATACGTTTGTAGGAGAGAGGTGAAAAAGAATAATACCTTCATGACTAAGGCTCATCATAATATAAAATGATCTATTCCCAATATATCCATTTCCTTTTTATAATAATAGAACCCTAACAATGAAAGTTAGGAAATTTAAGGCCACCGTCTTCACTGTACCCAGAGTAAATATCTCTGTTTCCTACTTTGGCTGCTCTCCACAATACAGAAGCCAGATGTACTATCTGTTTTAAATAGGATTCAAAGGCATTTTTATTGAATTGTAAATAAATGCATGTTTATACAGGAAACGCTTTAACTGGAAACACAAACACCAAAGATGGAAGAAAAATAAACGTACCGTAATTATCAGCGGCTGTATCTGACTTCTCAATGTGGATGCTCTGAGTAACTTTTGGACAAATTTCAATTTCTTTGTACAGCTGAAAATTAAAAGAGGAGTCTAATTAGGACTTCAGTATAAATAACTTCTTAGGAATGGTCATTATTTCGTAAATCTATTTTTACACGACTGATTCTTGAATGCAAATTCACATCGCAGTCTTTTTACTGAACTGAACCCATTAAGAGTCAAAGCAGAAACTTGTAACTCACATTCCAAACTCAGCTACAGTTTGACTTCTAAATAATTCCTTGACATAACTCTGTATGTCTATTCCCACTCTATATCTATCACAGACCTGAAAAATAATGCTTAAGTAATTGAAATCTTTAGTACTGGGGAGGGGTGAGGGAGAGTTCATTAAAATAAAGACGAGGTTAAGATCTTGGCCTGGGATTCAGGAAAATACAAGAAAACTCTGTGCTTCTATTCTCCTCTATTCACATACCATTTTTGCCCGAAAAGTTCACAATGACATAAATAGGTAGAGACAAATGATAGCATTGAAACAGACAGCAAATTATGTAAACGGAGGATATTATCTTTTAGCCACTGAACTATAACAAAATTAGCTAGACATCTTAAGTACACAAATTAATCAGCCCTCTGGAAACCCAAAAGAGCTTTAAAAAAGGGGAAAAAAAAGAGTGTTTTATAAAGCCAAGGTAAGAATAATGCGTAGTTCACATATCAGAAAAGCTGTTGTTTAAATTTATCTCTTTGATATTTCATCTTATGTCTGGACCTATCATCACAAAGACAATAATTTATGAAGTTTCAGCCATATTTCCTTGCCTCTTCATGCTAACTCTGAGACAATTATGATCTCCATTTTTCCAATAAAGGAAATCAGACTGGAGAGAAAGTACTTTCCTGAGTTCATAAAGCTAGTATGGGTGGAGCTGGGATCTGAACCCAGGTCTCACTGGCTCCAGAGCTGAAGTTCCCTCCACTACACTATGGTGTCTACCAGTTCTCCACGGAATTCAGGGGTACCATGGAAAACAACCTTCTTAGGTAAGTAAGCCAAAGGTTTAAATTCAAAACCTGTGATAAAAATCCAAAAACAAATAAATGTGTCAAAGGCTTATAAGGAACTTAAAAACCATAATTTGATCTTGAAATGAAAATTGATTTTGAGCCATGGTCAATAACAGAAAGTTTGTCCTTTAGCACTAAAGTCTAGGTGATTATCTAAACCTGCCCCCCAACGCTGACCACACAAGTCACTCATCCAGAAATAATCTTATTCAGGCAAGTAGAAAAGAATGCCAGTGTCTTTCTCTTTAATCGCTTGGGGCATTTGAGAGGTGAGCCTGGAAAACAGTCTGCTATAACAGAATATCAATGGGCAGGGGGGCTAAGAATGTAGACAGTACATCCTGGATCCATGTGAACACCCCAATTTAGTGCAGTGTCCACCCAATGCAATGTGTCGAGGACAAAACTGAATGTAGTTTTATTTTTATACTTCAGAAATTTTTCATACAAATAAATTCCCAAATTAGAAGACATCAGTTATATTGATTCTTAATTCAGAAAATACAGTCACCAAAATTGTAAATGCCTAATTCAATAAAGTTTACAATATATAACATCAGCAAACATTCAATAAAATATTATCAATTGTGTTCACTTCTACTTAGTTTGAACCTTAGTTTTAATTTTTAAACTTCCTTGAGAGCCAAACCCTTCCCCCAGGTGGCAGTACAGAACTGTTTATTCTAATTGTCTCCCCTAAGATCCAGTGAGAATATAGCTTTGTGAATAATCTTTCCTATTCTTTCATAATACTACCTCCTACTTTTCTTTGGAATTGGTGTCAAAGTCTTCGTGTCTTTGGCCAGTCTCGGACAATAACTTAGTATTATATAGACAGGCCCCTTGGCCACAATGTCCTTTCTTAGGCTTGTTAGACTAAAGCCAAGTTTAGTGAAAAGCACTAATAAAATATATAAAATTTCCAGAAGGGTCTGCACTTTAAAATATTTTATCAATGTAACTATAACATCTGGAACTAGAAATTCTGAAACTCATTTTTTTTTTTTGTCTATAAATACCTTTAACCATGAAGTGTCACACTTATTCCTTTTATTTTATTAAATCAATGTTGATGCATGTTTTCCCTCTTTTCAAAAACCAGCTAAGAAGATAACCACATTTTAAGAGAGTCTTTGCTTACCTAGGCACTTGGCTTCTCACAAAATCATGATCATTTCTTCCTGTGTTTCCTTTGGGTGCCCTAGTCCAAGCCACCATCACCTCTTGCCTGAACTACAGCTCCCTGGGCTCCTATGGGCTCTGCCTGTTCATTCTCTTATGCCCTAAGGTCCACTCGCCACACATCAGCCAGAGTGACCCTATTAAAACAGAAGTCAAATAATGCCCTTTCTCTCCCAACATTTCCCATCTCACTTAGGCCCAAAGTCCTGCTTCCTCCCCCATCTCCTGTATATTCCCCCACCCTCACTCTCCCCACAATCCCCCTGTGAACATCAGAGAGCCATCTCCAACAAGGCCACCCTCCCCCAGCCCAGGACTTAACCAGCTTCACTCCCTCAGCCTAGGACACTTTCTTCCAAAATACCTCTATGACTCCCTCGTTTCATTCACCTCACTGCTCCAACATGAAATCTATAAAAGCTATAGGACCCGCTTCCAGATGCTCCATCTCTATCCACATGCCCTAACTTCTTGCTTTTCCAAGCTTTGAACGCCCCTGACATATAATACATTGACATGGTTTTATATCTGTCTAACCAAACTTGAACAAAGGTTCCATCAGGAGCAGAGATTTTTTTCTGATGTCTCCCCAGCACCCAAAACAGCTAGAATGGTGCCAAACACACAAATGCTTAACAAATATTTGCTGCATAAATCAATCAATACATTGATCAGTGTATTTACAAACTCTTCATTCCCACCTGTCACTTCAAGAAAAAACACATTTAGTGTGGGTTTTTGAAAAGTGCCTCCACAAACTACAACCATGTTCATGATCATTCCATGAACTAGACCCAGTGACCAACTAACCATTAAAAAGTAGCCAAACAGGTATCACTTACATTGAAACATAACCGTCAAAGCAGATAAACAGATGATAAACTATTCCTGGTTATTCATAAGCAAGAGAATCCCCTGACCCTCAAAATAAACACACTAAACCCTCCAAAAAAATCTTTAAAATTTAATACACACTTTTGCTAATCACGATTGATCATACTCCTACTAAGACTGTTTGACAAAATAAAGGCATAGAATAAAATATTTTGGGAAAGTCACATATGAATGAGTCCTTTGTAAGGAGATGGCTTCAAACACTTGCAAGCTTCCCTAGTCTATAAAAATCAAAATGAAGGTGAGCTAGAGAAACCAATGATCTGTGTGCGGTCTGATGCTTGTTCAGTAAGGAACAATAAACTAAATGTCTGCAAACTCTCAAAAAACAAACAGGAACACTGTGTGTTCAGAACCCTCCTGCCTCAGAATGACATAATACCCAGCCTAATGACTGAAAGCAGGGCTTCAAAACCAGAGACCCATAAATACAATTCAAGTGGTCTGTAAACTTGGATGGTGAAAAAAGGGACATCTTTATATTTACAAACCTTTACCTGAAAGTTAGCATTTCCTCCAACTATAAACGAATGTAGGCAACAAGCAATATTAGCAGTGCCTGTGACTTTGTCACACATAGAAATCAGTTATATTCATATCACATTCTAGTTGTTGCTAATATCTCAAAATACTATTTATGCTCATCACTATCAGAACAGCAGTAGCTATTTGACCTACCACTGGGTATTGTAATTTAATGAGCTAATAAATAAGCTCATAGATCAACTATAATTTATTTTTTTTTTTTGGTTTTTTTTTGGTTTTTTTTTACACCTATAATTTAAAAAATATTTTTGATAACCATTTCAATATATTTAAGCCACAGATAAGCCTATGAATTCTATTTCATGCAATTAAAAATATTACTCTGAGAAGTGGTCTAGAGGTATCACCAGGCTGCCAAAGGTATTCAAAGAACAAATAGGTTAAGAACCATGGTAAAAATAGAGGTATTAAAATGAGCAAGACTATGTCATTTGCTTTTTTAGGGATCTCTGGACTGGAATCTTCTGCAACAGTGTGAGAAAGAATACCATAGCTCTTTGTACTTTAGATTCTTTTTTAAAAAATTGTAATTATAATATGCATAGAGCAATTCTGGACCCAAACAAAGTTTGGTACACCTTAGTTTCCTATGTTAAATGAGTTCACACAATGACCAAGGCTTAAAAATAATAAATGAGTCAATATAATCTCAAAAGATATATCTCAAGCACCTACACCTCATATGTATAAGATATGAGGAACATGTTAATTGGCTAGGTATGATCCCTGTAATTTAGGATGTAAAATATTAACCCCAAGATGCAAAATATACAATCTAATAGTTACTCCAGCATTATCAGCAAAGCACTTCCCTTTTTAAAGTAAGGAATAGGGTTTTTTTTCTTCTACTCACAGAGCACAAAGACAGGCTTTTCCCCATGCCAGAGAAAAACTACATCAGCCATTCTCTGTTAAATGTACCCTCCTCTATTAACACTTACTGATTTAAGTGATAGTTGAAAATAGACTCTCCATTTTGATCTTCTTCTATTGCATAACATGGTAAGACGGTTACAAACGCCCACACTCTCATATTTCCTTTAAAACACTTAAAGGGGCATGAGGTAACCTTTTAGGATGACAGAAATCTTCCAAATCATGATCATGGCAGTGGAAACACAACTATTGTTATTTGTCAAAACTCATCGAATTATGTCCTTAAAACTGATCAGAGTTTTATTAAATGTAAAGTATACCTTAATAAAGTTGACTAAAAACACAATTTCCTACTCATTTTTAAGTCATGCTTCCCCTTTCCAAAAAGAGACCATTTGGGTTTAAATTTTCAGTTCCACTTTCTGTGGTGAAACCTTGTCTGAAGTCATACTGTTATCATTCACATATTCATGACAAGCAGCTCCAAGAAATGCCCCTGAGGAATGACTAAGTGTGGAGAGAGCAGGATGAACTTCAGAATAGAGGCGCCTTGCTCCCAAAATGTTTCTTTACTGGAACTGAAAATGCACCACTCAGCTAACGAAAAAGGGACTTGTCACTGGTTTACTGCAACCATTAGCAGTAATGATGAAAATTCCATCTGAGAGGTATGGATTTCAATTTTTCATTCTAGCACAGCACTGCACCATGGATAAACAAAGGTGGCATTTCCACTCTGAGGAAATGCTGTGATAAGGCCATCTCCACCAACTTTAGAGCTCTGAATGAAGCTCATTTATTTTAGAACATGTTCCACTCCACCAACTACAATTAACACAAGTACACATATAATTTGAAAATAATCTCCCAGAGAATGTACTTGGACAACAGTCATAAACATTACCAACTCATAAATGTCCTCCTCGGGCTGGGGAATGTAGTGTTGCGTTTTATTTTCTATTAGAAATTTCAGACGCAGGTAATGAGCAGAATGATCCAGTTGATGTGTCTGGAACAAAAACACAAAGAAGAGAAAATGTGTGTTCAATAGTAAGTAGGAGTAATTAGTTCTCCACCGACATGTTGTCATACATTCCCAAGAACAATAGAGATTTGTCACTAGAGGGGTGCGTAAGGTTTCTATACGTCTCAAAAGGTTTGCACCCAAAACTCAAACTTTAAAATAATTTTCACTGAACACCTTAATAATATTCTATGGGTATCTTATGAATTCAGCAGAAACAACTGAGTCACTTCTTCACTTCTCCTTATTTTGATTCATTGTATTCTTTAACACTGGCATTTTCAACAGAAATCATCATCAGATCAAAGAGGCCTTTACACATAACTTCAAACATACATAGGTGGTTAAAGAAGACAAATGACCCAAAAATGCAAGAAAAGTATTTACAATGAAAGAAAAAAGCTGTGCCAGGCTACATTGTTGTTTTAACCACATGGGGACTCTGAGACAGTTGTTAACAGTTTATTTGCAAGCGAGTCAGTGTAAAGACACAGCACTTGGATTTCAGTCTTATTTATATACTCCCCCAGTGAGGTTCCCTCCGGGGGCACTGCGAATAGGCATGTGTCCAACTTGCCAAACACATTGAATGACTTGCTCAAAGAAAATAATTCTCAAACAGTTAGGGGTTGAAATTTCCAGGGTTGCTCCTTTGGTCCAGGATGGGTCGATGGATTTTTTTCTATCTAAAAAGTCATCCTTGAGTCGATTTGGAGGAAAAAAAAAATAGTGGCAACATGGTTTTATAAATCATTCTCAATGTACAGTCAAGAAGATACAGAGGAAAAAGTAAAAAAATGCTCCTCAAAAGATACACACAGAGTAACATGAAAATAGATTCCCAGAGAGAAAATGTTTAAGCCAAGTAATTTTTTTAAAGCGTCCTTATCTTTAAATAAATTCCTACATACAAACATACATAATGAATAAGTAATAAAGAAATAATAATAAATAATAAATGATATGACAACTAGAATGTGCTTCCAAAAGAACCCAGAGTGGTGAATGGGAGTGAGTGAATAGATGAAACTTAATTTGATAATTATAGATTCTAAGTCATGGACACGTGGGAATTTATTACACTGGACTCTAATGTAATATAAATTTGAAATTTCATAAAGTAAATATAAAATCTCTTCATACCCAAAGCTCTACTGATGAGAATTATTTCAAAATAAATGAAATTAATATTCAGCTGGTTCAGTACTCTTCACACTTACCCAGCTCTGCGCCCCCCATATTATTAAGGCCGAACTCACAACATTCTAATAATTATTCCAATAATATTCATTCAATCACATCTAACAACCTCATAAGTGTGCCAGACACCGGGTGAGGCACTGAGAATACAGAATTAATAAAACATAAAGGCAGTCCTCAGGAGCATGTGCGGCTGTGGGGAAGGGGTGTGCAGAAAACTGGAGGCGGGGCAGTGGTGGTTAGCTTTTCAAATAAATACACACATGCAGGAGAGGCATCCTGCAGTACTGCGAAAGCACATTTCCTGAAAGTGGAAGTGAGTTTGCTCTGAATACCTGGCTGAACAATAAAGGAGTTTCCATCAGTGATTCTCGGGAACCCCCATCCCGTATCCTTCTCCTGAGCCACGTGGTATTTGAAGCCCGTTGTGCTGAACGACAGATGCCATTGAGCTCATACATTCCTGTGCACCTGGCTTTTGTCCTTTTGTGGTCCATATGTGAGACTGGATGCTCACTGCCTGACAGACCCAGTATTGTCGATGTCAAAGATAATACTAGTGGATGGGTAAGTCCCAGGAAAAAAACACAAAACGAGGAAGTTTTCATGTGTGCTACCTACTGCTTGCCGGAGAGGCACTGAGAAAAACAATGACAAAATAATAATATTTAGGGTGATATGATAAGCAAGAAAAGGTTCCCTCAGAGAGGCAGAAGCTGCAAATACTTCCCACCTACCACGGCCTCACTGAAATCTTTAATTAGAAGCAAAAATTTTGGTTCACCATCTGTTTCCAACTGAGGCGGAAGGGAAAGAGAAATGAAATTTCATGGGGTCTTAGTAACAGGAACAAAACCACTTGGAAATGTTATCGTCATCATTAATAAACACTTTGTGGACACTCCTAATGAGATTGCCACTTAAACAGACTGTCTTCTGGAAGTCGGACCCAAATAGCAACCTCACTGAAGAAGATTCTGGTTCTTGAATCCTCAGTGTGAAAGAGAGGGGGCCCACAGTCAGGCACCCAAAAGCTTAAAGTGGTTGTGGTATAAACTGTGGAGAGCCCCACCATCCCTTAAATGCTACATTTATACGTATGTACAGAGAATGACACACAACAGTCAACACTCCTGTGGAGGTGGGTTGCTGAAATCATTTAATGTAATGCAGAGAACAAAAGAATGATAACTCTAACAATGATAATAAGGATTATTCTTGCTACCCCCATCATATTTTTCAAATTCCTTCAAGTTACAATAATCTCCTGATAACTTTCAAAAATAAAAACAAATACATGCAACAAATATAAAAATTATAATAGTCTTACTTGAGACCTATGGGCCCTTAGTTTGGTCAATAATAGTACCCTAAAAACGGAACACTGGATCAGCACACCGGTGTGTCTTCTCATTTTGGTAACAGTTCTGAATTATGAACCCTCGTTAGTCATTGCTGGTCTAACATAAAGGGAAAATTCTAATGAGTTAATTAAATCAGATCATCAGAACTCTCAAGAAGAATTTTTTGCTTCTGAGATATCTGCAAGTCAGTATCAAAGGAGGTCAAACAGCTAACAATGTTCACAATACATATTTGTGCAAACAGAATTCTAAATGTTAATGAATATTTTAACACAGTAATTCTAAATTTGTGGCCTACTTTAGACTTGTAAAACATTCACAAGAAAATTTCCTAACCCAAGAGAAATTCAGTTAGAAAAAAATTTAAATGGTACAAATTTGTTTTCCAACGTGCATTTTCTTAAGTTACTTAGATAGCATTTGATTCATTTTGAGGCAATTTGTAGCCACAAATTATACCGTAAGTATTATCGTAAACCAATTTTTAGTTGAGTTGGAATTTTTTTTTTTTTTTAATTCACATCTCACTACAACTATTTCAAAGGATGAAACAGCAAAACACAATGTGGATCTTTTCAGTAAATAGTTTGAGCCAATTAAAATAGATAACATGTCTCAGAATTTGCTATACATCTTCTAAAATATCATGTTTTCTTGTTCCATTTCTCTTCACTTTCCTTCATTTCAGTCAAACCACTCTGGGAAACACACAAACATAGTTATTGCATACAGAAATCCACACACACATGAACACACAAAGCACTACTGCAGAATTTCCAAAGATGTTTTCCTTCCCCTTCAGTGTCCTTTCATTTTTTAAATGCCAATGGTTATTAGAATAGCCAAAGCCATAGCCCAACAAGTTAAAAGCATGAAATAAAACTGACACCATGGTCACATGCAAATAATATCAGTGAGTATGAAAAACTGAATTTGCTTTTGCAATTATTTTTGTAATTGCAATGATCACCATATATCCAAAACCTATGGGCCAACATGGTTACCTGTTATATTTAGCAACAATCATTCTAGTAACATCTATAACATAAACTGTACATGAAATGTAGATCTTGAAACATTTACTATACCAGAACTTGCATGGTGCTCAGATGGCAGATGGCAAACTGAAGTGAAATGATGTGGATCAGATAGAATAGGAAAGAGAATGAGCTGAATGCAGGAGACAGAAGAAAGAGATTGATTATTAAATAAATATCAGGGAAAGCATCCGTCACCAACACTGTGCTGAGAATGACAGTAATGAAATAAAAGGCAGGTATTCTTACAATCATCTTTGTTTTCAATCCCTCCTCCAAAAATGAGGGAAAAAAACACTCACCAATATATTAGATCATTAATAACACATGGCACTTTTTTCCCCATTATCTCCTTCCCTCTTAAGAATAAAATCGGTTCCACTAATTACAATAAAGTGTTTTCCAAAGAAGAGGCAAGCTTTAGAAGGCACCTGGTTCTGAGCAAACTATATAATTTATCCTACACTAATGCTTCTCCAGAGACCATCATTTTCTTAAAGTGCACACAAAAGTTTTCCATTTTTAAACTCATAAGATGTAAGTTTGTTCCACACCATGTTGTCTTTGTTTTTATTTCTATTTTTACTTTTTTGTTTTGGGAAAAAGAACTGAAGACCCAAGGAAAACTGGGCAGGACAACTTCTTATAGTTAGAGGAAAGAATCTATACCCTCATGATTGCAATAAAAACCCTGCAAATTGCAGAGGTAAACACTTTATGGGGAATAGGCCCACTGCATTATCTAAAAATGGTCTGTAAGTGGCAGTGACAATACTATTCCTCATCCCCTTAGTTTCTACCAGAGCAAAAGCTTTAAAAGTACCTAAAATTGGGCCAATCATTCATTACCCTACTCACTGATCAATTTTCCAGCAATCAGTGGTTATTGGAAAACTTTGGTTTCACCTTTGATTCCTGCCTGGGTCTAAAGCCAATGTGCACAGGAAGCTCCAAAGCTATGCAGTATTCCTTGGGTTGGGCTTATACAAAAAGGCCAGAAAGTCCTACTTCCAACACCTTCAGCTGCAGATCTGTGAATAACTCCCACAGCTCTGCAGAATATTAATGAGTCTCTAAAGAACTGTGCTAATCTATAAATATAGGAATGTAGAAATCCTCAATAGGCCAATTTTGTTAAGTAATTAAAATGAAAAATTGCGAACAGAGATATCATTATCTTCAAAAGCTAGAACTCACATACATGAAGGATACAAAGTACATAAGGTGATATTTATTTTTAACACCTATGTGGGGGCTGATGTTAGTTAGCTCTGTCCTGAACAAAAAGGTCCTCCACTTTTCCTCCGCATAAGACCATCTGAAAGGCTTATTTGAGCTGTACTGTTCCATTTCCCCTACTCAAATGAACAGCCATATTTTTTCATTAAAAGGCCCCTTTTATTTGTTTTTTTTTAAAACAGAAAAATTGCTGATTGTAAAACTACAGCAAGAATTAAAGTACTTGCTGAGATAGTGAAGGTTATTCAGTATTTACAAATCATTGTGTTGAATAAGGAGGTTTTTAAAACATCATTTTAGCCATCCAACTTCTTTTAAGATAAAATTTTCATAGTAAAGTTTCCCAAGTTCCCTTTAGCAGCCCCAGGAGAAACCAGTTCACTCCCTTAAAAACATGTTCTAGATTCTTCCAAGCCTTATGTACTGTCTTTCCTGAAGACTGACCCAGACTCTGAGAGTTCTTGAGACCGTCCAGCTGGCACAGTGAAACACACCCAGGTTTGGAGCAGCCAGACTTGGGCTCAGTATCTCCTCTGCAATTGACTGTGATGTGGGCTCAGGCAAGTAACTCTCTGAGCCACACTGTCCCCACTGATAAAATGGGGAAGTGTCAGCTTTTTCACAGACTTGATGCAACTTCTAAATAAGACTATCAACGCTGTTAATTATGCAAAAGTAAAAACAGGCTCTTTTCTTTCTTCTTTCCCTTCCCTCACTCAAGCTCATTCACCTGGCGGCCCTTTGGGGGAGAAAAAGTAAAACCATGTTCACCTTGAAAAAGATGGAAACATTTCTACTGCTTCAGGTAAAAGTAGAAGAAATGACCTCAATCCTTTGTCTCACACACACAAAAGGCTAATTCCATGTTCAGAAGAAGAGGAATTTCCCAGCATGGAGGTCAAACTTACATTTACTCCAGTTTTTCCATACTCTAAAGATGTCCATAGTGTATTAGAGAAGACTGAGTACTGATTAAAAAGCAGGTTACAAAACAGTACCCATAATATGACGCCATTCAATGCAGGTGTGTAGGTGCAGAACAAAGGACAGACACACAAACACCAAAACGTTTACAGTGGTTACTTTTGGATTTTGTGAGTTTAATTTTCTGCTTTGTCCTTTACCTTGATTTTCTAAAATGTTTGCAATGAGCAGGGAATATGCTCATTACATGTCTATCAAATACGTACATTGGAAGAGGCTACTTAGAAGAGTTCTCCTCCTCCTAATGGTGGAGTACTCACATTAAGCATGCTGTCACAACAGACTCCAGTGCTGCTCTGAAATGAAATGGAGGTGTCTTTTAAGCACCTTTCTCTCCTACAGGACTTTGGAGTTTCCTCATGTGCCTTAAAAGATTCCTATACCCCATTCTGCTCTTCTCAGAAAAATAACCCAGAGTAGCTCCACACATACCTTGCAAATCAGCTCCAAGGTGTCCCGTGCAGTGTCTCCCGGCCGGACGACCGTCAGGGCTGGCTGATTATTGGGCAGACAGAACCAGGACGGAGTGAAATACTCGTGGACCCAAATGTCGCAGTCAGGATTGTGCTGGTGGACGCTAGGCAAGACCACGTCTTTCTCCCTCTATAACAAGAAATAACATTAGCAGAGCAGCAGCAGTACATCTCCAACAACCTCAGATCCCCAGGTTGCACACAAGGATTATCTGTTCCTAGAAAATGGCCCAGGACATAAGTGGAGGCCGTGATGGGAGGTAGGGGGGCATCTTTGGAGAGAGAGAAACCATTGAGAAAGGAGCTATATGGCAGGAGCAGGGCAGGAGATTTCTGACCTTATATAAGAGGTGGACTTTACACTTGGCCCAGAATATCCAAAGGTGGGCATGGCAAGAATAAATAGGTACCAGAATTTGGAAAAAAAAAGCGAGAAATGGGTTAACCATTCAGCTCAGCTTTACAGCTATGATTTCTTCCATAAACCTGTTTCATATTTTGAACAGAGAATTCCAAAGAATATCTGCCATGTGCATTTTATACTTCAGAGCACCAAGGAAACTCCAGGGAAATGCTTTTCCAAAAGGTAACATTCTAGCACTACATGTTTATAGGTAGCATCATTTTTGTGCTCTCTTGGGCTTCTACCACAACTCTGGAAGAGAGACAGCTCCACTTCCAAGATGAAGTTCAAAGAGCTCCAAGAATAATCTGCTCATGGCACAACGTGGCAAAACAAGCCTCCATAGGCTGCTGCCATCACTGTGTGCTCTATGTCACTCTGCCTGAGGATCGGGCAGGAGCATAAAGTTTGTGAATGTAAGAGAAGCATTGAGCAGCTGGGTTAAATGTAAGCAAGCTAAGCAGCTGAAGCTGAAAACAATCCTTAGATTGATAAAGACTGAGGAGTCCAGTCAAATAAGCAAGGAAAGAATTGTGTTAGATTTCAGCAATATAAACATAATATTGATGCTCATTATGCGCTAAGTAATATGCCCTGACTATTGATTTATAACCAGGCCACTGGTTGGTAATTATGTATCTACAGATTACCAAGAACAAGGCTGGTATCAGCTAATTACAAGAAGAAATAAATTTACAAATGAAGGCTGAGAGGCGGTAACATAATAACTTCTATACATAAAAAGAACAGGATCCAAGAATGGGGGAATGTTTTAGTAAAGGCCACTAAACTAAACCCAACTGCGGAAGATAATTTCAGCCCTGCCTTTGAACAGCATTGCTTTTGTAGATAAGTTGGACCCCAGGGAAAGAACTGTCAAAAAGCAATCAACTTGCCTAAATCCCATTAACTATAATTGGAACCTTCCAATGCTGTTCCCATGTGCCACATTAAATAAATGCCCCTTAGCACAGGATCTGCCCACATTTTGCATCTAAACTCCTCTTTGAGAACACGGCATTCTAGCCAGGGAGTGGGAGAAAGACGTATCTTGCTTTGAAAAAATGGAAAACTGAAAACACTACACAGAATTCCAGTGGAAAAATTTTTGCAGTTTCCAAGTTCTGTGTGCTGAAAAGGATATCCCGACATTAAAAGTATAGTAATGATGACATGCAAGATGAACTGGCCCACTTCAGAAATGACCACGTTGGGCCGACCCCGTGGCTCACTCGGGAGAGTGCGGCACTGGGAGCTCAGCGGCGCTCGGGCCACGGGTTTGGATCCTATATAGGGATGGCCGGTGCGCTCACTGGCTGAGCGCGGTGCGGGCGACCCCGAGCCAAGGGTTGCGATCCCCTTACCGGTCACAAAAAAAAAAAAAAAAAGAAAGAAATGACCACGTTATCATCAAAAACCATGCTTGGATAATACATACGTATAACAATTTAATTTCATCAGAGACAGATGCTCAAAGAGAGTGCCATGGATGGGTATTTCCAAGAACAGCTGCCTTTGTATTCAGAATGACATAATCCCTGAGTAGTTTGGGTATGGAAGAGAGAAAAGACCTTCCCATGGCCACTCTTCCCTCCTTCCCCTCCAATAGTTGGAAGTCCCTACTGCACCCTCTGGTTTCTGAGGCTCAGCTCTGTCTATAACATAAGACAGAGCCACTGTTGACCAACACAGCTTGGTTGCATGGCAACCAAAAGCTGAATTCTGTCACATTGATTCTGAGTCCAAGAACCAAGGAATGATACCAAGGTCACATTACCAACATCAGAACCCTCAGCCCCAGACAAAGAGGCTGCTGGTATCACTGTCAGGGTCTTGAAAAATTAGGGATGTCCATTTATTTAGAGGCTGAAAAAAAAGTGGCCAATAAAAAATCTATATGGGCTGTCAATCAGAGCAGTTTGAAAGCCTCTATTAAATCCAAGCACAAAGTTGAACCACGTCTGTGAATCTTTAATTGAATACTTGACTTAAAAGACATACTATCAGAACAGTTCTTTGAAATTAACGGGAACAAAATAGCATGGGTGGGCAGAGAGGGAAGGCAATAAGAACTCACCCCTTGGTAATAGAATTTACATATAAAAAGGAATTGGCAATGGCATCAAATATTCAGCTACTCAGAACCCCAATTTTCTCTTATATTCTAGTTGAAATTCACATATCAAATGGTGAGTATGGAAAATGTTATGTCATCAGGAGAATGTTCTTATTATCACAAAGTTTTAAACATAAAATGGTTTTCCATCTCTTGTTGATCTGTTACATAACTTTAAAAACTTGATAATTTCAGTTTTTGAGCCTACTTAATTTTAGTACCCAAGAAACCATTGCATTGTGCATGTGTTGATGCACTTATGGTACTTTTAGAAAAGGAACACGTGTTTATTTTTACCTTGCCATCTGGAACAATGTCATCAAATATTCCCTCTAAAGATTTCTTTACAGCGTCTGTTCCCTCTCCAAACACCTGCATATACAAAAGCATCGTCTTAAAAAGAACTCTGGGCAACGGGGCAAATAAAGCATGAGAAGGGAGACGGAAATAGGCATGGCTATTAGAAAACATTACAGAAGGTTTCAGATACTCCTACATCAAACTCCAAAGCAGGCAAAATAATCTATGGTAGCAGACCATGAAAACCGTGTCCCTGTATCTAGATCACTTCCTACATCTTTGACAATTCAAAGACAAAATTTGCTTTTAAATCTGGATAATTCATTTAACTTTAAAGAAAAACTTGCAAAATCAATGAACTAGATGCATTCACAATGAGGAATTTCTACTATAGCCTGATACACCTAATCAGATATTTATAATTAATAATCAGTTTGCTTTTTGATACTTTCTTGAGTTGCACTTGAGAAGATATTTACACTTTTTTACCACAACATGGCAGAAAAATTGTTTTTTATTTAAAAAATAAAAATTTATCTCTTCTTTGAAATTTAATGAATCCTGCTACCTTAAAAATATGACAAAAATCATAACAGGATCCTGATGCCAGTAGCACTCAATACCCACATCCATGGACCCAAGGAATTTTATGTACCAGCTCTAAAATGAGCATGTACTGTCAGGATAACTTACACAATTAAGAAAAAGCCTTTCCCTGAGTGCAAATGAAACATACAGAAACATACAATTTTTGTTCATTTCAAAATGCTGAATTAATGAGTCAGCTTCTATTGGATGTTTATGGTTAAACAAAAAGTTTTTAAAAACTTTTAAAGAAAGAATTAAAGAATTGTTTACAAGACATTACACTGTCCTTTGATTTAAAAAAATGTTAAAACATTCTCTTGAATTCATTTAAATTCAGTCATATATTTCAGTAGTAATGGGCTATAACATAACCTGGTACCAATAAAGGAGAACCATACAAACTAAGGGTTTTGATAGAACACATGTTCAAACTGCAAGGTCCTGACATATTTATAGCAGTGGTCTGAGTCATCTACAATGACAGAGGATACATACAGCACCAACTACAGCAGGGTATATAACTAGAGAAGGATAACTACAGCAGGGCATATAACTAGAGAAGGATGACTACAGCAGGGCATATAACTATAGAAGGATAACTACAGCAGGGTATATAACTAGAGAAGGGGATAACTACAGCAGGGCATATAACTAGAGAAGGATGACTACAGCAGGGCATATAACTATAGAAGGATAACTACAGCAGGGTATATAACTAGAGAAGGGGATAACTACAGCAGGGCATATAACTAGAGAAGGATAACTACAGCAGGGTATATAACTAGAGAAGGATAACTACAGCAGGGTATATAACTAGAGAAGGATAACTACAGCAGGGTATATAACTAGAGAAGGATAACTACAGCAGGGTACATAACTATAGAACGATAACTACAGCAGGGTATATAACTACAGCAGGGTATATAACTATAGAAGGATAACTACAGCAGGGCATATGACTATAGAAGGATAACTACAGCAGGGCATATGACGATAGAAGGATAACTACAGCAGGGTATATGACTATAGAAGGATGACTACAGCAGGGTATATAACTATAGAAGGATAACTAACTACAGCAGGGCATATGACTATAGAAGGATAACTACAGCAGGACATATGACTATAGAAGGATGACTATAGCAGGGTATATAACTTGAGAAGGATAACTACAGCAGGGTATATAACTACAGAAGGATGAGTACAGCAGGGTATATGACTATAGAAGGATAACTACAGCAGGGCATATGACGATAGAAGGATAACTACAGCAGGGTATATGACTATAGAAGGATGACTACAGCAGGGTATATAACTAGAGAAGGATGACTACAGCAGGGTATATAACTATAGAAGGATAACTAACTACAGCAGGGCATATGACTATAGAAGGATAACTACAGCAGGACATATGACTATAGAAGGATGACTATAGCAGGGTATATAACTTGAGAAGGATAACTACAGCAGGGTATATAACTACAGAAGGATGAGTACAGCAGGGTATATGACTATAGAAGGATAACTACAGCAGGGCATATGACTATAGAAGGATAACTACAGCAGGACATATGACTATAGAAGGATGACTATAGCAGGGTATATAACTAGAGAAGGATAACTACAGCAGGGTATATAACGATAGAAGGATAACTATAATAGGGAGAGTGAGTCTCCCAGAAGTAACCCCAGCAGGAGAGCGGCTTTGGCTAGTAAAAGAGTAAAATCAAAGGAGAAGAACAGGGCCCCAGCGTACAGCCCCACACTGCCCCTCTCTAGCTTGTGCCATTCAGGATGTGCTGTGATCCCCTTTCACCCCATGTACTTGAGCAGAAGGGGCCGTGGAGGTGAGTGAGCAGATTCTTGGCAGCTAATGCTTGTAGGCAAAGGAACTGCCCATTTAATGCCAACCCCAAAAAGTCAAGGGCAAAGAAACAATCTGATTTCCCTGGAAGCAGCCTTTGATCCAGCACCAGAGGCAGCTTTAAAAGTGCTCAGGTGCCCACTTGGCTTCATCATCAAGCTTGCTTTTTTCTGACGACTCAGGATGAATTGTACACTTTTAGTAGGTCTGTAATTAACCAGGACTTGGAAAGGATGCAGGTGGGAGCCTGGAGCTTGGTGATAGACTAATAGCAGAGTTCAACATTATGAGTGTACATTATCTATTAAAAGAGTCTAGCACAACTAATTTCTCTGTGTCAACTAGCTGATTTTAAATAACACTCAGTGTCAATAAAGAAACACATACACACACCCCAAATTGAGGTGGCTATGGAAGCAATCTGTGCAGACTTGCTTTTCGTCCACACTGGAATCTACCTGATTGATGCTTGGGCGTCCCTGCTTCTTTTTGGAGGTAGTGTCCAGACCCCAGAGAGAAGAGAACCTGCTCCTTCGCTTGCTTGCAGATCTGGACATGGCCTGAGTACGTCTTCTCACTCCCGTTTCACCAGTACGTGCTGCCACCTGTTGATAAGGATAAGCAGCAACAAGAGAGAGGTATTAGGACCACCCACCTGTTCCTCAAGGTCCCCACTAAGTTCCACCTTTTAAACAACCCTCATCCATCATGCTACACAACAGACCTTACCCCCCAAATCCATGACTTATACACACCGGGATTTTAAGGGCCCTTCGTGGATTCAACATGGAAATGAAAGGTTGGCAAACTCAATCGTTGTTTGAAATCATCAGTAAAAATGTATAAAATAGAAATAAGTATATATGTTATGTTTCCAAGAATTAGATGTCCATCTGGTCACATAGAAGTTAAATGAGCCATGCTTTCTTAAGATCCTCCCCAAATGCAAAGCTGTTTCTGAATTCTCACGAAAAATGGCACCTGAGCATCAGCAGAAATAGTGGAAAAACAGCAGAATTTGGCCCCTGTGATTCTATATTAAATCTGCAATGAGCAATCTCATCTATTTAGCTTTCTTGGTTTATATAAAATGACTTTGTTTATTAGAAAGTGATAGTTGCCCCCTAATATCCATTCTGCCTTCTGCTTCAGTCACAGAAACTCCAGATGTAGCTGAGCACATGGCCAATAAGTCTAAGTTTACTTATTTTCTTGCAGCAGAGCATGGGCTTGTGACTAAGTTCTGGTCAATGGAATATAAGTAGGAAAACAATTTGCAACTTCAGGAATTTTCCTGAAGAGGAGGGGACTTACTGTTATCCTTGGCTTTCTTCCTCCTTCATAAGAGGAAGGCCCACATCATGGTCTAGGATGTTTGGAAAAGAAACCTTTCAAGGAAGGCAAAACAACAAAGCAAAGGGACCTGATCCCTGCAGATGATGAAGCCACCTTACCAAACTGACATAACTCAGATGTCCAATGTTTAGGTGAATGGGAAATTAAACTTGCATTTAAAAATATAAAAGCTAAACTGTGTCGAGATATTTGCTAGGTACCAACAACCCAGAGAAACATTTCAGAAGGAAACACGCCAAATTTAAATCTGTCCCTGAGATCACTGCTCAAGTAGCATCTCTGTGAGGACTCCGTAAAGCTCTCCCAGGCAAAACATTCAGGCCTGAGTTTTATCCTACAGGCTGTACGCAAAGTCCCAAGAACTTAAGGGAACTTCTGCCAGGAGGTCTCAGTAGGCCACACAGGGTCTCTCCTTTCAAAAAAAGGAGTGGCAGGAGGTATAGCAAGTCAGACTTGAAATGAAACTTCCCCACCCCCTCTCTATTGCTGGAGGTGACTGTCTTAGTACCTACTTGTCATAGATGGGCCAACTCCCAATGTGACAGGTGCCAACTGGCAGCAGTCCAGGGGATGAAAAACACTGTTGGGTAACACAAAGGGCCTCCCCAGCAGTCAGCAGGTTGTTTAGAAGGCATGGTTCTCTGGGGTTCTCAGTATCGACCATGTCAGCACCACAGAAGCCCCTCGAGTAGATTAGCAAGGTCCCGCACGTACATAAAAACAGAAATCAAAACAGCTTCTCTGCAAAGGTATTAGGGGGAAGATTTTTGGTTCCAAATAAAAATAGGAAGATGAGGGAGCTAAGAGGTCTAGCATTTTCTCAGCTTAGCACAAAAAAAGACCCAGATCAGGGCTCAGGAAAATGTGGTATCCAAGACACTGGTGGAAATTTTTATGAGACAGATCTTAATCTACAATTATATTGGAGGTGTTACGGGAAACAAAAATCACAAAACAAAAGGCTCGATTAAACATGTAAAATTTTCCTTTCTTCATTTGCACTTTCAAAGTTAAAGGTAAACAAAGGTAAAAGGAATACATTATATTGTACTGACACATATGCTCACATGACTATGTTGGCACTGAATAAATGGTGTTAAATTTAAAAATCCAGAGAAAAAAATGTCCATTAGGGCTCATATTTATGTATCTACTTATAAATAAATCCAGCCATAAATATATATGCATACATACAGGTAGCCATGTATGTATGTGTGTGTGTCTACATGTACTACCTTGTTTACTTCCTTCATAGCACACATCAATATCTGTACTTACTGTGTTTATTTAATTGTTTACTTATTTCTTATCAGCTCTCCCACAAGAATATAAGCTCCAACAGGACAGACACTATGTTGCTCATTGCTAGAACCCTAATCAGAAGTAACTGACAGATGCCAGGTATTCACATATATTTGCTGACTGAATGAATAAATAAATAAATACCAAAAAGCAAAAGCAGAGGGCTGGCTGGTTAGCTCAGCTGGTTAGAGCACAGCCTCATAACACCAAGTTCACCGGTTCAGATCCTCTTACAGGTCAACCACCAAAAAGAAAAAAAAAAAAGCAAAAGCAGAGATCCTACATAACATGGTAACAACAATTTAAAAGTCACTCTTTAGTTTACAATTTAGAAAAAAAAAAAAAAGCAGGACAGAGAAACTCATACAACCACAAATATTCTCAGTGACCAGCTCACCAGTTAGTCTGTTTGACAAACACTTTATTTAAAGTTATTGGAGCAACTATTCTAAACTGTTTGGGGCTTCATAAACTGCAAAAGGAACCACCACCCCTGAGACAATAATGACTCAAAATGAGCAAAGGGATTTAGGAAAAAAGGCTGGCAGAAGAACTCCTGGATAAGAGCTCAAGAGTTTCTCAATGATCTTTGCCCAGACAATGCCTCCCTTTATAGCTGGAACCTGATTACTCTATCGTTCTGCTCATCTGTGCAAACAAGAACAATGATAACCTTCTCTCAAAGAGGACAGAGGGGACCCTTCAGTTAATTACTGCAAATCACCCGGCATTATGGGAAGCTCTCCTAGTGAATGGTACTTCATTTGTAGATCAGATAAACTCCCCCACCACACCCTGTTAACCTCACACCTCCTCCTCTCCCCTCCCTCTCCTTCACTCCCTTTTCCCAGAGAAAAAAAATTTTTTCTGGACAAAGGCTAAATTGAAGAATGTTTCAATCACAAGGCGGGGGGAAAAACCCTGGTGTCAAATGACAAAAAGAAGAGGAAAAATAAATAAATAAGTGTCCAATAAATCAGACTGTACAATTCCCTGCCTGGAATCTTCCACAGGAGCTAGAACAGCAAAAAGGAACACAGACCCTACAGGCTCACCTACCTTGTTCTGTCTGAAATGAAACCCCTCATGAAAAAGATGTTTGCAAGGACCTATCAACACATGGACTTGCATCGCTGAAACAGCTAGCAAAAAAAAAAAAAAAAAAAAGAACAAAGGACCAGAGAGTTGAACATATGGAATTAAATATCTTTCTTTAAAATCTCTGACCAAAAAAACAAAAAGAGCTACTAATTCTCCCACCCCCATCTTCAGCTGGCCAAATTTTAATAGCCTACCCACCAAAAAAAAAAGTACCCGCAAATCACAGGCATTGAAAAAGAGGAAATTAGAAGTTCTGAAGATAAATTATGAAAGACTAATACAGAAACCTTCTCAGAGAAGTTAGCTCTAATGGTTTTGAAGGAAATAATTAAAGCATATAAGTTTTAGGTAAAAGGCAAAATTATTTTTCTCCAAATCTATCAAGCCACAGTAAAAGGAGGGAGCTATTTGGACGTTCAAGATTTAGCATTAATAGCAGTACTGACAGTACCTCATTAACATCATGAGCTCCCTTAGTAAAAAACATTCTGACAAGGAGGTACATAAGAATTTTATTCCAATTTTTTTTGCAGAGGCAAATTCAGATTTGGCTAAGTTAAGAATTGATGTTCAGGTCTCAAAGATACAGACCTAGGAACAGCCCCCAACTGAAAACCGTTAGTAAGATTATTCATCACAGCACTTTGTCCCCCCACTGCTAAAAAAATAGGACTTAATAGCTATCTGGAGAGGTGGTAGCCAGGGAGACCAAGAGCTGAGCTGTAATTAGCAGAACAAATCAGGATGCCAGTTTTAATAACTCCAGAAATTGGTTTAAGACTTCTTTAAAAATGTAAATCTACCCCTAATTATCTGAACGATGACGCTAATCTATTTATAAAGAATACAAACGCCTCTGACTGAATTACAGCCCTGAATTCAATTGAAGGGTACCGCTGACATGGCAAGACAAGAGCTGTACAGCTAAGGTTTTCCAAAGGAGTTTCTGGAACCTGAGACTTAACATTTCATTACATAGCAAATGTGCTAGGTGCAGTACATTTTACGTAGGTGTTGACTTGGATAGACTAAAACCGTGTTACTCGTACAGTGAATTTTTGAGAAGAAAGAAGCCAAAAGCTGTTTGTGATTTAGCAAGTACATGGAATTACAGATCACAATACACAACACAACTATACAATCTGCCTCTCTGAAAGTCAGATGGAAATTCCCCTCCCCAAGCAATACATATGTTCAACTGATAAACCATGAAAGTTCTTTGCCTTCCTCTAACTTATCAGGTATTTATGGCCATCAAAACAAACAAACAAAAAAAAGTGAAATGGAAACCTCCAAAGAGATCTATGTTCAATACGTGGTATATGTATATGAGTGAGTGAGAGACAGAGAGAGGAAGAGAGAACAAGAACACATTTATGTATGAGAGAGAGTGCTCCACTCACCATTTCCATATGGTTAATATACAAAATACGTATTTGCGTTCAAAACATAACACTGTGTAAAGATGACAACAGCTATCAACAAAAACACGCAAACATCTCATAAGAGAGCACCCTTCATGTTTTCGTTGCACAACAGTTTAGGACCTATCAAGAAAGGCTTAAGTAATCAATTTCAGAACAAGTTCAAATGAAAATTTATATCCACTGTGAAGAGAAGACACTTCAGAAACCCACATACAGTAGTAAAACTAGAAAAACACTTAAGAGAGGTACCTATCAAGTCCTGCTCAGGATTAAGCATCAAGATGAATATTTTTCAAAAATGTATTAGCTTCTACTCACCAGGGCATGAAAAGATGATACAGAAAAGATTCCAAGACGGCCCATTGCCACTTTTGTTGGTCGGCTTGCAAAAGCGAGTAGCCTTTTAGGGTTTGGCAGCTCCCCACCCTGGAGGCTAGCTAAGTAACAGCGGAAACGAAATAGGTCCATTTGGAACTGTTCAAGATTTTGCTCCCAAACAAAGATCTACAGGAGTGAAAACATGGGAAAAGAAAAGGTAAGCAAAAGGGAAAACAAATGTTAACACTTTATCCTACACAAATCTCAAAAATCTACATGTTGTAAAGGTATTAGTAATAATCCTAAGAGGTAAACAACAGGTACCTAAGCTTCACAAATACATATGTTTTTACTGCAAACATCTATAGCCATATATTCGGTATGATAAACAGAAAGTATATTATTCATTGCTCTTGCCCTGCTATCACAGATTTCATGTTTGGGTGCATTATAGGTTGATCAACTCTGAAATCTATAACACAAACCCAAGACAAAAGAAATAAAAATGAAGGGACTTCAAAAGCACCAGAGAACTATATGACTTGCCAAGAGGTGGATTTTCATAGGAAGACCAAGAGAAGAAGAAAAGTGAGGGGAATCAAAGGTCAGAGGCAAACAGACCAAGAGCTTTTGCGAAGAGGTGGGTGGTAGAGAGCACAGAGCAGGAAGCAGAAAATACTAGACGGTGAAGACCCAGACTCTGGAACACTTAGTTCCAAGGAACAGGGTATATCTGAGACTTTGCCTCATTTTTCAAGGTGGCAAAATAATCCCTGCTGCCTAAGGCTGATGTGATGTTTGAATAAGAAAAAGGTAAAGATAAGTACACAGTAAAGACTCAGTGATGTTCACAGTGATACAGGCCATGGTTAATGGTGACACCTACCTTTTTACTTCAGCTTACAGTATTGGTGTACACACATGTTCATGACAGCATTGTTCACAAGAGCCAAAAGGTGGAAACAGTTCAAAAATCCATCAACGGATGAACGGATAAACAAATTGTGGTGTTTACATACAACGGAACAATATTCCAATAGAATAATATTCAGTCAAAAAAATTAATGAAGTACTAACGTATGCTACAATGTGGAACAACCTCTAAAACATTATGCTAAATGAAGGAAGCAGACACAAAAGGACATGTGTTATGCAATTGCATTCATATGAAACATCTAAAATAGGCAAATCCACAAAGACAGAATGCCAGAACAGAGGGGAGCAAATACTAATGGGTAAAGGGTTTCTGGCTGGGGTGGATGAAAATGATTTGAAACTAGAAAGAGGTTGCACAGCATTACGCATGTACTAAATGCCACTGATTTGTTCACTTTAAAATGCTTAATCTTATGTGAATTTTCCCTTAATTTTAAAAAATACAGTGTCAGGTAAGAGATGGAGAAAATGGACAGAAATGTGGAAGACCAGAGGCTGGCCTGTTTCATCAACTGTTCTCTTATTTAAATATCATTTGTTTAATGGAATGCTACTCTGCTATAAAAAAGAATGACATACTACTATTCGCAACAATATGGATGGACTTAGAGAAAATTATATTAAGTGAAATAAGTCAGGCACAGAAAGAGAAATACCACATGTTCTCACTGATTTGTGGGAGCTATAAATAAATAAATAAATAAATAAAGGGTTGGGGTGGAAGAAGACACCACAATCACAATAATTCCTTAAACTTGTTAAGACAAGTGAACAGATATGATGTAGCTGAGGGGAGAGGAGAGAGGGAGGGGGCAAGAGGAACAGGTAAAGGGACACAAAAATTAACTACAATGTATATTGAGAAGTTAAAATAAAAAATAAAAAATAAAAAACAATAAATAAATAAATATCATTTGTTCATATAATTATTTCCTAAGCATTCAGACAAAGTCCCAAAGCATCACCAGGTGGCCATCATTGACTTTAAAGCAAATGAATCACAGGCAAAAATCTCCTCTGTTCATTTCACCAGATCTTTCCTTTTTAGCATGAAATATACTTATGCTCATATACAGCAATTATATATGCATTTTTTAAAAACACTTCATCTTTTCTAAATTTTGAATTCTAAATCTAAGGATGGCAGTTAGCTCAGCTAGTTAAGAGTGTGGTGTTGCAACACCAAGGTCAAGGGTTCGGTCCCCATACCAGCCAGCCGCTAAATAAATAAATTTATTGAGGAGTTGGAAATGAATCCCCACCACAGCTGAGCTCCAAGCCAACCTGCTAATGTGGAAATGAAATTGCAGACTTTCTAATTACATAGATGCCCAAGAATAGCACGCCATTGGTGGCAGCGGGAGGGCTCTTCTATTAGATTTCTGTCTTTCATTCAATAGAATATTGTTCCCTTTAGCTCATAACAGTCAACTGTGAACAAAGGGTGAAGAAAACTGACAGTCACAATAAAGAAGTTAGCAGCCTGGGTGACAGGCTGACAAGGAGGCAACCATCGATGTTTCATGATTCCCAGGCAGCAAAAAAACTTCTAAAGACCTAATGGTGTTGCCTGGGTCTGAAGACAGAAGAACGATTACCTGATCTAATATCGTTTTCTTCTTCTTTGAGTCAGTGACTGAAGAGAGCTGCATTTCACCCATTTTCTTCATCTTTTCATCCATGTCAATCTTCTGTTCCAGTTTTTTGATTTCTGACTTCAGGAGGCGGAGCGTGTCTTCCTTGTGGTGGTGTCTCGCGACGGCCGCGGCACAGGCAGAGTGGATGGCAGTGATCCAGTTTTCAAGCTCCGTCTGGCTGGTGGTCTGTATGCGGCAGGGTGTGGGGGGAGAAGAAAGAACCACGTCTTGGAATGTGAACAGAAGTGAGCCACTGCACCTCCACAGCAGCAATGCCTGGCAGTCAAGGAGACAGGTCTAGACACCCCATGAGTAAGGCTAACCTCACCTCCTCCTTCAGGGAATCAATAAAAAAAGTGAGTCTCAGGTCAGACCCCTGACCTGCCCACCCCCCATTCAGGGCTTCCCAAATGAAGCCACCATGTCTGCTCACCAGATTTATTTATTGAACTCCCTTGCGTACATGAGAGTCCTACACAGACAGCTTGGTTTCTAGTCAAGAGAACTGCTGTGAGACAAAGGTCAGTTTCCAGAGAGGACCAGTCAACTACAAGGCATGAGTGCGACCAAGGGACATTACTGGTCAAGGAAGACACAACAGCCCTGCCCCCAGTGGACCGCTGCAATTCAAATCCAAACATCCTATCGCAGTGTTAAGCAGCAATGACAAAACTAGGGTTGGGGAGATGGTTCAAGGCAGCCAGAAGCAATAGTGTCTCAAGGGACCACTTGGGAGCACCCCAGAATAGCAGCCACCCACCAGAGCTCCACGGGCTAAGAATGGACTGATCAAGAAGGGCATTAAGACAATGGTGGGTAACATCTACCAATGGGCAGGTGACCTCAAAGAAGAATTGGTGCAACCCAAGGGTACTCTGAAAGACAAAGTCAGAATAGTTCCGGGGAGATAGCTCATGTGTAATAACTTGCTATTATGATTCTTGAGGAACTCAATCAATGAACATAAGTGAGGAGGTGCTGGACTTTTCCAAGTATTCCCTTAAGTTCAGAGAAGTTCAATAAATGTTCAGAAGTTAGCCCATCTAAAAAATGGTATATTCAGCCACTACAATACCAAAGTAGCTACTAACATCATTTTTCATGCACAAAAGCACTGATTTTTTTTCTTTGATGCATCTTCACAGTTTTCTAACTCATCTAAGCTTGCAAACAAAATTCCATTAAGAGGAACCCACCAGCACATTACTCTATGTCAGCTGGCAACTGAAATCTAAATCAAGGGAGCACTGTAGGTATCTGTATTATTTCTGAATATCATCAGTTTTGTATTTCACAAAAGAAACAGCATCATATATTAAAAGTGGTGTCTGCCAACAAAGCCGGCTCACGCTGGACAAACCTAAATGACTGGCAGTTGTTACGTTTACAAAAAAGAATTTGCCTGTGGATAAAGAACATTTCAATAAGCTAGACATTCTAAAAACGAAACAGCAGAAGTACCACCTGACAAAGCAAATGGAATCACTCTATGAGGATCCAGTGGGAGGTAAAGACACTAGAAGCCACAGATAGAGACTCGTAGGTTGAGAAAATTAGGAAAAACAAACAAACAAAAAATGTACTTCTATATGTGAGATTCCCCTATAACACTTACATTTACTTCAAATTTTTAATATTTATCTCCTCTTCGAAGGTCATTATCTAAAACCTCGTCCTTACATATCACTTTGAAGTTACACAAGAAAAACACAGAGTTCAAGGTTCTCCCTTAAATAATGACACCAGCAAGCTTGCTGCTGCTCAGCCCACTGTAAAACGTTGGATCTTTGGATCTCTTCGAGTTTCAGCCTGAGTGTGTATTTTGTTAGGTGGGTTATTTCCCAACTCCCCTTTTAGGGAAGGAACCAGCTCGGACGGAAAAACAATCTAATAAAGATTATTTTCTAAGAAAAGAAAAGACAAAAACTGTCAAAATGAAAATATCCAGGGCTTTCAAAGATATGGAGCAAACAGAACTCTCTCGCATAGCTGGCTGCTTGCTGGAGTGTAAACAGGTACAACTGCTTCAGAAAGCTTGTTTAAAACAACCTACTAAAGCTGAATAAATGCACGCCTTGTGACCCAGAAAATGCACGCCAGCTATACAAGAGTACTTCGAAAAGTTTGTGGAAAATAGAATAAAAAGATAACACAAATCTTTCCATGAACTTTTTGAAGACCCCTCATATACCCAGCAGAAATGCTATCATATGCTCGCCAAAATATACATACCCGAACATGCACAGCAGCATAATTTGTAATGGGCAAAACTGGAATGCATCCAGATGCCCATTGTATTAGTCCATTTCTGTTGCTTATAACAAAATACCTGAAAGTAGGTGATTTATAAAGAAAACAAAATTTATTGCTTACAGTTTCTGAGGCTGAGAAGTCCAAAGTCCAAGGAATACATCTGGTGGTGGCAACAGTGACCCAGGTGTCTCACATTGCAAGACGATGGAAGCATAGAGAGAGAAACACAGACCCTTCTCTTCTTTTAAAGCCACACCCCTAGCCACCATTTTTAATCCATTCACTACTGCACAGTCCTACAATCCAATCACCTCTTCAAGGCTCCACCTTTCAATGACCATAATAGGATTTCCCACCCTCTTAACAATCACAGTGGGGGCTAAGTTTCTAATACATAACACTTGGGGGACACAATTCAAGCTTCAATGAGTTGGGGGGACATAATTCAATCCACTACACCATCAACAGCAGAATGGATGAATAGATGGTATAATCACACAACGAAATACTACACAGCAACGAGAACGCAGGATCTACAACTACATACTACAATACGAATTAGCTTGCACACATAACACTGAGGAAAGGAAGCCAGACATGAAAGAGTATGTACGGTAGGGTTCTATTTATATAAAGTACAAACATAAGCAAAACTAATATATAGCCATGCATCGCTTAACAATGGGGATACATTCTAAGAAATGAGTTGTTAGATGATTTTGTCATCATGCAAACCTCATAGAGTATACTTACACAAACCTAGCTGGTATAGCCTACTGGACACTTAGGCTACAGGGTGTAGCCATGATAATCTTACAGGACCACCATCATATATGGGGTCCACTGTTGACCACAAACATCCTTACATGGTGCATCACTGTACACTGTTAGAAGTCGGAGAGCAGTTCTCTGGTGGGAAGGAGGGGGGAGTGACAACTGGAAGGAAAGACAAGAGGGATGTCTCGGGTGTTGGCCACTTTCTGTTTCTTGATCTGGGTGCTGGTTATGTGGGTGTATGACATGGGTTCATGCAGTTTGTTAAACACCAACAAAATGTGCACCTTTCCGTGTATACGTCACACTTTAACAGGAAGTTTCAAAAAAAATCCTTCAAAGATATATTACTCTAATATTTAAGTATAATTTTTCTGTAACTACCCTAAAAATAGTATACCTTCTTTTGTATTTCTTATTAAAAATTGTTCCTACAAGACTACAAAGGAAGTTCCAAAAAGCATGACCCTTTCGGCATCACTTCCTGTCCTCCGAAGTGCCTGGCAGCACCTAATAAACAGCTGGTTCCCTGGCCCGAAACATGCTTTCCCTTTGTATGCATGGCTCAATGGAAATGCGGAGCTTTTAGACTTTAGGGGAGCTGGTGTTTTCACCCATCATGAAAAGGCAATGTGGGGTCATCAGATGCTATCTTGCAGAGGTGGCATGTGCCACTAAGGAGAAGCTATGGCCCTGCACAAACACCTGGCATGTCAACACTCAGTGGGTGGTCCATACCCATTTCCCCAAGACAAACCTCTCTCGCCTCCACCCCAGTGAGAACAGTCACAGAAGTATGTGTCAAGGTGCAGCATCTGTCTGCCTCAGTCCCTAAGTGTCCAGGATGACTATAGCTGCAGAGCCAACCTCCACCAGCCACAAGCAGGAATTAGAAGGTGTAATAAGCCACTGAGATTTGAGGGCTGCTCCTTATTAGAACATAATCTAACCCATTCTGACTAAAAGACTAGGAAAGTTAGAAACCCATTTCAAACAGGTACTGCTTTGAAAATAAAGAAGCCTATAGAATACACTTTTAACCCATAGAAGGACCACAATCTGATATGCTCTGTAGAACAACAGCCATTTGCTCTCTTTACTTAATGAAAAGGGAGGATCCCAGCCAAACTCAGCCAAGACCAACACAGTCCATTCTGATGTCCCAGAGTTGGGTCTGCCTCCCATTTCAAGTGGAAATGAAGGAAGCTGATACCAGTTGAAGTTAAACATCCTTTGAAAGGTACATATTTAATTTTGGCAAAGCAGCCATCCTGGAACTAAATGTTTTTAAAAGAAAGGAAGATGGTAGTTGCCAAGGGCTGGGGGTAGGGGGAATGGACAGCTGTTGTGTAACAGGGACAGAGTTTCAGCTTTGCAAAATGAAAGAGTTCTGGAGAGGGATGATGGTGATGGTTGCACAAGAATGTGAATGTACTTAACGATGCTGAACTGTCTGCTTAAAAACAATTAAGATGGTAACTTTTATGTTATGTGTATTGTACCACAATTAAAAAGAAAAAAAATTTAAAAATAAAAAGGAAAAGAAAACATACCAATCCCCCAAATCTAGAGAAACATATATAGAAATGTGTGATGACAGCTTTATGAAAAATTTAGCCATCAGCCTTCTTAACCATTAAGTATGCCTCAGCCCTACCAACTCTTTTAAAATGTCAGTGGCTGCAGGCAGGTCCATTAGGGAGAATTTTTGCTCCTGCTGTTGTGTCTAAATAAAACAGTGGTCCCTGCCATTCTCTATCATTAAGCCAAATCAATTTCTAAGAAGCACAATTCACTAAATGAGCTTTGTTGTAAAGTTTGTCCTTTTGCACTGGCACACAGAGAGCTGTATGTTGGTGAGAGAAAGGGCAAACTCTATGGTGATTGTTTTCAACAGCTAGTTAAGTGGAGAAAAAGGTCTTGAAACGTTTCCTGACAGTTCACAGGCTTAACAGCTCAGAGCTGATCACAGCTTGATACAATGTTTCCCAGCATGGCCTCTCCAGGATTTAAATTCTCACATGCTAAGCATCACCTTCTTAAACCAAACAAGTTTAGTTCGAGATACCAGGTCTACAAAAGGTCCATTCACCAAAATTCAGTGGTCAAAAAGGCAAGAGGGAGAGACCACCCAATGGCACGGTCTCAATGTTACTGTTCATTACCTGCCATGACACACACAGTAGCAGACAGGTAGAGAGAGTGAATTTTGTGTTTCTTCCTTTGCCCTCTGGGGATGCTATAAATACTGTATAAAGTTCAGTGAGGGGAATAAGCAAAGTTCTTGCCAACAGAGAAATATAATCAGCAAAAAATGCATTTTGCACAAGAGCCCCTTTGAGTGCACAGTTAAGATGAAACTCGGGGCTTCATTATGTATTTAAATAGATCTAGCTTCAATTATCCAACTGCATGGAGGACACTCAGTGATTTCAGATAATCAATGGTTTACATGAGTGGCAGGAAAAGGGAAATTCATTTCAGATAAGAGAAATACTAGAGAATATATGCCAAATCTACGAAACTGAAATTTCGGATAACTTGAGTCTACAGAAGCACAAGAATAATTGTAATGTAGGTCAAACTTCTTTCTTTTTTTTTCATTTTAAAATTTAAAAAAATGAAGTTATCATTTTCAAAAGGCTATATAGGAATGAAGGTCCTGTGTAAATTATTCAAAGACTTTTTTCTTGTTAGTTCTACATTTATCATATTTGAGTTTTATTTATACAAGCCTTAATTAAACTATCATCTTTAATGTCTGTAAAGAGAACTTAATATGACGATCCCCTCCCCCACTGGAGAAAGTAACGCATCTCTGCACCCCTCCCATCCCATCCCCACCTCATCACCCTCTCACCCACTTTGGAGAAGACCCCAGGAAGCCAGATACAACAGAGGCAGGAACTGTCTGCTGCAAATGAGGTAATAAATCCAAGCCACCTAAATGAATTGGCAAAGGCAGGACTCACCTCTGGCAAAACTAAGCAGCCCCCAAGGAAAGCCCAAGAAATATTGTCAACTGGAGTCCCTCCACAAAAAGGCTGCTTATTCTTTTCATGCTATAAAAGCCCCCAGTAGCTGACAATGTGCACAGATGATATCCAAGCAGCTTTTTGGTATCTCACACTTAAATATAATCAGACAGTCAAGGATCACCAGATATTTGATGAAACCTTCCAGCATAAAAGGCAGAGCCCAAAGTACACAGGAGAAAATATATCTGGAGAAAAGGGAAGTGATGCCGGAAGCAGAAAAAGCTTCCCTGAAATCTGTAGTATCCTCAGAGACACAAGAGAATCTGAAGCTATAAAGAAACAAACAAAAGAACAGGTTACAATAAAAAAGGAACAATGAAATAGAAAGGGGGGAGGGTAGAGGAAGGGGAAAAAAGAAGGAGGGAAGGAAAGAAGGAAGGAAGGAAAGGGAGGGAGAGTTTGGGAGAACAAAAAAATAGCCAAATTTAAAATTTCAATGGAAGAGAAATCACTATGAAAGATCAGAACACCAGTGATAAGGAAATAATTCTAAATGCTTCAAAGAGAATAAAGAAAAGAAAGCACACACAAGATAAGCAGAAATGAGAACGTTATCAGAAAATAACTGAACAAAGGGGAAATGATTTCCAATCCAAAATTCCAAATTACTCAAATATTATTCAAGGAAAACACAGGATGAAGACATTTTCAAATATGCACCATTTTCTAAGAAATGACTTCAGGTTATTTTTATGAAAAAGAATGAATTTATTAAGAAAAAAGGAAGATGAGATACAGAATCTAAGTAGGGTGGTAAAGGGAAATTCCAGAGTGACTGATGTGCATGAGACCTTGAGAGCAACCACACAGGGGCAGAAGGGCTGAGAGCCCGGGAGGGCAGGCTTCAAGGGAAAAACAGTACTGATCAACTACCTAACACGTTGGAAATTTAGAATATATCACTGCTACATAAACAGAAAACAACCAAATTGAACCAAAACAAACTAAAAAAGGCAGTCATTAACTACAGAAAACAACAACAACCAGAAGCTGTTCAAGAAAAGAAATAAAATCATAGTATAGAACTTGGCTCAGCAGCTAATACCATTTACACTTAAGGTCAAGAGTTTGGATCCCCATGCCGGCTAGCAGTCAAAAAAAAAAAGTGCATCTGGGGAATTGAATTCTTTTAAACTGTGCTCATATTGATTTAAAACAAATTTTAAATAATATATATTTTTAAAAGGGAAGGCAAATACTGTTAGTAACATATTATTTTCAAGATACATAAGAATATACAAAATGAGGTCTAGCTCAGCCACAATGATACCTCTGCATGCACTTTCAACATGTATGGAAAAACCTCTGACGTGCTGCTGATAGGGCATGTAATGTAATTGATTTCCAGCCCTGTGTATTCATTTGATACTTCGACATCCATATTCTCTATCAGCTCTCTCCTAATAGGTAGAGAGGTGGGGACCCTCCCTGGGTCCTGCACCTCTGGAGGCCCCACAGTTTGGAGTGCTTTCCTTGAATTTTCAAAGTTGCCACCTGGCACTTGGAAACCCTTGGAAAGGGAAAGGTCCAGGAGGGGGCTCCCATATTGTTCCTCTCTTTCAGGGAGCTCTGTAACCCTGCATCCCATACATGATGTCAGTAAGATGCCCTAATCTCTTGGACATGAGTCTGCGGCTGGTGGGTCACTCCCACCAGCCTGTGTGCTATTTCTTTCACTAGATTGTGTGAGATTGGGTCACCAGAATGGTGCAGACAAGCTTATCGGGGGTGAGTTAAATTCTTTATATATGTAGATAAGGGCCCCATAAAAAATATTTGCCAACGGCTCCACACATCCTAGAGTTGACCCTTCTCCACAACTAAGCCATGCCAAAATCAAAGGTAAATATTTCTGAAGTGGCTGGCGAGGGGCAGGGATATAATCTACAGTGTTGGGAAAACAGGACTTAGCTACAGACTAAGTCAACAAGTAAGCCAACAAAGAAAAGACCTCGCATCCAGTTTCTCATATTGGAGGATAATGTGAATTTAAGAGGGATATAAACACCAAGGAAGATCAAATAAAAATCCAAGATGATTTCAACAGGTTCATCTGAAGGATAAAAACTACAAGGATAACATTTCAAAGAGGTAAATTAAAGTTTGCATTCAGGGTTTTGGAGAAAATCTACTAAAATAAGATGGGGAAGATCTTGTTGGGTAAGATTTGATGCTGAGGGTTTAAGATATCACAGACCCAGTATAAGTCAACAGTTTGATGTGGTTTCTAATAAATTAAAGTATGTGACACTAGTGTGTGAAGGAAACGAGAGCAGCAGGAACCCCACCGCAGGCTGCACACACAGGGAGGACCACGTGGGGGACAGGACTCCGAGATCCAGAGCACGCTTAAAAAAAGAACAGGGAGAATGGCTTAGGCAGGGTAGCCCAAAGAGGAGACGAGGCAGGAGGTGAAAGACAGCTGTTTTCAAGTATTTAAAAGGTTATGAGGAAGGATAAGCAAGTCTTTTGGGGGTGAACATGGAAACAAAGGGAAATGGTAAGAGTCCCCCAAAGTAGCATATTATCTTAACATGATGGAGAACTTTCTAGGACTTATGGCTGACTAACAGAATGGACAGTTGCAAAGCTCAGAGGTCCCAAGGAATGGGAGTGGTCGCCCAGTGAGCGGGCTGACCTAGTGGCAGGGGCCTTGCAGAGATGGTGCCCAGCTTGAGAGTGAGGATGGACTTTAGTCCACTCAAATCCAAGGTGCTAAATCCCCTCTAAAGTATTTTCTACCAAGTCCACTTGATGTCTCTTTGTGGAAGATGATTTCCAGATTTTTCCCTAACCCGGCTGCCCTTCTACAGGGTATGAACCAATGGCCTTCCTCAAGTCTGATACACAGAACCAGATGTGGCACTCCAAGACAGATCTCCAGAGCCTGATGAAACCAAAGCCTTAGGCTTTTCACAGTGAAGCCACACTCAATTTTTATAAAGACACTTATTTAAGAGGAACTAGTCTCTTTTTCTGTATTACTAAAATGGTAACTGTACCTAACATTTATTGAGTTATTTGCTATCTATCAGATACTTAATCGCAATATCACATTCAATCTTCCACTCAACGTAATGATATGGCACTATTTTTTTTGTTTACCTGTCTCTTTTTAATATGCACATGATACCTTCACACAAGTAACTTTCTAAATGATAAGAAAACTTTCTATGGAAGGAAAGGCAATCACCTCCTAGAGATAATACTTTCTACCCTTCTTTAGATAGGTAACTGCATATGATTTTCTGCCTAATCAGGAATCTTTCTTACCCTGCCCAGTAGCTATGTTCTCAAGGCATTTAATATAGGAATGAAGAACTAATATTAGAATATGTTACCATCAAAGTGAATGAGCTTTTTGGAACTGTATGTGACATCCTCAAGTAATGGACGAATTAGGCCCAACAGGATACTGTATCTTGTGAGTGGTAGGTGTTGTCTCTGGCTTCAAGATGGAGGAAAGAACTCTAATTAAAATAGTTTAAATGCAGGAGCTATAGCCTCATTTTGCAGACAGCAAAGCACTTCTTCTGTATAACTGCTCCAATATTCATGCATATTGCAACCCCCAACCTGCATACAAAACCCCTTTTTTACTTTTGCTGGTAGGTAACACAAACCTCCTTTCCATGGGCGAATCTGTGGATATCTGAGTAACAGCATCAAATCAGCAGCATTCAGGCTATGGGAACTGTGTGCACTGAACTGAGCCCTGGGGCTGGAATAACCTACAAATTATTTCCATAATCATGCTTGATCTCCCTTGCTTTAACCTCACCCCCTACATACACAGGTTTCTTTCAAATTTGGCCCCTCTAGAGTTATGTGGATTACAATAAGAAGGCAGAAAATGCCTCCATGGATCCCAAACAGCAGTAATTTCCTCTGAAAAGGTTCATTTTGTGCTCTATCCCACGTAAGTAGCATAAATTTTTACCATAAAAAGAAGACACAGAGGTTTTCAAGAATAAAACCTATGTTGTCACACACACACAAAAAAGTTTATTCCACGTGACCTATTGGGTACTTAGATTCTACTAGCAATTTTATGACCATGGAAGTCCTTTCAAAAGGAATTCACACCAGAGGTAAGTAAAAAGGGAACCTTCCTGAAATCGATCAGATAATAATCTAACCTGAGATGGGAGGTAAGAATTGCCAAAATCGGGTTATGATTTAGAGATATTCCCAATGACTGGCTTAATTCTAAAGATAGGAGGAAGTTACTTTTTACTGTAGCCACTGATTCTTGTCTATGTTCTTCTTAGGGCCAATAGTAATAGTAAAAGGATAAATAATATATGCAAGCAATAAGATAGAGGCTTGGTTTGAATCCAGCCCTGATACTCAGTAATAATAAATGTGGCTAATAATGCCTTATTATATAAGCCTCAGCTTCACCAAATAGGATACAAAATCCACATCAATTCATTAAAACATGGATACACAATCCAACTCACCACTGGTCGAAGAATTTTGTGGCTCATGTTGGTTTTTTGTTTGTTTGTTTGTTTTAAAAGATGACCAGTAAGGGGATCTTAACCCTTGCCTTGGTGTTATCAGCACCACGCTCTCCCAAGTGAGCCATGGGCCAGCCCTAAATGTGGCTCATGTTGTAAGATACTTTCAAAATAGTGGTATACAGTTTGGGCTCAGTAAAAGATAACTACTGATATCACAAGAATGTTACTATTATTGTTGTTGTCAGAGTAGTTAGGCATTGGTTCCTTTGCAAGATTTCCGGATAATAAATAAAAAGCTACACCAGATGCAGAAAAACAACAATTTATAAGACATACAGAAGAACATTTTCATAACCTTGGAGCATGTAAGTTTTTTAATAGGATACACAAAACACTACCCAATAAAGAAAGCTTTGAGAAATGAGAATACATTAAAATTAAAAGTTTCACTACAACAAATGATACTGTTAAGAGAGTAAAGAGCAAGCCACAGAGTGGAAGAAGATATTTGAAATAAATATAATCAGCAAAGAAATGATATACAAAATACATAAAGAACTGCCATAAATTAAGAAAGAAAACCCAATGGAAAAATCAACAAGAGATTGAAATAAGCACTTCACAAAAGATGATATTGAAACAATCATTAAACACATAAAATTGTGCTCAACTTCATACTAATAGCTTTAAATAAGAAAAAAGAAAAAGGAAAAGAAAAAAGATCTGATAATATCAAGTGTTGACAAGGATGAGGAACAACTGGAATTCTCCTGGGCTGCTGATGGGAGCATAAATTATTTTAATCATTTTGGAAACTGTTTGGCAGTATCTAGTAAACTTGAAAATATGCCTATTCTGTGACCCAGCAATGCCACTCCCAGGTATATATACAACAGAAATGTGGATAAATATATCCTGAGAACAGGGACAAGAGAGCTCATAGCAACATTGTTCATGATCCCCCAAACCTGGGAACAACCCAAATGTACCTATTAAAACTTTTCCACATGTTCCAGTTCACCTGGAACTGTCACAGGTTATACCTGTTATCCTGACATAACTGTTTTGATAATGGCCATTCTAACTGGGGTGAGATTATATCTCACTGCGGTTTTGATTTGCATTTCCCTGACTGGTATAACTGTTAATAGTGTCTAGTTTCTAAAGTGCCCTGGTGAATGCCATCAGCATCGATGTGGGACTGAGGACCTCCAAAATGCTGTTCTCCCATAAAAGCAATAAGAACACTGGCAAAAACTGTCAAAATAATCTTTTTCAAAATTGTGGAATTAATATAAGTCCTACAACAATTTGAAATGTGTTTATTAAAGATAAATGGCTGAATCTATGTAAGAACTGCAAGTTTTGTGGCATTTTAACTTCCTTACTCCCATTTTTGTCTCATCTCCATAATCACATGAAAACCGGCAGCTTAGCAACCACTGGAGAGGGCAGAATGGGTCTGGAGTGCTCCCAAAACACCATTCTTAGAAAATAGTCATTATCTGACTTATCTAGCAGGTCCCAGGAAATCCCATTCACAGGGCTTATTGCTATTTGACATGACTCAGACATCACTCCTGTAAGCATCTTTACTCCAGGGGCATTTGTGAAAAACAATCAGCGACAATTGTTTAACATCATAGCTACCTGAGGCAGTGATAGTTGGAGCAAATAAGAAATTGACCAAGAAACTTAAAGAAAAGCTGGGGAATAAGATTTCCATAGAGGGCTTTGAAAAGTTTTGATACAGTCCTGGGAATCTAGATGGTCATACAGATGCATAGAGCTCTGCACATGCCCAGGAAGCCCTGAGAAGGTCCTAAGCTCACCCTCTGGCTGACCGTAAGGCTCTGTAAAAGCAGAGGTGAAGGATAAGTAAGGCAGAGTTGAAAATGAGCTGCCTAAGCATTGAAGATGTACTTCAACATGCACACAGAAGTCCTCAGGAAAGACTGGGTGACTTATTTCCTCTAGGCATTTAAGAAAAATCTTTGTCCAATCATTAGCTGACCACTAAACTAGTTAAGTAGAGACTTTAGTGGACACATAGAACAAAGTATAAAGATTTTACAGATTTCAGGAAACTCAATAAACAAGGAAGCACCACTAACAACAACAACAACAACCCTGGAGGATGGAGGTGGATCTGCTTTCAAGAGTTGCCACATCATATTACTTAAAATGTACAGTTTCAACCAGAAAGTGTGAGACATGCAGAGAAAAAATAAAGCATGGTCCATATACAAGAAAAGAAGCAGTCAATAGAAATTGTCTCTGAGGAAATCTAGATGTTGAGAGTGTGCTCAGCAAAGACTTTAAATCAACTATTTTGAATATATTCAAAAAACTAAAGGAAACCATGTCTAAAGAAATAAAGTATGAGAATGATATCTCACCAAATAGAAAACATCAATAGAGAAATAAATTTTTTTAAATGAAAACAAAATATAAATTCTGGAGTTGAAATGTAAAATAATCAGAAGCACTCAATAACAGATTTGAGCTGTTGGAAAAAAGAAACAGTGAATGTGAAGCAGATCAATTGAGATTATCCAGGTCAAGGAACAGAACAAAAAAAAAAGAATAAAGAAAAATAGAGTCTCAGAGACCTGTGGGACACAATCAATCATACTAGTATAAATATAATAGAAATTACAGAAAAAGAGGAGAGAGATAAATAGGCAGAAAGACTAACTGAAGAAATAATAGCTGAAAATTGTCCAAATGTAATTTAAACACACACACACACACACACACACACACACACACACACACACACAAATCTACACATCCAAGAAGCACAATTAATTCCAGGTAGAGTAAACACAAAGAGATTGATACCAACACCTATCATAATCCAAGTTTAAAGACAAAGACAAAATATTCAAAGCAGAAAGGGAGAAACAACTCATCATGTACAAGGAATCCTCATAAAATTAACAGCTGATTTTACATCAGAAATTATGGAGGTCAAAGGCAGTGGGATGACATTTTCAAAGCACTGAAATAAGACAGTCAATTAAGAATTCTATATACAGCAAAACTATCCTTCACACATGAAGGAGAAATTAAGTTACTCCCAGATAAACAAAAGCGTCCTGGCTTGGGTGATAAAAGACATGTTCACTATATTCAACTAGTACCAGGGGGCAGGGGGATGTGTGCTGATAGGGTGCCTGAACCTTCTATTTCTTGACCTGGGTGGTGGTTACATATTTATTCTGTGATAGTTCATTGAGCAGTACATTTATATTCGGTGTACTCTTCTTTCTGTGTTTTACATCACAGATTTTAAAAAAGAAAACACAGACGCTGTGTCTTTACACAAACAAAATTTCCACTTTATATTTCTTAATTGCCTAAAGAGCAATAACTTTAGAGGACAAAGTCAGAAACTCAGAGAAATAAACTATTCCTCCAAACCTTTGTTCCAGCTGTCTCCGTGCATGAAATATTCTCACTGTCCATTTCACCTGATTAATCCCTGCTCTTTTTTTAATATTCATTGTTGGGCCTTATCACGTTACAAAGATTTGTTCCTGTGTCTATTGCTCCTATTATACATGAACATTTCTAAGAGTAGAAAGAGTGTGTCAAAATCTTCCTGGTATTCTCAATAGGACTGGGCCTAGCACACAGGAAGCACAAAATAAAGGTGTCAGAAATTAATTAATTATTGGAATAAATGAAGGAAGCCTTCTTAATACAAGAAAAGTTCTTGCAGGGCTTTGGTGGCCACCACAACAAAGTGTATTTACAGATTTCAGGAAACTAACCGAACTCAAAGGATCCTCTATAAAAGAAAAAAGTAACCCTGAAGCAATTAGTAGGGAAGTATTTTTTAAAATAATTAACAGTCCAACTTCAAACAGTGGGTAGAAAGTTCTGATAAGATAAGGAAGAAAAACTGGGTATAGCCAGTCATTCCTGAGACGTCATTATTTTACTTTATGATTAATATTAGAAGAGAACATATTACGATAAAAATTTTTGACAGCTCAAATCATGTCTAAATAAAGGAACGTATGATCCCTCTCTAAAGTGCTACCCAAATGGTACTGAGACTACACTGAGAAATCCTCCAGCTGATGGCAAACGAATCAAGCTTCTCAAATCTAACTCATAACCCTCCTCAGACTTCACTCTGAAACCTTCTCGGTGAGGTCTCTCATTTCTAGAATTTAGTACAAATGTTTATTTTGTCATTCACCATTTTTGTTTCCATAATAAGCAACAAATAAATCCCACCACTAAAAGGAAAAAAAGGGTGGGGTACTTAGGCAAGAGTGGAAGGTATCAAATTCAGAGGTTTAAAATGCCCTGCAACGGAAGTGCCCAACAAACCTGAAAGAGGAAGGCATCGCCCAGGGAATTGCTGAGACAGAAGACAAAGTCCTTCTTGGGGTGCTCGGGCACGGCCTGCACAATGCTGTTCTCCACCCAGACGGCGTGCTTGGGGATGCTGTTGTGGTCTATTCCAGACCTGCCATCACTCTCGTAGAAAAAGAGTGTGCATCCTGAGAAAACAGAATAGGGGTCTGTGTGAGTATTTGGTGCTTGGGCAACAGAAACTGACACTTGTGCTGCATCACCAGGAAAGGGCTGGAAATTAAAGTGAGTGGAACCCAGGAAGCAAAGAGAACGGGGCCGTGCTTGTACTCAAGTCTTGGATAGGCCTAGAGAAGAGCACAGATCTTAAATCACAGCTCCTCAACCTGCATGAGACCCCTTCACACATGCTCTCAAGTTAAGATCCTTACTTTCTGTTTTAGAATGTCTAGTTAGTTATCCTCACAGGCATGTGGGGGTTTTGTGGATCCTTAGCCCAACGGCAACTGGTAAACACTGTTCTTCTGGCCAAAACTGTACCTAGCACTGTGTGGCAGTCACTACCATCCCACTGGAGCCCGTTCCAATACGCCTTACGTGATATGCAACCGGGAAACTCTAGAAAATGTGTTGGGTTTCTGGACTAGCCCTTGAAAAAAAACAATACATAATACTGACCTTAGGTGCTTTAAGGATAAGGAAAGAAATGATACATTTTTGGTCTCAGATTTTATTTAGAAATTTTTTTCTAGAAATAAACCTTGTCTTGTTCCTACTGAAAGAGGAAATACACGGCACACATATGAAGGCCTGGGGGAAGCCGGAGTCCAGGTCCATACTTAATTACGCTGTGAAACTAATGAGACAGTAGCAACAGAAATATTTCATAGGCCGTGGCAACATGGCTTCAATAGATTCCCTCCATCATTGCCTAGACTTAAGGCTCACGTAAACAGCCATTACTGGCTGAACACTTATTCTCAACTAATCGAAACCAATTTCAGGAGAAACCTGGGCAAAACTTACGACTCTTCCTCAACTTCAGCATATGCTACTCAGTCCATTTTCACCATCTTTCTCACCACCAGCAAGTGCCACACTTTATGTGACTTGCAAAGCCCCTGAAAGTACAATCTAGTCAGCTACAAAATGAGTCTGTAAAACAAATTTGCTCATAGGTGATTAGTAATATAGAATGATGTAGATCAATGAAAAAGTCACATTGGTTCAAAGGCAATGTTTCCTAGCCCATAATATTTCACATTGCCATGTTAATAGCTGCTGAATGCCACACTCCTCCCTCATGCAGCTGAATCTAGCATGCTGGTATGCACTGGTATGAAATGAAAGAATTCATTTCAGTTTTTCCCTTGACACAGTGTGACTACAGGCTCTGTCTAAAAGTCCTGTTGCACGGTGCTCCTGAGCTTTCTGATTTCATCCATGTCACCCTTGTCTCCATCATTCAGGAGTCTCAACTATTCCTTTCACCCATTCGTGCTATATTTGCTTCCTTTTTTAAAGGTAAATTCCTGTGCTATTTTTTTTTAAAGGTAAAGTCTTATAGTGTTTATTAGAAATTTTTAGTAGCATTTTAGTAGAGCTGTTTTTTCGTTTTCTTTAGTTTGGGATTTAAAAGTTGCGTCCACATAATTTAAATACACACCTGTTGAGCAGTATGCCCCAACTCTATTTTTCCCATAATCCCTATGATTTTGAAGATCGCAAGGGTTTTTTAGGAATACTTGTATCAAGTCACAGCATCATCTATACCTCCTATTTCCATGCCTTAAGATAGCATAGATCAGAGATAAAGAGAAACAAAAACTAGAATGAAAGGGGGAAGACTATTTTCCTTCAAATCGGAGGTTCTCATGGTGGGGCAAATTTGGTGATGTCTATAGACATTTTTGGTTGTCACAACCTGAGGAAGGAGAACATGCTACTGGCATCTAGTGGGCAGAGGACAAGGAAGCTGCTAACCAACCTACAATTCCCAGGACAGCCCCCCACCACAAAGAAGTATCCAGAAAATGTCAATAGTGCCACAGTTGAGAAAATCTGCTCTAAATAATCTTTACAACTAACATATACTAATGATCAGTAGATTTTTAGCATAAAAGGAGTAACACACTTTATCACAGGTTGAGAACAGAGAAAGAAGTCTTCAGATAATGAATTAGGAAATACCCACAAATCCTGGCATGTGCACACATTGAATATTGTATGGTCTTCCCAAGTAGCTGTTTTCATCATTTTTCAATTTTGCTTTAGAATCATCTGCAACAGTGGTGGTTGAAATCAGCTTTTACTCAGTTATCAACTTGTTCCAATTTTAAGACTAACATGAAGCGGCAAATCCAAAAACTACATAGTCCCTGATAAAAGTCTCTGTACCCTCATCTTCACTTGAATATTATCTTTATCCTCTTCAGTTGTCCACAGCGACAATCCAGAGGCACATTCTAGATAAAAATCTTTTTTAAAAATTATTTTGTCTAATGTGAAAGAGTCTTTGGAAAAAATCTCTATTTCACAGTTCCCAGGTGTTCTCCTTTTTATTTCTCAATATCCAAGAGCTGCTAAGAAAAAGTCAACAACAAGATTTGCTTTTGAGTGGCAAGGACAAAGCCCCAAGTATGTCAACATATAATGGGAACCTGTCAGGCTTAAGAAGCGAAGGACTCAGTGGCTCCGTGTTCTGGGCCTGGATCCTGACAGATTGTGTCACTCAGATCTGGGTCACCAAGAAAGTGAAGGCTCCCTCCCCTATTAGGCCTGTGGGCTGTGCTCCTGAACGCCTGCACCCTGGCTTCCCGTGTCACTTATTCTCTAAGTGAATGGCAGAAAAATACCCCCCTCTGCTACGTCCCAAGTATCACCTGATTATTTTTATTCTATGCCACTAACATTGCTTTTCAAAACTTTACAGTAAGAATCACCTGGGAAGTTGTTTAAACTGCTGTATTAGTCTTTTTTTGTTGCTTATAACAAAGTACACTGAACTGGGTGATTTATAAAGAAAATGAAATTTATTGCTTACAGTTTCTGAGGCTGGGAAGTCCAAAGTCCATCTGATGGTGGTGACAGTGACCCAGGGGTCTCATGTTGCAAGATGGTGGAAGCAGAGAGAGAGCACAGAGAGCAAAAGGCAGACTCTCCTCCTCTGCTTTTAAAGCCCTCAGAACCACACCCCTGACCACCATTTTTAATCCATTCACTACTGCACGGTCCTTCAATCTAATCACCTCTTCAAGGCTCCACCTTTCAATTACCATAATAGGATTTCCCATCCTCTTAACAGTCAGTTTCTAATACATAAAAGTTTCTAATACATAAAACTTGGGGGACACAATTCAAGCTTCAGGGAGTTTTGGGGGGACATAATTCAATTCACTATAACTGCAGATTCAGGGCCTTTTATGGGCTGAATTACGCCCCTGCCCCCAAATTCCTATGTTGAAGTCCTGACCTCCACTACCTGAGAATGTACCGTATTTGGAGATAGAGCCTTTAAAGAAGTAGTTAAGGTAAAATGGGGTCATGAAGGTGGGCCCTAATCCGATATGACTGGTGTCCTTATAGGAAGAGGGAATTTGGACATGGGTGTGAAGAAAAGACCATGTGAACATACCAAAAGAAGATGGCTATCTTCAATTCAAGAAGAGGCCTCAGAAGAAACCCACCCTGCCAACACCTTGGCCTCAGACTTCTAGCCTCCAGGACTGTAAGAGAGAAAACTTATTTACACCACCCAGTCTGTGGTGCTCTGTTATGGCCCCTGTAGCAAACTAATACAGGGGCCCACCTCTGAACCCTGTGATTCAGCAGGTATGAGGTACAACCAGAAAGCACCTCGGGTGACTGATGAAGGTGGTCTTCGAATCAAGCTGTTGAGAAATCAGCAGCAATTAATAAATTGAATGATAAGACAGGCTGCTAAAGGGAAGAGAGGCTGCAGCGTCCAGTGGTACCTGTACTTGAGGGAGGAGCAGGAGGCGGGAGAGGAAGAAGCCTTTCCCACGTCACCACAGCAGAGCAGCTGGCATGATCCAGGCCCCTCAGACACAACCCTGTATCACCTCCACAGCAAGCCAGGGCAGGTCACACATGAGAAAGAACAGTAGCAGTTCTCCAAAGTGCTCCCACAGGATGAACATCCATGTTTTGTGAGCAAGTCCACTACATCCAAGACTCATCAAAAGATAGTGCTCTAAGACTAGCTGAGCAACAAGACGGAAGGGTCCCAGGCCCCTGGATGACTTCATAGGAAAGAGTTACCAAACAAGCTTGAGCTTGTCTACTTCTTAAAGGTGAGAGGAAAATAAAGTTCCGTCTTGCCTATGGCACCTGGCACTGTCATTGTCATTGTGGGTCTCTGTGACATGCAGCAAAACCTATATCCTAACCAACATGCTTCCCTCCTGGTCCACCAGGCATCGAAGCAACAGCTGGCACCACTGGTCACAGGACCCACCACACCCTCCTGTCCCACAGGGTTGGCCTGCACACCACTGCACAGGCATGAGCTCACCTCAGTGAGGAGAGCTGGAGGCTGTTCCACGCCTCTAGGTTTCACCAAGCGCAGTTGATGAAATCCAGTTATCAAATGGTCTAAGTGTAGGCACCACACCTGGTAAGCCCAAGATGCTTCTTCCTGTGCCCTTTCTTTAATCTTGTTAACCTGTCTAACCTATCTTACCATTTACTAACCCTGCTTCAAATCTAGCTTGTGACAAAAACTCTAAGTGACCTTGTGAAGTGTTTTCACAAACATATTACAGCTTCTACACTACCACTCCATATGCAGGTATGTGCAAAAATATACACACATACTTCACAAATGTATGCATAATGACAATGAATAGCAACATATAAAAGCATCATGGTTCTATGAAAAGAAAATACTGATAGATACATATCTGTATGTATCTCTACATATACATACTCAAACATACAAAGTTTGACTATAAAATAGCGACTGACTTTTTCAGAAACATAAGTTAGACATTTCATTTACATCAGGTTGAACCCTATGAAATTAAGAGATATTCTACTGATTTTTTTTAACCTAAAGAAAAGCAATTTCTTAGGATTTAAGCTAATGATTTCCCCTCCAAAGCATTCATTTGGGGAGGTATTTCACTAACTTGAATGATTCTAAAAAAAAATGTTTTTGCAACTCATCCTTCCAAACTGCCATCAGAACCAGGTGGAAATATAAGGAAACAGATATGAGATGCTCCTCTAGCTTAACTGTAAAAAGAAGTAAAGGGAAAAAAAGGAAACATTATTTAAGGGTGTGGGGGGACAGGGGGAGTTACTAATCAAGGGGTATAAAATTTCAGTTAAGTCTGACGATTAAGTTCTAGAGATAAGTCATAAAACATTGTACCTACAGACTACAATACTACATATTGCACATTTAAAAATATAAGAGGGTAGATCTCATGTTAAGTGCTCTTACCACAATAAAAGAAAATTTCCTAAAAATTAGCGTGAAATAATTCCATATGATAACAAAGAGAAAACCCCATCAGGCGAGTCTGCGCACGATCGCACAACGGTGATGCAGCGCGGAGCCAGGGCCCCTCGCTTACCTTTCAGGGACACCCAGTAATGCTTCCACTTCCTCCGGGTGGCCGACTCCACCTTCTTGTTCTTCTTGTGCACCAGGAAGTTCTTGACGGCCAGGGCTCCGGCCTTGCGCACCGTGCCCTGCGCGGCCGTCAGCAGGATGTCCGAGCGGCCCGGGGAGCTCAGGGTGCCGCTGCTCTGCTCGTCGCTGTGCGCGGAGCCCGCCTCCTCCAGGCTCTCGCTGTTGGCCGTGCTCATCTGCAGCTCCCGCCGGAAGTTCTCGTACACACCCTGGCGAGCCGCGTCCCCGGTGGAGCTGCTGCCGCTGTCGCTGCCCACGAAGGCCCGGCCGGCGGGCGGCGAGTAGCTGGAGTTGGTGGCATTGGACCGCCTGGACAGGAGGTCTGTGTCGGTGGTGGCCCCTTCGATCCCGCTGTCTGCAAACTCACTGCCCTCACCTGCGTTAACATCCTTGGGAGCAGGAAGAGAGAGGGGGAAAAAAGACAGGCATCATGCAGAGGGGATCCCAGGAGCCCGGGTAGCATCAGGGGACCGACCACCCAGGGCATGGCTGCTCCCCAGCACTCCTGGAGCAATTCCTCCTTGACCCCTGGACCTGCCCAGACCCAGCTCGCCAGCAGAGCACCAGAGCCCCTGGGGAAACCTTAAGACACCCTGCATGAAGGCAAACAATTTGGAATGTTCAACAAATAGAAAAGAAACAAGGAGCACATCTAAGAGCTTGTCATTTATCTAACTAAGATAATTAACTAATTGGCAAATCAGCTATTGAGATTCTTACCACCTCCATGCTGAGAGAGCTCAGCACCCTCACCCTCATCAGCCTGCCTTGAACTCCAGGAAATTCTGCAGGCAGATTAGTTACTTGTTCTGGAGGTAGGGGGTTACAATGCATAGCTGGGTCTTTCCAGCTGATTTTTTTTTTTTTTTTTTTGAAATAAATAAAAAGCCTGCTTAGGAGTCTATTCTATAATGAAGTGACTCACAAGATAGCTAGTGCACCACCTCACCCACTCACCCAGCAAGGCCCCATATCCCAGGAGCAGGCAAGAGTCCGCATGCTCTCATCAGCTTCACTTCTTGAAAACAAGCAGCCTCTCACTCCGCATTGTGCTAAATAAGTCTGTGGGGCCCACAGCTCCAAGTCGTGCTCTCCAATTACCTGACCCTTTCAAAACTGGGATGCTAGGAGCCCAAAGCAGGCTACTCACTGCCCCTGGGCGAAGTGACAGCTTGGGGCAACTGCCAAAATGCTGGGGGTATCAATTCCCAGTTTAAATACATTTGGAACTTCCAAAGCTGCCCCTGCTCTCGAGGTGAACATTTCCAGGACAGACAGGTTTGTTCTTAAATCAGAATCTTAATTGCTCCAAAGTGCTACAGGCATTTTCATAAACAATAATTAAATAATGGTAGTAATCAAGGGAGGATAATGACAGCAATACTGGGCAAGACAGCTCAACAGTCTTATGGATAAAAAACCAGACTAATGTTTCCCAAAGAAAGAGAACAGCAACATGAGTCTGACATAGTAGAGATGGCAAAGTAACATAGTTAGGTGGTTTCACCATTTTTTTGAGGCTTTAATCTCATCAAAATCTAATTATGGTTCAAACATGTATGAACTAACAGGATACTCTGAATTGCCATAAAAAATGAATGCTTTGGGCTCAAATATTTGATGAAAGGCAATGGGGCAGAACGAGCCATGCCACAAACTAATCTTGTCCCACGCAAACTCCAGATAGGTGCTATGCCCATATCTCCAAGAATCTCAGTCAATTATACATTACAACTGTTCCAAGTTCACCTTCATCAGGAATAAAAACCAAGTGAGCAACTAAAAGAGGTGCAGAGCCAGACATGAAAAAAAGTGGGGTGTGGGTGGAACAGTAGCAGGAGGTAGCTGAGCAGGCGTCTAAGGACCACTTCCATTGCAGATGGAGGTTAGACCTCTGGGAGTTAGAGGGACTTATGAGGACAAAGAAACCACAGAAGCAGCTCAGATGCAGACCCCTGTAATTAGTGGCCAGTCACTTTGTTATCTGCTGTCCCGTCTACTAACAGGCATGGATCGTCATGAAGGACCCAGATCCATTCGGTAAAAATCCTCTACACAAACAGGCAAATACTGTTATCAACCCACATTTCTCCTTGGCAGGGAAATTAACCATATACTTCTCTGTTGATATAAGAAAATAAGAATATTTGATATCATTGATTATTCAAGACAACCATGAGTTGTGGAAGACTAGGAGTCTGTGAATTTCCCAAACTCTTGGATTCATTTTCGCATGTATCAATTCCTCTCTGAAGAAGGTTAGGTATGCATGAAGGAATCTGCTATAATTACTCTCCTCTAAAATGCAAAGAGGTAAGATGCTTTTCTATAAGACGGGGAAAGACTGGAGCCCAGAGCATGGAGAGGCCAAGGGCCTCAGCTACGCCCCCTCACATCCACATCCAGCCCAGCAATGACCACCCAGCTGCCACCATAAGCTCTCTAGACTCTCCTGGCAGAATGAGAGGGATGCCTCGACCACACCTCACCCACCCTGCTCCTTGGTCCTCCCAGCCCACCTCCCTCCCCTTTCCTCTCTCCCCCTCCCCAGCAACTGCTCCCTAACATCTTAGAATGTAAAAAAATAATAATAAATAAAGAAATAAATAAGTTTTTAAAAAACAGGGAAAGATAAGCTACACAGGTAACATCCCTAGTCTATGAGAGAGAGACATCGGTACAAAGACAGAATGCCTTGACCTCCCATATCTTGTAATTCCCAGAGCTCCAGAACAGGAAGGAACCTTGCAAAATGATCTCCTTGATTAACAGATGAGGATGCTGGGGCTCAAAAAGTCACAAGTCTAGCTGGTGGCAGATGGGAAGTTGAAACTAGTGCTTCCAAGTACCTTTTCCACTATTATATGATGGCTGCAGGGCTCAGCAGCAGGTAGCACCAGACTAGATCCTGCCTAAATATTCAACTCCATGTCTTCTCTCTTTGTTAACCAACAATGAGTGATTGTTCATGTATTTGCCTGGCAAAGCATTAAAACCTGAAAGTGGAAGAAATGGGAAGGAGGAGATGAAAAAAAGGTGAGGGAAAAAGAGGCACAGCCAGGACAGGCCAACTCTCAAGAGCACGTCTCTCTATAGTTTACTACATTCCACAAACCATTCACCCTTTTACAGAATGAATGCCCTTATGTCTCTATTTAAGCTAAAAGTTAAGGCCTTGATGGATCCTCACCACTTTGTGAGACCTGAACATCAGCTCATGCCAACTGATGCTGTAACCTTGCAATGGCCCAGGCTGTGTGTGTTCAGCTCTGGGATGGTCACTAAGCTTAGCAAAGAAGTGATTCCTCCAGGTAAGAGGGCCACTGCTGAGCCTGCATAATTTTGGAGCATGCAACTCAGTGTCATCTCTGGGGAATGATCTTGTATCTGCGATCCAAGACAACTCCACCTTATCTCCATAAGTGGTTAATTAGGTTCGGTGGTACACATCCCCCCACTGATATGTGGCCCAGACCACTAGAAAACAGATGCTGACTGCCCATCCCCAGTCTGCATTTAGTCATGAAGCTTGGGATATCCCAAATACCCAGAAGCCCGTTCCCTAGCATCATGGGAAATGAGGATGGCCCAGCCAGAGGCACTACTCAACACTACTCTTTCTTTCCCTCACTGTGATGCAAACTGTCTTGATGGCCATCTTTCTGAAGGGCTTCTCCTCCTACCCACTTCAGTCTCAAGGAGACTTCACACCTGAGCAACCTGACTCCCCACTCCCAGAAGCACTGCAAACCTCCCCACTCTTCCCAGCAGTAAGGAATACAGAAGATTGACACCAGGGGTAGTCCCATGGGAGCCTCAGCATTCTTTGTAGTAAAAGCAAGGTATGTTCCTTATCATCTAGTTAAACATCTTAGTATCTGGTTTGTCCTAGAATAGCCAAATGCTAAATTTTAATCAAAAAAGTCCGAGGAAATCAAGGAAAATGGTAAGACTTTAGGTAAATAGAGAAATAATTCCCAACATGATCCAGCAGAGATTTCCAGAAAACAGCTCAAAGTAAACAGCTCTCTCCATGTTAGGAACATTCCACTGAAGAGACTTCCGATTAGAAACAACATTCACAGGGTAGCGAGGCTCTTCAATCCTGCTCTCCCAGGACAAATCCTCCCAAACCAGATTTTCAGAGCACTCGCCAGTTTCCATCCCACTGGCAGTTTCCCAAAATGAATGCATGCACTTTTCTACTGGATGCACAAGTGACCAGCTGTAGCCCAAAACATACAACAGCTGCTGGGCAAGAGTTTTCCTACCCATTGTGGTTGGGCAATAAATGCTTAAATGAGCTCCCATACCAAAATAGGGGAGGCAAGAGGCAACCTCAAAGACTGTTTTCACTGCCTTTAAAACTGGAGGGCCACCCAGCATGAATGTGGACTAATGACATATTGTGGTAAGACTCAAGTTGTTTCCACAGGAGACTTAACAAATACTCTGAGGGACAGGTTTTCTGTGTTGATGACATGCGGACACAGTTTTGAAAAACAAGGTAATTCGCTACAAAGCGCAAGGGCTCTGGGACAATTCAGAGACTAGTAGAATCAGTTGGTCACTTGTAGTTACGAACCGAATGCAATTAGAAACGGTTTCCTTGGCCACTTTAATTTCCCTGATGAATCCAGCTTAGCTTTAATATACCTGTGCAGAGAAGCTAAATATAATGTAGGAGAATTCACTGTGTTTCAGTGGGGTAAGGAAATTTTGACCTGCAGAAGTCTTGAATTAGAATTATTTCTGCCTTGTTAAGTTCTAAAGTGTTCTTCCTCTGGTTTATCATCTTATTATTCCTAAAATGTAGGTGCCCCCCTCATACACATACACACACAGGTATACCATTTTTGGTTCTCAGTATTCTCTCCTTGATACACTCAGTATACTCTCCTTTGGTAATCTCACTACAGCAAATATCAATTTTAGGTAACTTACTCTGAACCAATCTTTGCCTCAGTTTCCTCATCTGTATAAGGGGGATAACAACAGTGTCTACTTTGTAAGACACTTTATCAGATGCTGTGAGATTGAGTTAACCCAGGGAAAGTGTCTAGAACTGTGCTCAGCACATAGTACCTGTTCAAAAATGTAATTGTAATTACTGTCATCTCCATCTTCAGCCTTACTGACATCTCAGCCCAAGGAGAGCAGGCATGGCCTGACCTCAGTGACTAGCTTCCTGCACCAACATGGGAAAAAGCTCGTCTGAGGAACCTGTGAAAAACAAGGTCTCATGGGGAAAACAGGCGACCAAGGCTGGTGTGAAACTAATACTAATTAGGGCTTTTTAATTATTTTCACATTCAAAACACAGCACAATAAACTAAGAAAATGGTGACATTACCTACACTGTAAATAAGTAACTATTGGGCACTATTATTAATAATTGCCATTCCTGATTTGCTAGAAATAGGAAATCGACTTTATCTTCCCTCTTCTTCCTTTCCCAAGGCAAAAATCTCAGTGACTTTTTATGTTTCCAACACCCATTCCCTCTCCTCTAATGAGTCCCAATTGGAATGATTCACAATTCCTCTCAATTACAACCATTGGAAGCGAAATTCTTACGTTTTCTAAAAAGGGATTCCAAAGTAAGTTGGCAAATGCTTGAAATGCTGCTTCAGGTAACTTCTGACTAGAGAGTTCTTTATGTCTAAGTTAAGTGAATCATCTTCTCTCCTTTCATCTGTTTTTCTGTGTATGTGCTTCCTTCCACCTTGTAGTCATCCTTCCCCTCTTAACTACCCCATAATAGATCTCACACCCCATCTTTTTCTTCCCTCCCTAGGGCCAGATCCCTGGTTCATCAATAAGCTCTCTCTTCAAACTCTGTTCCTTCCATCAATCCATCTGCACACCATCGCCAGGTACATCTTCCAGAAGCAACATGGAGGACTCTTCAGACTGTGTCGTTCAAGACCTCCACAAATGTCCGGCATTATCACCTACCCACCAGTGAAACTGAAGACCTCATCCCAGGGCATTTTCCCAGCCTTTCTACTTCCAGCAATACTCAAGTTCCTCTTTTTCAACAGCTCGAAGTCTTCTCTTTCCCTCCTCCAACTGCTATGCCAGCTTCTCTGCAGCATCTCTTCTCCCCTGCCCCAACTCTACTCCAGCCACATTGGTCTCCTTGCTCTTCCTCCAATGTACTAGGCACCCTCCCACCTTGCAGCTCCGTAGCCCACCCTACCCACCCTATCTGAAACTGCCACTCACATTCCCCACCACTTGCTCTTCCTCACCTTGCTCTGTCTTTTTTCCATAGTATATCATTTACTTATTGTGCTAACATTTTCTGCCACACACCCCCATTTCACTCCAACTAGCTCCATGAGTTCAGTAATCTTTTTTCATTGACACATCCCAAGAGCCAAGAATAGCACCTGGCATGGGCAGGCACTTCAAAAATAATTGTTGAATGAACTCATTTTCCACCACAATCTCAAAACAGGGAAAACATTTTAGTTTGATTTAAAGGTTTAGTCATTTCTAAGCTCAGCTCATGCACAACTAAAGTTGGGGTGACAAATCAGTCCTAGATATAAAGCTTAAATTTGCAAACTTCATGCAGTTTAGTTTTATTATATCTTGTATGGATACAACCAGAGTTCATTTAAATTTTGTTCTTTAACTTTTCTTTAAAGTAGAGAAAGTAGGAGATATATTGGGCTACCTTGGGGCCCGAGCTAGATTCTCTGTCAACATGTGGTCAAAGACCACTTGGGCCTAAGGGACAAAGTGAAAAGCCTATGAGATGTTTCCTAAGTTCTCCACTGGGCTCCGCAGAGACCCTGTCAGACCTTCACAGCAGGCTGGCTTCACAGCGACATCATAAATGAGCTGCTGTCAAAGTATGGACCAGGAGTCCCTGAGATACTTTCAGGGTCCCTAAAGCCCTTTCTTTTCCAACAAAGACCAGATTTTGCTCATATAGTCCAACCACACAGAATATTGCAAGAAAGTGGATGCAGAATGAGAATTTGGTATCTTCTGCTAAACCAGAAGTCATAGAGTTTGCAAAAATACAGAACAATGCCTCTCATCTCACTACATTTTTTTCTATTTTAGAGAATAAAAAATTTTAAATAAAAAGGTATTTATGTGAACATGTAATGGGTTTACTGAGATTTTAAAATGAATTAATAAGTATTTTTTACATTTGGTACAATTTCCACTGTAATACATATTTATAGATATAACTCACAAATAGAAGACCTTTGAAGTCTGCAGTACTTTTTAAGGTACAATTGTTCCTGGATATCTGTGGAGGATTGGTTTCAGGAACTTCCTTGGACACCAAAATCCTGGGATGCTCAAGTACCAGATATTAAATGGCACAGTATTTGCATATAACCTATGCACAACCTCCTGTATACTTTGTCATCTCTAGATTACTTATGATACCTGATACAATGTAAATGCTATGCAAATAGTTGTAGTGTTAGTTAGGGAATAATGACAAGAAAAAAAAGCCTGAACATGTTCAGTACAGACACAAATTTTTTTCCAAATATTTTCTATCTGCAATTGGTTGAATCCATGGATACGTAATCCATTGATAAGGAGTGCCGGCTGAAAGAAGGGGTCTGAAAACTCTGACATAGCCATCCCTCAACTACCTACTCCTCCCCTCCTCCTCCTAAAAAGATCTTGGCAAAGGAGATGGATAATCTTGTTGGATATGGATAGGCTCATTTTCAAAATAAATATCTCATTGCTTAACTTAAATGCCAGCAAAAAAAAGATAAAGAGGAACACACACACACACACACAATAGCATCACACAGAGATAGAGGTAAAGGGAAGGAGGAGAGAATTGTTTTTTTTTTTTTTTTAAATAGCTTTTACATGAAAATATTTTGTTTCATGAAGAATTAACCTGAAGTTCTTAACCAGAAACTTCTAAATGGACTTTGGGGTACCCATGGACCTCCTGAAATAATAGGCAGAAGAGTGGCCCTTGTTTATTCTAAGGAAAAGGTCCAAATTTTTCATTCGATTCTCAAAGGAGTCTGTGACCGAAGGTTAAGAATCATTTGGCTGTTGATGTCAATTTTTCAGCTTGGGACAAAAACTTATTTCTGGGCCGTTAAGCTAGGTTGTAAAACAAAATAAAATTTTATAAATCAACACAATTTTTCTAGGAACTCAAGATCCTTTTCCAGTAAGGCTGCACCCCCTATCCTGTTAAAATCACTATCCCATCTCCTTGCTTATCAAAGGCAGCAAGCATCAGGGAGGGCTCTTTCTAGAGCTGTCCTCGTCTCTCTCCATAACCACCATTTCCTGCAACAGAAGTGGGCAATAACAATTTTCTTTTCAGCCAAGCCCTTTTTTGTTTCTGTACCAGACTGGAAGGGTTTGATTTTAAAATCTGAGGACACTTAGGTTGAAACCTGTTCATGCCTGGGGAGGTAGGATGTGGGGGAACAGGGAGGGAGACCCTGAAGAAAGGGCCCTGGTCAGTGAGTCAGAAGACCTGAATTTTAATCCAGTTGTGAGAACTTGGCACCTAATCTTTTTAGTTAGATCCTCTTCCTCCTCTGAAAAGCAATGAAGTTGTATGGAGAGGTGATCTGTGAGGTCGCTCCAACAAGTTGGTAACTAAATCAGGCTGAAATGAATCCCTGTCACCGGCCAACAAGGTCCCTAAGCTCTGGCTGAGAGCTCTGCATTATCCCATTCCCGCTCCATACATGGTGTGAAGAATTTCTGGGAATACTGAGGGGTGGGAAATGGGTCAGTCAAACCCACTTTCCTAATTACAAGTGCCACATCTGGCCTAGGGGCTCTGAGAATACATCCCCTTGCAGCTCACCCGAGCCTGTGGCTCCTTGCCACAAGCTCAGTACAGCAGTGCCACATTCTCTCATCTTCCAAGTGGATGAATGAAGCTCTCCTCACGAGTGTGCACAATGGTTCCAAGCCAAAGCTTCCCCTAGAAACACAGAACCTGGCTACAAGATGGACCCTCTGTCAAATGGCAGACTTCTCTCTCTCCGGCACCCCTGTTGCTGAGATGCAGAAGAGCTGAACTTTTTTTTTTTTGAACTCTAGAACACTAACTCAAACTTCACCATCACAACAAATACCCACTATTTATTGAGCATCTGTTATGTGCAAGACACTGTTTTCCATTCATTCCCTGATAGAATCCTCCCACCAGCCTCAATTAAGAGTCACTGAGATCTCTGGAAGTTAAATAACCAAGAGGTAACAGGCTCAAATTTGTAAGCTCAGATATGCTGATAACCTCTTCTTTGCATGACACCGGGCTGCCCCTTTCTCTATCTGTAACCAAAGAAATACAAAGAATGTAAAGTTCAGGCCAAAAAAACAAGTAGCCATCAATTAAATCCAACCTATTATGTGCTTTTACAGAAAGCACTAGCAGTAAATTCTGCTTCAAATCGTATGAGGCTTTACCCGTACTGACTTGCAATACAAACTTTTATTCATGGTGCATGCGCACACACACACACACACACACACACACACACACACACACAACACATGCTCAAATATACATAAATAAATAATTGTGTGCCAGAAACTGCAACAGATAGTATGTTACTTTTCACAACCTAAATGTGAACTCCACTGCCTTCACATTTCAGTAAGACATCCAACTACTGAACAAATACAAAAACAGGAAGAATGGCCAAAAACTTTTTTGATCATTTTTAAATCACATGAAATCATTCACATTATTTCAGAAAAAAATGTATTTTCTTCCAGGCTTAGAGGACATGCTCTTAGGCCAAATGTCTGCCAGGAACTCTTTTTCGGGGAATAAAACTGCTGACAAGACTATTACCGATTCAACTGCATCACCAGGGCAGCTGAGGAGACTTTAATATCTTGATTCAAGCTCACTGGAGAGGTCCTCTGGGTCAAAAACTTTAAATTTAAAAAAAAAAAAAAAGAAAGAAAAAGAAAAAAAAAGAATTTTCTTCAAGGAAGCTTCCACACCCACTGTCTCTTAAAATACACTGTTTGGAACATAGTGGGCTCTCAAGAAATTGCGTTGGATGAGCATGCCAAACTTAGACTAGGAAATGTGGGCGGGTGGATAGTGTTGTGCATAATTCTGGGGTTTGTTTCAAGTCATTAAAGATCCTCACTCAACATATAAAGTCAATACAAAAATAATATTTCCATTCATTTTATAGGCTCCGCAAAAGGCTTCTGTGCACAGTATCCCAGTTGGTTCTCCTAATGGCCCTTTTGGAGGCTGGTGTCACTCAGACTGGACAGAGAAGGATCTTGTGGCACATAAGAGGGAGTGAGCGGCCCAAGGTCACTGTATGGATAAGCAGACAAGAGGATGCAAATGTGCTTCTTAGGATTCCTAGTCCATTGCACTTTGCATTATATTAAGATGCCTTAGCAGTGACTTTATGAGGCACCGAATTTAGATGATCTCACTTCCATATATTAACAATTTTGGAAGGTGACAAGCCAAAGAACGGAAATTTCGTATAATAATTACACGTGACAGCTTTCAGTGGTACTGGATCTGGAGGGGAGAACTGCTTTGCTTTGCCCTCTTCTGGGAGTAGCCATTGACTCCAAGGTCAAATCCCATCAGGCAGCTGGGTGTGGGAGGGAGCAGAGGTCTAGCTGTCCCCCAGTGTTAGAACCATGGAAAGAGAAAGGCTGAAGAATATAGCCTGGTATCCCTTGCAAATCTTACATAGAGTATGTGATAACTTAGCATTGTTCCAGGTAAAAGTGAAAGTCGAAGGTGATGTTCCATATTTAATAGTCTATTTCAATGCACCCTTCCCCAAACTCCAAAGGCCAGCAGACCACTTCTTTGAATCAGTCCTGCAATGCCAATCTCATGATGCCTTCAAGACAGTCCTTCAGTGCCTTTCAGGTGACCCCTGTCAAATGGACAAAGCACGAGTAGGCCATACAGGGTAGGCAGAGGGACCACAGGGGGTGGAGGGGTGCACCTATTCTGCCGTTATAATCTCAACTCAGAAATGAAATGGGTTAAAATTCAGGTAGTGCATCTCGATGCAAGCTTCATGCTCACCTTCTCAGACCACAGGTTCAGCCTTCTTAACAACTTTGTTTGTATGACACAAGATTTTGATACAAACACCAAACAGCCCTGGGTCTTCAAGCCATATAACACCACTAACAGTGATGAAAATAACAACACCTAACAAATTCTACCCTACTGGCTGCTTCCTAAATACCAGGCTTCACATGTTATTTCATTCCATTTTCTCAAAAAATCTTATTATCTCCATTTGACAAATGAAGACATTAAGACTTCAAGAAACTTGCCCTAAGTCACCCAAGTAAGAAGAGTTGGAGCCACAGGGTGCCTGGCTTGGACACCATCAGCAAAACCTGTCCTCGGGCAGGAACAGTCTAATGCCAGTTTTCTTTCCCCTGGCCCCCCAGGTTCTCCACCATCTGCCCATTTTATTTAGAACCCCTCTCTAGCAGAACTGAACCTCAAAATGCCCATTTGACTTGCACTGGAGCAAGGCCAGAGTGTGCAGCCCCATCCTCCACTGGTCAGGTCAGTGGTGTTTGCTGGTCACCCTGGTGGCTAACACACCTTTCAAGGCAAATGAGCCCCATCTGGATTTTTAACCTAAGGCACCATTCTGCAAACCACTGCCACAGGGAACAGTAGTACCAGAAATGGACCAAGGAATGCAAGATTGCTCAGTATTTTATTATCCTAATATTAAATGCCTAATATTTTATTATCCTAATATTAATTATCCTAATATTAATCTAAGGTAACAGATCCTCCTTGCATTAGCAAGATACTTTTTAAGTCTTTTTAAAATGTTTTCACACACACTCTGTCATGTGGTAGACCCCCAAAGCAGGCAAGTTGAGCATCCTTATCCCCATTTTTCAGAGGAACAACCAGAAGTTGGGGTTTGCTCAAGGTCAAACAACTAGTTGGCTGCAAAGTAGGAACTGGAACCCACCCATGTTATTCCTTCCGCTACGCCTCCCTCCAGAGACAGGGCTGGCCAGCTTCGCAAGGCACAGGAAATTGAAATGGCTCCTGGTAAGGCAGTGAGGCTGCCAACCCCTGAGAGAAGCTGACGAGTGACCAGAGCCCTCCCTGAATTAAAAATGCCTCCTCCTGGCCAGCCGCCAACTAACCTCTTCCCACCTGCTGCAGTGAAGAAATAAGCTCCAAGAGTCCACGCCCCACCATTCCTGTCTGTCCCCAGAAAGGACCAAGTTAGAAAAGAAGCTCGAATAAGTGAGATGCTGTTGAAAAACTGAGTAGCACAGGCAGCCTCCCAGTATGAACTTACCAGCTTTATTCCCACTCCTATCACATCCCCCCCCCACACACACACACACTCCCCTTAATCCCCACCCTTTAACCACAGAACTATAAGAGGGGCAAAACAGAAGAGAGAGGAATTCTTAGAGAAGTGGCACCAGCTGCAGCAGCCAAACAGGGTAAAATCTGATTAAAAGATGGGAATCTTATAAGAGCAAAATCATGCACTTAAAGAGTCATGCACCATTTCCAAAATATTGAAACAGATTTCAATCACTTTACCTGAGTTGTTTTTGCTCTTCTGCCTTGCATGCTGTTGCTATGGCTAATTTGTGGGTTGGTGGCACCTTCAGAGAGACAGTGAGATTTCCTACAGGGAAGTGTGTTATAATTACTGTACGGAGGAGTATCTTCGGCAGCAGCTGGTGGCATCTTATGGTTTGCAAGATCGGGAATATCAGACACTAAATTCCGACAATAGCCTGCAAATTTGTTCCTTGGCCCCCCGTTTGCTGTCACCCCAGAGTTTTTCTGAGCATACAAGTCACCCAGGGAATTGGCACGGTGACAGGTGCTGAGCTGCCGCGGACTCGCCTGTGTTTCCATCCCCCGAGCCTCCTCGCAGTCCTTCTCTTCCGCGGAACCCAAGATTTCTTCGTTGCTTGTTAAATGTTCTTGGCTCAGATCAGAGAGTGAGAATTCCAGGCTGTCCTCCCGCCAGATGTCTGCAGATTTGGAGCGTTTCTTCTTAAAGCTCGCCGTCTCCATGAAAGTGGGCCCATTGGATGTATAGGGATGCTGCCTCCTGCCTCCCTCAGCCAAATATGTAGCGTCATCCCCGTAAAGCCTGCTCTCCTCCGAATCTGGCATGCTTTGCACAGAGGCTGCCGTGAGGACGATGCTGCTGTCTACGCTGGGAGTGACAGAAGAATCGGTGTAAGACACAGGTCTCAAGCCCATGTCCACGCGGTCCACCCAAATGGGCCTCCCGAAGTCCTCTAGGGTGCCTTCTTGGGAGAAGGGCTCCAGGCCATTTTCGGCCAGGGACTGGGGGATGCTGGGGGTGCTGCTGGAGCGGGTGCTCACTTCGGAGTTCCTGTGAATCACCTTCCCCGAGGAAGCGTGCCTCGTACGCCGGGTCTTGTGTGAGAGGCGCAGCGAGCGGGATGTGTGCTTGCGCCCCAGGCTGGCATGCTTTTCTCCGTAAAACTCATGCTCTACATTTTGACTTTCTGCGTTTCCCATGGTTTTATGGTCTGTAACAAAGGCAGAAGACAAGGAGGTGATAATTAAGTCACTATTAGTATACAGGTAGGCTTTTAGAAAAAGAGCTCAGTGTGCAGGGAGAGCAGAAGCCTTGGCTTATGGGGCTCAGGTAACAACACAACTTGCTACCTGCACCTGGCAGGTACTTGGACTCTTACCTGGTAGCAGGTGAGAACTAACATCATCTGTTGAGACTGCCCCCTGAGATGTGAAATAAGCACATAAGTACTTATCTCTGTCCTGAGGGTGGATGCCTGGGTGGCATGCCAGAGTTGCTTTTGTACAGCCAACAACTTTGCTAACCTTGTCTTCCTTCCCAAACTCTACAATTAGATCTTCAAAATTCTATTCCTATCCATAAACTGAAAACTCTAAAAGTACAAACACAGGTGTCCACCAAATAAGTAATTTTCTGTTTAAAATTATACATATATTTCAAAAAACAAAACTCTGAGGTGTATTTGGTAACCTCCCACTCTCCCGGCCAATGGTTTTTTTTTTTTTTTCTTTTTCTTCTTCTTCTATTTGGACTCTATTCATATTTCAAAATCAGTCAATAATGGAAAACATCAAAATGTAAGTCCAATCAACTTTTCCTAATAAATCAAAGTTGAAAAGAAAAAAGCTTTCAGCTTTAATTTCACACCATTCCAAAAACCTTGATTTGGGTTTTTTGTTTGGTTGGTTTTTTTTCTTGGAGGGGGTAGGCAGTGGTGGGGGGGATGGGCAAAACGAAATAGAAACCCCACTCTCTGCTTAGCAGCAGCCTAATGGATTTATTTCTGGGAGCTAATCCAACCTGCAAACATTAATCTGGTACAAAGTGCCCTGCAAACAGAATTTCACATTATGAAACCACTAAATGTGATTCAGTCTTTTGGGGTGACCCAGGTTAATTCAAGTCCCTCCTTCACATTTTCCCAGTCTCTTTCACTGACCCAATGACACAGTTCTGTTACTCACAGTGGGAAAGAGAAAAATCTTCAAATCTTGACAATTGTGACTCTACTTAGCCTATTCTCCTAGCTCTGCAAGGTCTCTCGATAGCACTTCAAATTGTATACACTTAAGATAACACACGTGAAAACAGCTAGAAAGGAAAAAAGAAAAATAGAGTAGCCGGCATATCCCTGAGCTGGTTCTTTTAACCACCTACAAAGCCATTCATTCAGAAAATACGCACTGAGAACCAACTATGTTCTAGAAGCCAGAGATATAGCAGAGAACAGAAGAGACAAATTCCCTACTCACATGAAACTGATATTCTAGCCAGGGAAGACATGCAATAAACTAAAAAGTAAAAGGCACTATGGAGAAATGGGAAATGATATTACCATGACCACGGCAAAGAGACTGAAACAGCCTGGAATATAATATACCTTCACACTGAGCCGAGAATCACCACAATCCAACTGTTCAGTCTAAAATGTTGCTTAAACTCTCACAAGCACATCTTTTCTGAAATAAAATTTGTGGTAACAGGAAGAGAAAACCTCCATTTAATGTTCCAGTGAGTTCAGAGGTAACTCATACAGACACCAGATGTTAATCTATTCCCATACTGGAACATTCCCCATCAGGTCACACATCATACGGTTCTCAGAGGGAATTTTCCAAGAAAGAGAATCTCTTTTTTACTAGCAGCAAATACATTTCAAAGGAATATGTTCATGCTTATCTGGCTGGTATCTTTAAGAAGCAAAACAAAACAAAAGATAAAAATTTAAGTATAGGGAAAATGAAAAGATCAACTGTCCACGCACAACTGTTTATGTTATTTGAATTCCTAAGAATAGCACTTGCTACATTTTTTATGAGTAAAATAGATAAATACACATTTCGGTAACACTAAAGGCCATTGCCAATTTCTTAGCGTTCTTAATTTTTTAAAGTATGAATTATGGTACCTAGATGTGTCTATGTAACTATATGTTTTACCAATAAATAATAAAAGATTTAGAACAAATGTTCATCACAGCCCCATTTTAGAAATCACATAGGTTTACATTTAAAGGAGGAAAGAATTATGGTGACAGAAACTGGATGGAAGAAAAGGCTAAAGTAGCACCTCAAATATGCTGGGATTAATCCCCCTCTATCATATTTATCAAAAGTTTGCAAATGTAAATTGACAGACATATTTTCAACAACACCTTTCTAGTTAGGCTTGTTCCTGCCAACAGAAAACTAATCAAGTTAAAAGCCTTAGAAGAGGTTTCCTTAAGGAAATGGCCCCAACATTCAGGAATTATTACACTCCATGCATCACACGAACAGTTCCGTTATATTAATAGCATTTTTAGTAGCAAGATTCTGCTCAGCCAGCCAAGGTAGGAAAGAAGCCACATTTATCTTCAGAAATAGAATTTAGAGATGAACGCCAAATCTCCTAAATCCTACCAAGAGAATCTCAGGGGGTGACCTAAGCAAGAATCAGCAGGAAGTTTGAAGCAACTGAAGTTAAGAAAAACAAGTTTCTAGGGACTGCTGAAATGCCCCTTCATTTGAAAACTTTTCTTGAAAGGTTAGTGAGAACCATAAAGGCCCCTGGGGGTCAGTGGTCTCTGAAATAACATAAGCATAAAAATTAAAATTGCTCGTTGCATACAAGAAACACAATGTCCTCTTTCAGGAATAACTCCTACCCCACAGGCAACACCCAGAAAGCTGGTAAACTGCAAGTTCTAATCTTTTCCATGTACAAATGTAAAATGCCAGCCACTTCCACCATCCTAATTTCTTCCTGTTGGATCCTACTTAACCTTTATCATTTATTTTTATTTCAAGCAAACAAAACCGGGTTTACATTTTACATTTGCACAGACCTTGTTGATTCCATAGCCTGGACAACTTCAGAGCAGAAAGTGTCTTTTACTTTTCCGCAGCCTCTACAAAGACTAGAAATATTCCACTCATGGTAAGGAGTCAATAAATATTTATGAACATTTTAGTAATAAAAGCAAAAAGTGAATGATCAGTATCTTACCAACATAATCGTCACACAGTCACTAGGTAAAAGAGAAAAGGAAATACTGCATGTTCTCACTCATATGTGGAAGCTAAAATTAATTAATTAATGAAAGTTGAACTTTCATTTATTTATTTATTTTTTTGGCACTAGCCAGTACAGGGATCTGAACCCTTGCCCTTTGTGCTATAATACCGTGCTCTAACCAACTGAGCTAACCAGCCAGCCTATACATGAAACTTTTAGAAAGAAAGTAGAACTGTGTTTACTAGAGGCAGGAAAGAGGGTGTTGGGTAAGTGAGAAGTTGATTAATGAACGCAAAATTACAGCTAGAGAGGAAAAATAAATTCTATTGGTGTATAGTCGAGCTAGGCGTCTATAATCAATAATAATTAACTGCATGTTATCAAATGGCTAGAAGAGAGGAGATCAAATGTTTGCATCACAAAGAAATGATCAGGTTTTGCAATGATGAATATACTAATTACCCTGATCTGATCATCACGCATTGTATACATGTATCAAAATATGACTCTGTACCCCCCAAATATATACAATCAATACATTTCAATAAAAGATAGAGAGAAAATACTCAAGGCAAGGAGAGGCCGAAGTGCAAACACTGGGATAGAGATGGAAATAAAGACTGTCAGAAAAATGGTACCAGATCTCAAGCCAGGAGTCATTACCAGTTTGAAATTCATTAAAACTCTCAATTTCAGACTGACTGACTTATGTGGAATGTTAGTGGTTCCAGATAGCTGGCACATTCAGAGGGTAAGTAGGAGGTAGTGGACAAGATTTTACCATCAGAACAACTCTCAGTATTTAAACTTCAAGTATGGTTTCATGTTCTCAGTTCTGGCTTCCCTGCCCTGCCTCAAGGCCCCGGCCCTTGCTCTTTCCTGTGCCTGGAAACCTCTTCCTTGCTAGCATCTGCCCACCTCACTGCACAAGTTTGTTCAGACATTAAATCAGAGATTGCTTTTTCAGGGAGGCCTTTCCTGGCCCCTCTATCTAAAATGACAATCCTTCTTACAGAAGTCAACACTTCTTATTCTGTTTTTCTCCTTAGCATTTCTCATGTTTGTAACAAACAATATATTTCACTTACTTATCTTTTTCATTCTCTATCCTTCCCCACTAGAACCTAGTGTCAGGTCAGGAGGGCTGAAAGCTTTGCCTATCTTGTTTCCTGCTATATCCTCAGTGCCTAGAAGACAGCCTGAAAAGTAGTAGGTGCTCAATTAAAAAAAAAAAAAAATGAATGAATGAATGACAAAAGACACTTTAGAATGTGAAAACCTATACAACTACAATAAAATATATATGAGAACATTACCACAATGTTAACAGGACACAACACACAGAAGTCTTAAATATGCTCATCTCTCCTCTCGGGTACCTGGAGGAAATACTGGTTTCCAATGAGCTTGCTGCTTTCTGGGTCCCTTCCACCCACAGACTGTGTAGGTCTCTCACTCTGGACCACTAGGTTTGAGATCGCCCTGACCCATGATCAGGTCTAAGGGGTTCAGCCTGTGCTTCACTGTGACCTGGGACAAGGATTAAGGGCTTACTCCTTTCTCATTCCACAGAATTCCTGCCTCAGTCCCCATCTTCCTCCTCCTTCTGGAGCTGACATGCAGATGTTTAGGAATGGAGTTAAGAGTTGAGCAGGCACCTCTCCATAGTCAGGGTAGCAAGGGTAACGTGTAACTTGTAACTTGTAAGTGTAACATCTTAAGCCTAAGATGACCCAGAGAAAATGGGGCAAGGGAAACAGTCGCATGAAGAGCAGGGGTGTCACTTGAAAGTGGAATGGGGTCAGAAGATGGAGAGATCCCACAGGAGCTCCTAGAGACAGGGATCATGGACAATAAAATGAGTGTGACTTTTCCAATATTGCCAGAACCATGATCTCCCTCTAAAAGCGATGAGTTAAATTTTTCAGTGAGTAAGTATACTAAATGCTTTTCAATCCTGTCAAATTAAATACACAGTGAAAGAGTGAAAAGGTATCTTAAGGAATTTATGAATATGCACAAACATTTGTTAATTAGGGTTGGTCATATATACATCAGATAGGTGGCCATTCCTCAGGGACTGCTTTTATAGATTTATTAGCATGTTACAGCTTATGTGGTAAAATGATATAGACCTATATACACACACTGAAACAATGTCAAATTCTTGGCTTTAGTTATTTTATTATAACTATGTAATATAGAACCATTAGGGGAAACTGGGTGATGGTTGTATTTCCTGTGTACAATTTTCTGTGGATTTATAATTATTTCAAAATAAAAAGTTAAAACAAACAAACAAACTAAGCCTTACCTAACTGAAATATTCTGGTTAAAGAAAACTTCAGTTTTAAAGTAAGGATTCTTCCAACAGAAATGTATTTAAGTGCCCCACACACACACTTCTTTTTTTTTAGCTGAAAAGCACCTAGAATATTTTAATTTCAATAAAATAGGACATAAAAAAAAGTAAGCATTTATTGGGTATCATCTAGCAAAATGTTATCAAGAAATAAAAAGCAAACAGGCCAACAGTCCAAAGTGAGGTTAATAGGGAGGTAGAAGTTTATTACCTTGGGATAAAGTAGCAAACAAAAATGAATTCCTAACAACTGGTGCCAGCAAGATAGAGTAAGCCTCTATGGCCCTCTCACCCCCACTACTTACAGCTAAAAACTCTGGACCAAAAAGTAAACAAAAGCAGACACATGAAGGAAGAGAGTCAGAACTTGAAAAAGCCAACCATGCAAGAGTGTGCTCCCTGTTTTGTTTTTATTATTGTAATTTCTCTCATAGTCTTGCACCAAGGGCAAGCACCCAGTGGAGCTGTGGCACAGGCAGCAAAAACTCCAGGACAGACCCTGTCATTTTGCCCACAGGAACCAGAAATGGGCCCTGTAAGCCAGAGAGTAAGTGGGGATCTAGAAGAAAAGAGAAATGGAAAAGAAAATCCCCTAATGCTATGTAATAACCACAGAGTCTCAGGCTCACCCCTCAGATGCATATGCCTGGGATTAACCCAAAACAAGATGGCAAAGACTCTGAGAACTGAATCATGATAGATACCCCAGCCCAACATTCAGACTAACCCATGAGTGACACATGAGTGGAACAGACCCAAAGCAGCATAACAGAAGTTTGGAGAACTGAACTTCCACCCACTGAAAGTAAGACAGAACTTGCCATCTGAACCCAGTCGAGTTAATTGCCTACAAAAATAAGAACAAAGAAAAATCAATGTTCTCCAGATGATTTTAACAAGACCTGAAGTCTCACAATATAATATTCAAAATGTCCATGATGCATTCCAAAGAACCAGGAAAACTTAAACAGTTCTCAAAAGTAAAAACAATGAATAGATGCCAACCCCAATGTGGCTCAGATGTTGGAATTACCACACAAAGACTTTTAAAGTAAGCTACTATAACTGTGCTTCCTGAGTAAAGGCAAACACTCTTGAAATAAATTAAAAATGGAACTGCTTGCAATGTCTATGCAAAATCATTATAAACATCGATGATGATACCTGAGTAGAGCAATAGAACATATATAAAAAAGGAAAGTAAGCCCTTTATGATCCAACACATAACATATACACTATGTTTTTAATCATTCTAATGTTGTATTGTGTCAGTACTACATGAGTAAACATTCCAGTTAATAGAAAGGTCAAAGTCCTGGGAAGAGAGAACAAAAGAAAAATACTTCCACAACCACTGCAGATTGTGGAAAGAGAAAACAGGGAGGGAAAGAAAAAGATACAAGGGAATTTGGAAATAACATCTTCACCCTTAAGACTAAGGAGGTAATAATAATATTTTTATAGTTTAGGATGTCTAATTCCCTTGATGACAAAAGAGGTTCCAGCATTGCTCCTTGCAGACTGCAGGATATCCCACCCCATAGGTGAAAAAGAAGAGAAATCCAGATGACCAAAGCCCAGCCTTGTGGATCAGCTGGTCAGAGCTTGCCCTGTTTAGGAGTAAATAATCAAAAAGATTGTTCTACCATTGGAGTCAAACATTGCTGAAGCAAAATTCTTCTTATTTTCAAGAAGTAAAAACTTACATTTGAGATGCACATCTAAGATACAGACCTTAACCAGGTTAAAATTTTTTTAAGAATACTAAAAAATATTTCACCCACATACACACATGATAAATCTGTGTAAAAATTTTAAAAGCAACTATTCTAGACATAGTGCTTATAGGTCATTTTAATTTTCACAATTATACTTTATTTTCTAAACTTTCTATACTACACACATAATTCATTTTAAGGAAAGAAAAATAAATAAAAGATGCTAACAGGTTTTAAGCTGCTGAATTTTTTTTTTTTACAATTGAAGAGTGAGGATGTGGGCACTATGCTGACAACTACAACAAAACAGCACCAAACCCAAAGTCCTAACAGATGGCTTGGGAAAATTACCTAAGAGAAAGACAATGCTATGTAGCTTGGATTTCATTACTTTTGCTCTGTGTTCCAATGTCACTTCATTTGACCTCCTCACACTGTTTCTGTGGCACAGTTATTTGTACACTGACATACTTGTCTGGTTTCTACATATTCCCTTCCCATTTCATTATAATCAGCCGATGGCAGGGACCATGCCTTACTTGTCATATTTGTAACCTAAATATATTGAAATTTTAGTCTAGCTCTTGTCTGTGGGAATGTTCATCATTGGAACTGCCTTATAACAAGGATACTTCAAGTATATAAAACATCAGATCCCATTGGTGAGCCCAACATAATCCAATTCATATCATATTCAAGTCAAAAGTTAACTGTGAAAGCAAGGTTTTTCTGTCATTGATAAATATTGTGAAATCCAACCATAAGGCATTTAATGATGTATACGTTATAATTATTAATAATAATTTTTCACTCCCTGGAGGTATTTAAAAATTATAAAAATAAACCTAATGATTACCTTTCCATGACTTGAAAACAGACCTCCGAAGCAAGAGAAAGGATGAAATGTATTTATTTCAAAGTTAAATTTGAAACGAAAATCACAAGACAACAGATTGCAAATTTAAAATTAGACTCTAGTGGGAGGTCTTGGTTTCAAGCCTGTTTTTCCCCTACTGGAGGCTGAGTTTGAAGATGAGCAGAGTGGGGGGAAGAGCTAAGATTAAACCGAGACAAAGTTCTGAAAGTTTTTGCTAAATCATTACAACCCATGAAGAGTTTTGCCAAGTCACACGCAAATACCCCTAACGCAAGAGACTAAACAGGAAAGTTTTGCAACAAATAAAAGATGATCCTTGATTTAGAAAAGATTATTATTTTGACTGCGTTTTATTTTTGCTTTTTAAAGATCATCCAGAGCAGAAAAAAATATATATCATTGTTTTGAAGTTAGATTTTGAAGCTAGGTTTGCCTTTTTCAAACATAATCCAATATAAAGATGGTGAAGCTCAGGGATAAATTTAAAAGATCCTGAGGGCAATTCACAGGGGGAGAAAAGATTTCATAGGCACCTGCTTTGTCTGTTTTTTCTATTTTGTTTTAACGCTAATGCTTTTGAATCATTAGATGGGTGTAACCCTAATCCGAGGAAGTGATTCCAAATTCTTTTTCCCACGAGCTACATACAACACAGTAATTCTAATTGTAGTAAAATGTATCTGACCACCTCTGAAGCACTTCCGTTAATTCACACAGACATATATAGGCTCAAATATACATACACAAACCTACCTTAAAAGGCAACAGTGGTCCCCAGCCCAGCTTGCCCCAAAAGCACTGTGGCATTTAGATGTTGAGGTTGGCAATGATGTCAGGATGAACTGCAGCTGGGTCTGGGGAGCGTGTCACGACCCAACAGGGTGGCCGTCAAGATCTCATCTGAGTCTGCAAGAAGACACCCAAAACCTGGAGAGGAGAGGGCTGCAGAGGACAGAAAAACAGAAAGGAAATGATCAGCCAGATGGAAGGAAATAGGCATTTTTTTACCAAACCCATTTTCATCAATTCTCTGACATCAACTTTGTGTGAAATATAACACCCCAAATCAAATGTTGCAACATTTAGACACAGTTATAAAATGACAGTCTTAATCAGATTAATACATGGTGCTGATAACACCAAGGAATGGGGTTCGATCCCTACACTGGCCAGCAAAAAAAAAAAAAAAAAATCAGATAAATAAATAAATACCAGCATAATTAGTATAATTACATTTATGGTAATAAATAGCCCTACAAACTAAGTTATTTTAACATTTGAATCTATCCCTATAGGTTAAGATATTGGATAACAGAAACAGATATTGTCCTGTCTTAACTGTCAAAGAGCCTCAACAGACAAACAAAAGGAAATAAGGGAGCCCCCTTTATTCTCAAAGTAGAGCAGTATTTATCATGGAAGTTGAAGAAAATGCTAAAAGACAGTAAAAAAAAAAAAAAAGACCAAATTAAATACATCAACTATCTCATGCTATAAAATAAGATAAATCTTACCAAATAAAATGAGATTAAGATGGCAAACATCAAATACACAGGAAACTCGTGAAGACTATACATGGGAAAGAATTTAGGCAAAATATCCAAACTGTTATTTAACATGGAAAGGATAGCTCCAGGAACAAGCAGGGTTAATAGTCTTTTTTTTTTTAAAGCCTGACTTCGGAGGTGAAATTGCACATAGGAAGGCAGGTGAAAAGCCTGAAGGGTTTCTTTGGGTGGCTTTGTCTTGTGACTTTTCTGCTGGACATTCCTCTGTGGGCTGCCCATGGCCACCAGCCATGGCTGGTGGTTTCAGCAAAGTAGGAACCTGAGATAACACTTTGAGCAGGAACATGGAGAAAACTGACTATTTTGTGCAAAGGAACCACAGAGAGGCAGTAAGTAAATAAATACACACATACATACAGAACAGAACAATAAGCAAAGTTATAGTTCTTCCTTATCTTGGAAAGTGTGCTATTTAACCATGAAGTTAGTGACTCATGCTTGCAGGGAATGGAACACGAATTCTCAGCAACACCCCATTATTACCCCACAATATGTGCCCTTTCCATAATTCCCCCATTGCTATCCCGTTCATTCCCTTTTCCTAGGCATCCTCCTGAAACTGCTCTCTGCACATTTCCAAATTTTCAAAGCAGTTCCTGAATTGCTTGGGAACTGGCAGAAATTAATAAGCAACAGCCCATTTATACTGAAATGGACTCATTACAGTGCCAGCTGCCAATAATTTGCAAGGCTGGATTCTTGCTGGCAAACAGGGGCCTGCGGGTGGCTGTCCTTCCACCTGCACCACAGAGACTGATAATGCATTTTTTATACTTTAAAAAAAGTACATATTCTATCTACCAGAACTAAATTTTTTCTCTATCTATATTCTTCTAGCCCTTAAGCAGAAAAACTATATGGAGAGGAAGGTGAAAGTTATAGGGCATTATTTATAAAACATGAAGGAAAATAAAACCGAGTCCATGTGGTATACTTCTTTTCTGATTTTGGTGGGAAAAAATCCACCTGTGACCCTGCTGTGGACTTGATCCATCATGTGGACTAAGGAAGAGCCCACATCTGCTCTTCTGCAATCAGCAAATATGCTGAGATTGCAATGTACCAACAAGTACTCATTTTGCTTGTAGAGGGTTAGCACCACCATGGCCTTGTGAATAAATGCCTTGGCAACTTGAGAAGTACCAGTACCCTGAGTCTTCTTCAAGAGCTGCAAAGAATTCTATTTCACCAGGAGGCAGTTATATTGCAAGCTCAGTGTTGGGAGCTCGAGCCTGGAGTCATACATGCTTTAGGTTAAATCTTAGCTGTGTAAGTCAAATCTTTTACTTGCAGGGTGACTCAGGGCAAAGGTTAAATGTCAGTCTAACTTTCAACAAAGAGAGATAATAACAGTTCCTAAACCACTGGGTTCTTATGGGTATCAAATGAGATAATGTTATAAAAGTTGCTTCATACTTACCCCATGATCAGTTCTTAATAAATATTAACTATGATTTCTGCTATTATTTAACATTTGTAACCACCATAAGCAGAGTGCTACAGGCTGGGTCACTATTATGCGGCTTCCTTAACAACATGATACCTAATTCATTGAAACCGGATCTATGTTATAAGTTGGATAAAATCAGTCACCTTAAATTTGTTGTGGAACAATATGGGGAATTAATTAATCCAGCTGGAAGATATAGTCTGCTCAACTTGCCACAACTCACGCACACACACAGACCATGCTGAGGAATCTGGCAGTTCCAGTCTGCCTGCTTGTGTTATATTAAGATGACCCCTTATGAAGTAAATGCTGAATACACCGAGGTTCTCAGTCTCACTCTGATTCACCCTCAACTCATCCCATCATTTCTGTGTCTGGTGTCAAATAACCAGTTTTCACAGGGAAGTGTATGTATTGGAGGTAAAGAAGGTATTACTGAAACTAATCTCGAGTTTCAAATACCTGCAAAAATAGACAGCGCTGAGGAGTCCCACTGTTCCAATACTGAGGATGATTTAAGATGAAAATATGACAAGTGTCAAAAATATTGTGTCCATAGCATTTAATCCATGGGTATTCCTAAAAAGTCTGCTCGATCACAACTTTCTTTTTCACCTTCAACAACACTCATTAAGGGGTATTCTGTCACTTTTAAGTCCTTGCAAATTCCAGGAATCAAAGTGTGTAGAGAAAAAGATACTGTACCTGCCTTCAAAATACTTAGGTTCTATTACCAGGCTCTATTACTTACTAAATTATGCGAACTCGGTAGTAAATTACCCAATCTGAAACCCACCAGGAAAAATGAGGATGTAATATTATCTGACTTACCAGTACCTAACTGAAAGTTTGTTATACAAAAGAAGTTAGAGAATCAGCATGAAACACTATAAACTGTAAAATTCTACAAAAGTAGTATGTTAATTCTTACTTTGTTAATCATGGTTTTGTGCCCCCAAAATGTTTATAATTAGTGAATTAATGAGAATCAAGTTTCCCATTACCCTGGATCTAAAAGGGGGATGGGGGTAGGACGGGGGAACAGAAGTCTCAGATAAAAATCCTCAACATTTATTTTATAGTAAGCACCCAAAAAGATTTAGTTTTTAGTATTCATGCTTAGCCCCAAAATCTTTTTTGATTGGAAAGGAAGGAAGGAAGGAAGAATGGATGGATCTAGGGCAATGGAAAATTTTAAATGGCTCAGAAATTAAGGTTGAAGAAAATTCATCAGTCCTTTTTTGTATTTATTTTAACTGTTAACTTTATTTAAGAAAAGATCCAGGAGTGGCTTCCAAGGACACATAATTTAAAATAGAATAGAAGAAAATGTCTACTGGACAAAGAAAAGAAACTCAAAGGTTAAGACAAAGCGAAAAGGGAATAAAAACAGTAGCACACGCTCTATTGAGATCCACACCCACTCAATCAGCAGCAAACTGCAACCACCAACTCAAGTAGGGAAAACGTGGCTGCTGTAGAATCCCAATGTCCAGATCAGTTGCTCAGAAGGACAAATGTTCTTGGTATTCAGATCAGACAGGAATTTCCACTGAGGGTCCTCTGAGGCCACTGTGATATGATGAGCGATGTTCTGGACCTCATCCTTCCATGTGGGCTCGGTGACAAATTTCAAACGGATGTTTCTTGTCTTGACAATTGATTTTTAAAAAATCACAATTCAGCAGGTACCGCTCTGAAGAGGCAGGATACTACTACAGAGCGGACAGGCTGGGGAACTTCCAAGAAATTCTCTTTGAACACTGTTTGTCCTCCAGAAAGCTGGGTCACGGCTGAGGAGTAGTGAGCTTGCGAAGGGGCTCTCGGGCTGACACTGGAGTATTGCTGTGTCATGCTGCTGGATCACCAGACCCCATGTGGTGTAAAGGGACAGTGCTACCAAGGGTGTGCTTGACTGGCTTTTGTGAAAACTGACACTGCAACAAGGACTCATGCACAAAGAAGAACTGCCCCACCTTCCCTCTCAGGGAAACCACATGACCCCTGAGGGCCCTGGGGCAGGGCCAGGATTCTTGGTGAAAATGATGAATGAGCTACGATAAGGACTCCAAATTCCTACTCCATAAGGCATGAATGAAATAGTTTTAGCACAACCATTTTTTTAAGGTAGGTGTAAACAGAGACTTAAATAAGACAAAAAAAAAAATCTTAAAAGTTCCCATATCCACAGACTGCCCTAGTTTTGAGCAATGTTACTTCCTAATGTATCCAAATGTATCCCAAGGTAACTAAGCAAGGAAACACATTCATAGAATCAATATTTTAAGCCGGCTATAAGTGGGGAACTATCTACTAAAATAATAACTTTAATTTTAGAGCAGTGAAATCTTTGGCAATACTTACCAACAGGTTCAGCTGGGACAGACATTACCGTATTTCTTAGGAGTAACATCAGCGCATTTCAAAATAAAGTAATATGTTCAACCCCAACTCAGGGGTTTATGGAAAGTGTACTATCTGCCTGGCACTGTGTTAATGGCTTTAGGCCAAAATACTCTTTTAATTTTCCCTAAGTTCTTGGTGTTTATCATCTTGCAGCTACACTCAGACATCTTCAGCTGGTAACCACCAATGACTACAGCTCCAACTCTGCATCACTTACCACGAAGCTCCCTACTAAAGGGAGTTTGGAAGTCACCAGTCCCAAAGGGCTGTGTAATATTGCTGGCTGTCAAATCTCCCTAATACCCCTACAGTCTGACCCTCCGCACGGCTTAGATGATGCTCCAGATTGCTGAAATGGATTTAATAACTTTTTCAGGACACGCCATGAGAATCACATGATTTCTCAAAAATCCAAGTAACATCATTCCCCATAAGCTGGGAAGCTACTGAACACTTGAGAATTCCACCCAACATTCCAAGAATAGTGACCATGTCATGCTAGAGCAAAGCTTTGGCCTCTTGGCTCCTAAATTGTCAATTCCAAGTTTGAGTCACATAAAAAAGCACACCCATGTCATTGTAAGAGAAAGTGGAACATTTGATCCCAAAAGAAAATGTTAATAGAACTGAATGTAATTAACTCCTAATGTAGTAATCTGCTCTTTGCTATTTCACCACTTTGCGGTTTAACGTGTTCCCAGTGAGGGAACTAGGTTAGCCAAGTGCCCATAAGATGACACCGGGAGAAGATGGTATTCTGCTGAAAGTGTTTTTGTTCTGATGTTCCCTTACGGAACATTAGACAGTATCATCCCTAAACAGCACACCAGAATAATCTTCTCAAGAACATACCAACAGGTTAGTTAGAAGAGATTTCAAAATAAAATCACTTAATCTAACAACTAATTTTCCAAATCGAGCCACCCAGGTCTCTTCCCTTAGGCAGACTTGGCTCCCATTCCCATGGAAGCTGTAGAGGCCTTGCCAGGCACAGGAAGGGGCCATGTTTCCTGGACATGTGGCAGGGTGGGTGGTGGTTCAGCAAGCTCCTCTTTCACTATCAGAGATTGAAGATCCAGGAAGGGAATTTGGTTCTAAATCTCCCCGGTTTTCCAAGCCTGAGGTTCAGCCTCAAGCCAGCACGGAGACAGAGGAGCCTCCACTCTAAAGGCCATGGCCCTGTGTGACAGTCATGAGGAGAGACAGCCCACAGAAGTGCCTCTCAGCTCTTCTTCCTCGCAGCTGCTGCCTGCCTCCAAGACCTTTCCCAAACCCACTCAAGGAATCCAAAAGTATGCTAGCACAACTTGCCATTTCCGTGTTGACCTCTGACCTCAACAACCTGGCCTCCCCCTTAACCTGTCTTCTTACCATGTAGACAAGAGGTAATTCTTTCAGCCCAAAATACTTTCAGGATGTCAAGGGGTCCCCTCCCTTCATCAGGAAGCAGAAGAGGACATGGCCATCATCCATGATTTCATTCCCCAAGCCACCCCACAAGCCCAGTTCCCTGGCCCAGAGCTGCTTCCCACACAGAGCGGGAGGGCCACTCTGGCATCAGGGAAGAGCTCCCTGCGGTGAGGCCACACACCCACGAGGCCGCGTAGCAGCTATGCCTGTCAGCAACCAAGGCCAGGACTGCCTGTGCATAATGACAGTGAAAATGTCACAAGCCCTGCTCAAGAGGCTGCCAGGACAGGGTGCAACGAATTCCCCTGGCCACCCTCACACGGTGAACCTCAACGGCCCATCCAGAGAGAGTCACTCCCCTCACGGAACTGCTACTACCTCCTTGGCTCAGTCCCTCTGTTGTGTTGTGTTGGTGGGTGAGAGACAGCAAGATTCTCTTAGGAGAAAACTGTTAAAGAAAGATTTCAGTAATCCAGATACTAGAACCTCTTTTAAGGTTGCAGTATTGGAAAGGAAGAGGAAGGAAGAGAATGGAGAAACACTAAGTATGTACGTGTGTGAATATTTGATGAGCCACTTAATTTAATAACCAAAAGCCATGGAGCAAAGACGATAGTTGGAAAACACAGCTGCCCTATGTAAAAAGTGAAATTGTAATGGGGTCCTGTGTAATACTATTATGAAGGGGATATTATGAACATCAACCTTCACGTGTGTTTAGCAGGCATGACCTAGAAGGTTTTAATCGACAACGAAGTAAAACATTTCAGTGCAGCAAAGAAGCTTGCACTTTGAAGTTCCATCAAATGATTTTTTTTTAAATTTTAAAAGAATTCCTCCCAAGGATTGTCTAAATAGGGGTGATTCTTTACCCATAATCCCCATCTTTTGAAAGAGAAGAACTGAGACTCAAATTTGAAGACTGTCGGAGATAAGATAGAGTGACAGGATAATGTGCAAGAAGCCTCAAGTCCCAAGTCACTCCCAGGGTGCTGAGCCCAAAATGCTCCTTTACTCACTGTTCAACCTAAAATTTTTAAAAATCTTTCAAAATTATCTCCATTTTTTATCAGCAAATCACTCCAACTTGTTTGGTAGTTATACAATTAAGACTACAACCTCTATCAGATAAAGCATAATTCCTATTTCATTGATTCTAAGAAACATATTTTTTCACTTTTAACATCTCTAAAACTGAATATATCTTACAACCACAGTGATGTATTATGGTATAATAGGCACCATTTTCTTTCCTTAGTGGTTTATAAAATAGTAGTGCAACTTATGATGGCATTTTATGAAACAGAGCCTATAAAAAATAGATTTTTAATAGCTACACTTAGGACTCTCTAAAAACTGCTTATGAATCATTTGAGTAAAGCAGATTACTTATGTAAGAATTTTACTGATTGTTGCCCATTTGGTTCAATTCAATCGACATTTATTGAGTACCTGCTATATGTTTGGGATGAGGAAACAGACTACTTCCTATGATGCCTACAAACTGGGAAAACGGTGAACACACCCACTCCAAGGCAGGGCACTAATGACTAGTCTGCCATTATTAACAGTGAATGATGGGAAAAAAACAAGAGTAATTCTGCTAGGAGAAGCTATCACTTGAACTCGGTCCTGAAGAGTTAACAGGATTTGGTATAGTCTACGAGGATGGGAGGGAACGAACAGGGGTAGGAGGGAGTTTGCACAAAAGAGGAAGGGCAAAAAATTCCAGGAAAAAAGAAAGGTATGAACACAGGCTCTGAGGAGTGAAAGCACCTAGAGAGATGGGTGCATGGGAAAGGGCTGGAGGTGAACAGGCTAAAAGAAGGGGTTGGGGCTGTGGATGCTACGTAAAGGAATTGGACATTATCATGTGGAATGGGAGTGCACGATGGGATTTTATCACATGAGTTACATGATCAAGCATGGTTTTCCCCTCCAGGGTAGCTTGGAACAGCAGGTGGAGACTTGTTGCAACCAATCAATCACATGAGAAGTACCAAATGGGACAATGAGTGCCTTGGTGTAATGAGAATGGCAGGTGGAATCACCAGGATTCAGTGGCCACATATATACCTGTGAGGAAAGAAGGAGGGGGAAAAAAGGAGGCAGAGACTTCTCTGAAGTTTCCAGTTTCATAACTGAAAAAACCAACAGTGACATAACATGTTCCATTCTGAGGTCTAATGGAGCACCTGATTCAAAAGTTTTATCCTGGAGAGGCCAGCCAGCATTCACCTAACAGTGATCTTAACGGAAATCTGGTGTCCCTTCTACAAAAAGCTTTGAAACAAAAGGATCAGGGTTGGAACACACTAGGACAGCTATAAAATGTAAAAAGAAATTACCCTGCTGTCTTAGTTTGAGCTGCTATAACAAAATACTTAGCCTGGGTAATTTACAAACAACAAAAATTCATTGCTCATAGTTCTGGAGACTGGAAAGCCCAAGATCAAGACACCAACAGATTCAGTGTTTGGTGAGGGACCCTTCCTCACAGATAGTGCCTCTTGCTGCATCCTTACATGGTAGAAGGAGTAAATAGGCTCCCTCCAGCCTCTTTTATAAGAGCACTAATCCTAATCACCTCCCAAAGCTCCCACTTCTTAATGCTATCACATTGGGTATTAGGTTGCAACATATGAATTTAGAGGGGAAACCAACCATCACACCTCCCAAAAATCTTAGCTAAGGAAGGATATCAGAATAGAAAACAAATAGTAACAAATTCCATCATATAATCAAAGAACTTAAACAAACATAAAAAAAAATTCTAATAACCTGTGAGAGGCCAGAAATTTAAAACATTGTCTCAACCACACCTTTTAGGAACTAAACCAATACCTGTAGTAAGAAGAGGATTAAAAAGCACCAATAATTTAACAGAAAGATAAAAAATATGATGCCTCAGGCTCCACACTGTAAAGTCAAAAAGTAAATCAAATTTGAGTTAAGCCTCCAAACTCTATGGGTCCACAGGACACCCACTGTGCTACTTACTCACACCTTGGGATCTGTCTTATTTTTCAAATAGATCATCAACTGCAAGTGATGTTCCAAAGCTGCACAAATCATAGTGAGATGCATCTGGATTGCATAAAGAAGTATGCCCAAGTGCCACTTCCAACCAATGTAGCATTTGAAGACAATCACTTAATTCTATGAGTGAGTAAAATGAGAGAAGTCAATAGCTGCGTGCTATGCCTGGAATGTGTCCTCCAAAGTTCCCACGTTGGAAACTTAATCCCCAATGCAACAGTGTTGAGAGGTGAGACTTTTAAGAGATAATTAGGTCACAAGGGCTCTGCCCTCATGAATGGATTAATGCCATTATCAAGGGACTGGATTCCTAATCCAGGAGTGGGTTCCTAATCAACAGAATGAGTCGAGAGCGCACAAATATACCTCTCTCTCTCTCTCTTTCTCTCTCTCCCCCCTCCCCCTCCCCCTCCCCTCCCCCTCCCCTCCCCCTCCCCTCCCCCTCCCCTCCCCCTCCCCTCCCCCGTCTTCCACATGGGATGATGCAGCAAAAAGGCCCTTGCCAGACGCAGGTCCATTCGACCTCGGACTTCCCAGCCTCCAGAACTATGAGAAATAAATCTCTGTTCTTCATAAATTACTCAGTCTGTGGTATTCTACTATAGCAACATAACATGGACTAAGACACTGTGCAACACCAAGCAGATCTTAGGCAAAGCTCTAGTTATGTTACTGACTGGGCCAGCGAAGGCTGAGAGTAGACCACAAGGCAGTGGAGGCAGAAAGATAGCAAGGTAGACACGGATTAACCATGGGTCTCAAGTAACTCAGTCCAACCCTCCTGAGCATCCGCTCACTTCACAATTAACAGGATGGAAATTTCTATGCTCCCTATACCTGAAAAGAAGTCCATGTTTCTTTAACTTGCTCAAGTCAAAACCCACGAGCATCATAATAGTAACCACCATGAGATTTTCCCTGCTGGGTATTCTTTTTTTCAGTAAATAGGTGATTAATTTAAGGCAAAAGGGCCACTGAGCTGGACTCCAGCAAGGCAAGATGGAAGGACAACCAAGTCTCTTTTAAAAGCTGGTGTAAGATCTTTCTTTTTTGGCTAATAACCACTAACATTCATCCTAACCAAATTACAAATTAGGAGAGAATAAAAAGCACATGCAGTACTTGTAAGCTGGATTTTTTAAAGTAGAAGAAAAAAATCAAACTGAGCACATATACCCCTGCCTGAAGTCAAAAGAGTATAATCAGCCTGTTTCAACATGAAGGCAGTTCCTGGGGAGTCATGGGAACATTTCTGAAACAGTGATACATCAAAGTCCGCACACCGGAAAACTGCTATGTAAAATCGCAAAGCAAATCTGTTTCCTATATGACAGCAACTACCTTAAAAAGCTTGACATTCATTGCCAAGTAATATATATGGGACCACACACAAAGCAAGTGAAACAGACACTAGGCCTGCCTTCTAAGAATCAATGAGTATACTCCTGTTCGGGGCACCAAAATGTAAGTGGTTTTATGGGCTTCCCCATTCGAAACAATAGTTCGAAGCATGCCCAGCCAGCGAGTGTGTGTCAAAGCTTATTTATTTCATTAATGCATAAATTATACACATGAACTACTGCTCAAATAAATTATGCACATTTCAAACATCTTTGTATGTCTATAACGTACATAATTTGTTTGAACCAAACAGAAATACACAGAAATTTAAATGCAAAAGATAAAAAGAAATTTAAGTTGTGAAATTTCCTTCCCACGCCCTAATGAGCTCATCTTGCACATCCATCTACTGCTCTAGGAAATAAAGGGCTGGTCTGGAACCTAAGAAAAATTAAGGAAAGGCAGCCTGTGAAAACTCAGGTGGGATATGCAAACTGCAAGAGAACCCTCCAAGAGCAGCAAATAGGAACTCTATGGTAAAAGCTATCCCAAATTCTATTGCTATATTTATTTAAGCCTATTTATTGAGAAATTCTTCAGCTTCCCCATCTGTAGACTCTAAATTTTATCTGCATCTCAGCTTTATTATGAAGCAACATCACATGAGGGCCATAAGCTCCCAGAATCTTCAGGAAGGTAACACATTGTCATTCAGGGGACGTGCTGAAAACCTTAGACTCCTCTGAAATCGTCTGCTGACAGCACTTCTCACTAGGGACCATTAAATTAAGTTGTGTTTTTGCAACAAAGATGATAATGAATATCCCTTCACCAGTAGGTAATGAAACAATGCCATACGCAGACAAAGAAAATAAGACAGTAGGACTCATCCCACCCACCACATGACAATATAATGTATCATGAACGGCCAAGATACAGTAAGAAAAATATATATATATATATTTCCAACCAACCATAACTGCGTTTTTCAGTGTGGGTAATTTCAGACACAGCCAGGATAAGAAATTTCAGTTACATCATTTGGAAGAAAAAAAGCTAACATAAGAAGAAACCAAAAATCTTTTTTTTTTTTTTTTTTTTTTTTTTTAATTTTTGAGCAAAACTTTGGTTTCATAGATGGGGGAAAACTTTCATGTTCCAGAAGAAATCCTCTCTCTCTCTGGCTAGCTTCCAATCCAGAACGCTACTGCTGAAGGAAGCAGCTCTCATTAGGAACTCATCTGACTCCACCAATCTGCACCCTCTCCAAAAAATACTCCCTTTCCTTGGCTGCCATGCCTTTTTACTCTTCAGATATTTGCCTCAACTGTAGGTTCTGTACACAGACTTCTGCCTGACTCTCTCTATATAGTACCCTTCTCTTTAATAAACTCAGCTAGTTCCTTCCAAATCCTCACCTACCTAAATATCAGTCTTCAGCACAAGTCAGTCTTTGTAACCTCCTGCTGGACACCTCCATGGGGCTCTCCAGGGATGGCTCTAATTTGACACACCATTTAGAGTCAAACCCTGCCACACTTGTGATACCTCCCAGATGGCAGCATGATTTGTAAATATAACATGGACTGTGGATTCTGAAAGACTTGGCCTTAATCTGCCATTTAATGAATCCCTCAATGACCTTAAGCCAGCCACTTAACATCCCTATGAACCACTTCATCTACAAAATAGGAAATCTGCCTGCAGGTTTGTGCTGGAGATTCAGTGAGGCGACGTGCTATAAACTGTGCTCCTTGGTGTTTAGCTGGGGCTTCATGAATGTTCATTTCTTTCTTCCCTCCTTTTCCTTCCTCCCCTTGAGCTTCCCCCAAGACCCTTGAAGTATCTTCTATATTTACCGTGTCCCTTCTGTTCCTATCCCTCTAATCCAAGTCTCCTTGCTTTCAACCCCATTGCTAAAACTTCCCTCTTTTGCCCAATCCACCCATGCATACGTCACTGCAAAACTAAACTAATGCAATTCAAAATGCATTTACCACCCTTCAAGAATGCCACCACTCTGATCCCTACTCCGCTAACTGAGGTACAAACACTCCCAGGACACACAGCAGAGAGAAGAGCCATAGGAGTCCAGGCGCATCATTCTGAAGGGTCTGTTTTAACCAAAGATTTACTCAGGATGTTAGGAGGGTGGGGCGGGTTTATAATAGAATAAAATTCTAAATGTGCATAATTTTCTAAGATGAAATACCCATCTTCTCTCCAAAATTAAATAGCACATGGAGTGGTTAGAAGTTAATTCGCTTATTAAGTTGGGGTATTTTATTGGAAAATTTTGCAAAGCCTAGCCTTCCAAGATTTTCTTTAGCACTTTTCTCCTCTGAATTCCCACAGTTATCAGTAATTTGAATCCTAGTCTTAATCTTCTCCTCTGGTAGGATCACAAGTTCCATGAGGGAAGAGGCCACAGCTTACTACTTTTTGTCATAGTGCCTGACAGTATATGCCCCACTTTATTAGTCAGGGTTCTCCAGAAAAAGAGGATAGATAGATGATAGAGAGATAGATAGATCAATACTGAAAGAAAGATATATTTTAAAGAACTGGCTCATGTGATTGTGGGGACAGGCAAGTCTGAAATCTGCAGGGCGACAGCAGCCTGGAGACCTAGGGAAGAGATGGTGTTGCAGTCTTGGGTCCAAAGGCCTCTGGAGACAGAATTTCTTCCTTCTTGGGGCAGCTGAGTCTTTTGTCTTAAGATCTTTAATTGACTGGATTAGGGACACCCACATTATGAAGGTTAATCTGCTTTACTCAATGTCTACTGATATAAATGTTAATCACATCTAAAAATACCACACAGCAACATCTAGACTGGTATTTGACCAAACAGCTGGGCACCACAGCATTCCCAAGTTGACAGATAAAATGAACCATCACACCCGCCACCGCCCAACACACTTCTTCTCCAGTACCTAGAAATCTAGAAGTGCCATCAACGTTAACCAAAGGAAGAGAAAGAATACATGTATCCTCCATGCCCCTGCCCTGAATATTTTCAGTGCAGTATCCAGCAGAGGCTCTTGACTGACTTTCAGCAAAACACAAGTCCATGTGATTTGTGCTCTGAAGGGAGGTCAACACGGTGTGTTCCCAGTGGCATAGGCTCCAGGACATGAAGAGGTCACTGAGGAGGGCAGTGTGGCTCCATGATGTCACCTTTGCCATATATTTCTAGACAACTGCATCATGGAGGCTTACGTATCTTGGTAGCCAATATCAGCAAAGTCGTGACTCTTTTACTTTAACACGGAAAACAGTATCAAAATATATGTGCGGATTGGAAAACACAAAACCATGCAGACATACAACGTAGTAGTTTATACCTCAGCTCCTGGTTCTTGAAATGGCCACCATCTTTAATTCCTCTCCCCGCACCGCACATAAATTATGGAGGCTCTGGGTACATAAGCTCCCCTGTCAGCGATATTTCTTCTCTAGTCTTAAATCTGACATCAACCACCCTATCCCACCTCTGAGCCAAGACTTCAAGCACACAGCAGAGTGGGGGTGCGGTGTGTCCCCAGGAAGTCCTCAATTCTGACACAGCTGGGGCTTCAAGTTCAGCCTGACAGCCCAGCAACGGGGAGGAGGGTCGAAATGATTGTTCCACACCCTCCTACACCCTGCTCATGACTAACGCATCACGCTGGGAAAGCATTTCCTCCCAGCTATTTAGAACTGACAAGTCCACATTTAAACCAAACCAATCCGGAGAAGACTCAGGAGTCACTCACAGCCCCTCCATGCCCTAAGTATATCCCTCTCAGAAAATATCCGCCTAGAGAAAAAACAAGCTGAGGGTTCTGGCTTAGGCATCCTTTCTAATTCTGCCTTTCCATGGGGCAGGTGGCTTGAATTTTCAAGGGCCAAATTAAAGAACACACACAGTGGGTAGGCAATTGTTACTCCTTTTTAAGCACCAGGATAATTCATTAACTTGGGGCAAATCGCTTCATGTCTCTACCGTTCCAGATTCCTCCTCAATAAAAATTCAGCACCTAGTAACTGCATTAAAAATATTGGGCTTCACTGAAAAGGGAGCTGAGGGGTATGCTATGTAAAAGGGAAAAAAGGTGCTGTGTACATAACCAATGTAAGGATTGATTTTTCCAGTGGTGATTTTCTATTCAAAATAGCATCCATGAGAAGAAGGAGGAGGATTAATCAAGCGTATTCACTAAATAGAGCTTGATGATCAAAATAACATCAGCCTTCTGGTTCTGCTGATGCCTCGCTCGCGCAAGCACAGGGAAGCGGGGACTGTGTGCGGCCTGAACGAACGCTGGCGCCAGGGAGCCAGCTCTTGAGCCACCTGCTTTGTTCTGTTTTCTCTCACTTCATCCCCCCACTCCCAGGAACAGCCTGCCATCTGCAATGCACCACACAGCTCAGCGCAGTTTTACAAAAAGGTAAATAAAACCCTGACGTTTTTCATCTAAAAAAAATTCCTTCCATTATTGCTTCCAGAACTCAATCTCAACTCAACTGAGATTCAATTTCAACGCAGGAGGGGTCTTCAAAAAGTTCATGGGAAATGCGTACTGTGAAAAAACTATGCATGGATTGCAAAAATTTTTTGCACCAAAATAAACTCATACGAACTTGTAACATGTCTGAAGAGGATTTAGTTTGAGACACTAGGAAGGATAAGACATCAGTATGAAAAGAACCCCTATCAGAACAACACGAATTCTGCTAATGTTGAAGCAAGAACAATCATTGAATTGATGGGGAAGCTTTAATTAACACTTTAGAAAAAGCAAACATTAATGCTTTACAAAAACTTTATGGGGACACTCTGCTGCAAAGAAATCAGCAGTTTACAAATGAATACTTGTTTTAAAAAGGGATGAGATGATGTTGAAGACAAAGCCCATAGCGCCAGACCATCCACATCAGTTTGTGAGGAAAAAATTAATCTTCTTCATGCTCTAATTGAAGAGGACCGACGACTAACAGCAGAAACAATAGCCAACATCATATACATTTCAATGGGTTCAGCTTACACAATTCTGACTGAAAAATTACAGTTAAGCAAACTTTCTGCTCAATGGGAGCCAAAACTGATGCACTCAGATCAGATGCAGACAAAGCAAAGCTTTCAAAGGAAATTTTAAACAAGCGGGATTAAGATCCTGAAGCATTTCTTCAAAGAACAGTAACAGCAGATTAACCATGACTTTACCAGGACAATCCTGAAGACAAAGCACATTCAAAGCAACGGTGATCCAGAGGTGGAAGTGGTCCAGTCAAAGCAGAAGTGGACAGAGCAAAGGTCACGGCGACAGTTTTTGGGATGCTCAAGGTATTTTGCTTGTTGACTTTCTGGAGGGCCAAAGAATGATAACATCTGCTTGTTTAAGAGAGTGTTTGCAGACAGTGAGCCAAAGCTTTAGCAGAAAAATGCCCAGGAAAGCTTCACCGGGGTCCTTCTCCACCACAACAATGCTCCACTTATTTCTCGCATCAAACAAGAGCAGTTTTGTGAGAGTTTGGATGGGAAATCATTAGGTATGCACCTTAAAGTACTGATTTGGCTCCTTCTGACTTTTTGGTTTGTAGTCTTGAAGAACCTTTAAAGGGCAGACATTTTTCTTCAGTTAATAAATGTAAGAAAGACCGCATTGACATGGTTAAATTCCCAGGACCCTCCATTCTTTAGAGATGGATTAAATGGCTGATATCAATGCTTACAAAAATGTCTTAAACTTGATGGAGTTTATGTTGAGAAATAAAGTTTATATTTTTTATTTTCATCTTTTAATTCCATTTTTCCATGAACACTTTGAAGTATCCTTGCATGCTGAGACCTTGCTCTATGGATGGCATGCCTCAAGATTCCACATGAATGGGCTGCCTGGTTAGCTAAACTGGTTATAGCACTGCCTATAACACCAAGGTCAAGGGTTTGGATCCCCATACAGGCCAGCCACCAAAAAAATAAAAAATAAAAAAGATTCCATATGGAATGCTAAGAGGAGATGGCTTAAGACTCCTTAAAGGGCCTTAAGGATCTTTTAATGGGTGGGTGGGGAGGAATAATGAGATAAGTACCCAAAAAGTGTAACATAAGACCGAAGAGTTAGGTGTCCTACAACGAACACTCAGTGCTATAAAGAGAGATGCAATTTAATAAAATTTTTTATGCCCAGAGTATGTTCATGCAGCTAATATTCTGCAATTAAATATAAGCCCTTGACAGTAAAAGTAAAAAATACATTCATCTTCTGAGAATATACACACTAGGATAAGATGGCAGTTTAATTAGACTATGATTTTTTAACCTGGATTTTATGATTATTCAGGAGGGAAAAAATGATTATTTTGTTGCCCCATTTAATTAAGAAAGAAATTAAATTTTATTTCAACAAAATACTGTTGAAAAGAAACATTTCTAAGTTTGGAGGGTTAATAATGTCTATTTGAAAATAATTTTACGACAAATATGGTATAAATAATTATATCATAAAATCATGAGGAGAATACTCATTCCCAAAAACACATTCAAAAGGTTTATTTAAACTTTATTTAAATAAACAAGAACAGGTAATTACAAATTTTAGGCTATTTAAGTTTGAAACAGATGACTTTTGTCCTATAAAGTTAGAAGATTTTCCCCCAGAGTCCCATATTAGGAGCTACCATTTTAAGACAGGCAAACAATGATGAAATATGACATTTTTAAAAATACTGTCTATGAATAAATCATCTGCAAGATAAAGAGACAATACTTAAGTGTTGAAACTCAATTCTCTTCCATTTTAAATACCTGGTTGAAAAAGAAAGAAAACGTATCTTCTTTTCTGGGGCAGCCCAAAGTCCTTTTAGTTCCAATTTGAGGTTTAACTGGGGTCTTGATCAGCTGCTCCTAAAGACACATCCCTGACAGCCCTTCTCCCAAAATCGCGGTACTGATTCTTCAGGACTGTTCTAAAGGAACTCTCTAGGGATACGTGCACTATTCCAACATCACGCTATGTGTTAAAAGAATGGCACCAGGGGTAAGTAAATTAAGAAAATAAATAAAATTCAATTAAAATCTCACATTATATAAAATTAGAGGGTATGCTTGAAAACATGTTAAGTGAAATAAACCAGACATAAAAGAAAAATACTACATGATTCCACTGATATGAGGTACCTAGAATACTCAGACTAACGGTAACAGAAACTAGAATGGTGGTTGCCAGGGGCTAGGAATAGGGGGTGATGGGGAGTTGTTGTTTAGTGGGAACAGAGTTTCAATATTCGAACATGAAAAAGTCCTGGAGGGGGATGATGGTGATGATTACACAACAATGTGAAAGCATTTAATGCCACTAAAGTGTACACCTAAAAATGGTTAAAATGGTAAATGTTATCTATATTATACTACAATTAATAAAATTAGAGGGGGGCTGGCCAGTTAGCTTAATCGGTAAGAGCACGATGTTATAACACTGAGGACAAGGGTTTGGATCCCCGTACCTGCCAGGTGCAAAAAAAAAAAAAAAAAATTAGAGGGTATAATAATAACTGATATTTGCAGGGTGCTTTATAATTTCTGTATACATTAGATCATTTAATCATCACCACAACCTGGGGGAGGGGTGGGTATATTACTCCTACACCCATTTCTATGCACGTGTGCTATCTATGACCTAGTGGATGGAAGAGTGGCTTGGCACCCAGGTCAACTTCCTTCAAAACCTGTTGTGCTTATTGCATTAGTCCACACTGTCTTCTAATAGTTGTATATATTCTGTAGAATTACAGGAAATGTTTACAGGAGCTCAAAGAAACATGCATTCCACAGTCAAAGTTGGAAACTCCAACCCCAGCAGTGAAGAAACGGATTTCACGTTGTTTAGCCTAATATTTCCTAAACTTCCTGAATCATGAAGCCTTATTTTGTGGAATATCTACTGACAAGAGTTAGTGTTTCGTGGGTTACTACTGTGGGAAATCACCTTAATGAAATGTGCTCATTTATATTACTACAGATCCCAACTACTCACAGTAATGAAGTAAACAAGGTGCTTACTTAATTGGCAGTTCCAAGTATCAATATCATCACCAGCACTCCTCTCATCTGGTACTCTTCTCTCTCCAATTTTCTATCTTTCCTCATCTAAATCTTTCCATTAACTATAAAGTACAAACAGACAACGAGGAAGACAACAATAACTAACTTGACAGACAACACCCTCGGCTCCTACACGTGTTATTCCCTGGGCATGTGTCAATCACATCCATCTAAGGGCTCATGAGAGAGACAGAGACAGAAACAGAGATAAAAAGAGAGAGAAAGAAATAGAGACAGAGAGGGAGAGAGACAGAGAAAGACAGAGAGACAGAGAGAGAGAGAGAGAGAGAGAGAGAGAGAGAGAGAGAGAGAGAGAACTGGGATACATGCTTTAGAAAAAAAAACAAGAAGTATAATGGTATGTATTCCTCCACCCCAAACCCTTTTTCACAAGGTCTGGTATAAATGAGTCAAGAGTAAGAAACAAATATATCACTCTGCGTCAAATAAATGTATTAGAGCCTGGAGGGAGGTGCAGGGTGAACAGGAATACAGGTTTTACAGGTGATTTTATACAACAACAATACTTAGATTTAGACTTCCATATAACTCATTGGAGTTTTTTCCACACTAATTAAAACAAAAACACCAACAACCATGAACCGTGGGTTTCTCGTTTTGTTTTATTTTGAACACAGTGTATCCAAAAATTTTTAAGACAAAGCTACTAATTGTTCAAAAATAATTTGTAATATGATGTGCTTATTTAATTCTTGAAAAGATTTTAATATTTCCTTCTGGAATTCAATTAAAAATAAAGCTCCTCCCATGCCTTTCAGGATGAAGGAAAACTAGGCCTTGGTTTTTAAGTAGTAAACTTGTCCATGCATCCACGCCACCACCCCTTTCCATGACATTTCAGAGAATGCAATTAACTGCTGACATTGGCACAGGCTTCAGCGGAGCAAACACGAAACTTGTCAACTGTTATTTCTTGTTGGGGCTTGTGCTGTTTGTTACATACATTCAATTTATAATGGGAGTTTGTCAGCTTCTTTTTATTTGAACTTGACACAATGGGAAAAGCCCTTAAGGGTTAATTATTAATCTCAAAATGAAATCTGAAACAGATAATGAACAGGTCTTGAGCAATTGTGAAAGACACCCAACAGCGTTAGTCAAAATAAGGACTGATCCCAGACAAGAAGAGTCTCAAGCCCAACTGGATTACATTAGCTGTTAAATGACAGAGTAAGAGATCAGTGCACAGAGAATGGACTTTAGAGCCACACAGAATCGGGTGGGAATTATGCTTCTACTGCTTAATACCCAAACAATAGTGGAAAGCTTCTTCACATCAGCAAGTCTGTTTCCTCATTGGTAAAATGGGTATAAGAGTTAATGGAACAATCCATTGGAAACTGGTTCAGTCCATTGGAAGCTGATCAATAAATGGTAGCTTGGAAAAGAAAATGTGTATCTTTCCTTACATCTAGAAATTGACTAGTCATCATCATCTCCAGACTCCTAAGCCATGATGAGAAATTTTCAAAAAATAAACAAACAATGAAAAAAACTCTATAAAATTAGCGCCTGAATTCACAGAATCTCATTCCTTATCGACTAGCATGAAAATTCATAAAGTCCTCACATGGAATAGAAAGGCATAGCATGGAACAATAGTCATGCAGGCATCCCCTACCCCTTGTCAATGGTAAATTTCAAGGACGGGAAGTGACAACTCAAAAAGACCATTGCCTTATAAAATAATACACTAATTCTCTAGCTTTTTTACATCTTTACAAACTTTTTGAAAAGATTATTGTTACCCAAAAACAAAAGTCACAGAAAGTTCACCTTCTAAATATAAGTAACCATTGTCGACTGAAGATGAATAGAGAAAAAAATTTAAGTATCTTGGAAAGAATATTACCAATGGCAATACATTATTTATTGCCCCAGAACTCATCAGAAAAGCAGAAAGCAAATCAGATTAACTAAACAGAGAGACACACTAAAGTATACATATACTAAGTACAGATATATTAAAAAACCAATTTTATAATACATAGATTTAAAAGGTCACTTTTGAGGGATAAAAACCAAATACCGGATATCTGATGGTAGCATAGAAAACGTAGTGGTAAAATGTATTTGCTAAATTCAAAAAAGCTAAACCAAAAACATGGCTCATAGTACATAACACCTAGTTACATACAGAAGTACAGTAAGGATGGTTCGGAATTGCGAATTTTAGAGCACAGAAATCTCATCTAGAAAGTGAGATTATATGATTTGGTCACTTTTTGTTAACACACAGCAGGTATTACGTCTGAAACACCATGCCCCAGTGCTTAGGACTGAGAGGCAGGGTTTATATCAGCTCTGTGACACACATGACTATCCCCATGTGTTAGCCTATACGGACCCAGATCAGGAACCCAGGCCTGGAATCCAGCAGCCAGTGCAGGGCTTAGTTTCTAAGAGCTAGATTAATACAGTGGAATTTTAAATTGTGCAATAAAAACCCTGGGTTCAGTTTTTCATTCCTCTCTACACGCTCTTATTATGTAACCATAACTATGAAACACTTACAAGGGCATTAAAGAAGGACATTGTTGGGATTGTATAGCATGAAAATGAAGCCCAGATAAAAATTATTTTTAGGTAAATTAATCCAAATATAGAATAAATATGCAGTTGCCTATTCCTGCTATCTAGGGATATTAGACTCAGAGATTAAAAACATTATTATTCAAAATATCATTGAGATATCAAATATTCTGCAAAACTATACTGCAACGCTATCCATAGTCAATTTTAAGTAACTTCAGGACTTAAATCTTCCGTATCACAGAGCAGCGCTGCCTTCGCAGTGATTAGCATCAAAATGATTCACAATCGTTAAAACAAAAAGAACTAGACCTTTAAAAAAAACCACCCTTAGGAAGAAAACAACTAAGATAAAGCAGAAAGCAAATGAGATAGTGAATAGGTATGCTCCTGTGCCCCAAAGTCCTACTCTCCAAAAGCAATGAAATCCGAGACCTTTGCTTGGTGGGGCCCCTAAGAGTAATGGCCTCCATCTGGCTGTGAGAGCTACACACTTGTTTATACACTTTATCTAGTCCTATAGCAGGGGAAAAGTCCTTTTTTTTTTCAATTTTGTCAGAAACTCCAGGCCTATCTAAAGGTTTCCTGTCTAAGATAGCACAAGAGGTATAAGAAATGGTAAATATAGCAGCCAAGCAAATAAGTAGTTGGAGGGAAGGAAAATTGAGAGATAAAATAAAATATAATACAACATAATCTTACAAATTTAAGTCAAAAAGCAATCAGAATACACTAATTAAATCCCAGTCTTAAGTTTTCAAATGTTCCTTATTTCTAGGAAGCCATCAGGAGAAGCTATTTTTAAGAAATCATGCCAGCCTCAAAATTGGGGGTCCAGTTCAAGTCCATTCAGCCAAACAAGTACCATGTTCCAAAGCCAAGAGTGACATGCTAAAATGAGAACATGGCTAAGATTTTTTTAAATGTGGATATGTTTACTTAAAATTCAGGAGGACAAAAAGAATTTTTTCAGACCTAGTAAATTCTGATAATAGATTAGACAATTATACATTAACAAGTTTTGAATTTCTAAACTTACCCAACTCCTGTCTCAAATAAATATCTCTTACCAAACTGGCTTATGGTAATTGTGTGTATGTACAAGAGAGAGACTTGTATTTATAAAATAAATGGTAAAAATGTTATATACCTTGCTTAACAAGGATGTGGAAGTGTTCATTATGCTTATCACTTTACTAAAATGTGGATTTTTTTAAAAAAGCACCTATCCATAAACAATTATTTAAAATTAAATTGGAGCCAAATTTAATTGATTATTTATAGTATGGGAAATTAGAATCAACCATATAGAAAATTAAGTGATAATGGATGGGCATTTGGTTCAACAGCAGGCCAGAAAGGCAGGACCACAGATTGAAAGCAATGGGGCAGCAGGATGAAGTGGGGCAGGGGAAAGGAGAATAAAGGGGGATGAAGGCGTGAAGACCATTAATGGTAATTAGAAACAATCCACTCAGGTCCCTCTGATAGCTGCCCTACACAGGGTTTGGGGATCGGGGTTCATCCTCCTTTGTCTCACCCACACGTCTCCTTAAAAAGCTGCCCTTCTGTCTCCTTAGAAATCTCATCTACACCCCGTTGTGGAGAGAAAAGGTGATTACAACATTTTCAAACCTGGGTTTTAACATGACTGAACCCCTCCTGCGTCTTTTAATAATTTGTATAAGAATGTGCCCGGAGGCCCAAAAGCTACCCTTCCATGCCAGTTTACAAATTCTAAACAGGCCTCAGTGTTTCTTCATTTTAGAAACAAAAATAGTTATCCCTAAAACCTTCAGAAGAAATGTCTACGGTTTCTTTACCCCAACATAACCAGGCAATCTACTTCTTCAAAAACCTGGTGACTGGTGGGGGTGGGAGGTGGTGGCAGTGTCCAGCATGGGAGTGTCCGAGCCCATGCAGGGTAAGGGGGGCCCCTCAGAGGCAACTGGCCAGGGCCATCAGAGTCCAGGTGATGAGACACAGCAGGACAGAGCAGCTCACTTCAAGTGGCTCCCACAGGCCAATCAGGGACAATTTGAATATCAAAATAAATAATGCCACTAGCAGACTATAACCCACTGAATAAAACAAGAAACTATGAGTCTATACAGACATAAATAAAAGTGAAACCTTGATGAAATAAGAGAGCTACATAATTTCAAAGTATCCCTCCACAAAACACTTACTAATGACAAAGGGGGAAAGAGTAACTCCCCAAGGGAGAAGAGGAGTGGACATCATCAGAAACAGGACAGGTTAAACCTGGAGCTCTCGGGGAAGACACACCACATCAGCAGAACATGAAGCATATCAGGAGAGAACACCCCAAGAAGCCTAACGGAGGGCATTCTACGAAATGCCTGGTCTGCGCCGTTCCCAAGTGTTGCCATCATGAGAATCAAGGAAAGACTGAAGAATTGTTGCTGCCTGAAGGAGTCTAAAGAGACATGACAACTAAACGCAACACACGATTCTCAACTGGAAACACTGGCTGCCTTAAAGGGCACTGTCCTCCCTGGGTCCAGGACAACTGGCAAATCTGGAATGGGGTGTGAGGAGGAGCTGGTAGGGATGGATCAGTTCATTTCATGACTGTGATCCCTGTATGGTGGTTCTATAAAAGAGTGTCCTTGTTTATAGGAAAAAACACTCATGTCTGGGGTAGAGCCACTTACTCTCAAAAGATTTAGAGAAAATGAAGTTCTTGATACCGTATTGGCCAACTTTTCTTGAAGTTAGTGGCAATTTCAAAATAAAAACAAAATTTTAAACCTGATAACTTCTTCTAAATTATATACACAGGCACAGATACAGATAATTTATATAATAAAACAAAGAGACATAATTTAGCAAGTACTTTATTATACTAAATACAAAAATTAATGAAAGTGAGATAGGAGGTGATCAGTTTCCCCGGGTTTGGGTTTCAGGATACACCTCTGGGTTTCAAGCCACTCTCCAAGGTCCCAGACCCCTCCTCTAGCCCCTCCCCTAGAGGAAAGTTCTTGTTGCTAGTTAGACCTATTTTTGGCACCAACACAGGGAACTTGAGACAACAAGGGGCTGGCTTATGCAAATCCAGTAGCTGGGCATGCTGAGTAGAGAGAGGTTATATAACCCTGGTAGCCAAGCATGCTGAGTAAAGTGGACTTTATCCTTTGAATGACTGTCCATTAGGGGTGCTAAAGAGCACAGAATGTTCTTGAAAATATCTACTGCATGTAATAGGATGTGACCAATGAACAAGTTACAAAAAGAGACCAACTGAGCGTGTGCAAGACCGTGTTACATAAGAGGGAGCCACCCCCTTAGTTGAATATTCATTAGTTAGCATGAATATGTATTAGATAACAAAACTATAAAAGCTGAACGCTGGCAGAAGGTGGTATTGTTGCTCACTCTCCTGGAGCCAGCCTGCACTCTGCCTGTGGAGTATACATTTCTTTCTTTTTGTATTAAATTTACTTTCGGCAAGTTGTTGCTCATTTTCCTGGAGCCAACCCACACGTCGCCGTCTGAGGTATGTGTGCTTTACTTCTGTGTTAAGCTTACTTTTAGCAGGTGGCGGCTCACTCTCTTGAGCTAACCTGCACTCTGTACTAAATTTTAAGTATGAATTTCTCACTTTCGTATTAAACTTGGTGTGGGCCCTGCCCAGTCTCTGGAGCTAGGCCACACTCTCTCTGTTGAACCTATATCTCTTATTTATTATATTAAACCTGTTCTCACTTTCTACTGTGACTTTGCTCTTGATTTCTTTCCTGTGGCAGAGTCAAGAATGTGATAAGAAGACGGGTGGGTTGAGACTGACTATCAAACCCCCCCAGACCCTAACTCTGGTATCAAAAGAATTATAAAATTTGCTAATTTTATATTAGAAAAAACAAAATCCCTTTAGCCACATGTCTTAATGTGCTCTTCATGTCCTCACCAGAATATACAAACCACAGCAAGAAGATCTGTATAAACCTGGGGCTTTGCTTTGCTTTTCAGGCCCAGCCATTCCTATGACTGCTGTCAACATTCCCAGTACACGCTGGGTACACGGAATGCTCAGAAGCACCTCCCACATTCCGGAGCCCTCGCAGGACATCCAGGACATGGCCGGGAACTATGGGACGAAACCAAAATCACAGTCAAGCTTTTTGCTTTCAAAATCTATGTTGTCACAGACTCGGAAGACATGGGTTCTAGTCCCAGACCCATCCCAGAGAGCTCTGTGACAGCACCACACTGGGTCTCAGTTTTGTTACATGGAAAATGAGAAGCTGGGCATAATCATCTAATTCTGATCAATTCTACCTCCATTTAATAAAGGCCTCCCCTTTTTCCAGGCCCTGGTCTGTCCTCAAGGAGCTTGAGTCTAGCAGAGGGAGAAGAGCTTGTGAATAGATGCCTCTCGCCTCTCAGACAACCTGCAGAGTCAGGGGAGATGTGTGGTAATCTCAGTTGGGAGCACAGGCTCCAACCTGTACAGAGACAGAGCAAGATGAAGGAAGGTGACAGCAAGATAAAGCATCTCAGGGGAACTGGGAGGATAAAAATTAGGGGTTTCTCAAGTGGAATAAAAAGAAGGGGAGGGGAGTTCACCAGTGGAGAGCCAAGTTACTTCAGTCAATACTAGACAATGGTCAGCTCTGGCACCTCCTAGCCATGCCCACGGGCAAGTTAATTAACCTCTGCCTCTTTTTCCTCATTTGCACAAGGCAGATAAGGACATTACCCAGCTCATCTTTGGGAGGGTTAAAGGCTTTACAATATTCTATATGTTTATATTTAATGATTAAATTATTAATACATTCCACTTAAATAGATTATGTATAATTATTGTTTTTAATATTTAATAATTTACTCTATATTTAATATACAGCCATCCCTTGGTATCCATGGGGATTGGTTCCAGGATCTCCCTCGGATACCAAAATCCTGGGATGCTCAAGTCCCTGATATAAAATGGCATAGTATTTGGGGGGAAAGAGGAATGGGTAATGGGTCACGAAAATCAACTACAATGTATACTGAGAAGTTAAAATTTAAAAAAGGCATAGTATTTGAATATAATCTATGCACATCCTGCCATACACTTTAAATCATCTCCAGATTACTTATAATACCTAAAGCAATGTAAATACTATGTAAATAGTTGTTACTGTACTAGTTAGGGAAAATAAGAAAAAAAGTCTGTACGTGTTCAGTACAGACACAATTTTTTTTCAAATATTTTCAGTCTGCAGTTGGTTGAATCCACAGACGCAGAACCCACGGGTACGGAGGGCCCAATGTCCGCACTCTGGGAACGTCAAAAGCTTTAGTACATTCTGCAACAGAACCTGGCACACAGAAAACAATAAATGCTTGTTTTCATTTATACTGAAAATATTGATTATATTGACTATAACTTGGTGTAATACTGGAAGACGGTGCACCCACCATGTGCAGCCTGAGGGTGGGGGTGGCTATGACTTCTGCACCCGCTAGGGCCGGGTTAGGCGGCTGCCAAAGACCGACTGATGCCAGGATGAGGAATTTGAACTTGATTCTGTCGCTAGTGGAATTCACTGTTGCAGTCTTCATGTAGGGCCTATGGATTCTCAATTTAACAAGCCTGGTTATCTGGTTTAATCGCCTATACAGCAAACTAAAGGCAGGGAGTTACAGGGGTTAGTCTGGTGGGGAGGAGGAAGGAGAGAAGAAAAGCCACAGCAGACCTGGCAGGAGGTAATGATATGACTACAAAAAACAAGTGCAATCTGCTTGAAAGGCTCGCTGTTCTGGGCTTTACAACCTCAACGACCTCTGCTTCATAAATCTCAGCACAATATAGTGACTGATTCTGTGGGATAAAAAAACACCTGGATGCAGATTAATTTATGCTCGACATTTCACACTCCTAGATGGGAAAGTCTAGCTGTATTAGTCCTCCTGATGTGGCCTCTATAACTCTGGAAAGCTGTGGTTGGTGATAAACTCAGGACAAAGCGAGGTACAAAGACAAACTTTAGGGAATCTTTGAAGTTAGTAGAGATCTCTAAGAGGAGCCATCTGGAAAACCCAAATCTGATTATGACTAGTATCCATCATGCATGATAACACATTCATCCTGGATCTTTGCGCAGGTTATAAACATATCATCAGGCAAAGAAAAGCGTCCACGGCAGCAGTTAAATTCCCTGCTTTCCCATCTGTGGGAAGCTCGTAACCACCTAAGGCAAAAATGACTCTGGAAATTCAAATCCAATACCTGGCTACCAAGTGAAGTAGACTGACTGCACTGTGAAGGTCCTCCTCATAGAAACTTTCACCTTCAGGAACCCTTAAGATGAAGTTTAAATACTCAACAGTAGCAGAGACACTAAATCAATTCCTTTTTCACCTGGGAGGTAAGGAAATGTGCACTTCCAACCCCAGTCACAGCTGCACTGGGGCCACATGCCTAAATTCTGGCCAATGGAAAGTAGGCCTAAGTAATCTTGGTCACTTCTGGAGGGGTCCACCCTTGTCACCTCACCTGAGAGCCTCCAGGCACTCTTTCTAATACACACTAAAAGCAGAGAAGCCAGGGGAAGACTCTGAGAGTTTCGAGCCCTCTAGATGGAGGGAGCCTGGACCCCTGAATGAACATGTGGAGAGAGAGAGAGCAACCACCATCCCTTCCCACAGCCAACCGGCCTTGACATGAGCAACAAGTAAACCTCTGAGTACATAAAGCCACTAAAATCTGGGACTCTATCTTACAGGAGTCAGCCTACCTGTACGAAAAACTGCCTTGGGCTAACGGACTTTTGTGAGAATCTTCCAGGTAGTCAGCAAAGCTACCGAAAAGATTCCAAAGAAGTCTTGGAAATTTACCTTCATGGAGGCCAAAATAATTTCTCAGACTTACAACATGGACCCACCTGATTTCTGAATACTCAGATTACCAGCTGCCTTTCAGAATCAGAAGTTAACTACTTCCTAATGGAAACCCCTACCCACTTCATTTTCTTCTACCAATTTGGTGACAGCAAAATGACAAAGCAGACAAGTTAGAAAAGTGTTTTTGTTAGTGTGGCCAACAACCCCAAAGGAAGGTTACACAAGGCTGCACGTGAGAAGGAGGAAGGCACTAAAGACAGTTATTGAGGAAAGCGGTTTCAGGCAGGATGTCAAAATGTTTATTTCCACAGTAAAGTATAATTTGCATTTTTATATATTTACATTTACTTCGGTGTCTAGTGCAATGCGATCCTTTGACAAAGGGCTGCATTCCAACTTTTAAGAGAAAATAGAGAGCCAACTTGTCTTAACAAGTCAGCAACACCTGCATTGGTTTGGCATGACTTTCTCACGATATGTAAATAACGAACAGCCAATAAGCTTGTTCTGGAACACAGAAGGAAAAATTTGATACTCTTGCCTGATGTCTCCACCATCAGGAACTGTTTTCTTTGTCAATATAGCAAGAGGAATATAGTCAAAAATCGCTAACTCAGGGGAATTAATACCCTTCAAAAGGATTAGGCTGCCTGTTTCCTAAAAAGGGGATAAATTCTACTTTGGGAACAACTCATATTACTAAGAAATTATTTTCTCTCTAAGACAGTGCCCAGTGAAAGACGAAGTCTTTAAACATTTAAGTCAAATCAAATATGCCCACAAGGTTTCCAGGGATTATAGCCCACACAGCAATGGCAGGTGGTTTACCATCACCGTTGACCAAATAATCCCCTAAAGACCTTCTCACACCTGCATCTAAACAAAAATTCCAAAACAGCTCTATTTCTGCCACATTGGAATATATCAGAGTGTGTGACAACAAGCATCTGTGAAAGGGCGGGGGGAGGGGGGGGCAAGGCACAGTCTCTACATCTGATTCACAAGCCCCTTTATTTCCAGTATCCACCTCTTCAGATGAAAAATGGAGATTTGAGCAGTGATTGAAAATTTAAGCTCTTGGGCCAGAAAGACTAGTAGGCTATTTCTTAACCTCACTAAACTTCAGTTTCTCAACTGTAAATGAGCTTCCTAAATAATATCTGCACAACTCCCAGGTGAGCTCTGAGCTCTGAGAGTTAAGCACATAATACTGTTCCTGGAATGTAAATGATGATAAAGGTTAGTTATTACCACTAATATCTATTATGCAGTATGTAATGTCAGAGCCCTTGCAAATCATAGGAAGACTGAGAAATAATGAGATTTCAGGGGTTCTAAAAAAGACCTTCATTCACAAAATACTTTCCCTAACCAAAAATTTCACTGTTATTTGTTTTTTAAAAATTATCTATCTTCTTAAGAAACACATACTCTAAAAAGAAGTAAATTCGAACCTTATCAGTAAGAAAGTATCCACTGACTCCATGGACACAACAGGGTCATTTTACAAATGAGCAAACTGAAGCTCAGAGAGGTCAACTATTTCTGGGAAGAAGCCAAGTAGAAATTCCAATGTAAGTCCACTTGAACCTAAGCTCAGGTCTCTTTCCTAAAGATTCTGCCAGATACTAGTAATTTGCATTCCTTCTCAAGTGAAGGTTTTCATGGCCAGAGAGAGTGAGGGTAAGAAAATAAAAATGAATATGAAAATATTACATAAAAAGGAATGAAAGAGGTAGAGCATGATACAAAAATCAGGAGGCAGAATTTTAATGAAGGTCAGGCAACCCTATGGGAGACAGCTCAGCAATCTTCTCAACACCACATCACACACAACCCTTAAATTAGAGCAGCCACTCACCTGCTTGGTGCAAAAAGAAGATACGGCAAGCTAAGACTTTTAAACTCTTCTTGCAATACTCTGAGAGGTAAAGAAGCAAAGTTTTCACCATTAAATTATCTTTTCCAAGAATGTAAACACATTTACTTGGGGCAGGCATTTGATTTGAGTGTGTTTAATATTCCTGGAAATTCATTAAGTTTCTTTCCTTAAAGATCAACACAACACTTAGTACTTGTGGTACTAAGGGGAAAGTACTTGTGGTACTAACGGGAAAGTACATCAGGAAAATTATTCAGCTCTGCGTATTTTTTTTTTTTTTTTTACTGCATTTACTTTAATAACAGATTCTTACAAATTGAGTTTCAATGGTACTGAGTCTTCAGAGAGACTCCCATCTGGGTTCCAAATAATCTCCATTTGTAACATTTGTAGGTGAACAGAATGTTGGTACATAATATAGAGAAAAGAAAGACAGATTGTTCTTTTAATGTCATTCATGATGTGTGGGGGCAAAGTAATTTACACAAAAACTCAGGAATTCAATAGACTATATTTAAAAATAAAAAGATTAGGCAGATGCTCTAAAAACAAGGACACTACTCTATGCCCCAAGGTTGCTCCCCTGCTTGGTTAATGCAGCCAGGATGGACAACATAGATTCTGAGAAATTCTAAAGGAAGTCTGAAATGTGATTACTGCACAGTAGACAAACAGTAGAACTGCTACTAAGGATAATGATTATGGATGATTTGTGCTATGCATTTTATATACATAAGCTCGTTCAGTCTTCCCAACAATCCTAGGAGAAGGAGATGACTATTATCAGGACCATTTTACAGATGAAGTAACTAAAGCTGAGAGATTAAGTTTCCGGTGTAAGGTAGTAAAGTATGGCAGGGTGGAGATCCTCAGCTGGAGGAGGTAAAAAAAAGAGTTTTAATAGTAAGGAAAACCAGGAGATTCAACAGTAGAATTTAAGCTTATTGAGATTAGAGGTATTCTGAGAACAACAGAGGTAAGTGATGATTCTGAGTAGGATGTATAACACAAAAATGTTAATGATACAAAAATGTTAGCGGGACCACCGAACCCTCTGACACTACCTCTGAGGAAGAAAAACAGCCAACAAAGTCAAAGCATACAGTAAAAAGAAAGCATGCATTTCTTTAAGTTACTCCCATGCCCTAAATATCCGGTAAAACAAGCAGAGCACACAGCAGTTTTTCTCAAACTGGAATCCACATTTTTCATCTCAACCCAGTAGGTGGACATACAGACATTAACAGCCTGGTTTATTTTCTATTGTGCTCCATTATAATTTTTTAGTTAATATTGGTCCCAAACCATTAAAATTATGTTATAAACTTCAAAAGGGTCTCAACCCTCAGGTGAAAAGCACTACCCAGATGGAAATTACAGTTTTCCACATGGAGCTATTTGTATTTTTAAAACATTCATGCTTTTAAAGGGTAGGGGTCACATAGACTTGCTAACTTTAGCACTTCTGCATAAGTCCTGCAAATTGACCCAGTAACAGGATCCCTGGAGGACTTTCAAGGGTATCTGAACCTTCTGGAATTGAATGCAAAATTATGTGCACGGACATATGTGCAATTATGTAAAGAGCAGTTCAGCAGCTTCTCTCAACTTGTCAAAAGAGTGAAACCCACAAAAGTCTTTTTTTGAATTTTTAAAATTTTTTTGGTGAGGGTAGTCAAACCTTGCAACAAAACCACATGCAGCTTCTCCTATATATAAAAGTGAAATTAACACACCGTAAGAGGAGATTGTCCCAACCAAGATGGCCATGCAATTGTGCCACACAAAAAAAGAGTGGCAATACACTAGAATGTAAATAACATTCATTCATTTGTTCTACAAACTGTGTGCCTACCAAGGTGGAACTATATTAAGACAGTGGATGTTAAACTGGAAAGGGAGGGGATTAAATGAGAGGAACCCTGAAGTCCTCTGTAGTGTTCAAGTATTATGATAACGATGATTCTGAAATCCATAAAATTGAAGATTGTTGCCTATTTCCAGTCCCCATAGACAATCTGACAGAATGCTAAGAACAAAGATTACTTTAAAACAAAAATCATATTGCTTTATCATTGCTTGTTTCTAATTAACAGTCAAAATATTTCAAGAAATGGTTCACACTGATTTGGACAATCGTGAAATGTGGTCACCCTCAGATGAAAAGGCACAAGAATTTTTCATAAAGGAGGGGATTTTACAAAGACTAACCTCAAAAGTGCATTTCATTTGAAAGTCCCACCCCTATGGTTGGGACGCTATCAGCTCTCTCACCAAAAATGAATCAAGATTCTGAGTGATTTGATCTTCATCAAAACAAAGGTGTTAAGACCACTGTGTTTCTGAACTCAGAGACCATTAAGCTTGACAGCAAGTGTGTGCCATGTTTCTGGGGCCTCGTGTTTCCTTCCACGTGGAGGATCCTTAAAATACAATAAACTTCCTGGCCTCTCTGGTTCCTCAGGATGGCTCTGGGGAAGCGAGTCACTGACCTGGACAGAGAACAGGGCTTGGGAAAATGACCCACATGCCTGGCTCAAGCCCTTCTCGTCTACTCTCTTAGGGATCCTTCCAGGCCATGAAGAACCCAAGATGCAACTTGCTCTAGATCGTGCAGTAGGTAATTTTAGAGATCCTGCCCCACGGGAGGAAGACCACTGCTGTCCAATGCTAGGTCTGTGTAGGTGGGTAAGTCCATCTAGTCAGTGATATTTAGGAAACCTGTGTGGCTGAACCAATAGGCAATAACCTCCAATCCTACACTTACCAATAATAAAACTGATCTTTTCATCTTCATTTGCTGATGCCTCTGTCTCTCTCAACTGGTCAAGGACTTAGGAAAATGAGCTTCTCAAATCCCAACAAGCTCAATCCTCTCCATATTCTCAATTCCAAGTGGGCTGACAACACTTAAAACATTGTGCTTAATGCATCTGTTGCTTTCCAATTTTAGAACAGACTACATGTGCCTAGTTGATCAGACAACTATACTACATATTCATATTTTAGGCAGCCTCCACCCAGCAGAGAATTTCCTAGAAACCAAAACGTATAATCAATGACCCAGGTCAACAGAAGATTTCAAAAAGAAGGTATTTTTCTTTAGGTTAGTGCCCAATCACAAACTAATGGCAGGCTTGTAGAGTGGAATTAAGAATTTGGTTACAGCTCCCAAGAGCTATTCGCAAATCTAATCAGCAAAACCTGCCGACTAATCTAATACTTGGGAACAAAATCTAATACTTGGGAAATAAATCTTTTGGGCTTTGAGGCAGGGAGAAAAAAAAGCTCTATATAAATCTCCTCAACATTATTTTTTCTTTATCTTGACAATGTTACAAGAAAGATAAAATCTGATTTAGCCTGGTTTCTCATTCAGAACATTTCCCGTGTGTCTTGACAGAACAAGATGGCCTTGGAGGTTTGAACCAAGCAAATATTTTGTGTCTCCGCAGCATCACAGTTGGGCCTCAGTTTCTATTGTGGTGGTTTGTATCATCACAAACAGGGTAAAGGTTGCTAGGCTTCTTGCTTCTGGAGCTGTAATTCCTGCTGCTCGACATGCTAAAGGCCTGGATGGCAACATCCATAAATAATCCTTGGAAAGGGTGAACTGATAAACAATGACAACACACGTTCAAAAGCTGCTCAACTAGTGTACAAGTACATATGCGAGTCCCTGTTTTCAATTCTTTGGAACATATATAAAGGTACTGCAGAAAGTTCATGGAAAAATAAAATCAGAAGATAATACGAATCTTTCTGTGAACTTTTTGAAGTACCCCTGTACATGGGAGTGGAATTGCTGGGTCATATGGCAATTCTGCATTTACATTTTGAGGAATGAACAAACTTTTTCACAGCAGCTAGGCTATTTTATGTTCCTTCCAACAATGCACAGGGTTCCAATTTCTCTACATTCTCCCCAACACTAAGCATTTTTATTATTAATTATTATTATTATAACCATTTTAGTGGGTACAAAGTGGCATCTCACTATGGTTTTATATGCATTTCCTTAAAGATGTTGAGCATCTTTTCATAGGCTTATTTGGCCATCTGTATATTTTCTTTAGAGAAATGTCATTTGAGGTCCTTTGCCTATTTTTTAATTGGGTTTTTTGTTATTGTTGTTGAGTTGTATCACCAATGTTCATAGCAGCATGATTCACAACAGCCAAAAGGTGGAAACAACTCAAATGTCCATCAGTAGATGAAGGGATAAACAAAATATATAGTATGCAGAACAATGAAATATCATTCAGCCAAAAAAAGTAATGCATTTCTGATACATGCTACCACACAAATGAACCTTGAAAACATGCTAAGTGAAATAAGCCAGGCACAAAAGGACAAATACTATATGATTCCACTCTGAGGAATCTAGAATAGGCAAATTAATAGACAGAATGTAGAGCAGAGGTTACCTTGGGCAGAGAGGTGGGGGATGAGAAATGGTGCGTTATTGCTTAATGGGTATAGTTTGTGTTTGGGATCATGAAAAAGTTCTGGAAATAGACTGTGGTAATGGTTGCACAATTGTCCACTTAGAAATGGTTAGAATGGTAAATTTTTTTTTTTTTTCTGTCTTTTTGTGACTGGCCGTACTGCGCTCAGCCAGTGAGCGCACCGGCCATCCTTATGTAGGACCCGAACCCGCGGTGGGAACACTGCTGCGCTCCCAGCGCCGCACTCTCCCGAGTGCGCCACGGGCTCAGCCCAGAATGGTAAATTTTATATATATTTTACCGCATGCAAAAAGAGCGCGATTTTGTCCACTTTATACTTCTAAATATAACTAGCCAAGAAAAATATCCATGAGATTAAAAAATGAGTGGCTTTGGTCAATGATGGTTGAGTTAGGGGTATCTGAGACAGGTATAAATCAAGTGGCATTCAGAGGATATGGTGTCGGGGGCTCAGGACAATCCCAGCTGTACACTGACCAGTGAGCAATGATGGGTGACTCCCTCTGCCTCTCAGAGCCTCATTAGGTGCGGAATTGAAAAGGGGGGAGAATGACCTCAGAGAGTGATTGTAGGGGTACAGGAAGTTACGTGGGTGAAATGCTCAGCTGGCCTGCACCTCTGCCTCAGACTGAGGTTTCTCCACATAACTGAGGCCAATCTAGACACTGTCCTCTTATGAATATTTTATTCTCCCTGCTCTTCTGTGGCTTTTAAATATTTCAGGGCAGAATTTTAAAAGTAGCTAAAAATTACTCCTTGTAACACTTAATAAGAGGCCAAATTGATGGAATAAAGTGCAGGAAAACCTTAGCCCTCCCTCCCTGACATTCTCCAAAAACTAACTCAGCAGAGGAGGAAAGAAAAGTCTAGAAGGAAGTAAGCTAACTATTAGTGGGTACCTCTGGAAGCAGGCTAAGGGATAGTTTTGACTGCTATCTTTTTGCTTAGCTGTGTACTCTAGTGTTTCTACAATGAGTGTGCGTGATCATTAAAAACTATTATACATTAAAGAGAAAGTTAGCTCAGAGTCCAGCTTCTCTGGAGTCTTCTTTCCCCTTCTCCCCTTCTGACCCAACCAGAGTGCACACCTCTGGCTCTCTTCATTCCATCTGCTTCATAATGGTCCAAAGGATGATTCTGGCTCTCGTTAAAAGAGGTGCACTTGAATGTGTGCAGGTCATCACACACGTTAATCATTTACTCCCTATAACAGCTCTAGGAGGAAGCTAACATCATCCCCCATCCTACAGGGGAAGGAACTGAAGCCCCAATAATGACAGCAATTTGCCCACAGGCATCCTGGCCATCTGTGCCAGGGCTGGTACCAGATCCACACTGAATCCCAAACCCATACTCTTGGCCTCAACATTCTGCCCCCTCCTTATATATTTCTGTTGTTGCCACCACCTTTCTCTTTGTCACTATGCATGACTTTCCTGTCACCCCCACAGTGGCAGGAGAGCACTGGAAGACAGAGGCTGCAGTCTATAGCTTCCCACCTGGAATATCCACCCATAGCCAGTTCTCTAGTAGGTCCACTGAACTGAGTTACTGTTAATGATAGGTCCCAGACCAAATGAATTTTTTAAATTATCTTTGAATACAAGGTGTATAGCCCTCTATTTCCACAAGAATGGCAAGCAGCCAAGTGTGACCCCCTTCATGGTTCTCCCACTCAGGCATGATTCCCTCAGCCAAGAAGCAGTTGGCCAAAATTCTCTTCAGGGAGCTCGGGTTTCCTGGTGAAGTTCATGGTGGAGCACTAATAGGTGAAGAGCCAAAGTGAAGAGACATGAGAAAATTCATGAAGAGTCCATAAAGGAGTGCTAAGCCAGTGTGAAAAGACTACCTACTGCATGATTCCAATTACAGGACATTCTAGAACAGGCAAAACTATGGAGACAGTTAAAAGATGAGTGGTTGCCAGTGGTTGGGGGAGGGAGGGATGAATGGGTGGAACACAGAGGACTGTAGAACAGTGAAACTATTCTGTATGACACTGTAATGGTGGATACATGTCATTATACATCTGTCAAACCCATAGAATGTACAATACCAAGAATGAACCCTGATGGGAAAATAGAATAGTTTGGTCAGGGCCCTCATCTCGGGTCCAGTTGCGTGTGTTTCAGCATTCTTTGTAAGCAAATTGTGTGTGTGTGTGTGTGTGTAGTTAGTGCGCATGAGCGCCAATGTATCTTTTCAGTTTTGTTGCTATTCTTGTGTTCTTCAGAGAGAGAGAGGGAGAGGAGTTTTAGTGAAGCAGGTGGGCGGGCTTCTGCCTTGGGCTTCTGCTTTGGGTGTCCGCCCTGCACAGCCATGCTTTCCAACCTATGGCTCCAAGGACCTTTTGGCCAGTTACCTCGCTCATAGACCTGTGTGTGAGGGGTCTGCTGACCCAGCCTGGTGTGTTTAGGGTTTATGACCCAGTCTGTGAATGGGCTTGAGGGTCTGGGAGCTCCAAACCCAGCCCTAGCTCAACAATTGGCCCAATCGGTACGGGATTACCAGCAGATAAAAGAGCATGACAACTAGTGTGGTCGAGTAGCTTTACAACTGGTGTCACGAACAGGATTAAGAGCGCTACAGTTGGCGATGTCAACAGGATTTCAGACTTTAGCAGTAGCACCACAGTTGGCGTAGTCGGGGTAGGAATAAGAGCACCATACAAACCCTGATGCCAAACTATGGACTCTGGGTGTCAATGACGAGTCAAGGTAGTGCATGGGTTGTAATAAATGTGCCGCTGGGGTGTGGAGACAAGTCTCCCAGCTCCAAAGGCAGGAAATCGAGGGAAACAGCTTTGAAACTGGTTAAATCCTACAACAGCTTAGTAGGAGAGGCAGTAGAAACCTTTTTAAAACTCCAATTGTATTCATCTGGCTCCTGCCCAAAGGCAGAGAGATGTGGATCACAATGCCAATAAGAATAACAACAGCAGCTGACGCTGTGGGGGGACCTCCTCTAAGTCAGACACTGGAGAAATATTTTCATCTTAACAATTCTGTAAGGAAGGTACATATCCCATTTTATAAATGAAGAATCCGAATCTCAGAGAGTTTAATGACTAGCCCAAGGCCACACAGCTAGTAAATGGTAGAGCCATGATTTTTACTTGCTGTGGTGCTCCTAGCCATCTTTTCTGCCATCATCTTTCTGATCGATGACTCAAGCCCACCTCCGAATTCTCGGATCCCATTCACAGACCCCTGACATTGCTATGAACAAAGGGATTAACTGCCCAGCTAGAAAATGTGAGTGGCAGACTGAAGACAAAGATTATGGCTTGTTGTGACTTCCCAACAGCAAAGTGGATTTCTAAGTCATTTCTTTGCCCTAATTATTTATATGTTTAAGAAATGTTCTGGTAATGTCTCCACCAACTAGGCTCCCCCCAACCACAGGGAAATGGTGAATACCTATCCCACAATTGCATCCTTTGGTAGTTTCACCAAGGTCAACAAAGCACACCAGCACCACAATAATTAAATGAAAGAACAAAAGTATGTTCTGCAGTTCAAAACCATTCAAGAAGAATCATCGAAAGACACATTCTCATAGGGTGTGATTTTAGAATTTACTCAGAAAGACCCTCATCTAAAATAATATCAACATTTCATCTTGTATAGGAGGAAACATAGATATATTTTTACCTTTCAAGTAATAAAGATGGAAAAAAAACAAATCAGTGGGTTGAAGGGGTCACATGGAGGGAATGTAAAGAACCCATACTTTTCAGTATTTTTCTACTGTATTGTTTATTTCCACATGCAACTGTGAATACAAGCAATAGTACATTGTCAAATCAATAACATACTTTATACTTTTTATGGGCATTTAGGAATTTTTAAAACCAGAGCTAAAGACTTTCTATTTAAACTCAAGGAAGCCCTTCCTTCTGCAAACCATTGTGGATCTCCTGCCCTGCCAAGGCTTGCCTCTTCCCAAAAGTCAGGTGTCACGAAACATCGCCTGTGAAGTGACTGTGCTGTATACATAAACACCCTGGTCTCGGTGAATGCCAGCCCCCTAAACTCCCCTCCCACAGGTTAGCAGCTGAATTCCCCACCTATTCATGACATGACTATACCATTTTCTACTCTGTTTTCCTTTGTTCTGTTCCATTCTTCTTATGGCTGAAATTATACTTCATTTGCCAGGAACAGACTCAAGCAGCTTCCATTCTTTCCTCTGGAGAAACCCGTGGCTCTCTCCTGCCTTTCGGTTGTCCCAACTACTTGGGCGACCTTCTAGAGGTGCAGCGTTAAAGTGAAGGGGATGTCCCAGCCTGTTAATTGAGAAGTACCTATTAACAGCTCGGAAAGCAGCTGAAATTTTAAAAGGAACTTCCAACCTATCTGCATAGCAAACCAAAAAGATGGAAAGAAAACCAAACAGCCATACCAGTCAACTATATCACTCTTCAGTCCACACCATGAGGCTCCAGACAAATATATTAAGCCATAAGATCCCAGGAACTAGGAACAAAGAAGCCCTTGGCCATGGCAATACTGAAAAGCTAGGGCAAGTCCCTAATATCCCAGGATAGTCCCACTTCCTGCAGATGTGCATGATAACGCACTTCCCACCAAGTAGTACTTGCTTGTGAAGTATTTCAGATGCCAGATGAAAGGCATCTGTGAGATGTAAAATGCTTGTTACCATGCTGGGCCCAGAGGCAATCCCTCCACTTCTCTGCAGAGGTGATTAAAGCCATTGCTCTCCATCTCTTCCCTAACTTCCAGGGATGGGAGGTTTAATTAATATGCAGTTGGGGTTTTAAGATCCCTAGATGAAAAGGGGACCAGATGTGAAAGTTATTATTATTTTGTTCAAAGTATATGGGTGTACTAACATCTGTGGACACGTTTATCACACGTCACTTAAAACGGATTAACAGGGTCAAATGCCAAAAAATTCGAGTTTGGGTTTTTGAAGGGCTCAGAGATCTGCTGCGTGTGTTCAGGCCATGATTTAATACACAGCTCCAGTGAGAAGGTAACACATACAACGAAAGGTTCACTTCTTTCAAAACTATGCCTGAACCAAAAAAGGGAAGAGATAAACAGAAAGGAGGGTCGGATCTGATTCCAGGCAAGACAGGGCTCTAAGAGGCAAAACAGAGCTGAATGTAGGGAGGTAAATGAAACACTGGGCTGCAGAGAACCCTAAATTATTTTCACACGTTTTCCAGCAACTCTTGAACTCATTATAGAACTCATCAGCTAACTACCCTTGCATGATGAAAGTCCTTTTCTTGCCAACTATAAAGAAAGAGATTTGTGCCTAGAGAAATAGAAAAAACGTATTAATAAAGACCCAACAGCACAGGTGGGACCCAGGCTATGTGAGCAATACGAAAGTCTAATCAATGCTCAGACATAGGATTACTGGGAGCTACAGTCTGGATGAGGAAGATGCTTATCTACTCTCAACATGGTGTTAGAGAGAGCCTGTTAGTCCTGCCACACACCCTCCCCCAGCCACAATCCACTGTCTGCATCTCCTCCACTCTCGACCTTGCTCTTCCACCTAAACCCCATGGCCTCCATGCTAATCCTCCAACATGCCAGGCCCAGTCCTCTGCTCTCTGCCCAAATTGCTCCCCTCTGTTTCCAGAAGGGCTCACTCCCTCAACCTCTTGCCATCTTTGCTCACATGTCTCCCACGCACCTCCTAACCCCCCTTGTCAAGAGTTCAAACACCCAACACTTCACACTTCATAGTTCTCCTTTGTTATAATCAAATCCACCTTCCAGCACAGTCTATGCTGCAAGTCCTTGTTCATTATCTATCTTCTGCCTCCAGAATGTCGGTTACATGAGGGCAGGGATTCTTCTCGGTCCTGTTCACTACTGTATCTCCAGTCTATGGAACCAAGTGTGGCACAAACTAAAGTGCTCAATAAATATTTGTGGAAGACATTGATGATGACTTCAAAAAGTAGAAGACAACCCTCAAGGAGAAACACTGATGTAAGGTCCCAGAAAAATCTTCATCATTGCTCAGTTCCATGTTCATGTGCCCTGTGCACATAGTTCCCTGGGCAACTCCCCAGTGGAAGGGTAATAACATCAAGGCAGGATTTCACCATTTGTTGTCCCCAGGCCACAGTATTTTTCAAACACTATCAAAGTCCTCCTCTCCCTAACCCCCCCAGTGCAAGAAAGTCTGGTTAATGCAAAATCTACCAAAAAAATCAGTTTCCCCAAAAATGCACCCTTAGTATCAACAGCATTGCCACAATCCATGATCAGAAGGATGAAAACAGGAACTTGAAATCAATGATTTCATAGCTACAAAGTCTCCAAGGAAAATGCCAGTTCTCTGCGTATCAGAGCTTCCTGCTTGATAGGGGTTTCTCCCACGTGGACTGCTGCACAAGCAGAGGGGCTGCAGAGGGATTTTAGAAGTAATACAGATCAAAAGACACTTTACTGGATACCATGAAGAGAATTCAGTGCTCTGTCTCCCCAACATTGGCACATACATTGTTGAGGTTTCATAACAGACTTTATTTTATAGAGCAGTTTAAGGTTCGTGGCAAAACTGGGCAAAAAGCATGGTGTTTTATCACATACTCCCTACCCCACATGCACAGGCTCTCCCATTACCAACACCACCCATCAGAGTGGTGCATTTGCTACAACTGATGAACCTATACTGACACATTGGATTGAATATGTGTCCCCTCCAAAGCGCATGTGGAAGCTTGATCCCCAATATGACAGTGTTGAAAGGAAGAACATTTAAGAGGTGACTGCATTGAGGGCCCTGCTCTCATGAATGGATTAATCCATTAATGGGTTACAAGGGTGTGAAGCAGTGGCTATATAAGTACACATGAAAATGCTCTTGCCTTTCTCACTGTGTGACACCCTGTATTGCCACAGGACTCTGTAGAGAGTCTCTACCAAGAATAAGGTCCTCATCAAATGCGACCCCTCAACCTTGGACTTCCCAGCCTCCAAAAGTATAAGAAATAAATTATATTTCTTTATAAATTACCCAGTTTCAGGTATTCTAAGTGATAGAAAACTGACTAATATACACGTTGTTATCACCCAAGGTCCATAACTTACACTAGGACTCACTCCTGAGTTGCACATTCTATGGGATTGGACAAATTTATAATGAAATATTATCCACTAGTATACTATCATGCAGAATAGTTTTACTTCCCTAAAAATCCTCTATGCTCCTCCTACTTCATCTCTTTCCCTCCACCCTAGCCCCTGGCAAACACATTTAAGTTCCTCCAGCACATTTCTTTTTAGTGCTGAATTAATATTCCATTGTATGGATGTACCACAGTTTATCCATTCATCTTGGTTGCTTCCAAGTTTAGGCAATTATGAATTAAACTGCTATAAGCATACTATGCAAGTCCTTGTGTGGTGTTTTGTATGTTTTAACAGCAACTTGGCGGTGGGGGGAGGAGGGGGTGTGGAGAGGAAAAACACAGAGAAAGAGAAATATAAAGAATGACCTTAGTGAGTTGAAGACAAAATAGGCTTCATACTCTCTAGGAAAGCCCCTCTTTCTAAGGACACTTTTGAGAAATTAGATTTGGCAAAGAAGTCTGGTTCAATTTTATACACTTCTGACACTATAGTTTTTCCCAAGCACTTTAAAGGGATTTATAAACTCTGAAATGTAAATGTGATTTGAATATTTTCTTTTGTCCCTATGAAATAAAACTTGTCTGTAGAACCTCACCATCTATGCCATTACACTTAGTCTGTTCTTCCCAACTGGTGACCACTAGCCTGTATGTTCAGTGAGGGACCCACCATAGCTGCTGTATAGAGCAGGTGGTAAAAAAAAAATTGCTGAGTAACAAATGCATTTCAAACATTCAACCAAGTAGTCAGCAAAGATTGTGACAAATTTTACAACAAAGATTCATGCAAGTCTCTGGACACAGGTATAGAAACGAATCAGTAAAGTAAGTATACATCCCACTAATTAGGTCTCAAAATCCACATACTAATGATTGAACAGAAGTTACAAAAATGTAGGCACCTCAAGTCAGATAGGTCCACCTCTTGGAAAACGTGACCTCAGCACATGAAAACAGAGACTGCAAATTCTGAGGCCCAAACTGCTCTATGGACCACCAGCCACAATGACTCTCAGGGGAAACGTGAGCAAAGACGACATCCAAGGGCCCAAAACGTGTTTTAAGAAATGACACCCAAAAGAAACCATTTTGCCACAATTTCTAAAATCAAAACGCACTCCTGGTATGAAACACCCTACCATACTATGCTACTCAGGACTGAGTATGTCCAACTAAGCCAACTCTACCTTTAAAAATCAAATCAAAAGGCATTCTATGAGGTCTTTCATTTTACAATATTACTTTCCTAGTCAAGGCTGACATTTTGCAGATGAATTTCTTTCCCACCCCCTGTATTTACCACATTCTAAATAATCCTGGGTATTTGCAACCACCTCCATTTGTGAGTCAAAAAGAGGACTGGAGAGGAAGCCCGGTGGATAAGCAGATAGGAGCCGGAGAATGAGTCTCACTTGCTGGATTTCAGTCTGATTTCAAATTATTGAAATGAGAGGCAGGCAATCTGAGTTTAAACACCAACTTGATGTGCATTTGAGAAAAGGGAAATACTGAGCACTCAGATCTGCTTTTTGCTTTCTTCTCACTACAAGTTCCCGATAAAAAAAGTAAACCATGTATAAAGTATCCAGTTACTGAGAAAAACCAAGTGTGCGCTCCTGAGGTCCCTTCATCCAGCTAAGATCAAAATGGTGTATTTTCCCATTTTGTTTAATTTCTCTACCACTGAAAATTATTTCCAGATCCTATCTTTTCTTTACTTTCAATCTTCATCTTATATGAAACCCCCTGGGGCTCCTGGAATAAAAAATGAAAGAAGAGCAGAAAACACAACCAGAAGATAACAATGTTTCAAATATAACGTCAAAAATATAAAATTCAGCCACAGCATCTGGGTCTGAAACAAATAAATAAATAATGGGTAAATAAATATTTCAATAATATCAAGGCAAAAGTTAAGTCTCAATAAATTATATGCATATTGCAGGCTTTGCCTACCCTACAGAGAGAAACTTCTGTACATCACAAGGACCCTGAGTATATAATTCTCAGCCCAGAGCACCAGGCTCTCCTGAGCGACAGGTCAGAGTTAGGACAGGATGAGAACTTGGGTTCCTTGACTTCTTTCTAGTCCAGTGTTCACTCTGCTTCATATTTCCTTAAATAAACACTAACTGTCAAATAAAGATAATCATTTTGTTTAATTCTTTTACTAAATAAATGACTGAGCTTAGCATAAGTACCCTTTCTCACTTTGTTTAAAAAAAAATTTTTTTTTTCACCAATAGAGAAAAATCACTCTGCTCTGAGCACAAAATGATTTCTAACAGTATCAACACTGACACTTGGAACCACTCCGAGAACAAGCTCAGACCACCAGCAGGGGACTGAGTAATAAAACTCCCACACTCACATTCACTCTATTTACATGATAATTAAAATCATCTTCCAAACCTAAAAAAAAGTCTGTTGGCTAGATATTTGCATGATTAAATGGCCCATCGGGAATCAGAGCAAACTAGATTCCTCTAAACAGTGAGAAAAGTCAAGCAGAAATACTGAATCCACACGGGTTGTTTGCCCGACTCTTAAAAAAGAGATAAATACTGTAGATGCATCGATTGTTCTGCCCACACAGCAAAGTCAGAAACGTGACGAACCCCAGAAGTGAGGGGTTCTCGGCCGCCCAACTGGCTCGGGGACAGGAAAGAGTGCAGGCTGCGGGGTGTCTACCCGGCCCTGCCCAGCCTGGCTCTGTCATCTTCACTGCTCTCTGCCTCAGTTTCCTCAGCTGTAAAACTCAAATGATAACAGCTTACTAAATTATTGTGAAGACTAAATGTGTTAATTCGCATTAAGCATTTAGAACAGTGCGAGGCAGAAAGTAAGACCTCAATAAGAGTAGAAATTAGTAATAATATTATCATTAATGATTTCCCCATCTTCACCTTCACAGTTCTATGGCTAATGTCCTGGGGTGCTGATAATACCAAGATCAAGGGTTCAGATCCCCATACTGGCCAGCTGCCAAAAAAACCCCAAAAAACTTGCACAATGTCTAATGTCCTGACTTTTCAGATTTATCCATCTTCTAGTTTATACTCCTCGCTCGACGCCCTTTTAACTTTCCACAGCATTTCTTCTGTTTATACTACAAGCTCCTTTAGGGAACTTCATCAGATCTTCCAAGAATATCTTGAAAGATGATACCCAACGCTACCCAACAAATGATTTGTTGAAAGAATGAATAAGTGAACTAACCAACCCCCCCCAAAAAAATTAATATGAAGCATAACAACTGTTAACTTGAATATATTACCTTACTTTGGCTTGGTGGGACTTCTGTAAATGCATTAGAAAAATAAACAGCAACAATTATTGCCCAGAAACTAGAATTAGAAAAGCTTCGAATTGCCCAAGTGGTTTATGGTTGAACTTCATGCTTGGTTTGCATATGGACAATTGCAGCTAAGTCCAGCATTCCTTCTAAAGCTAAAACCACAACAAACCATTTGATTTTCACATACTGTCAACTCTTGCTTTTTTCTTTTGGGAGGGATTCTGCTGCCACACGCCTTCCATGTCTGGGTGCTGTTCTCATGATGTTACTTGCTACTTGCCACCAAAGTCCATAATACACAGATTGATGCTGTTTAACCAGCAAACAGTCCCACTGATAAAGATAGGACTGCTCTGTCCTGACTTCCTGGGATTTTGGGTAACGTCACCTGAGTCTCTAGCAAAGCTAACCTAGGGCTCTGGAATGAATTCTTTCCTAGCTCTGAAAGTCATTATCTCAGCCTCATCACTCCCTTCACCACCCCCCAAACAGTTCATTCACATTCCCATAAGAAAACCAAACTCCGCAGAGCATCAATTAGGAGCAGAGAGAAAAGGCTGTGCTTTAAGCAGACTGGCTCCTTCCCAAGCTAAACACACTTATGTAAATGTGACTCCATTACTGCCCCAGCCTGCATAAGAAGGGGAGCCCAGTTTTTCCGGAGGTAAGCTTTTGTTTACCCACTGTCAAGTGGGTATTTCCCAGTCAGCCTCTCCTCCTCCTATGGAGACTGGCTGCAACCACTCTACCCCCCACCCAGGCAACCAAATGTGACATCAAAGGAGCCCCCAGAGTGGCCATCTGTCCCTGCCATGCCAATGTTTATGCAACGTGGGCAGGAGAGGGACAGGTCAGGGGGAGGCTCCAGAGTGTCCTGGTGCATCAAACCCAAGGCACCAACACCCCAAGCCGTATGTGCTACAGAACAAGACAGACAGAGACAGTCCTCAGTCTAGCTGGAGAGGCTCCTGCATCTTAAGAAAAAGGACACAACTATTTAACTTTTCTGCGGGTGTGCAAAGAACCCAACAGACGCATGTCACCTGTGAATGGCATCTAAAAATACAGTGAAATTCCCCAATGTTGCAGTTTTTCAAATATTACCTGCCCCCCAAAAAATCCCACCTAAATATGGTATTTCAGGCAATAATGACTTTAAACAAATTTATGAACAGTGAAGTGCTAAGAGGAACTGGCTAATGTAGAAAAGATATGGATCAGAAATGAACCCAAGAGTCTCTGAATTCTAGATTTAATATGACCACTAGACATCATCACCTAAACACTTCCGTTCACATCCAGAACCAAAAGTCAATATGCATGGGACAATTGGGGATTTAGAAGTCAGATAAAACATGATTCAAATCCAGACTAACCAACACTGTGGTGTGATTTTAGTTAAGTAGCTCAGGTTCCATCAACTGGACGTGGATATGAGAACACACACATGCCAGAGGGGCTGCAAGGTTTGATCACGTACTCTTAGACAGAACTTAGCAGAATGCCAGGCACACAGTAGATAATCAATGGATGTGGCCTCTTTTCCAGTTACTGAGAAAAACCAAGCCTAGCTTCACTTCCAGCCTAGCTCTTTTCCCTTCACCTTACAATGGAGGGCACACCCAGGAGGCAGAGTGTGTACAAGTGGGCAAAAGTGGAGAGAGCGGTCACTGTGCACTGCTTGGCCAGACATCGGCTAAAAGCCAACATACTAACTCTACACAGGGATATCTTTGCTACCTTTTACATGGAGGAAAAGATGCTTGAAATGTTTCACCTACCATCTGCATGAAATTTGTTAAACCAAGTCCCAAGTATTGGAAGAGAACCCACATTATTCATCACATAAGTTTGCTTAAATTCCCTGAGGGGGGAAGACGGGCTAGCCACTGTGCTTGAAGCCAAGAGGTGATCCATCCATCCTCTGATTCAACTGGAACAGCTGCAGTGTGAAAATATACACATGGGCTCAATCAAAAACGGACTAGCAATTGTTAGATTTGCCCCTCACTTTAAAAAAAAAAAAAAATTGCTCTTTAGTCTCATTATTACCCTCTATTCATAGAACCCAGAAACAACCCTGACATATCTTTGGACAGCTCCAACCAGGTTTTAACGCATCCCCCCAAAATCCCTAAATATTTGCTATGTGGTATATGGCACAATTGCAGCTCTCAAGGATTTGCAATCCTACTGGCGAGACAGAAGATATGAAAGGCAACATCTGGCAGAAAACGGGTTCTGAAGGGGAAAAAAGACAGTGGCTGGGACTTGAGGAGGAGGTGGACTTGAGTTGACCCTTAAGGAGAGGTAAAATCTGAGTCACCAGAGAGTGGGTGGAAGGCCATTCTGGGGAAACCCCGGTAAGGACAAATGCCCTGAGACAGGACTCAGAAAGGCTGATTCTATCAGGAAGGCTCTCATTAACCTCACATTTCCTAAGTGCTCCGTGGCTGTCACTATGATCCATACTGAGGCAACTACAAAGAGAAGGACAAACAGCCCAGCTTTCAGGATCAATGGGTGAAAAGATCACACTCTGAAGCAAGGCTACCTGGGTTCGAATCCTCACTTCCCCACTTTCCAACTCTGTTGCTTTGGACAATTTACTTAAGCCAGAGATGACAAGTCACATTTAAGTTATCTATTTAGAAAGTGTTTCCAGAGAAAACCAGTTAGAAAGTAGGCAGATGAGACATTAGAGGAAAGGAAACCACACACAGGGGAGTTTCTGGAGACAGAAGAGGTACCACCTCAGACTTGTCCTGGAATACGTGCACCCTCGTCATGGTTAGCCTTGCTAAGTACTGCCCTGGTGCTTGGTCCAGGGACTCCCAGGTACTTGGTCAAAGGAGATCCAACCCCTAATGGCTGCCCCCCAATAAAGAGAGGCAGGTCTAAAAGCACCTGAGGTAATAAATTTGCAGGAAAGGTAGAGGGAATCTGAAGGAATAGGGACAGAACAGAGATGGCATGTGCTATAAAAGGGTTATCTGTTCTTGTTTTTATTATTATTATTTTTCCTCTTGAAAAAAAGCATATAACCCAATTGTGATAATACAACATGAGTAAATACTGAAAGAAAGGTTAACAGCTGCTGTGCGCCTTCAGAGGCAGGAGTGGCTGAGGCTGTGGGCTTGACTCAGGCAAAGAGGAGCAACCGGTAAGACCAGAGGAACAAGTCACAGCAAGATCCCCAAAGTAGGGCCCGGAATGATGAAATGACAGGTGGGAAACTTTAACAGTTACAGGGATCATGCCTAGGGAAATCTGTGATTCTGGCTCTCCATCAAGTCATTAGTCCCCTATTTTGTTCAAATTCTGGACCAACCAGCACAATTACCCACATTGGGTAAATGTTAAATAATGCATCATGATATCACCTATGAACAAGGTTTGGGTGGGTTTGTTCATGGAAGGAAGGCAGAGTAGAAAAGAATGGCAACTTCATACAGCTATAAAGCCCCTTTGGGTCTCAATCATTCTCCCCCCCCTGAAGTAGATGGGAACTGCACAGGAAGAGAAGATGTCACTGTCCCCACCTGCAGAAGGGAAACTGAAGTGCACAGTGCCCTTTCTGCTGGAACTCCCTGGAAGAGCTTCCTACCACATACAGGAGGTAGAGAAGCCCACTTTGCAGCTTACCCTCTCTCTTTCAAAGTAACATGATCCCATGTCCAATAGTCCCCAAACAAGAACCTTGTGATACCAAGTTCACTCTGCTGCCATCCAAATCAATTCCTTCTTCCTCTTTCGTAGTATCATGGGGGCAGGCAAAAGAGAATTCAGAAAGACAAATGTTTCCAAACCAATATAACCATAGCAATGTCCCAACAAGAATGAAACCCTAGGCATCCGAAGGTTCCCAGGAAACCAATTACAAAGCCTCAGATTTCAAGTCGGGAAAATCAGCGACCTTCTTCTCACCAAAACAATAGTGACAAATAATGAACTGCCCATCATCCCTCAAAGCTTAATCTTCATTTTCCATCCTTCTGCAAATGCCACACTTACCCCATCCCAAACAGAAGAGGCTTTGTCAAGATCTCCAAATGTGCCATCTGCAGTGGTTGCTCATGTCCTAGGCAACAGACTAGGATTCAGAGTGTCACACCCCATGGTACCAACCCTCCTCCTCCTCCTGGCTTTCGGGTCTAGAAAGGTGGGCCTCAGTCCACAGTTGTTCTACCTATAAGAGCAGACATAGGAAAATAATGGGTTTTGTGCTCATTTTTTATAGACCTCTAGAGATTGCAAGATCATCCTTAGAAATAATGAGATAACATGGGAAAAGTATCTCACATGTTATTGACATTCAACACATTGGTATTAAGTACTAGAATTTTAATAAGTAATTCGTATTTGGTGGGGGGGGGAGCAGATGGTCAGCACGGGGATCCAAACCCTTAACCTTGATGTTACAAGGTGGTGTGCTAACCAACTGAACTAACTGGCCAGCCCAGCAAATACTATTTTAATAATCAAAGAAGCATTTACCAGGCCCTATCAACGAAAGCTTCGTAGAAAGCACCTTGGCAGAGGTCAGTCTTACCCACCAAAATCTCATAATTAATGGGAACACTGGAGCATGTGACTCCAAGGTACCAAATAAAGCTCTACAGTTCAGTACAAGATCTCACAAAGCCACACCAAACCATTAAACAAAGCTTTTTAAAAGCCATGATCTCGTCCCCAAAAGTTTTTGTCAATGAAAGCCATGCCAATAGTTCTTTTCAAGCAACAGCATCAAAATAAACTGGAGAAGCGGGGTTGTAAAATCCTTATGAAAACCATGCCTCCTTGTACCCTGTTCTCATAAAATCATCAGCTGGAACAAAACAACACCCCCAGGTCTAAGTGAACGGGCCGGACCAAGCGCAGCTAGTCAGTCTGTCTTTGAAGATAGCTCCACACTTGAAGCCGACTGGCTGCACAAAATGGACCAAGACTTGCTCCTTGGGCAAAGCAGCGAATGGCTTTTGCATAGCACCTTAAAGCCAAGGAAGCCTTTACCTAGCTAATAATCTTCTCATCCCCAGTTCACACCTTGGCAATACTACGTGCACAAATAAATATTAACTAATTATGCCATTTACTCCCCAGGACTTTTTCAATTGACAAATCCTAGGAAGAACAAACAGCTGAAGGTTGGGAAACTTCAATAATGCTCTATTCCTTTGTGGAGGGATATTAACCAGTCAACCACCTTCACCCTATGCTTTTATTTTCCCTTCTTGGTTGCAACATCAACCATAGTACTAAATGACTGATACTTCCCCAAAAGTACTTAGGAACTCCATTGTCTGGAAAAAAAGATTCTCAGAAAATGCAATGGCAATACAAAACTGATATGGTAATCATCAGCACCATCTATCTCCAAGTCAAATTCTTGGCTAACTAAATTTAACAAACTCTGCCTTCATAGAGGCAGCCCACCAACTTACATCCCAGTTTCTGCCAAGTTTTGGGCTTTTTACTTATTTCATTTCTATCCTGTAGCAAAAAAAACAGGGGGGGTGGAGAGAGAAAAAAGAAGGAAGGAAAAAAAGACGGAAGGGAGGGAAGGAAGGGGGGGAAAAGAAAAAAGAACAGAGCAGTGAGATCCTCAGGAGATGAGAGGAAATGGGGAAAAAAATCCTAGGAAGGAAAGATAAAAATTGGAGAGGAGAAATATGTAGCCAATTCACCACCAATCAACTAGGATAATAAGATGAAAATATGGAAACTATAGAAAGTAATCCTGGTAACCCCACTTGCCAATAATGAAGAGAAAGCAAATGGAGGGAGTAGTTTCTGTTTTATTCCATTGCAATAACTTCACATTTCAGGAAGGATGGCACTGAGAGAGGTGGCAAGGTTGGACATATGACCAGAAAGGGTAGAAGGCAGAAAACAATGTACTACAATTTGTTAAGTTCCTACTTTGTGCTAAACCTTGTGATAGGTATCTTACGTGAATATTCAGCTTGAAATCTCACAAGAGCTCGCACAAGCATTTTTCATTATTTCCACCTCACAGTTGGGGAAATGTAAGTTGAGAGAAGGTAGGCAACTTTCCTGGGGCCACACAGCTAAAAAGTGGCACAGCAGGAATTCAAAGCAGATCTTTCTGACTCCAGCCTTCTTAATCCTATGTGGCCACATACTCAGAAAGAAGTTGTTCTGAGAAAAATTTAAAATGCTCAAGCTCATGCATTAAATATGAACCGAAATGAAATGTTCTTCCTCAGTCATTACAGCAAATTTGTTCTGCTCTTGCACAAGGTAAATCTCTATTGTCAAGTGGGTTGAAAGCACCTAAAATTCACATTAAATTACCAGTAAATCTCATGCAAATTCTAGTTAGACATTTCCAAAGGAATTTCACAGGGTGTGCACTGGGGAATACACAAAACCCACCTCGGAACAATTCAGTCCAGTGTATATGATGCCCACCAACAGAAGGTATGTTTTAATAAAACTGAAAAACATAATCTACATCAAAGACACAAGGATAAATACATAATGTCTTCCTCCTTGCAGCTAAGGGACTCAGTTGCTTACTTTCAAAGGCAATTTTAAAACCTTTTTTGACAAAGCTCCACAGGGCAGAATTTTTAAAATGCACATGAACTCAAAGGAGGTGGCATTTGTTCCTTAACTGAAATACAAACAAAAACCAAAATTTGTTCTTCCAAAAGACCAAAAGAATGGATACTACATTAGCAAGACTAATCAAGAAAAGGCACAAATAATCAATGCCAGGAATGAAAAAGGAAACATTTCTACAGATGTTACAGTTTTTAAAAATATTATAAGAGGATATCATATACAATTTTATAACAATAAGTTTTAAATTTCACATGAAGTGCAAAAATTCCTATAAAAATTAGTTACTAAACAAAACAATTTTAATGGCCCTGTATTATTAAACAAATCGAATCTACAATTAAAAAAAAATACAAACAGCCAGAGCCAAACCAGGTTATTTACTGGTAGAGGTGTTGAGGGGGAGGGGGAATATGAAAAAATAATGATACAGAAATTGTAACTTTCTCTCATACCTATAAGGTCATATAGTAGAATTAAGCTCAATTTCAGATTGTCCGCATGAGGATATCTTCTAACTGTCCCATGTGACAATCTCTAAAAACCTTCACTCTATAAAAAAATGTATTCCCCTTTCTCCAGCTAAGGATTATTGTCCCATAAAATTCCTTCTATTAGTCAGTTTCACCAGAGCTATCATGAGATCCAATTTGGTCGTCTTTCCTGTTGAGTGAGTCGCTAAAGGTTCCTTGGGGGTGGAGGAAGTAGGCCACATGTTTCATGTCATCAGCAAGTTCCATCCACCAGGTCCTTTCTTGAGCCCCAAATGAGCTAGAACTTGAGGATCTAGCAGGTGTGACAGCCCTGGATCATGCAACCTGTCTTTCTTCCCTGGGACCCGTATGGTTTTGGTTTGGTTTAAAAGTAATTTCCTTTACATCTGAATCTTTAACTTCAAGGAAGCTGCAGGGTCACAGCAAGCTACATCAACTGTGGCCCCAGCAACCTGCCCCATGGCCGTCAAAGTTCAAGTGGAGGTATGCCGAGAAAGCCAGGCTATTCCACTCTGATATTAGGAGAATGATAAAATCAGCTACTAACATCCTCCGAATTGCACCCACCCCAGAACTGGGACAAACACACGTAAAATGAATATTTGGTTTGCTATAAGTACAATAAGAGCCGTATATTTCTTCACCTTAGTTTCTTGCCCCAAAAGTAAGGCGATTCTCTAAAAATTCTTATGAAGGACTAGCTTACCAAAAAAAAAAAAAAAAAGCTAGGGCCAACTGCTGCTGCATTACTAAGCTGTCGATAAAATACAGAATAAATAAAACAGGTAACAGTCAACCCAAAAGCCTCATTTGGCATGTGTGGTTTTTGCAGAGCATGCCAAATGAAAGCCCAGTGTCAGGCTCAATATAAAAACTAAAGGATGTTTATGAGACATTTTATTTGGAACAAGTTTATCTTTTACTGGGATATATTAAGTGTCACTCACAGTGAACCCAACCCCAGTGCCACCCTCCACCTAAACCTCCTCTCCACACCCCACTCGAAATTGACATGGGCAATCAATCCAAAGATAAATCAGCTGCCACAGAAAAACTGACATTTTGAAAAAGTTCCAGATAAACAACACCTCCACAGCCGGGAAGCCTTGAGCCCAACTAACTGATTCAGACGCAAAATTAATGAGAATTCGATGTCTCACTCCAGAACTCCCATCCAGGTGTCTGTCAGCGGCTTCAGCTTCAGAATATTCCTCTGGAACTTTTTCTCGCCTGAATCCCAAGCCTTTCGTGGGGTTCATTTTCAACGACATTAACCTGTAATTACCCAACGCGCAGCAGGACAGCCCTGGGCAGGACGCATCCTTGGTGGGTGACATGATCGGGCTGTATCCTTCTCGACCCCGCATTCCATACGATGATCCTCGGTTACAGAAGGCGAGGGGGAAAGATGCAGCAATTTCACAGCCCGAACCCTGTTACGGTGGAACCAGAACCACTCCCGGCGGCTCAGCCGGCACCGCGCAGCGCCGGGGGCGCACCGTGGAGACGCGACTCTGTAGCCGCTCGCCGGGGCAGCCGGGGGCGCACAGGTTCCCCCGGCCCAGCGGCGCAGCTCAGAGCTCTTCCCTAACCCTCATCCTGAGCCGCACTGGGCTGCTGCCCCTGACCACCCGACACAGAGAGATTCGCGGTGGAAAGAATCGGTTTTAAAATTACAGCTCACCCCTGCTCAGCCAGGCGCACATGCTTCTCCCGTATGGCTTCACATCTCTCAAACTTCCAGGAAGAGAAATGAGGAAGCAGCAGCCTTCCCAGGCTGCTGGCACAGGGAGTGGGTGTGACTTGTGAAGTTTCGTGCTGTGATGAATCTGGTCATTTGGGTGTGTTGCAGAGGGCTGGTTGCTCCTCCCCTCTCCTCCCACCATTGCCTCCCTCCTCTCCGCCTCCTTCTCCAATTTAATTCTCCCCTTTGGCATCAGGATGCCAAGAATTCAGGCCGGCTGTCACTCAGAGTCCCAGCACCCTGCTCAAGCATCCTTAGAGGACGTTTATTTCTAACAGGTCTTAACCATTTTATAGATGAACTTGGTCGCCCTGGACAAAGCATAAGTTCCTGTCAAAAACAAAAAAAATTTTTTTTTTGGACATCACATGGCAAGAAAGCAGTGCCTCTTACAGGATTTAAAAGGCTCGAAATCTTAAATAACTGTCCCCCCCCCCCAAACACACACTCAGGAATGTGGGTAGTTTATCAAGTGCAGACTGATTCCTAAACATTTATTCAAAAGGAGCACAGGGCAGAAAAGCAAAACGAAACTTTTATTACAAATTATATCATATATACAAAAAGTTTTTTTTTTAAATATAATGAATACCCAAGTGCCCATCATGTAGCATAAAAAATTTAAATTACCAACATACTTGAAGCTATCTGTAAACTCCTCCCTGAAATACATCCCTCTTTTCCTCCCCCTAGAAAGAAAATGCCGTACATTTGGTTTTCCCCGAGCAACGTTTATATTACAGTTTCTAAAAATTTTAAAGGAAAGAAGCTAACAAAGTTCACCAGAAAGCAACCCGATGAGGATCCTTCTGCTGGGATTGACCTTGGTTTTCAAACAGAAGTTCCATTAAATATAATTTTAAATGAACACCGGTTAAATGAAGCCTCAGGTGGCTGGTTAAAGAGAATGAAAGAAATCACAATAATAAACAGCAGATCTGGAGTGACAAGTGAGAGGCCATGCCTGAAAAGGTTGAAGCATTCATGGATGAAATTGAGAGATTAATAGAGCATTATCATTTTATAAGGTTAATAGCTGTGCCAAAAGCCAAGGATACTGACCCACACTGCAAGGGGTTTTCCTCAAAGACATAGACTATGAAAACAGAAACACAACATTCATTAAAGAAATCATAACGACTCAAGTGCCAGCCAGAGTTACAGGCTGGGAGCAATACTCAAAAAAGGGAACTTTCAGGGTAATAATAAATGTGGTGGAAACCACGATACATTCAAATTTGACTCAAATGTATATATACACATGAGGGTACTTCAAAAAGCTTGTCAAAAAATAGAACAAAAAGATAATATAAATCTTTCCATGAACTTTTTGAAGTGCCCTCGAATATATAAATTCCTATACACAAGAACATGAAGAAAGAGATGCCTGATTCATCTTTATATACCTAGTACCTTGTTTAGAGGCTGGCATAAGTAGAAATTTAATAACTGTTCAATAAATGAAGCAAATAAACAGAAGAGTGTCCATGAACACTTCTGAAGGAGCAGAATGAGAAGAGATAGGAGTGTTTGGATATGGCAGTGGTCCTTAACTGGATTTTGCCCCCAGGGAACATCTGGTAATATCTGGAGACATTTTTGGCTGTCACAGCCGGAAGGCACTACTGGCATCTGGCGGGCAGAAGTCAGAGACGCTGCTCAGGATCCTACTACACACAGGACAGCCCCACAACAAAGAATCATCCAGCCCACCATGCCAACAGTGCTGCTGGTGAGAAACCCTGAGATACAGGTTTCACCATCAACTCTCACTGAATTAATTTATTCCACAGAGAGCCTCATCAACAATTTGAAGAGACTCTCCAGGGACTTCTGGAAATACGGAGTCACATTTCTCCCTTTTTCCTCCGTGCAGCATCTGATGGCTGCCACCATCTGCGCAGGCTCAGAAGAAAGCAGCGCCGAGGTCGGAGGTGGTAAAGCCTTCCGTGGTTTAAGGCACAGCCCCGGCGTCCAAGCACTCACTAAGCTAACAGCTTGTGCTGAATTTGGATGACAATAATCAAGAAGGGGGAGGGAGAAAGATGATGGAAAGAAAGCCAGGGGATCGGCTTCAGAGTTGGAGGACACGGTGTGCAGTGAGACGGGAAAGACACCAAGACAAAGGAGGGCTGGGCTTGTGGTGGCCCATCAGTCACTTGCCCACTGACAATCATGAGAGTCTACACTGGAAATACTCCACTGAGAACAGGAAGTTTCATCTCATTACAGCTTATCGAAAGGAATGTTATAAATCACCTACAGGAAAAAGAAAGCAAGCACCCTGAAGTCTACCACAGCGGTGGTCTTAGAAGGGAAGACATCTTTTCTACAGGTTTTCTGTTCTTCTCATTACCTAAGATGTGTTTCTTTTAACTCTGGGATGCCATGTTCTTTTTTTTTTTTTTTTTTTTCTTGTTTTGATATTATTTTAACTTCTGCTTGGAGAGCGGGGAAAGGTTTTTAGCCGATGCTCATTGTTTCTCAAAAGGCAGGCAGGCACAGTGGGTTTGCTCATCTTGAATTCCCTTGAAGCCAAACAGATACTCAATAAAAGTATGTTGGACTGAACAGAATCAGTTCCCACCTCCTTCCCCATCTCTTTGGCCTAAAAGGAAAGAGTCCCCTATAGATGCTTCTGGAGAACTCCCCAGGGCACCTTGAGTTCAAGAGTCTGAGCACCACGTGAGTACATAACATACAAAACTTGCTGTTTTCATTCGGTTGCTGGCAGAATTCAAAAGACCTGAACAGAAGGGCCGACCTGATACAGGTGAAAATCCAACAACATCAGAACCCAAAAGGCTCCCAGGCAGTGGCCTCAGGCCTCTCAAGGAAGCATCTCTTTCAACCCGAACCTTTACTCATACAGCAAAAGGGATATGTCCTCCTGCCAGGAAGAATGCCAAGCTGCGGGTTTCTTCCACACACCATGAGACAAATGACCAGTAAGGAAGACACCCTATCCCTCTTAAATTACCAGCTTCTTAACCTGCAGTTTTGAAAGCCACTAGTTCTGCTTTTAAAAAGTTACGTAAATTTAGGAAAAGAAAATGTGAACACAGTTATGAGCCCCACCAAAAACAATGAACTTGTACATGAGTATACAGTATTTCTGCTCCAAAGAAATGCCACCAGTAGAGGGAGCACAGTTGACTTTCATACTCAACAATTTCTCAAGATTGCGATAAATCTGGGGACGATGCTAAATGATACAAGAGACAAAAGTAATCACACATTACCACAAAAGAAAAGAGTTATGTAGAAATATTTAGAAAAACTATACACCATGACACCTTTATAGGATATTAGTACTGTTGATAAATATTTACACAACAGCTAGCTAAACAGAAGACTATATAGTAAATAAATACACACTGGAAAACAATATTGGATATGTGGAGAAAAAGTCACAAAGGTTCAAACCTCTCTTTCCCTTTGTCAAGCGAAATTTACACTAGGAAACAAAAAACTATGGAGAGTCTGTTTAAGCTTATTTTCCCCAAAGATTTTGTCTTTAGTTTGTTGTTTTATATATTAGATCTACAACAGCTTACTTTCAAAACTCCTTCTAAACTGTGTTCCCAATGACACAAATGCCTTCCTTAAGCATCTTCTTTACTTCAATTCAAGGGTCTTCAGAACCAGCTTGATCAGGAATCCAGGCAACTTCACCCAAAGCACTGCAATCAGATGAAGCTGACAAGGTTGCATACTTGATGCCAGTTCCTGTAATGGTGCTTCCCTCCACCTTTACAGCCTGCCTAGGGAAATCAGGAGGACTCCCAAGAACAACGTAAGAAGTACTTGCACCGACCTGCCCTCACCTATGTCCCCCTAGCAACAGCGTATCAGCAGCAAGGCTGGGGAGGAGTGTGCTCCTCCTCAAGTGAGGTGATGCCCAACAGGGGTGTTAATTAACACAGTCAAATTATCTCAGTCCAAATAAAAACACAATTTTCTGGCATAATTGCAGTTCCAAATACAGATCTTGCTAATCCTGTGGTGTCACTATGGAAATTCTGAAGGTATTTCATAAGTCCATTTTGCGGTTGGCTACAGACTGATTGCCAAAATCAATTTTTCATATTTGAAACTGATTCAAGGTCTAAATATGGATCCATCCCACCTAGTCCCATGCTCGGTGATCTGAGGATCTGTTCAAGACTACTGACGTGTTTGAAAACTCTTGTTTCAGCCCTGCACGAGGCCTCTCTTCTCTCTGAGAGACAAACAAGTTTCACCCTTTCCAGCGATGCCTTGAAGCACAGGCCCTCATTAAAACTGATTTGATATGAGACTGTTTTACAACTTCAAAGTAAACCTTGCACCAACAAAACTTAGAGACTCTTTGTATAGTTTTCTCTATCTGAAAACTGAATACCTTAGAAATATGCAGAGATATTCCTTGAGAAATATAAGGTCTGTCAAAAGGAGGCCAAGAAAACTCTAACAGCCTTTAAATGCCACCTCCAGAAGGCATTGCAGAGAGTATGCAGCAAATTCCTTAAAACACAAGGGCTTCAATTTCCTCAGCTATTAAATGATGATGTTCAATTTAATTTTCTCTGGCTTCCTAGCTCTATCTTCCAATTATATGTTTCCATGATTTTTAAACTCCCATTGCTTTCATTGCCCCAAATTAGATTTCCTTGCAGAGCAACTTTTATCTGACATGTCAAAACTAAGAGATTCAGGACTCAATAGTGGCTCACATACTTGTAACTGAAGCCAGGTTAGTAACTGGAAGGGTGAAGGGGAAAAGGGAGGAAGTGCAACCAGAGGATAAAGGTAACAAAGAAGGCAGAGAAAAAGTCCATGAACCCTCATCCCTGACTAGCAATAAACCATCTGGGGCCAGATGCTGTCCCGCCCACACACACAGTGAGGCTGTTGATTCCGAGGCCCTGGACGCCATGCACAAGAGATGCATGTGCTTCGTGGGGGTAAGAGCATCTGGGCTTTTCCTGGTGTGGGATCTTTCACACAACTCTCTTCTCAGCAGCAATAAACAATAACTGTAATTGGCACGAAAAGTAAGAGAATGCTGAGTAACTAATGTAAGAAGATAAGAGATCAAGTTTTAACTGTCATTCTGCCTTCTCTCCAAAGAATGTGTAGCCGGGATAGCCTTATAATCCTCAGAGCAGCCTCTTGAAAAAGCTGGGGCAGGGAGCTTCCTGCTGGGAAGGCCTCATTAGGTCACACGAGAAGCAAGGACATAAAATTAGAAGGCCTGGTTCAAGTCCAGGCTCCACCAACAACCAGATGAATAACTTAGAGTGAGCCACTTCATCTCCCCTTCAGTCAAAGGGGACATTGAAACAGCTCCTATTGGCAACGGGATGTATGGGTTAATGGGCTTTGTTCTGGGCACATGCCCAACATTTTCTCTAAATGGGCAAATGAACCCAAAACATGTCAAGACAATTTTCAATCAGGAAAGAAGCCAAGTCTGTATCTTAAACTTTCTTAGTGTTTATAATGATTTCAATGTTTTCATATTGATAGTGCTATTCTGGTAATTGATAAAGTGCAGTTCAGGCGTAGTTATGTGCTGGAGACGAGACAGTGGGGGCCCTTCGAAGACCTCAGGGACACAGAGACCTTTTGAGGCTGAAGTCCTCCACAGAGAGACCCTACTGTGGGGCAGCAGCAGGTCACCCTTGAAAGGGTCGACACGCTGAGCCACAAAGGCCCTTGGGACTAACCAAGGCTAACCACTTTAACAGTGCTGGGTTTTGTTATTTATGGACGGGAGTAAATTTGATTTTTATTTCGTATTAAGATACAGTGGTAACTGTCATCTCACCTTTTCTGGACCAAAACATACTGGAGGGAGGGCAGGTGGGGAATGAGATGAAGTCAGATGGGAAGAAGACTCGATCACTTGGGCACAATGGTGAAGTAAAAGAACCACACTCATAGATCTTTTTGTAACACCGGACACCTTACAAAGTTCTCTGCTAATGACAGGCACACAATCAATTAAAGTTAGGTGACTTCAAATGAATAATGGTCAAGGAAACGTGCTAATGAAAATCCACTTGTCTTGCCTTCTCTTCCAAGAACGTAGACATTAGATTTTACTCTAGGAGCACTTGGTGCCATCTTCTCTCATGTAAACAAAAGTCCAACATGCAAAGATTATTTTCAATCAGGAAATACAACGAGCCTGAATCTCAAAATATTAAATGACCTAACAAAGAGTAATACGTGAAGGGACATACATCCATATATGTAAGAGCAGAAAGGGTGTCTTATTAATCACTCATTCATCTGAGGTCGGAAGGATTAAGTGACTTGCTCAGGCTCACACCATAAAAAAATGGCAGCTTCAGCCTAGAACCCAGATCTACTGAAATAAATTTGCTGGACATTCCACCACTCAATTATTACCTCCTTTTAAAAATTTTTCCATAAAATGAACATTAAATGCAGTAGGTGCATATATAATTTTGGGCCCCAACATACTACAAAAGATACATGCAAATAAAAAACAATATAAATTGAGCCTTTCTATAACTAATAAGTGAACCATAATAAGTGGATGTATGAAAAATTTCTTGGCTCAGCCCCAGATAAGCAAGCAAGAAGCTCAGAGACCCAGGACGGGAGGACACAGTCAAACTGGGATGGCAGAAGGCAGACTGATTTTCACCAGCAGCCAGCATCCTCCCAAACCAATCATAGTGCAGGCTCAGCTAGAACATGGGGGAAGAACTTGGGGACTTCAGACAGATTCATTATGTGCCCAAGGGTTATGACAGAAACCTGGTCAAAGACACAGACTCTCTCAGTTAGGAAAGTCCTACCCTTGGAACACTAAGACATTGAAAAGTGTCTCTACTAGGGCTGCAAAACACCATCATTTTCGCTTGTACATGAATATTCATTGCAGCATTATTCACAATAGTGAAAAGGTGGAAACTACGTAGGTGACCCTCAACAGAAAAATGGATAAAGAAGATTTGGTATATCCATATAGTTGAATATTACTCAGCCATTAAAAGGAATATAGTTGTGATATGTGTTACTACATAGATGAACCTAGAAAATATTATGCTAAATGAAATAAGCCAGACTCAAAAGGACAAATTTTGTATGATACCACTTACATAAAAAAGTTTTGAACATAGTGGTGATGGTTGTACAGCACTGTAAATGTAGTTACTGCCACTGAATTATGTACTTAAAAATGGCAAATTTGATGTTATGTATATTTTACCACAACTTTTTTAAACAATTCAAAACATACATACTTTTCAACCTTTTGGCTCAGGTACAGGTAGTTTTATAAAACACTGCTACAAAAACAGAAGTAATCAAAAGTTTAATCTACGCACATTAACCAACCCCTAAAATGTGCCTCCTCTCTCAGTCATTTCACCACGGTCTTCAGCACACACTTAGGAGAGTGATTTTCTCTGACTGTAAGAAATGAAATAGGATTGTTTCACCTATCAAATTATTTTATTTATTTATTTTTATTTATTGAAACATAATTGATTGTATATATCTGTGGGGTACAGAGTTGAATATCAATACCTGTGTGCAATATGTGATGCTCAAATCAGGATGATTAGTATATTCAACATTATACAATGTAAAGCATTTTTTGGTAGCCCTTTACCAATTTCTCACTAACCGCCCCCGTCCCCCTCCTCCTTTCCCACCTCTGGTGTCCTCAGTTCTGTTCTCTCCTTTTGAAAGTTGAATGAATAGTTGTGGTTGTTGTATCTTTCCTTTGTTTTATTTTTTTTTTAGCTCCCACTTATGAGTGAGGACATGTGGTATTTCTCTTTCTGTGCCTGGCTTATTCACTCAACATCATTTTCTCTAAGTCATAGACAATGGAATACTACTCTCCATAAGAAATAACGAAATTCTGCCATTTGCAGCAACATGGAGAAACTTAAGAGAAAAATCATCTATCAAATTAAATCTTTCACAATTGCAAAGATAAAAATGGCACACCTTTTCACAGTATGCCAGGTGTCACTGCTGTATGGAATGTCTCTCACACAGGTCCTCTTCCCCAACCCGTTCCAATCCCAAATTTCCAAGCAGATCAAGAAACCAGAAAGGGTTGGAATCACAAAAGTGGGAAAAATGAATCAAATCCAAATTACCAATTGAAAACATTTAATGGCATGCACTTCACTCAGGTGTACACCCAAAGAGGTGTTATTTCAGAAAGGTTAAGAAATAGACAGGGGTGCCTGAGTGAGAATTCTGGATCAGCCAAGAATTCTTTTCCTAGTCACAGGCCTATCACTTTATCTAGATCCTCAGTCCCTCATCTATAAAATGGAAACATGAAAACATTTCCCTTGTGAGAGCGTGTGAAGACAACTTCGATGACAATGAATCTCTGACATTTGTGAGCACTTTCTGTGTGAAAACCACCAGGCTGGGAGCTGCTCATCTATTTTTATACCTGGTCCTTGTGACAACCCAGCAAGGTATGATTTATTACTAGATACATTTTACAGATGAAGAAACTGAGACACAGGGAAGTTAAGTGAACTGCCCAAAGCCACTCAACAAGTAGGAGACACGTCTGAAATTCTAACCTCGTCTCTGAAGCTGGGACGACCCCCAGCTCTCCCCAATCTCACTGCTGCGTTTGGGCTACTTGTCCTCGTCATCAACCTCCCCATCCTCATATTCACTGCATTTGGTTTTATTATTATCATCATCACCTTTTTACCATTATTTTCAGGTTATGGGTTCACAAAGTCAGAGAAATGAGTCTGAGTCCCAAAGCCTGCACTTACTCACGAAGTACCTCACCTCCCTCTCAAGGCCAAAGGCAGCAGGGAAGCAACATATTTCAGGGTTTGTCATAAAGCTCCTGGAAGTTAGTCACCACCTTGCCTGAGAAATATGGGTGAACAAGGTATCTAAGATGAGCAAATTAAATTGGGCAACTGGCAAAAAATATGCATAATGCGTGTGTAGGAAATTCGTAAATGTTTTCACTGAGCCCTTTCCCAGAACCAAGGTCTCCTGCAAGAGGCAAGTTCAAGGTCTGGATCGAGATAATTAACCACTTGGAGGATATTTTATACTGACCTTTTTACAATACCTCCCCAAGTGCTAATGTTGGTTCACAGTCAAAAGAAATGCATAATGAACAGAATCTTGCTGGCAGCTCAACCACCGTGCGTTCTCCCAGACTTCCCGATAAAACATGGCGGTGACTCATGAGGATGACACATGTTCCTGGCACAGGTACCAAGAGTTACACATGCCGAACAGTGTGGGGTAGGCTCAACCAGCAGGTTGACACACACTTCACCACATCACCTGGAACACCAACGCTCAGCCCTACACTCCCTGATGCCTGGTTTCTGAGACAAGGAATTTCTCAGCATTGGACGGCAGCACTGCCAACCTGCCACACTGAGAACCCTTGCTGCGGGCTGGCTGAGACCAAGATAAGCCATCTCTGACTTTTACTTTCCTCAGCTTCAACAAACTCACACACCTTGCTCAGGCTCAGGCTTATGATTCAGACTTCTCACCCCTCCCAAAGCCCAGTGCCCTGGGAAACTTTGTTCTTTTTCTGGCCACAGAAGAACTCAGCCCATTAAAGAACAGCTGTAATCCCTTACACGCATAACTTTCCATTGGCAAAAAGTAGTCAGGTCGAGGTCGGCTGAGTCTGAGGTCAGCAGTCTCCTGCAGAAACATGCACCAGACACTGCTCCCTCCTCTCTAAAAATCACAGGTTGCTGTTAATGAACTGCCCACTTCCAGCCTGGTAGACACATATTGGCACATACACAGACTCTATTGAATCATTCAATTTCAATAACCAAAAACAATACTCTTGGCCTTTAGCATTAATATGGGGTTCTGTTTTCAAAAGGACATGCCGCTAACTCATTCTACTTGCTCCCATGCAGACTTGTTTTTCTTCTGCGTATACATGTGATCTTAGACTTGAGGTCTTTGATCAGTGTCACCTTGGCAATGAGGTCCTCCCGACAAGTTCTCCCACCCCACCACCTCCCCCCCTCATCCCTGGCACATTTCCTTTCTTGCTTCCCTGCTTTATTTTTTTCTCCTTTATGCACATGTTAAATATTTTCTTATTTTACTATTTTTCCTGATTATTGTTTCTCTCCCCCAGTAGAACGTAAGCTCCACAAGAACAGGCACTTTTATTTTTGCTCACAACTCTGCTGTGAGTGCCTAGAAGAGTGCTTAGCACATGGCAGACTCTCAACAAATATTTGACGACCTGAATAACAGTGATCCCTCCTCCACCCCACCCCCCGTGATGGTATCATTCAAAACCAGAAGCATGATCAAAACCACCCAGGCCCAAGATCCCTTTTTCAACCACAAAAGCAAAGTTCTATGGCACACTTCCTTTTGAATCCTAAACAAGAAGAGAAATAGGGAACAAAAGATGGGGGGATGGAGAATATACGTTTATCTCAATAATACACAAATATTTCTCAATTTATACCTTAACATCCACTAAGAATTTTCAAGACACTGCATGCTAAATCTCTGAAATACATGGGTTGTTAACAAAAAGGGGGAAAGACACCAATAACCCCCATGTGCCATCATGAATGTCATGCATCCCACCCTCAGCTCACTGCCCGCCATCTTTCCAGACCATTCCCTCTCATACTCAGCTGCGGTCTGAATGTTTACATCCTCCAAAATTCATATGCTGAAATCCTAACCTAAGGTGATGGCAATTGGAGGTGGGGCCCTTGGGAGGTGACTAGATCATGAGAGCAGAGCCCCATGACAGAGATCAGTGCCCTCATAAAAGAGGTCTCAGAAAGTGTGTTCACCCCTTCTGCCACATGAGGACACAGTGAAAACGTGCCATCTATGAGGATTGGGCACTCACTAAACACTGAATCTGCCAGTGCCTGATCTGGGACTTCCCAGCCTCCAGACTGTGAGAAGTAAACTTCTGTTGTTTATAAGTCAGCCAGTCTAGGGTATTCTGTTGTAGCAGCCCAAGTGGACTAAGACACACCCCACCAATCTTCTCACAGGCCCTCACATCCTTGATGCCACGTTCCTCCTCCAGAAACATAGACTCCATGGACTACCCTCCCTCAACTTTCTTGCCCCTCTCTTGCTTGGTCACATCCTTTTGGCAAAAACACCAACCTGGTTAAATCTATCAAACTGCCTAGTTCACACCTGAACCCAGACAGTTGACAGCAGCCAAGGAAAATAAATTAAAATAAAATAAAAAACATGCAAGCATGCCAACTGGTCTCACTTTAAAGTCATGACTACTAATGTCAAGTGTGCCCTTAAACGCCATTGGCATTCACACCAGAACTCTGGGTCCATTCACTCACCCACTTGTGACGTTTATATCTTCTTTTCTCTTCCCAAATCCCCAATTATTTCTCCCTCTGTTTTCTCAGCTAACAAACTTTTGTCCTACTTCTCTGAGAAAAACGAAGCAATCAGACAGGACTACCATGAACTTCTAAGACTGTGTATATTCACTGGTGAGGATCTATCTGCACGCATACACTCTACCTTCCTGTCTGTTAACATAGATGACTATCTACGCTCCTATCTAAAACCAATTCCTCTCTTGTGACAAGTCACTCAAAGACAACATTCAGCAATTTTCCTCTTTCCTCTATGTCATCAAATTATAAGTATGAAAATTTCTTCCTCTCCTTAGCAGAAAAATTCAAGAGGCATCTGTATTCGCTGTGTCCGATTTTTCTTTTCCCATTCTCTCTTAAACCCACTCCAGTGAGTCTTCCATCCATTCACATTCTCTTCTCCAGGGCAGAAATGACCTCCCAATTTGTAAATACAAAGCTTCTTTTCCTCATCATACTTGACCTACCATGTCAGCAGCATTTGACACCACTGAGTACTCTTTCTGGCTTGGTCACCTTTCTTCACTTGGCTTCCAAGATCCATGATTCTTCTGACTTTTTTCTGCCTTGCTGGCTACCTTTGCTGGTTCCTCCTCTTATCCCTGACCTCTCAATGTTGAAGATCCCCAGGGCACGGTCCTTGGCCATCTTCTCTTTCTGCCTACACTCACAGTCTCTCAGTATGGAAAACACATAGATCCGCTGTCCAGGTATTAGTACAAAGTAGGACATGCTGCCCAGGTGTGGGGGCTGTGGTCATAGGCAGCCTTCGGCTGTCAGTTCCTGCAGAATCTGTCTCAGCTGCAGAGAGCAGCATCCCAGAGCAGCACACATCTGGTGAAGCAGAGATTGAGGACTGGCCATATGAGCCTCCGCAAGACAACTACAATGGACGCTTTTAGCTCCAGAATTTCCTGCCAGATTGTCCTATATCACTTCTCTGCCCCATCCTGAGTGCTCACCCCTAATAAATATCTTCCACCTAAATGCCATCTTCTTGCCTGTTCCTGGAGGAATCAACCTGTAACTCCTGGAGATCCCATCCAGTCTCACAACTCTGAATACCATCCACATGCTAAGAACTCCGGATGCATGTCTCTAGCAGATACTGTCTCCTCTGGATTCCACACTCAACTACCCAACTGTGCCCAACTCTTCCATCTGGATGTCTTCCAGGCAACTTTCCCAGCTCAGCTGAGGGCAACTCAGCCCTCCCGATTGTTCAGGCCAAAACGCTCAGAGTCATGCCTGACTTCTCTTTCTTTCACACCCCACCTCAAATCAGTCAGAAAATTCTGTAGTGTTCACTTTCCAAATATGTGTAAATCTTCCTCTACTTGGCAGAAAAATTCCAGAGAGGAATTAGAATTCTAATCTTTTCACCACCTCCACTGCTGCCACTGTAACCTGAGCCACCACCATCTCTTCACTGCTTACAGCGAAGCTTCCTCCCAAGTCTCCTGTTGCTACTCCCTCTACGACCCATCTCATCCCAGGAGCCAGAAGGATCTTTTTCAAGTGCAAAGCAGATCACATCCCTAGGTATCTACAAACCGTGTCACCCCTCTGGCCTCATCTGTCTCCTGCTCTCTCCCCTTGCTCATGCCACTGATGCCACACCTGGCCTCCTTATGTTCCCTGAACTTTCCAGACATACTCCGTCTTTCTGAAACATTCCAGATATGCAATTATTCATTCCCTTACATTATTTTAGTCTTCTTTCAAATGGCACGGTCTCATTACTATACCCTAACTTTTCCTACTTTTCCCACAGAACTGCCCACTAACCCAAAAATAAGTCTATTTGCCTTTTTTCAATAGCATTTACCACCTTCAACACACTGTATCATTAAATTAAATTAATATCCTGATTTGAGCATCACATATTGCACACAGGTATTAATATTCAATGACGTACCCCATAGATTGTACAATCAATTATGGTTCAATAAATTAAAAAACGCAAAAATTAATGAAAAATCAATTTTAAATGAAGACATAATACACTACTTAATTAATAACCAATTAATTATATTGTTTATTGTTTAATGGTAATTTGCAAAGACAAGGATTTTTGTCTCTTTTGATCATTAAAGTATGTCAAGTACCTTGGACAGTGCCTAGCACACAGTAGGACCTAAAAATAAAAACATTTCTTTAGTGAATAAATAGTGCTTCTTTTTCACATAGCCAAAAATATAAAAAACAAAGAAAGAGAAGATAAGAGACATAGAGAGTACAGTGAAAAAAGGTCTAATATACAGAAAAAAAAAAAAGAGAGAATGGGGCAGAAGAGATACAGGCTGGAAATTTTCCAAAATGCACAAAAGATACCAATCCACAGACTCAAGAAGTCCTACAAACCCCGAACAGAATAAATAAATAAAAAGATATTTATACCTAGGCACATCATGGTAGAACTGGAAAAGCCAAAAATACACAGAAAGACCATAAAAGCAGCAAGAGGAAGACTGACCTCCAAAGAAGCAATAATTAGGCTGAGAGCCTACTTCTCAATGGGAACAACCCAAGATGATGAACTGGTGTCTTCTAAGTGTTTGAGAAAAATCAGTCAATCTAGAATTCTATATCCAGCAGAAATAAAGATAATTGAAGACAGACAGAAATATAATAATAATAATAATGTCTTAGGAGATTTAAAATAATATAAAAGAAAAAACACTTACCATAGAGAGAATTAGAATGACTGATAATATCAAGGTTTCCCTGAGGACATGAAGCAACGGGAACTCTCTTATACTACTAGGGAGAGTATAATTGGGTCAATCACTTTATTAAAGACGAAGAATCAAGCAATTCCACCCCTAGAAATATACCCCAAGAAATACAGACACGTGAGCACTGGGGAATATGTCCCAAAATGTTCATTGCAGCATTATTCACAATAACCAAACGCTGGAACTAACCCAAATGTTCATTAGCAGTAAAATGGATTATGAAGTTACTGCCTATTTATGCAATGAAATTCTACAATAATGAAAGTGTACAAACTAGAGCTACACACAAGAGACTTGAGTCTCAACACCTTCTCCTCCTAAAAGTTGAGGAAATGAAGCCAGACCCAGAATACTTAAATGATTCCACTCATATACAGTTCAAAAACAAAGCAAAACTAAATTACAATGCTGAGGAATGCACACTTGAGTAGTAAAATCTGGGAAAAAAGTAAATATATGATCCACAAAAGTCATGCCCAGTTGTTATCTGTAGGAGGCAGGGAGGAGATTGTGATTAAGGCTGAGAGGGGAAGCCTTCTCGGGGACTGGCAATGTCCCATTTCTTGAGCAAGTGATGACCACATTACACATTAGGCTGCACATTCGTATTTTGTGTACTGTTCTGGATGTGTGGCATGTTTCACAGTTTAAAGAAAGATAATAAAATCCACATGAAAACTAAACTATCTGGGAGAAAAATATTTCCCACCGAATATTAATCCCCTCCCCAAATAAGAAGGCCTTTTGATTTTAGGCTATAGATATAAAATCCTATATAAATACCATTGCTTCATTAAACCTCTCAAATGCCCAATGACAGTTAATGACAGATAACTTAGTTGTTTTAAAGGAGATACTTAGCTCATTCACCTCTAGCTATTAAACTAGTATGTCATATGGTCATAGATTCAGGTGACTCTTCCTTAAGAAATACTGTTAGATGATGGATGGATGGATGGATGGGTGACAGATGGATGGATGTGTATGTATTTAGGATGTATACATACACACATGTGTACGCACATACATGTATGTATACATACACATACACATATATGACCAGCATAAGAATATCCTCCTTACTGTGACTTTATTTGAAAATGAAGGAAGCATGTAAGAGTGGGCTCAGTACACACACCCTCTTTCCCCATCTCCCTCTGGTGTCACTGGACTGGATGAGCTATGGACCTGACGCTTCCAACCCAGGGCCATCAGAAAGGAACTGGGAAGGGTATGGTTGTTGTAGCCCACATTGAGCCCAAAGATTGAGGCCACCCACCCAATGTTCACCTTTCTCCTAGCAATGAATCATGGATCCATTACCCATGAATATGGCAACTGTTTTTAAGAAATGCCAGTCTGTCACCTCATGGGGCAGCGAGCACACACTCATCTTTCTTTCCTGCACTGTGAGGCAGTTCATCGCTGCATTTTCTGATCAGGATCCAGTCTAGAGAACAGGACATCAAGTTCTCTGATGGGCTTTTCTTGCACCGGATCAGAGGCGGGACCATTTGTTTCCCCCTTTGTTACTGCTTTCCTCTGTACAACACCTCCATATTCTCTTCTTCCACCATCCCTAACCACAAAGATGGGCACAGGATTCAAGCTGGGATCATCGTGAAACCTCAAGTCCCTGGACACAGTGATTGGTCCAGAGGTAGATCCACAATCAATATTAGCTAATCGGAGAATTTCCTTGGGATTTATTTCTTTTAAAACTGAGGATGACTGGCAGCCATGTCTCTGCTCAGTTCAAGCTGGCCTGAGAAAACTAATCTGATACAGGGGAAATCAGGGATGAAAACAGAGAAGAACCCAATGGTGCTAACCTCCTTGGGTCTAGTTGTCCCCTAACTCCAGCTTTATCCTGATCCTTAAACAACCGAGGACATTCCCACTTTGGCCTTAAATCAACTTGGGTCTCTGACCTTGCAACCTAAAGTTCTAAGTAATAGTGTTAGGATTTTGTTTTTCTGGATTTTTTTAATGGTCTTATTGTTGATGCCATGTTTTTTTCGCAGGGGTAAGAAGCAAAAAAGATCTGCCCCCGTTATCCACAGCACTCCACCAGACCACACATTTGTGCAAACATTTTGTTAGTCACTAAGTTTTCTCTATGTCTTAACTGTACCTTACGTGTCTTCTCCTTGATTAATATCCTTATTTATTTCTTTTTCTAACCTTTGTTTTCCCTTTTCCAAACGCTGAATGATCATATGATGAATGTCTTAGATTTTTCTCTCTTCTGTGAGAATTTTGATTGCCCCCAGAATCAAGAACTGAAAATGGAGCAGAGGCTGGAGTTGCTTTGCTAGCCTCCTGATTACAATCTTACAGTCCTCCAAAAGAGCTCTCTGGTTTTGAGGAAGCTTTGCTTGAGGCAACCAAAGGAAGTACCTCTGAAACCACACAACATGCAATGGAACCACAGAGGGGAAAAAAGCCTCTTCCTGCAAATTTGCTGAAGCATTTTGCTTCAAGAGAGATCACTGGTGTTTAATTTCAGGAAAGAATACTATGATGATAAGTGTAGAACAGAACGGTACAACTGTACTAAACACAGATGCCTGCTGGAGTTCCTGCATTCATTTTATACATCTCTCTCTTGTCTTGGTAGTAAAGTATGTAATTTCAGCATTTTACATGAATGTAAAAAAGCATTCACAGTTGCACTAGCCAGTAGCTTTCTTAAGTAATTCCATGGTGAGCTTCACAGTATCCCCAGTTCCTAGAGGGAGATTAGAGACCCCAGCGTTCCATTGTTTTACCTTTCTATGAACCACCAAAAGTAAAAAATATCCCAGGTAGAGTAAATTTATTAAGCAAAAGGCCATTTAAAAATAAAATTGCTTGTAGAGAGCTCTCTTACAGCTTAATGAATGGGGCTCCATTTCTAAAACTAAACTGTCATCAAATGAGAAGCCCTTCAAAGGCCTCTGCTGAATACCCACTCCTACTCTCAAGCCTCTGCAGGGGAAGCCAATGAATGGCCTCCCTGCAGGCCCAGCAACCAGCAACTGAAGTGGGTGTTGGGAAGTAAAGAAGGCTATGTTTGAGCGTGGGATGGTGGAACTGAGAAAATACTGAGACATAAGCCATGAATAAAGAAGAAAGTACAGCTCTACCTATAGGAATTGTTAGTAAGAGCTTTGTGTTCTCTATAGATAAATCCTGAAACAGCCAACGCCATGATGGCCAGGGACCATGGATGGATGGAAGGATGAATGGATGGATGGACAGATAGATGGATGAATGGACAGATGGATGGATGGTTGGACAGATGGATGGATGGATGGATGGACTGAGAAGAAAATGGTGGTAGTTACAATTGAGTGGGTATGTGTTGATGAAGAAGGAAGGACAGAGGATAGGCCAACCACACCATAACTGCAGAGTCATAGCATAGTCCAGAGTGGGCAAACTTTTTCTATAAAGGACCAGATAATAAACATTTTAGTTTTTGTGGGCTATACGCCCCTGTTTTGACTACTCAGCTCTGCCACTGTAATGTAAAAGCAACTACAGATAATAAGTGAGCAAGTATGGCTTTGTTCCAATAAAACTTTATTCATAAATACTGAAATGTGAATTTCAATGATTTTCACCTGACACAGATTATGATTTCTTTTGATTTTTTATTTCCCCAACCACTAAAAAACATAAAAGTTATTCTTAGATCAAAGACCTTACAAAAACAGGAAGCCAGTGCGATATGACCCTCAGATCAAAATTTTCAGGACCCCAGATAGTGACCAGAAGAAAAGATATCCCTGGTAGATCCTAACACAACAGGCATTTTCTACTCTGTGCTTTGTATATCCTTCTTCTGTCTTTATCACACTGTTGTCCATGTATGTGCTGACATGTCTGTTTTACACACTGGGCTATAATAAACACCTCCAGTCAGACTCTCTGCCCTACGTACTCCTTTATCTCCATCACTTGTCATAATACCTAGAACATAACAGGTGCATGATGCACACTCACTGAATCGAATCATATGCCTCAACAACCACAAGATTTCACTGTCGAAGTATGACACGAGAAGCAATTCAGGATATGACCACCCCAGCTACCAGGAATCCCACTGTCAGATATCACAGTCATGAATATTATTCCTTTGGGATGGCTGATAAAAGTCATAGAAAGTAAACTGTACACATTTCCCTGATTTTGCCCTTTGCCAAAAACAGCTCTCAGTTTGTCACAATATAAAAGGCAGAAAACCAGTTACTTATTCTTGCCATGGCTTTACAGATATTGCTTAACTTATGCATGTCCCAAATGAAAAGAAACATAGCCCTCCATTAGCAGGGAATGAAAAACATGTCACTCTTTGGCTCCTGAGTTTGGGAATCGATGTGCAGTGAACACACTACAACCTATACCCTTCCTTTCCCATCCATCCATCCAGGCCACGCATCAGGAGAAAGCTCAATGTCATCTTCATGGTGAGCATTTTCTCTACAACATCTGTATATTTCCCAAGAAGAGAGAGGCTATTAAACAGAGGATACTTAGGGATTCTTAAGCACTTTATCAGAAACCTTGAATGGAAGTATGCCACGGATTAAATCTGTGTGCAAAACAAATACAAAAAACCACAGGAGAATCTGCATGGAAATGACTCAGGACTGTTCATATTTGCATGCATCCTGAAACATGGCTCCAGAAATGTAACTGTAATCCAAGGCAGTGAGCAGGTAAGCAGGCAAGAGTAAGGAAAGAAGAGAAGGAAGGATGGGGGGAGACAGAAGAAGGAAAGATACCAAGAGTACAACTCAGCCCGGTTCACCCTCGCCCCCCACCTACCCCAACGCTTATAAAGAGACTCAGCAGTATTTTTCAGTTGTAAGCACTGTGAACAGCAAACGGAGCACAGAACTTAAAGAGTGCCAATATTGCCTTTCTATATCTAGGTCTGTCAGTAATGCTTTTCTTGATTTGTAATCAAGTTGCATTGAGAGTTAGTTCCCGAGTTAACAGAATGGGACTCGAAATATGCAGGCAGACAAACCAAAATAACATAATACATTTTTTAATCCACTGGCTACCCATTTTAAATGGTATTTACATTCTTTTTCTTCGTGAAAAAAATCTCCATAGCAACTAAACCTGAATACCTTGGTATTCAACCCAAGCTTACTTGCCGACTAAGTTTGGTAAGAATGTCCTTCTCTTATTAAAGGCCACAGTGAGGAGCAGCCAGAAAATCTGACGTGCCTCCTGCATTCTGCCTGAGATGAAGAGTACACAACGAAGAGCATCCATGTGCTTATAAACAAAGGCAGCAACAATCCATCTCGTCACAGTTTAACGCCATCATTTATCACATCACAGCCTCATGGTTTACAGTATTTACACATGTATCCTTGTGTGTTGCTATTTCCACATCCTCATGGACTACTGTATTATAATATTTTAATCAATGACATCTTATTTGGAATCATGCTATCAATATTACTTTATCTTCTCAAAATTGCTCCATGGACCACAAATGAAGACCTGAAGAGCAAATTCTGATGCTCAATTTCAATAAATCAAAGCATTGAAACCCAAAAGTAGCCAGACCATAAACTTTCATGGGAGGCTTCTTGGTATTATCGAAAACTTCAAGCAAACCTTCATATTAAGAGAATTAATTTTGAAACACTTTCTTTAAATTCAGACTTAGTTATTTACATTATGTTAAAGGGATTTTAACCAACTTGATGGTAACTTAAAAGAACTTCACCGATCATTTGAACTTCATAAAAGATTTTAAGGGAAAACATTTGGGACCTATTAATAACTTCCTATTTTGTTTCTTAGGCTCCAATCTTAAAAGGCCTGTAACATTTCAAAACAACTGGTTTTAAGCTTTCCAAATAATCTTTTCTAAAAATCCAGGTGAATCATTTCTACAATTTGTTACTGTTGTAGCTCAACAAATTATTCATTTGAGCTGGCCGAACGACACTCATAATGTTTTTAGAGTGCCACAGTGTGCCTAGATTTCAAACCCAAAATATTCCAATCCAAAATTATTCTGTCGGCTTCATACCTGCTGCCAGGAGTCTGAAAAGCTAAAAATAGCAACCAAACTCACCTCACACAGCAGGGAAGAGCACTTCAAGAAAGCATACAAGCTTCAAACAGATTCATAAACAGATCCTAAAAGCCAGGTATAAGCTGATGAGATCTTAGATTTGATCATCCTTGGTATACTTTTATTTGTAAAGGAAAAAGGACATTAGGCATACATTTAATAATACCATGTTACCAGGAGAAAAAAACCCATAAAACGGAGACTCATGATAAACTACATAGAGCAAAAATAAGGAAAAACTAGTAAAATACAAGTATCTAGATTCTTTTATACTATAAAACTAAAGATACTAAATTAGCATGTAAATATTGAACAAAAAGAAGAGAGAGAGCTTAGTGGAGACCTATATGAAACTGAAGGTGTGTATGTATTGGTTGCAATGTCCCACAATCTGAATGTTTGTACCCCAAATTCATATACTGAAACCCTAACCCCCAAGGTGATAGTAGCAAGAGGTAGGGGCTTTAGGAGGTGATTAGCGTCCTTATAAAAAAAGAACCCTGAGAGAGACCCCCTGTGCTTCCACCATGTGAGGACACAGTGAACAGACAGCCATCTACGAACCAGAAAGTAGGTCCTCATCAGACATCAAATCTGCTTGGAGTTTGGACTTAGCAGCCCCACAAACTGTGAGAAATAAATTTCTGTTGTTTATAAGCTACTCAGTTCACGTATTTTGTTACAGCAGAAAAACAGACTAAAGACCAAATGTATGGGTATTATTTGGATCATGCTTCAGAAAGATAGGTTGTCGTGAGACGAGGATAAATTTAAAAACTGACTAGATATTTGGTAATATTAAGGACTTATAGTCAATATGGCTTTTTTATGTTCTTATCTTTTAATGATATATAGGGATATACTCTCACTTACAGTTGAGGTGATACAATATCTGTGATTTGCGTGGGGGGGGTGACTGTAAAATGGCAACAGGTTGATAATCCTTAAAGTTGGGTGATGATTACATAAGTTTTTATGGGGGTTTATTATCCCATTCTCTCAACTTGTAAATGCTTGAAGTTTTCCATAATAAAACAGTTTTTAAAAAGTAGTACGTACAAGAAAATACTGTGATCTGCACAACCCAGAAAATGCCTCTGGGTGGCCTGAGGGTGTGTGTGGCCTGCAGATATATTTTGTTTGGACTGTGGATTATTTTTTAAAATGTTACTTCCTTTTTGATCCATTATTTAAAAATAAGACTTCACATAAAAATTAGGATTTCCGACTTCTCTTGGAAAAAAACAGAAAGATCTGGCAACAATGGGCTATAGCAACAAGCCCTGGAGAACTGCCTACGGCTGCCCCCTCCCAACCCCAAAACTCGTTGACTTACACGGCCTCCCTGGTCTGTGATCATTTGGATTTGGCCCTCACAATGCAGGTCTCTTCAGAGCAGTAATTCGATGCCAACACCAGGACCAAACTCTCCAGAATTAACGTGTTCTCCTATCAGCCCCAACTACTACAGCTTTGTTTTCTGACCAGTAACCAAATGTTCCTGACAACGACTTCAATACAAGCACTTGAAGAGGTTTAGTTTATATTACACAAAGTGATGATTAGAAACATATGGGTAGTCAACACACTGCGAAAGAAAACCCCAGAGTTTTGTAGTTTATTTGGCTCTAGGACCTCTGGCCAGTTCTGCCGACGTTCCTTGTCATTCAGACAACAGGACTGGCTGCTGTCTTGCTCCACAGACTCGCAGAGGCAAAGGCAGGAAGGGGGTGGAGAGCTCATTCAGTACCTTCTTCTCATCTTACGATGAGTCAAGCCAAGGGATGTTGAGTAATTCACTCAACCATTTTCCAAGGAAGGGATGAGGTTGAAAATGTAATGTGAGAGGGAATACTGACAGCCCCCACCCGTACCCCAGAGTTACTACGTGACAACTTGTTCCTGCATGGTTTTAGCTGCTTCAAAATATTTTTCCAGCATGACCATGGAACAAGAGCAACATTTCTTTAGAAAAAGAAAGGCTTTCACCCTTGAAGAAAACCGAGGGTGAACCACTTGGGTGCCGGTATTCCTGTTTAACTGACTGCTCAGTCAGTATGTAATGACTGTTAACAAGATCTCCTAGCACCTGAGCAGTGTTCCTTGCTAGTAAGATTGTTTCTCATCAGACAATAAGACAAATAAAGGTAAAAACAGGTAAGTCTTTCTAACTCCTCAGGCCCTCTGAAGACTCTGTTGGATCTGTCTTAGATCCATTTTGCATTGTTATAACAGAATACCACAGACTGGGTAATTTATAAAAAAAAGAGATTTATTTAGCGTGGTTCTAGAAGCTGAGAAGTCCAAGCACATGGTGCCAGCACCTGGTGAGGCCATGGTGGAAGGGTGGAAGGCAGAAGTGAGCTCATGAGAAAGACAGAGGAAATCGGACAGAACTTGCTTTTATAACAAAACCAGTTTCACAATAACTAACCCACTCCTGCAATAACAGCATTAATCCATTCATGAGCCCACAGCCCTCATGACTGAATCACCTCTGAAAGGGCCTACAGCAATTACATTTCAATATGAGTTTTGCAGGGGACAAACATACAAACCATAGCAAGATCCTTGGTTCTCAGTAACTGCTCTCAGATCACTCCTTCAACCCAACTGAGTCAAAGGAAGTTCTCAGGGTCACAGAGTGACTGCCATATTTGCAGAGCCCACCCTCTGTGAACATGGGTTCTTCGCAAAGTGAGCTTACCCAGCTAACAATAGACTATTCTTGAAATTTAATTAATTCAACTGCAGAATGTCAAAAGAAGAAAACTTAAAGCAACCCTGGGGGTAACATATGAGATACGACGGTGGAGTATGAGAATTGCTCCCAGCTTCCCAATGGGGAACTCTCATTATCCTCACTTATACCTCGCTTAGCACAACTCCTTTGCCTTCTCATCACTTCCAACATGCCCAAAGTTAGCAGCTCTTTTCTCCCATCAAAAACACAGAAAGATATAATCTGATTTTGCAATTCAAGGTCTATAGGCACAATAGCAATCACTCGGGTGGAGTTTCCTAGCTTTCTCAGCATCCAAAACTGGACTCAAGGAACTCCTTTTGGGAGTTATATCATATTAGTCTGATAAATACATAGGTTATGACTCACAACTGCTCAAACAATGGCTATAAACCGAAAAAGTTTAAACTGAATTTCAAGTATGAAATGTGAAGACGTTGGGGCCTTAGGGGGACGTCTATGGCCAACCCCTACTCAGCCAGAACTTGAGAATCACTGAGAACAATGGAAGAAGAGCCATGGAGATTGGTCTGGCAGAGTCTAAACTGGACAGTGACCTCAGAGATGAAGGGAAGGGGGTGTAGAGGAGAGGGAAGGGTGGAGGGGAGCCTAGGCGAGAAAGGGAAGAGGAAGGGAGGGGGAGGCTTGAGAAACTAAGTAGCAGGAGATGCTACGAACCAAGATGATATAAAACATATTAAACTATTTTTATTATACAACGTATGAGGATGCTTCAAAAAATTCATGGAAAGTTTCGTATTATCACCTAATTCTATTTTTCCACAAACTTTTTGAAGTACCCCCCTATTTCTCGTGCACCTAGTATGTAGCAGGTACTACGCAAAGCACTGACGATACAACAGGGAGCAGAATCGAATAAGGAGGAAACAGAAGGAGAAGCAGGAAGGTTTCAGGATTTTTTCCAACAGGGAGTAGCAGAGATGAGAAGAATTGTAACAAGTACATTCAGAGAGATGCTAAGTTTGAGGTAACGTTTAATGGACAGAAAGAACTAGAGATAAATAATTCATGAAAATGATCAAATTTAACCATTTGTCTACATAAATATACTTCCTTCTCTCCCATCTTTCAAATAAAAATCCCCCCTCTGGCCCTAGCCCCCTATCTAGTTATTTTCCTCTTCCCCTCCCCCAGCCCTCCACCCCCTCAAAGCCACCGTCACAGACAACAGCTCCCTCTGGAAGCAACAGCTTTCTCTCTTCTTCCTCATGCTTAACCCCAAACGAGGTCACGAGAACCCCCAATCCCCACGACAACTGTCACTCTGAATAGCCTTTGCCCTCTTTGATATCTAAGTAGCACCTAAAACCACTAGCCACGCCCTTCTTTTGGGAAACCCTCTTCATTGAATTCTGTACCAATTACAGAAACTTCTGTGTGAGTTTCAGGGCCAATTTGATGAGTTCTTGGAACAGTGAAAAATGCCAACATTGGATGTAGAATCAGTTCCTCCCAAATCGCATGGCTGGTATGCAGCCGGCCGGGGTGGCTCCCACAAATCACATTCGGGGTGCTGGTAAGAAGAGACATGACCACTGGATGGATGACCAGAAAGTGTCCACTATAGCATTTCAGTTTTCCTCCTATAGCTTTGACAATTTCTTCTCAAACATCCCTTGGCTCCCTTTCTTTGTCCCACCTTGTACGCCTGTGCATACAGAATATTCTGTATACATCCATCCATCCACGTACCTGTTGGAGCTCTGTCCCTTGACAACACTGATACCATCTGGGGAATTTTGGTAACCTCATATAGCCACTCTACTCCAGATCTCAGAACCAAAGGACCTGATATACACCCCCCACCCCCAATTGACCTGAATCTCAGGGTGGAAGGAAGAGATGGACAGGAACAGGAGGGGCTATGAAACTTGAGATTCCCTAGGTCAGGCTGACATATGCTCTACCTGTTCCCACCCATCACCCTGCCCCTACTAGGAGGCCCATGCTGTCTGTCAAAGCACCACTGGGCAGGAAGGAAAACATCAGGTTCTTAGCAGAAAGACAAATTTTCCCAAGGCAATATGAGACAAGATTTGGTTTCCCAGAATTTATTTTTTCAATTTCGAGGACCAAAGCTACAACCAGTCAACTGATAATTTTGGATTATGTTTATCAAAGAAAAACAAATATTCATTATTTCTCTGACCATTAAATCATTTTAAACATATTTATGCTCCTATCAAAAAAAAAAAAAATTAAAGCTCTATTTTCAGCCATTAAAAATGAAGTTTGGCCTAGGTTTAAGTGGTAAAAGGGGAGCAGAGAGAAATTTAGCAAGAAATCCCAGAGAAGAGGTGAAATTTCTGGTCTTTATAACTAGTGCTTTACGTTCTTTCATTTTTGACCCTGAACTAGAATTTTCTTTATGTTTTCTATACGAGCAGAAAAATGTGCCTAATTCTGAGTGCTTAATTTTCGCTCTTTATTCTTTATGTTCCTCACTAGTAAGTAATTTTCTAAGAAGCATCCAGTCTGGGGTTGGCTTTAACCAACATTTCTGATAAATAAAATATCAGAAAGTCACTGTTTAACAGAGAAAATATGACTTCAAGTTACCACCAACATTCTAACGCTAACATAGCATAATTATTTATGTCCAGGTAATTGTGGTATTTGTGTGCAAAAATGTACACGTATTTGTATATGTATACGTACGAGGGTACTTCAAAAAGTTGGTGAAAAAATAGAAGTAAAAGATAACATGAATCTTTCCGTTAACTTTTTGAAAACCACTAGAACTGTAAATCTCCATTTAGTATATGTTTGTGTGTTAAAGTAATAAAGAAAAATAAAGAATGGAGAAAATACCAAAATATCAGCATGACTTTCAGTGGTGGGTAAATGGCAATTATTTTTCCCTTCTTCCTATTTTTCTGTTTCTTTTCAAGCTTTCCACCATGACCATCATACATATACAAGGAAAAATAACTCTGTTTCTATCACATACACAAAGATTTATTTTACAAGGAGCACTTATTGCCTCATATCAAATAAGCCAGATACTAAGTAAATCTCCACACACCCTGTGCCACCAAAATAACCCATATACTAAAAAAAGAAAAAACTCAACTTCACTTTCAAATCTGTTTACTACAAGTAAAAAGAAGAAAGCCCTTTTGTATCCTATCTATATCCTTCAAGTGTCTCAAAAATGGTAATGCCACATCCTTCCCTTTGCTTTTTTAGATCTCTGGTTCTCTATTTCCTTAATTGTGTCTCCTCCATAGTGATAACACGCACAGCAGGAATGAATGTGCACAATCACCCATGTGTGCAAAAACATGTGTGCACGCAGACATACCATGCCTGGTATATGCACCTAAGTCTCTGACCATGATAGCAATCACCAAGAAAATGATCCTCCCCAAACCGTGGGTGCTCTCTGGCTCTTAGGCTTACTTTCTTTCCCTACATGGTATGCAGCGTACCCAAGACTCTCTTAACAACCTCTCTATCTCACATTTTCATGGGAAAGGCTGTACAGTGTTTAAAGCAAACTCCTGATTACGCACACTAATGAAAGCAAACATCAGCCCAGATGCATGTTTGGGGCAAGATTCCCTAATTGCATTTTACATAGGCTACCATCAAAATTAATTAGTGTTCCCCCAAACACACACGCAGCAGAGGGAGGAAGAGATGCCAACAGAAAGGATTTCTGGACAATGGAGAGTGTCAGAAATGTAAAATAGGCCTCAAAAGAACAGAAAGAATATTTCCACGCTCAGAACCCTGAGAGCTATTCATGTAGAAACAATGCATGTCCAAATGCCGGCACACACGTCTCTCATACAGCTACCATATACAATTTGCATATCGCTGTGACCCAATTAGAATGTCCACATGCTGACTAATGCTATGTTCAAATGGTCTTAAAAGTACAGAGGAAACCTAGACTAGCTTCTGTATCTATAATACCCTGGATGAAAGGGAAGAAATATACCTCCAATCTAGGATGAAACAAAGTTTAGGCAATTCCTTACTCGGTTTCTAAGAGTTACAGAAATTTTTCTTAGATGGATTTAAAGGATGCCTCTCTGTATCTCCCATCTGCTGCAGAAACCCAGACCAAGCCTCTATCTTTTCTGAATGCCAACCCTTCAACTAACGGAAGGAAGTGGGCCTGTCTTCCCTTGATTGCTTCCTTCTCCAAGTTAAGCTGCTACCCATGGCAGGATTTCCTAACTGGTTCTGCTCCTCTGACTACTCCACTTTCTCAAAGTCCTCCTTACACTGCTGGCCATGGAGATGGATAAAATCCTCAAGGGTTGGGCTGACCTGCTAAATGTCCAGCGGGATCAGGACACTGGTTCCCTCAGCTCACGAGTGGATTCATTCATTTGCAGTAACCACATCATGCCTCTCACACATAACAGCAAGCCAAACCTTTCCTATTCTGCATGTGTGCAACAGTCTCTTTTTTTCTTGTTTTCCCCAAACTTTGTAGGACATTACATTCCCGCTTTTTCAGTGTTATCTAACAGGTTGCTGTCTACCATCCTGGGCAGCTAAGGTTATTTAGAGTCTGTACAAACCACCCTGTAGGTCTCCCATCCAGATGTGATATTCAAGTTCAGAAACAGTCAGCAGCTACATTTTTGGCCATGTAGATTCAGGAACAAGGGGAAAAGTGATTAAAGGCTGCAGGAGAGAAAATGACATCGATTAGCAGAAACAAGACAAGCCAAGAGGGACAAAGAGTCCACAATCCTGATGGCCTAATCATCCAGCACAATCCCTAGATGGATACATAACTACCAACAGTGTCTAGGCAACACCAACCTCCTTTAAAAAAATTAACCTCTGTGATCTTGAGTTGGTTTATGTTATTTGCAAACAGGAGACCTATCTAACATAGAGACTGTATTCTGGTATAAAAAGTGAGTATTCTGCATAAATTACCCTGCCAGTTACTCTTAAGGTATTGAGCAGTATGTCCTGCCAATTCGTTAGTTCATTAATTAATTTAATTAATGCATTCTTTTAGTAAGTTCCAACCAGCTTCAAATCCAACCCATATGTATGCCATGCTCTTCCTGGGACATTTTATTTTCTTAACACTCAAACATTTTTAACTGTTGTGCTCTCATCTCAACTTAACTTCCCTGACTCCCTGAAGCCCATCTTTCTCCCACTCATGCTTTTGGCCACACAGTTTGGCCAATATGTTGGCGTTAATAAAGTAACACCAATGAATAATTTCACTTCCAAAACACTATTCCATGCCCTTAGCCAAAGAGTCACACAAGATTGGACTTTATGCAAGTTACATGCAACTCTAGACTTGAAATTGATAATAATAATAATAAAGGAGACTTGAAAGAATGTCAACACCAGCACAGGGATGACTTACTTCAGAAAGAGAACACAAATAACAATCTATATTTAGAAGCCAATTATATATGAAAAAAAATGCCCTCTCAACAGCATTAGCCATTAGGGAAACGAAAATCAAAACCACAATAATATACCACTTTACACCCACTAGAATGACTCTAATCAAAAATTCAGACAATAACAAGTGTTGGTAAAGATATAGAGAAACTGGAACCCTCACATGCTTCTGGTGGGAATGTAAAATGGTGCAGCTACTTTGGAAAACAGTCTGGCACTTTCTCAAAAGATTAAACCTAAAGTTACTGTATGTTATTCTAATTCCACTCTCAGGTATATACTCAAAGAAATGAAAATATTTGTCCACCGAAAAACTTGTATACAAATGTTTCATAACAGCATTAACTGTAATAGCCAAAAAGATGGACCCAAATGTCCATCAATTGATGAATGGATAAATGAAATGTGGCATATCCATGCAATAAAGTATTATTCGGCAATAAAAAGAAATGAAGTACTGATACATTCTACAACATGGATGAACCTCAAAGACATCATGCTAAGTGAAAGAAGCCAGTAACAAAAGACCATATAATGCACAATTTCTTTTATATGAAATGTCCAAAACAGGCAAATCTACAGAGACAAATTAAATTAATGGTTGTCTAGGGCTGAGGATTGGACAGGAGAGTTAGAGAGAAACATGGAATGACTGGTAATGAGTATACAGTTTCTTTTGTTCTAAATATGATTGTGAGCATGATGGCAAAACTCTGTGAATATACTGAAAACTATTGAATTGTGTACTTTAAAAGGATGAACTGTATGGTATATGAATTACAGCTCAATAAAGCTGTTTTAAAAAATGCACTAGAGGATAATTAATCTATTACCAGTCACAGTACAAAGAAAAAGAATGCACTTAATACCCTAGTTTTTCTAGTTCATTAAAATGTGGACCAAAACCCTAAATTTAACATACAAACAACTTTCATAAAGTGATCTATACAGTTAACTCGATACAATTCACATTATACCAGATTGATGAGAGACAGGGGCTTTGGAATCAGAACAAAGTTTGAGTCCCAGCCCCAACTACTCACAAGTTGAATGACCTTCAATCCAGCTTAACTTCACCAAGCCTCAGTTTCCCTATACGTGAAAAGAGGATAATAATAGTGCCTCTCCCACTGGCTTGTTATGAAAAACACATGAGAAAACTCACATATACTGATAAACAGGTACCTGGCACAGAACAGCACTCAAATAGTTAACTTTATAAACAAACAACAAAACCAACAAACAACAAAACCAACAAGTACTTGTGTACAATATACCAAGCCTCGTGAGAGGACACAATAATGAAGTCCCCTTCCTCAATTATGAGATCAAGCAGACTGTTTAGTGCTACAATAACAAGACTGCCCTGGACTGAATGTTTGTATTCCCCCCAAAATCCAAATGTTGAATCCTTAATCCCAGTGTGATGGTATCTGGAAGTGGGGCCTTTGAAAGGCAATTAGGTCATTAGGGTGGAGCTCTCATGATGGATTTAGTGCCGTTATAAGAAGAGACACAAGAGAGATGACCTCTCTCTCTCTCCACCATGTGAGGATAGAGAGAAGGCAGCCATCTTCAAACCAAGAAGTGAACCCTCACCAGGAACCCAATCAGCCAGCACCTTGATCTTGGACTTCCCCGCCTTCAGAACTGTGAGAAATAAATATTTGTTTTTTAAGCTACCAGTCTATGGTATTTGGTTATATCAGCTCAAAATGGCCAAGACAAAGACCAAAAAACAACACTATGAAAAGAGATTTGTGCAGGAGACATTGAAACTGGACTAAGTGGAAATTCTGGAATTAGAGATTGAAAAGGAAGAAAATACTGAGCACATCTCCTATGCAATGCTTTTGCTAACTCTTCCACAAACTCCATAGCCCTATGAGGCTAGAAGTCTCAGCCTTTAACAGAGCATTTGTATCTGTGTGAAACACAAGGTAACACCAAAATCACTGCTGACATCACAAGTGACAAAAAGCATGACTATTGAGACTTATTCTCTGTTTAGTATCATAAGGGCAGGGGAAATGAAGAGAAGAGAGACTAATAGTAAATTTTGACCAAGTTACAAAGGAAAATCAAATGCATAAATTCTCCAATCTCAATATTTTTATCGGTTCAAGAATTATTCTTTTGTGTCTTCAATATGGGAAGTTAAATCATTTTCACCTTGGTGAACTATATGTACTGTATGTGTAAACAACATTTCTCAGTATTATAAACATCTTTTAGAAGTGTAAAACATAATTACCTTTTCATCAACTTTGAATAGTTAAGACAATAAAAAGTTTTAATCCTGGCCTTCTTACGATCTATAGTGATTCTCTAAGTGCCATGGACCACTAAGCAGTACAAAGATTGTGCTAAATGATGTTTTATGTGCCCAATCCTGGGATACATGTCACTCACCAGGAACTCAAAAGTCTGTAGGATAAACCCTGTCCCATGCACCTCCTCACACATCCACAGTTCTTTCACTCTACCTTACAAACAGTCTCCAAGTGGGCTTTTACAGAGTCCCCAAACTGGCCTTGTCCACCCACACTGCACACCTATCTTGTTTAGGCTGTCATTGCCAGGCATGCCTGGAGAAAGCAAAGTTCCTGTTTCTATGTCAGACTGCACATATCACGTTGTATATATACATCTTCATAAATTGTAGCTACATCATAAGGTTATGCATCAACAGGATATGCCCCTGTAAACAAGGAAGGCATGACAAATGAAAAGCAGAGCTCATTATAACACTCGGGGCACTTGATTTTGTTAAGACCAGCTTCATTGCTGTTATTTTCCACTTTCCAGAATGAAAACCTGGAATGGAAAATGAAACGACATTTCCAAGGTTATGCTGCAAATCATCAGAACAATCTGGGCCAGTGGATAGGCCTTCTGATCTGACAGCTGCTCCTCTACCTTTTTGGACCTGCTGTTTCAAAATTATCATATACAATTGAACACCTAAGGAGCAATGCAAATTGCTAAAATCTAAGTAGAGCAAGTGAAGACATTGCTGGCTGCTGACCATATTCTTGTAACTCACTCTGGGCCACGTATCCTGTTGTGTTCACAGATGTGTCCCCAATGCCTAGCACAGTGCTGGATACACAATAACTTCAAATTGAATGAATGAATTAAAAAATTGAATACTCAAGGAAATACATAACATCTGAAGGGGCTTTGGAAATAAAAGTAATCAAACAAATGCTTCATTAAATGAAAAAAAAAAAGGTCAACAATCAAGAGGGAAAGCAACTAAATTAAAAATGTTTTTCCAACTTCCCTTGAATTATTCTATACTGTCTTTTGTACTTCAGGACCACACAGCATCGGTTAGCTTTAAATTTAAAAATCAAAGTCAACAAATAAGTACCTTAAGTACAAACCCTTAAGTACCACAAATGGGCCAAGAATTGCAAGTGGACCCAAGAGGGTAGCAAAGATGTACTACACTTACCACTAATGGAATGGAGAACCACTTTTGGTGGTATGTGGGAAACCATGTTCAATCTTTATAACTATCTTTTAAGGTGTACTAAAAAATGTATTAGTAGCATATCAAGCCCACGACTAGGTAAATTAACTTCACACACACACACACACACACAAACACACACACACACACACAAACACACACCTGTTATGTGAATATAGCAAATCTAATAAAGAGGTACACAGATGACTGAAGGTGACCTCCAAGAGGCAGGGGAGAGAGAGGACAAAAGCACAGAGAGCCAGGCTGCCTGAACCCCCTCAACTGATGTACTTGCCTATGTGTTTATGCCTCGATTTCTGCATCTGTAAAATGGGGATAATAATTGTATCTACATCATAGAGTATATATGAGGATTAAATAAATCTAAAGTTGGAAAACAGTTACCTATCATTGTAATTAAACATAAACAAGGTAAAAGAAAGAAGAGAAGGGGAAGGAAGGGAAGACACAAGCTGCCAGCAGTAACTAGCTCTGGCTCTGCAAAGCAGGGTTCAGAACATTTTTCTGTAAAGGGCCACATAGTAAATATTTTGGGCTTTTCAGGCCATATGTTCTGCGTCATGCCTACTCAACTCTGCCACTGTCATGTGAAATCAGCCATCGGCAATACATAAATGAATGGGCATGGCTGCATTCCAATAAATCTTTCTTCGTGGGCACTGAAATTTGAATTTCATACAATTTTCCCTATCGTGGCGTACTATTCTTCTTATGATTTCTTTCCAACCACTTAAAACTGTAAAATCCACTCTTAGCTTAAGAGATAAAAACAAAGACAGTAGCGAACCAGATGCAGCCTCTGGGCCTGAGGTTGCTGACCCATGTGCTAAGCCACCAGGCGTACACAGGCTGCACAACTATGTTTTATTTATTTATTTATTTATTTTTTAAATTTTATTTTGTCGATATACATTGTGGCTGATTATTGTTGCCCATCACCAAAACCTCCCTCCCTCCTCCCTATCCCCCTCCCCCCCACCAACGTCCCCTCTGTTTGCTTGTCGTATCAACTTCAAGTAATTGTGGTTGTTATCTCTTCTTCCCCCCCACCCCCGGTTTCACAACTATGTTTTATATTCACAGGAACTGACTGGTCAGCTGGACAATCAAGTCCCCTCGATTGGACACTGCCATTTAATCTCTTATTTTCAATCTTCAGAGAGAGAGAGATTTTAACCAATATTTGATGAACTATCTAAACTACTTAGTAAGAATAAGCTTCAATTTATCTATTTTAGCACTGGTATTTTTCTTAATAAATCAATTCCTAAAGTATATATTTATCACTATAAATCTCAGGCCTCCAGCCTGATTTCGGGGTCTTTATTCTGTGCTCTGTCACACATTACGTCCATCATGACAAATTTATTTCATTTCATTCAGTAACCAGAAATATTGCTAGCACTGAGAAAAAGCCCTGGAACATATCAATTTTCTGTACAGTTTCCTCATTTTAAACAATTTTTCTTTTTTTAATCTTAGAGGAATTTTTTAGAGAGCACAAAACCTTTCCGAAGCAAGAGTGAGAGAACATGTGAGTGATTTTTTGAAGAAGTCATATTTACTAATACCTCAATACCCACCTTTCTGGATATAGCATTATAGACATAATGTTTTCAGTTTTGATTAAATAATTAGTGATGTGAAAGCAAGGAATTATTTTAATTCTCTCAAATCACTGGACAGAACCTTAAGATTCCAACGTTCCTGGTTTTCTACACCTCTCTAAAAGCATTTGAGATCCTTGCTAATAAACAACTTATAAAACCTTTTTATTATTGTTAACAAAAATGACAAGTGATTCATCAGTATATACGTTAACTTCACTATCCCACCCTTTAAGGAAACCATTTCCAAATTAAACTTGATCTTGGTTTTGACTTTTCCTATGTATTAAATTAGCTCTTCTCATGAGCATCCCTTCAAAGCAAGAATTAAAAACACGACAGCATCTGCACAATCCCAGATGTTGTGAACATTAAGATGGTCATCAAAGAAGATTCTAGGAGTTGAATCATGACATCAGCTCTAAAGGGAACTGTGGTCCCTAAGATCAAAGACTGACAGTCAGTTCTTAGGCAAAACCTCATTATGGTTCTCAAAAAGCATAAAGAGTGAAAAATAACAACAAATCAACTTGTATAAATGTACTGTATGTTTTACTCTTGGATCAAGCCCAGAGCTTTGTAAATGAACCTATGCCAGAATACACTGATACTCACCATTGCAAGCAAGTTTTTAACTGCATGCTCCTGAATTCTAAGATGTTTACAAGTGGATGCTTCCCATTATACCTTCTTCATGGTAAAAGCGATGCCTAACTTTTCCAAGATCAAAACCAGGCCAAAGTTCAAAGATTCCTAGTGGCAAAGGACCCTGGATTCTTTCTTCCTGTATCATCCCTAATCCCAGGAAAGACGAGCCCCTGACCGGGGCACCCACATCAGAGGGGCTTTTCTGACCCTCCACCAGCCACACCTGTACTGGATTGAATTATGTCCCCCCAAAACTCCCTGAAGCTTGAATTGTGTCCGCCAAGTTTTATGTATTAGAAACTTGGCCCCCACTGTGACTGTTAAGAGGGTGTGAAATCCTATTATGGTAACTGAAAGGTGGAGCCTTGAAGAGGTGATTGGATTGTGGGACCATGCAGTACTGAATGGATTATTAATGGTGGTCAGGGGCATGGTACTGAGGGCTTTAAAAGAAGAGAGAGGAAAGTCTGTTTTTCTTTCTCTGCTCTCTCTGCTTCAACCATCTTGCAATGTGAGACCCCTGGGTCACTGTCGCCACCACCAGATGGAGTTTGGACTTCCCAGCCTCAGAAACTGTAAGCAATAAATGTCGTTTTTCTTTATAAATCACCCAGTTTCAGGTATTTTGTTATAAGCACATAAACGGACTAATACAACGCCCTCCCTTCCTTAGTGGGGCAAGGAGTCCATGGCAGACAAGCAGGGGTACCTACCTGGGTACCTTTCCAGACCACAGCTGGTGCCCTGGACCCAGTTCCCACATTCAACCCCTCCATAAGATTCTTTCTTAGTTGTGTCCCACCAAGGCAGGTGGACAGCACCACATGTGTGCTCATAGGACGAAGGTTAGCCATTTGTGGGTTTTTAGAAGGAAATTGTGTAGGTTTATACTGTCCGTGAAGCTGCTCACAGTCCAGGATGGAGGGAGCGTGGGAGGAGGAGGATGGGCCATGGGCTGGGGACTGGCTTTGCCTTGTCTCTCTGCTCCCTTGTGGTACCCCAAGGAGTCTAATAATTGTAAACCTGAATCCAGCCTTCATTATGGAAGTTTATTTTTCAAAGTAGGAGAATAAAACATGTTTACGGTATAATTTGTTAGCTATTTACAGCAACTTTTATATATCTAGACAAAGGTTAATATGAGCCTTCATTGATACTCTTGCCCCCAGACCTGCTTTCTTCGTCCAAAAAGAGATAACGGATATTTTTTTTAAATGTTTTTAAAAGTTGCTAGGCATATACTGCCATTCACAGAAAATCATATAGAGATAACAGTTTTAGGTTGACTTAGTTTTTGTTTGCCTTGTTGAAAATAAAAGTGAAAAGTAACAGGATGGCTGAGTCCACTGATGTCCACTTCCGGGGTGGCTGCATTAGCCCAAAACTTCCCACCTCCCCAGCAGCACCCTCAGCTCTCCACCCAGAAGGGGCCCAGGAGAAGCGAAGGCTCTAGAACTCATCGTAGATCACTTCAGGTATCATAAAATCTGTGTGCATCTGAACTGCTGGGTGCCACACAAATGACAGGATTGCCCTCCACTGGCACTGAGGACCACTGCTGAAGTATATCTGAATTTTTTTAAGGGAAGAATTTCAGTATCTCCTTGGAATTCATTGTCGAAGAGGACTTGTAAGTTAGCTATTTTGTAAAGCTGACAGTGTTTGTTTGAATGCTGAATATCATAAAAAGTCACTTAAGGGGCAGTTTTGATGGAAACAGAACCAGCATTTGGAATGCCCTAAATCTTTCCTGTCCTTACAACTGACTGGTATAATATATAATAACCATATGTTGTACATTTCCAGGAGAGTTCCGGTTTCATGTATCTTCTTACATTAAATTAATAAATAAGCTTGTAACGGTTTTTATTTCTTTTTTATATTTTCCAAATGTTACACAATTGAGAATGTGTTTTCTCTATAATCAAATAATAATAATAATAATAAATTTCATTATACATATACAATAAATAAATCCCTTAGTATCCATGGGGATTTGGTTCCAGGACTGCCAGGGATACTTAAATCCACAGAAGCTCAAGTCTCTGATATAAAATGGCACAGTATTTGCATATAACCTATACATATCCTTCCACATACTTTATTTTTTTATTTTATTTTATTTTATTTTGTCAATATACAGTGTGGTTGATTATTGTGGCCCATTACCGAAACCTCCCTCCCTCCTCCCTCTCCCCCCTCCCTCACAACCTCATACCTGGTCGCTTGTCACTTGTCCTATCAACTTCAAGGAATTGTGATTGTTTTGTCTTCTTCCCTCCCCCCTCCTTCCATATACTTTAAATCACCTCTAGATTACTTGGAATATCTAACACAATGTAAATTTTATGTAAATAGTTGTTACACTATATTTTTTCTTTGTATTACCTTTATTATTGTATTGCTATTTTCTATTTTTTTTCCAAATAATTTCAATCTGCAGTTGGATGAATCTGCAGGTGCAGAATCCGTGAATACTGAGGGCTGACTGTACACATATGTACATTTATATGTATATTATGTCCACACAAAAACCTGCACATGAATATTCATAGCAGCTTTATTCATAATTACCAAAACTAGGAAGCAACCAAGATGTCCTTCAGGAGGTAAATGGATAAACTACCATATATCATGAATAGAATATTAATCAGCACTAAAACGAAATGAACTATCAAGCCACAGAAAAACAGAGGAAACTTAAATACATATTACTACATGAAAGAAGCAAGTCTGAAAAGGCTACATACTGTATGACTCCAACTATATGACATTCTAGAAAAGGCACAACTACAGAGACACTAAAAAGATCTGTGGTTGCCAGGGGCTGAGGAGGGAGGGATGAATAGGTGGAACACAGAGGGTTTTTAGAGCAGTGGTACTACACTGTATGATACTACATGGTAGATACGTGTCATTTTACATTGGTCCAAACCCATAGAATGTACAATACCAAGAGTAAACCCTGATGCAAACTATGGACTTTGGGCGACAATGCTGGTTGAATGCTGCTTCACTGGTTGTAACAAGTGGACCAGACAGGTGTGGGAGGTTGATGGGGGAGGCAGAGCGGGTGGGGGGGTGCCTGTGGGGGGCACCCAACTATGGACCTAGAACAGCTCTAAAAGTGAACATCTATTCATTTACACACACACACACACACACCAAGCAGGAGCAGATCCAGAGCTCATGTCTGCAATGACTCTTGGCTGCCAGCACAGGATGACCGACCAACCGTTCCCTCCACATCCTCGCCTGCAAGCCTTGGTTTCTCCTTGCGCAGTATGGAGTGATTCTAGTTGCTACCCACAAGCTACAGACATTATTTTAAAACTAATAACACACAGCACTCTGGAGATGGCCCTGTTTCTCAAGGGACTACTTCTGCTGAAGTAAGAAACGGCCCCACGCACAGATCACCGCTTGCCTCCAGAGAGAAGCCATCCATTGGGGACAGCATGAGCACACGCCACTGCTGCAGCGATGTGACAGTAAGGACAGCTTTCACCACAAGAGCAGCAGAGAAAATTGGACAAGAGCAGCCCAGGGAGGCTGAGGTTATCTAAACACAGCAAATCACTAGATACGCCAAAGAGGCCAAAAGGAGGACCAGCCCTGTGTTTTCTATAATGGGAGAATTTATTGTTCAATCCAACTGAGAAAACAGATTGGGTTACACATCTCTACATAAACAAACTTATGTACAGGGCATGAGGGGAGTAAAAGGTGCTAGATGAGAGAATAAACATTGACTAAAACATCTATCTTGGGAAGGGGTCACGTGTTCCCTTGGCTGTCCGCTGAAAATTTTTGTTATATAAATTGGGGAGGTGACTAAAAGGATGAGAGATGCATGGAATTCATTAAGAATTATCTGTGAAAATCTGTCCTAATTAGGAAACAACATGTTACATGCCTGAAACAGCATGCCAGCAAGGAGTGCCTGAACAGAGGCGGGGTAACCTCAGGACCTGAAAGAAAAGAAGGCAGTCTAGCAAATAGGTGGATCATTCTCCCACTGGATTTAAAATTCTACGGGAACATAGCTTTTTTCCCCCTTAATGGCTGTGAAATTGATTGGGATATAGGTCCCCAGAGTGCTAAACGAAATTAGAGGAAGTCCTATAATTACAGCTAGCAGTTAATTATTATATGATGGGAATTGTAATCAAAGTAACAGATACACTATGATTTTCTATCTTCTCTGCATAACGCATCTGAAAAAGTCTCTGAAGAGTAGCCGATTTTGTGTTTAGACTTACGTCGCTTCCTATTGCACACAAACAAAATCCAAACAAGACCCTCTTTCCTGCAGGTGATATGGCCTGTGACCTCATTCTCTGCCCCTTCCTGCCTTTCCCACACAAGTTTCTTGCCTTCTTCAACATACTCACAGTTCCCTCTGTCTGGAATGTTCTTTCCCCAGATTTCCACGCAGCCTGCTCCCTCCCTCCATGCAGACGTCAGGATCATGCCTCCTGGGAGAGGTATTCCCAGACTACCCTGTCTTAAAATAGACACATGACCCCTTCAGTGTCTATTCTGTTACTCCACTGCAAGCTTCTCCATACCATTATCATCACCTGACACTTGGTACATTTTTACTGTTCCCCCCCTGGAAAGTCATTCCATGCATGAGAGCAATGATTTGTTCAGTCTTATTTCCACTGCATCCCTGGCTCCCAGAACACTACCTGGCTCTGAGATGGTTCTCAATAAATATGGTGAACTTAAAGGAAAAAAATCAGAATAATTATGTCCGATCACCTTTCTATGATGGGAACATATAAAGGCTAAGAGATCTTTCTATCATTGTGATATCACTGTATTTAAGCGAACAACATTCTAGCAAGATCTGCATGAAGACCAGCCTGGAATCAGTGAGGCTCTGCATTCAATTCAGCTACAGATCTGTGGTGCAATATCAGAAAGGTCATGAACGGGAAATAAGATTTGTGAGGTACTTTTTTTATGTACTAGGCACTGTGTTTGGCACTGAAGAGATCTCCCAATAAAGGAACGTCATGCCCACTTATAATGTCATTTTATAAATAACAAAAATTGAAGTTGGCTTAGCCAAAGTTACACATAAAGCAAGTGCTAAATCCCTACACAGATCTTTTTGCATCAAAAGCACTGTTAAGGTTACATGCTTCAAACTGCTTCCTTCCTTCCTTTCTCTCCTCACCTTTTCCTCCCAGTTTTCTTCTTTTCTTTTGAAAAGAATTCAGAAAAGTAGAGACCGGTATACAAACATCTTTCCACCTGCCACTCAAAACGAACACATTGCATTTTGTTAGATCTGCTCCAGATCACTGTTTTTTGAACCAGAAATATAAAAATTGCCAAGGAAGCTCAATCTCATTTTTTATAAAATGAACCAGAAACCATATCACCTATTCTCTTTCCCAAAGTTCAGACAAAGAAAATGTTAACAAGACATTTTGCCATTACAACTACAGTTACGTATAAAAGCATTCCTTAGCGTCCCTAATTTGGAATCATTCTTCCTATTCTTTAGAATATTTTGTTAACTGCCTGAATGCCTTCATACTGTGGATCTCAGTGTGGTGTCTCTAATTTAAAATATAGTCACATGTTGCAAAATATTGTTCCAGTTAATGACAGACCACATGTACAATGGTAGTCCCGTAAGATTATAAGGGAGCTGAAAAATTCCTATTGCTTAGTGATGTCGTAGCTGTCATAGCACATTGTTTTATTTTGTTTTATCAATTCAGTTTACCCTAAGTGTGTAGTGTTTATGAGATCTACAGTAGCATACAGTAATGCCCTAGGCCTTCACATTCACTCAGCACCAACCCACTGACTCACAAAGAGCAACTTCCAGTCCTGTAAGCTCCATTCGTGGTAAGTGACCCATATAGGTATACCATTTTTTATTTTTTATATCATATTTTTTCCGTGCCTTTTCTACGTTTAGATATGTTTAGATATACAAATATTCACCACTGTGTTTCAATTGCCAACAGTATTCAGTACAGTAATATGCTGTACCTTTTCGTGGCCTGGGAGCAATAGACTATACCACATAGCCTAGGTATGTAGTAGGCTATACCATTCATGTCTGTGTAAATACACTCTATAATGTTCACACAAGGACAAAATTGCCTAACAACGCATTTCTCAGAACATTTTCCCATCGTTAAGTGACGCATGACTTTATTACAGTCACATTGACCAAAGCAGCTCATGGTTTAACTTGCCTGATACTCCCTGCCAGAAATAAGATGACAGGACGAAGACTTGATGAAACCTCATTCAAACTGCAATTTATGGCCATCCTTCCTGGCTTGGTGCCAACACGTTATGTTCTAAATCTGTTGGGGGGAGGGAGGGAAGGGAGTCTTCCCTGTCAAAGGCAGCTCTGTGTAAAACAAACCTCTCTATACAGAAAGAAACCCTTTCATTCCATTCCAGAAGTCTGAATGTGAGGATGCTGGGCTGCCTTCTGCCAGGGAAAGTGGAAGGGCAGAAAATAAAGGACTGAAAGCAGGGAGATCAGAAGGGGCAGAGGCAACAGGTCTCAACACTGACCATTTACGGAGAACAAAGGACTGCAGACCTTTTCACTGCTGCCTTACAGAATGGATGCACCATGGAGTACCCGATAAATATCTAAGCAAGCTTCAGCCTGCCTCTGTGCAGCTATGCACAGACTCCAGCACCTCCTGGGACATGGAAGAACGTGCACCAATGTGCTGGCTTCCCTTTGACCTCCCCCTTGCACCAGCAGACCCAGACCCAGGGGCACAGGAAGTGCCTAATCTCTGCAAGTAAATGTCAATCTCCAGGGCAAAGAAAATGTCTTTGTTCTTTAGAACCAGGGTTGAAACTAGGTTGAAATGACCACATAAATTCACTAACTTGAATTCACAAAGGAAGCACCTGTTTTTCAGAACTGAGAGGAAAATTTTAAAACAATCTTACTTTTCATGCAATCCTTCTAAATAAATAACATGGATAAGATGGGCCTGAGGGAGACCTGGTCAGTTTCCCACACAATGCTAATGGTTTGTGTTACTAATAGAAATATAAAGATTTTTGAAAATAAACCACCACAAATTTTTAATCCATTGAAAGTGAAAAATATTATAACCATGGGAAGGAGCCCACATTCTTTCTATTCTCCCTCACACTTTAAAGATCTAAGCACGTAATCAAGCACATAGATAAATCGTGGAGGTGCAGTCATCGCTAAATTCCCACTGCAGGCAGAACTTGCCCATCCTCAAAGCAGAGTTCTAGCTCCCACGTCTGAAAATTACTGTGTGTCCCCTGAGTAAAAGAGAAAAATTATGACCAATTATAATAACAAAGGCACAGACCATTGTGGGAAATTATTTAGTGTGGTATGAGAATATGGAATTGATCACTTATCCTGTGTAACTGATGAAAAAGATAGAGAAATGTAAAAATCAGCATCTCTTGTCACCCTAGCTCTGTCTCTTCTCAAACAAGTAGAGACACTCTTTGCCAGAAACTAAAAGAAATGACAAAGTCAAAATTAAAATTCCACAAGATGGGGTTTGTTGCTTTATTTGTTAATGCTATGTATAACAAAGAGTAATAGACATTTTTTACTACAGAAATTCCTTCAACACTTTAGATATTACATGAATGCCCCCTAGAGATATATATAATATGTCTATAAAGCAAGGATTTTTTTTTTTTTTTTTTAATTCTGGTTTGGATAAGTTCTCTCTTTAAAATTTCACCAGAGTTTCCTTAAAACAATCTGTAATGGTTTTGATTTAAGGTATATAATAATTTACTAATGCTAAAAAAAAATTAATTAAAGTTTACATCAACTAAATTAAATAACTGTATACAATATATTATTGCTTTAAATCCCAAAGCAAAGAAAGGACATTGCTTCCTTTGGCTGATAGAATGAATTGTTTGGATTCACTGAGGGGAAAAAAAATTTCCTTTATATGAAAGAGCCTGCTACCAAAAGTTTCTATCTCTCACAGCAAAGTTTCCAAAGTGGGAAAGTTTTTTAAATGGAGGATTTTGTTTCTTGAGGTGTATGTTATAGCTCACGAGATGAATAAACCATAGCAGTTACAAAGAGGTGTTGTCTGAAATTGTCCACGCTTAAATTCAATACGACATTTGGGGTTATTAAAACCCATTAAGATTTTTGACACTGAGTTCATGAAAACTGAATGAGTGGCCCCTGCACTAGTAGAACGTCTTTCCCAAGGTCATCAAAGCCAAGATATCAGCTCATAAATGTCTCCCAATGAGTTTTATTTATTCCCTTAATGCAAATAAAGCCAACTTAACATTTGCCTTGGAAAACAGACCTTTTTCAAAGAATGCTGACATTTTTATTGATTTTGAATGGGTCTTGATACTGTTTGTGCAAACACATGAACTCATACACTCTAATTTTTGTAAGACAAATAAGCCCACCTGTCTGCTACACGGCCCTATCCACCAAAAAAAAAGAAATAAAATTAAACTTTTACAGAAGTGTAAGGAAATGTAAGGACATGCACCCTCTTTTTGATTTATAAACTAGAGGAGTGGTGGCACATGCTGGAATATATGCTCGGAGAGACAAGATCTTTGTGTATTTCGTGCACTCCTGTATCCTGATTACCCAGGAAAGTGCCTTTGAACATATTAGCTCATTGAATCCTCTCAATGACATTATGAGATGGATACTATTCTTACCCCACTGTACAGATGAGAAACTGAGATTCAAAAAACTTAGCTATGACACAGCTGGTTAGTGGGGAGATAAGGCCTTTAGGTGTTGCCCACTCCTCTTCTCCTTCTTTACCATTTTGTTACTGTATGCCTGCCATCCCATGACTTCCTCACACACAGAAGCCCTTGAGTATAAAATTGGAATCTCTGAAGGATGAGTATGTAGTTAAGTCAAAGTTAAGAGCTCAAAAAGTAATCAAGTGCATATGAAAAGATAAATTCAAATGCCTTCATTTCATTCAAAGGCATGAATTAAAGTATTTTTTAAATTAAATATTCACTGTGATATCCAACATCGAATGACCTCTGTCTCCAGCTGGTGTCAGCAATCAACTCTTTATTACCTTGAAATAAACTACAGCACTTCTGTACCTCTTACTCATTCTACTACCTAGACCTGGAACTTAAAGTGGGAAAAGTTGGAGGCTAAGACATGGCCTAAAAGGAATGGGCCCTGCCTTCCTAATGCAACCTAGAGCCAAATATAAACAATGGTGAATTGTTCCTTTATTGGGATATGGTAGCCTGCCAATCATTGCCTCCCACCAACCCCGCCTTCTTAAGAGGCTGTTTAGACAAGTCCGAGACCACCCATCGTACATATACCCCTTCATCCCAGCAACAGCTGGGTGGATACATGACTCAGTATTGGCCAAACAGACTCTAATTTAAAAATTTGGAATTCAGAGGCTTGGAGACCAAGACAGTTATTTAAAGTAAAGGTCAGGTAGTATTACGTCGTACCAAGTCAAAGCCATTTGGCAAGCAGTAAATTTGAGAATCTGAAAAGCCAGAGAGCAAGCAAGAAAGCCAGTCTGCAGGTCAGGGCAAGAGAACAGCAGGGCCGCAATGAGAAAAGCAAAAATTCACACCACATGAGAAACGGGGGAACGGTGCACCTTCCTGATCTTCCCGCTCCCATCCCCACGTGGCCTGCACATCCTTGGCTACCCATGGCATTTCTCCATATCTTTTCAGTGATGCCAGTTTTATGTGAGTTCACTTGAGAGGGCTTCTGTTGGGAAAATAGAATAGTTTGGTCAGGACCCTCGCAGCAGTCCCGTTGGGTGTGGTTAAGCACATCCATTGTAAGCAAATTGTGACTGTGATTGTGATTGTGTGTGTGTGTGTGGAGTTAGTGCACATGTGCACAAATGTATCTTTTTAGTTTTGTTGCTATTCTTGTGTTCTGTGTGAGAGTGTGAGAGAGAGAGAGAGAGGGAGAGGGAGAGAGAGAGAGAGTAGAGGTAGTTTTTAGTGAAGCAGGTGGGTGGGCATCCGCCTCGGGCATCCTCCCAGCGCAGCCATGCTTTCCAACCTGCAGCTTCCAAGGACCTTTTGGCCAGTTACCTAGCTCATAGATCTGTGTGAAGGGGTCTGGTGACCCAGCCTGGCATGTGGAGGATCTGGGTTTGTGGTCCTGTCTGTGAACAGGCTTGAGGGGTCTGGGAGCTCCAGACCCAGCCTTAGCTTGACAATCGGCCCAGTCAGTGCAGGATTAATGGCAGGTAAAAGAGCCTGACAACTAGCACAGTCGCCTAGCTTTACAATTGGCGTCACGAACAGGACTAAGAGCTAGACAACTGGCGCTGTGAGCAGGGTTGCAGACACTAGCAGTAGCCAGACAGCTTCTTTCCATTTCACTACAGCCAAATGGTCCCAAAGACATAGTATTTCTCCTCCCCGTTTCTCCTTTTAGAAAAGGTGACTGAAAAATATATCTTCCTATAAGGTCTTGAAGAAGCCAAGAGCTCACAGCACCATTGACGGTTTGAAAGTTGTCATAAAAACAAACCATTGCAAACTTCCTTGAAAAGCCAAATCCCAAAAGGCAGCCATGAGTGAGAAGTTGAATTATCTCAAATGTTAACAGTTAAGTATAACAGACGATATACTTTTTTTAAAAAATTCTATAGTACGGGGAAAACATACAAACAAAAACTTCCCACTGCTTTTTTTGAAGAAGAAAATCTACCAGGCTCTCAGGCTGTTTTAATGCTGTTTGAAGAGAACTACAGGACAAGGTCAGCCTGGTTCATGACAGTTCAAAATTACGAAATAATCCTCCAAGAATTAAGCTTTATTGGTTTCAAACACATAACATACAAACAGGCACCCAGTTAAATACATAAAGAAATCAAGCTAGAATAATAAGTCTAGAAATTGCTGGAGGCAGAGGAATAGAGATCCTTTCTGCTGAAAGCATCTTACTTCATACTGCGAAAAGGAGGACAAAAGTCAAAAATTGAATTAAAATATGAATTAGACAGTCCCTGCCCTCAAAGAATCCCTAGTCTAGCCAAGGAGATAGGCACCCCCACAAAAGAGCTCAAATCCAGGGCAGATAGTGACAGACGCTAATTGGAAGTCTCAGCGAAGTGTAATGGGATCATGGAGGCAGAAGCAATTAATCACAGGCGAGGCAGGCAACACTTAGCCCCGACTCCTACGGGCTGTCATTTCAAAAGTAAATCCACTCTCACAGTTATCATGAAATTGCATCCATGATCTTTGAGTCCTATCAGTCCATACCTTTAATCTGATTAATCAAAATCCCTCCCTTTTCCAGGGAAAAACATCTGTTTATCATTCCCTCCAAGAGTTCTTAATATGACAAAATGACCTTGGATTATCCTTTATCTCTAGAAAATATCCTCCCTCTGAAAAGGCAACAAAAAATGAAGATAATACTCCCAAAAAGTTCAAGACCATAAATGAAAATAACCAAATTGCTTGCTTTCTATCCCATAACTCAGCTACAGAACTCCACATTCCACTCAACTGTTTGCTGTGTTAAAAACAGTCAGGCGAACTGAGCTATGCTAAAAACCATGTGTCTGTAAAATATTTATTATAGCCTTAGTCAGAGTTTCTCCTGCCCATCAAAAGAGACTGGTTAAATTTTACACTAAGTCCTATAAAAATAAAAAGTGCATACAAAAACTGGTGAAACTCCAGTATGGACTGTAGTTTTGTAAATTGTAGTGTGCCCATATCCATACCCTGGTTTTGATAATGCACTATAGTTAAGATGTCGTCACTGGGGGAAGCTGAGTGATAGGTACACAGATCCTTTCTGTAGTATTTTGCAGTTTCTTGTAAGTCTATAATTATTTCAAAATGAAAAGATTTTTTTTTAAAAAAACAAATACTGGACAGACCTCGTGGCTCACTCGGGAGAGTGCAGCGCTGGTAGCGCCGAGGCCGCGGGTTCGGGTCCTATATAAGGATGGCGGGTGCACTCACTGGCTGAACGTCGTGCAGACCACATCATGCCAAGGGTTGAGATCCCCTTACCGGTCAGAAAAAAAATTAAAATAAAAAATAAAAACAAACACTCATGGCATTCATCACTTTGTAAGGCTTTGACAACATCCGGCAGTTTTCTTTTCCTCCTGAATCCTAACGTGTACTTTGAAATGGAGCCTCAAAAAAGTTGCAGATACAATTCAAACACATTACTCCAGTCCTGGGAGGAGCAGCCAGCAAGAGGGTATTTCCACCAGAGCCCAGGAAAGTCAACGTCCTCAGTCAACCCCTCCATGGACCAGCTCCCAACAGAACTCCTAGCTCTGTTCTTTGATGCCCCTTTCCCCAGGTCACCGTCTCATCAACACACACACAACGCAGATGAGAATTTAAACAAAACTTTAAGAAAAGCAAAGCCAAATCACTAGAATCTCTACCACAAAACTCACCTCCTCCTTCCCAAGACTTTAACAAACCTCAACCATTTTTGCTACAAAAAAAAAAAGCCTAAAGAACTGGGCTCCTGTGAAATTAGAAACACAAGATGTACTCAAAGAGCTTGTAGTCATCCTAAATTCTTCTTGAATATCCACAAACATGCAAGCCCCTTGGAGATCACAGCCTTAGTAGGTCTTTATATAGCTCATTCCCCACCCCCATCCCACCTCAAAGTGTCAGGTAACACAAATTGAGTCCCATGACTTAAGATTAAACTTTCAAGAAAATTTTTTTCACCCCAATACTATTTCCAAGGCAATATCCAGGCATCGTTATAATTTATTAAACTTTTCAGATCCTTGGTACTGAGTATATAGGGCTATGATTCAAAACAAAGATGTGATGCTAGAAGGGTCAATGCATATTCCACTATTTATTACCCGAATAACCTTAGGCAAGTAACTTAAACTTTCTGTGCACAGTTTCTGTCTATAAAATGGAGACAATACTAGGATTAGGACCCTACCTCATAGGATTCTCATAAGGATTAAATAAGTTAACTCATGTAAAGGTTCAGAACAGTGCCTGCCATATAGCAGGCACCCTTAAAGTGCTGTCTATTATTATTATTGATGAAATAAACTTATCTATTCTTATGAATGCCTTAAACTTTTATTGAGCACTCAGGTCCCAAACTCTATGAATGCAAGAAAAAAGAGGGCACAGCCATTATGCTGGAAGAATCTACATGCTACTAAATATAAGAGCAGGGAAGGATCAGACCATGCTGGTGTCCCCAGCTCAAAGGAGCTTTCAGCCTGAGTGTTACAGGAAGAACTTATGAGTCACAGATAGTGAAGCCCAAAGATTGAGAAATCTAAAGGTTTGGACAAAACCCCAACAAGGCAGACATGTGAAATGTCAGTGGTATGTATCGCCCTGCCCCTCCCGTGTTCACCTTTCAACTTAAAAATCAGCAAATCCCCAAATACAGTGCACTGTCTCACACAAAGCCCATGCTGTCAGACAAGTTTTTCACGTTCTGCAGATAATTCTATTAAAACACCAGCCACTTCAGTAACACCGAAACTACTGGCCACAACCAACCTCTGTTCCTCTTCCCCAGGACACTTTCACGGTCACCCACCACAGGCATCCCTGGAAAAGAGAGAGGGAGTCCCAGGAAAGCAACAGCTCTTATGGAGAGGCAGAGTTCCATCCCATACAGACAGGTTCACACAACACATCTCTGAGAAGCAGGGATCCTTGTGGTTTCTGAAATGTTGCCAGTGACACAAAGAAAGCCTGATGTGTGGTTTTCAAGCCGGTTTTATAAAACAATTCCAAACCCCTAAGTGTGTGAAACCATAATCGTAAACACTGCTAAAATCCCTGGTGGTGTTTAATATTATTTATTATGATTCCTCTCGGCACCCCCAAAAGTCTCTCATCCTGGGCTTGCGGAGCATTTCATTAATTTACACACCATCTGTGGGGTGTGCAGATGGTGGGACCCAAACACAAAGAAGTCTGAAAGACCTGGCCAAAATCCCAACAACTTGTAAATAAACGTAGCTCTAAAGGACCCAGAATTCTTGACCTTCTGTCCCAAGCACTATTGCTGCCACTGGTGCTGAGGCAGAACTGGACAGACAGCCTGGTTAAATCAGAAAGAAAGTCAATGGCTCGAACCACTGGGAGCAGGCTCCAATTCTAAGGGCAAGATTTTCAATATTCTCCTTTTCAAATGAGTTGCTTGCTCTTAAATTCATCCTTACAAGAATTTTTAAGAAATCAATGAAGAACTGGCCTGCCTAATTTGAACACACAGAAGTACTTAAGAACAATTGTGAAATTTACACGTTTGCATTTGTTTCTTTTTCTCTTTTAACTGTAACATAACTGTGCATATCTAGGGGGTACAGCATTAGGCACGTTTGCATGTGTAAAGGCTCCCTGAAGTTTGGATGTATCTCCCCCTTCCACACACAGAGTAAATCTTAACTTAGGGCAAAGACATCAGCTCTGTTAAAAACCTAGGGTTTAGTTCCAGATCATTCAGAATATTCTTGAAGCATATAGTTATACTGTTTATTATGTGTCTGTCTGGCATTCTTTTGTTTATATTTTATTTATTTTTACATTTGTGGCCAAAATCTCGTATCAAGTATCAGCTTCAAGCAGAAAGAAAAAGAAGAAATGAGGGTTTGTCAACTGAAAATTTAGGCCAATGACATCAAATGGCCACCTTGATATTGAGGACAAACCTGGATGGTGGAAGAAGAGAGCCACTCAGGCCCTTGAATTATCTTCTTTTGTAAATAAAAATCCAAATGAGGGATTCTCTTTACTGAGTCAGCTAAAATTCAAAATTACACAGAGCCAAACTCAGTTTTGAAACACTCTTCCTGTTTATAGTGAATAAATTCCCAAAATGCAGAGGAATTAGTTTTTAATGAAAGTCTCTACTATCACATTATTGCTCAATAGCATTTTGGCTAGACTAGTTTAACCCTTTATAGAAAGTACAAAACTCTGACACAGTAATCAATATGATGGGGATCAAATTCCTGTTCATAACATATAATCAACTTTATTTTTCATCTGCTTACCCTATCTTAGTTTAGTTCTATTTTGAGGACATTATGGGCTTCACAGTTCGTCTCCTTTACACTAGGCCAGTGGTTCTCCAAGTATGGTCCCCAGAACAACATTAGCCTCACCTGGGAACATGTTAGAAAAGCTAATTTTCAGGCCCCGACGGAAACCTAATAAATCAGAAACCCTAGGGGTGGGGTGATCTGTGGTTTAAAAAAGCTTCCAGGTGAGACTGATGTGTTCTAAATTTTGAGCACCACTGCCATTGGAACAACATCCTCTGTGTCACTCAGATGTCCCTGTGGATTCACCAGTGTACACATCGCTCCCCCCACCCATGCCCATCACCCACTTCCCCAAGAGGCAGAAACTCAGACTGGCTGCTTTCTTGGATCTCTCTGGAAGTCTCAAAATTGAGACATCTCACAGGCTGCACCCCTTGGCCCCAGCTACTGCTCCCCACATCTCTCTATCTAGGTTGATGTCATACAGTCCACTGTTGCTCTGTGCCCTGACCTCATGCTACTCAGGTGCTGACACGCTGGTCCTCCACTCTCAGCTCCACCCATGGGTCCCCACCACCCCGCCCTGAGCCCCATGAGGACATGCACGCCACAGTCCCCACTTCCCAAGCACCACTGTGCCCCTCCCTCCTGCAGCCACACCCCTGCTCCTCTCCACCTCTGATCCAAAGGCCCGGCTACTTTCTCCTGGCTTTAGGAAACACCAATCTCCTCCCCAGCGCCTCCTTCTTTGGTTGGGAGAGGCCCAGTTGGTCTCCTTAGGCTAAAAGCTATAAGCCTGGTCCCAGAAGCAATGAGAGCCAGGTGAGGGGGTGAAGCTTCAGAAAGACATTCTTTTTGTTTTTTGTTTTAAGCAGGATTTACAAAGGCTGGTGGTTCCTGTGAAAGAGAACAGGAGATCCAAGTTTTCTCCACCACTACACAAGACAGCCAGGGAAATGAAAGAACATCCTGTCCTGGGAATTGACTGAAGCAGAGTCATTACATCGGTGGAAGGCAGCACTTGTGTGTGTGTGTGTGTGTGTGTGTGTGTGTGTGCGTGCGTGTGTGTGTGTGTGTGTGCATGTGTGTGTGTGTTAGAGAGAGAGAGAGAGAGAGAATGGAGAGACACAAAGAGAGTATGTGTTAGAGAAAGTGAATTTTGAGAGAGAGGGAGGAAGGAGAGAGATAAAGGAGAGAGAAGAGAAAGAGAGAAGAGAAAGAATGAGGAGACAGAAAGAGGAAAGAGAGAATGTGTGTTAGAGAGTGTGTGTGTCAGAAAGTGTGTGTGTGTATTAGAGTGTTTATGTGTTGAGAGAGAGAGGGAGGGAGGGAGAAGAGAAACAGAATAGAGAGAGAGAGAGAGAGAGAGAGAGAGAGGAAAGAGAGAGGAGAGAGACACCAGTCAAAGTGAGTTCTTTATGTCACCGGCAGGCAGAAAAATTATCCAACAATTTCCCGTGTCTGATAGCAACTAAAATGAGGTGCACAAAAGCATGAAGGCAGCTGGCGTACCAAGCACTAAGGACCACCCCATCACTGGGAGATGTTACAAAAATCCCCTGAAAAACTTTAAACTATGGACAAAACCAAAAACCTGTAAACGGTTCTCAAAGCGCATATGCACCTGCCATTGAGGGTGGGGCTGTCCCTCGGGCTGGGGACTATCTAGAACTTCTCTCCCCTTCCCCCAAACCAGTGCTAACTCAGTCATACAAGCCCCCAGCTCAAAATTCCAAATGTGCTCAAGAGGAAAGCAGCAGCCCACTGGGAAATCCAAGGGCGAAGAGGAGAGTCACAAGGAGGGCTGTGGGTTTAATTTAAAATAATAATAATAACAAGCAGCAAATATTAAAAACTAGAGATTTTAAATAAAGGGGATGTCCCAGATCTCACTGTCTGGATAAAGGTGACTACAGAGCAAAGGCCAGCAAACTTTCCATAAGAGGTCAGAGAGGAAACACTCAGGCTTTGGGAGCATTCAGTCTCTCAGCTGTGCCACTGTAGCCCACAAGCAGCCATGGAGAAGAAACAGATAGGTGCGCTCCAATAAACTCTACTTCCAAAAACAGGTGACCAGACTTGGCCCGCAAGCTGCAGTTTGCCAACCGCTGGGTACCAAGTATCAGTACCTAACAGGGGCTCGGATGGTACCAGACAGTGCGTTTCACCAGCTCTTTTAAAGAAACGAGATGATAATCAATACAGTAATATTCCTTTCTCGGCAGCTTTTTTTTAATTTATTTTTTCTTTTCTTTTTTAAAATTTTTACTTTATTAATATTATTTTTTTATGCTGTTGCGGAGCAATTGGGGGGATGGGAAGGGAAAGAGGGAGGGAAATAAGGTGGGAGGAGGAAGATGGAGGGTAGGGCCTGGTCGAGGTCTGTGGCACCCCCCTCATTCCAGCAGGGGAGATCGGGGGATTCCAGTGGCAGCTTGGTCATTGCTGAGCTGGAGGCAGATGTCAGGGTCTCAGCTGCTTGTGTTTCTGGACGGGAAGGTCTCTCCATATACGCTAATTTGTATCTCCCCCTCCCCTGTCTTGTGCACCTCTTCCTGTTTCTACACATCTCCCCCCACTCTTGCCCCTGAGAAAGACATATAATAAAATTGATTATCATCCTCCTTTATCAAAAAAGCAGATGAAATGTACTGTCTAGCACTGGCCAGTCCCCACATCTCATACATGCTTCTATTTGATACCAGCTCCGGATCACAGTTTTGGGGAAGCTTCCAGCCGAGAACATGCAAAGAGACAAACTCTGTGTCATCTCCAGCCACAGGGGTCCTGCCTCTAAATGAGATTCAATCCCCAAGTTCTGAGCGTGACTCAGCCAGCCCCCCTACAACACCAGCTGGGGTTACGTCACCTGCACAAGTTCAACATCTGGAAACCCACAGAGCAACCTGGGGGATGGGGGAAATGCTTGGGAAGCATTCTTCCAAGTTCATGGTGACTGCAACCATGACATTCGGCAGATGGCAAAGGCCTAAAAGAAGACTTGATTTGGCTCCTCCATTCTGCACTTCATCCCCCATCAGCAGATCTCTCCAGAGCAAAGCTCTAGGGAGCCCATAGATTTTGCCACTCTGAAAGCACAAGAAAGAAAATTCCAGAACTGCAGAGAAAAAATGCTGACAAGCCTCACAAATGGTCAGAACTCATTTTCTTTGTAACATAGGATGCACAAGCTAAAGGTCCCAGTGCAAATGTTTGTATCTTCATATGGATTTCCTTAACGGAGAAGTAGTCAAGTGTCCAGAAGAACAGCATAAATATACAGCATTTGTATCAATGTCTCCTGCAGATGGTTTTCATCAGACTTAAAAGAGAAGCTGTCCGTTCTCTTCCCAACTCTAACAATGAAGAATCCCAAAGGAAAGGAAAAGCCCTCAGAATGAATCGACCACAAATGGGAAAAGCTTACTAACAGGGCCAATTGGAGGGGCCAGTTGCAGATGAAGGTGGGAGAAACAGCCCTTCCTATGTGTCCAGGGCAGCTGAGGACCTGTCTCAAGTCCAACGTGATGACTTCCAGAACAGGAATGTAAAAAAACCTCTGCATCAGGAAGTGATACAACCCGAACAGTAAGAGCCTCTGAGGGACAGGTGTCTGGGCGGTTGGACCTGGACCACAGAAAAGAGAAATTCTCTCTTCTGTTGCCACCAGTGCAGATGGATGGATCTGATGATCATCTCCTCAGCAGGCAAAAACCCAGAAAAGAGGAACTGGGAAAAGGTCAAGTCCAAATAAATAGATCAACCAAATTCAGAGTCCCAGAAGGCAAAGGCAGACACACACCACCCAACGAGAAGGAGAAAGCCACCACTGATTTGAAATAGCCAAGCACTCTGAGGAACATTCCTGCAAATGGCCCCTAAGAAAGTCCTAGGTGGTCAGAATGCCATGAAGGCAAGAAGCCACTAGCAAGGGTGTAACCCTCACAGATGGTCAATGTCTGTGTGACTCTTCCAATGCTGAGTCTCCCACCACCTGTAAGACTAAGGCTAAAGTTTAGCACTCCGTACAAAACAACGGTAGAGCCTTGGTCATAAAGGGTCTTCTCACCCTTCAGATGTCTTTCCAAAGTGCTTAGCACAAGGCCAGGAATTCTTAGTAAAGATAGCCAGAATTCATAATAATGTTATTGATTATCTTATTAACAACATTAATAATATTCATGGCTGCCAATGAAGCATATGTTCCCTGCAGGATGAAAACTAAATTGCCATCGAAGCAAAACTTTTGAGTTAGTTAACAAGCCACTTCCTGGAAATCACAGCTATTCAAAATATTCTTTCAAAGTCCAGTACACCCATGGGTAAAACCTCACAGTGGGTGCCCCTCCATCCCCTCCCATCTCTAATCCCGGCATCAGGGACAAGAGTGATCCCTTGTGATTGATGCCAATAACCAATGTCCTCAATGCAACTAAAACACAACACCTTGCTTTTCCCAGGTTGCCTTTCCCTGTCACCAAGATTTTCCTCATTTCCTTCACTCCTCCATGACATGATGGAATGATGGGACTACTGTTGCCTCTTTGGGTTTTAACATTCTCAGCATCCACTCCCTTTTCTTCATAGCACTTTCTTTTCAAGGACCCCATTTTACTGGCCAGAGAAGGGAATTTAGTCTTTTGAGCTCCTGAGTGATTTGGGGAGAAAACTGGCCTCTTGTTCATTTTTGGCCATGACCCAACAGAATACCTTCTTCACACTGTCTTTTCCATCACGGTCTCTTGGCCACTGCCCAGGTCAAGCTCATCTCTAACCTAGTTTATGGCCACAGGCTGCTAACTGGCCCCCCCGTCTTCCAATCAGCTTACCCAATACTACCCAAGGGATTTCTCGAAAAGACAGGTCATAGGTGTCATTCTTCCCTAGGAAAAGACTTTCAGTGCTTTTTCATTTTCTCCTAGTAAAATTCAAGCCCCTTAGTGTTACCTTTAAAGAGTCCTCCATAACATGACCCCAAGTGGATTTTCTCTTTTGCCTTCCCACAGAATCCTCACAAATCCTACATGCCAGCCCCACAGGACAACTCCTCTTGCATCGTGTCCTGCACCTTCACACTCCACCATTTCTCTTCATGCCTTCCCCACCCCATGCCCGCCAATTCTTGCTAAACTTCTACTTACCCCACAGAATCTGATTTAAGTGCTGTGCATTCATTCCACAAAGTGAAATTTAATCCCTGGACAAAAGGGATGCCCTTGCTCATGGCTCTCATGTATTCTGCTTACACACTGACATATATTAAGGCTTATGTTATAACCACTGGTTATCACATCTCCCTTCTCCAGCAAGCTATAAGCTCCCCAAAGACAGTGACCATCACAATACTCCAGCTGCTTCACATGCAGGAAGTAATCAATGAATACACACGGAAGTCGGAAATGAGTAAATTCAAACCAAACACTGGGAGAGAGGACTGAATCCAAATGTACCCTCAATTCCACCTTGCTGATCAGACCCAGCTTTAAACAGCTGCTTGAAGTATATTACGGTTGATATCATAGCTAGCAACCTGCCCCCTGGGATTCATAAGATGTTCTCATTCTATATGAAACCTAGGCCCCAAACCAAGGAGTATTAACCTTCTGTTGGTTTGTGAGGCCTAAATATTTTCTAAAGCCAAGATAAACTTAGAGATTTATTTAATACATGTGTTTCAACACAACCCATCGCTAGTTGGAGATTTAAATTCTACAAACAGGCTTAACAGCCTGAGAGCGCCTCACGACTTGAATCGCAGGGCTCTTCTGACACTACTGCAATTTGCGGGACTCCTTAAACTATTTCAGGACACCTTGTGGTGGCCTCTAAAGTGAATCAAATTAATATCTAATATGACCCCAGCAAAGATCTTGGTCTGGAGCTGAATCGCCATAAGTCACAAGAATGAAATGCATGGTCTCTAAGAAGGATTCTGCTCTAATATCCAAGAAGGAAGATCCTGCCACCAGGGACAGCAGAGAATAGATGTGCACATTCCAGAACATTCTAGAACACATACGGGTCAGTTCATACCTACAGTTGCTTATGGCTACATTCTACCTACAGAGTCCAGGACGTGGAGGTTTTCAACAGGACGACCAGGGACAGCCTCACTGAAAAAGAGACAATACAGAAACCGCACCTAAGGGGGTACACCGTGTACCTACCTGGGGAAGAGTGCTCCAGGTAGAGGACAGCAAGGACAAGAGCTCTGAGGCAGGCATTTGCCTGGAATGTCTGAGCAAGGAGGACAATAGTAGAAGGGAGGGGGCAGCTCCTGTCGCCTAGAAACCACTGTGAGCACTTTGGTTTTAATGCTAGGAGGTTTGAAAAGCACAGGAAGGTACTGAGCAGAGTGACACTATCTCGCTTAACAGGTGCTCTCTGGCCACTGTTTTGAGATAGAATGGTGACAGGGCAAGACAAACCAGAGGGGCCAGTTCAGAGGCAAGAGTAAAACATGGACAAAACAGCTGCTGTCCATAGTTAGGGTTTCCGCACCAGCTGCCAATATGGATTTGAGGAAATTGCCAGAAAAGCCCAGCAGCTGCGGACACAAAGCAAGAGAGAACACACGACTCCAGATGAAAGGCACGCTCTCCACAGCTTTGCAGGCCAACTGCAGGGCAGCTATTATCAGAAAGGTTAGCAATAGCATGGCCCAGAGTTAGAGGGGTCACCCCAAATGAAAAGGAAACTAAGAAACAATCTTCTCTTGGGAGCTTCCCTGGAAGCACGGAGGAAAACACACATGGCCAAAGAAGAAAGGCGCCCAGCAAACACAGACTGCTCCAGACTGCACAGAACTCACTCTCAGAGAGTGGCCCTTTGGAACTAGCAGGGTGGCGAGGGCTTTTAGAACTAACTAACCTTTCTTTTACTGCAGACAAAGGAAAGAAAAGGGAGTCAAGGTCACACACTCAGGTGGCTTTGAAGCCCAGCCCCCCACCAAGTGGTCTAGCCCAGTAATCCCAGTCTGGAAGTGTGTGCAAACTGCTCTTCTCCACTCTTCCCACGGCTTCCACTAGCCGTGGCTGGACAGACCACGGTTGGCCAGTGCCCCCTTGGCATCCTGGAAGAGCATCAACTCTGGAATCAGCTCAGTCAGCATTGTCCATGTCTGAGACCTTGGCAATGAAACTCCTCCAGCCTCCTCAGCCTCCTCATTCCACCTCTGTAAAATGGGGAGTCAGTGAGATCATGCATGAAAAACATTCAGTGCAAACATGGCACTCAATAAAGGGGAGTTGTTCTTGTGATCATTACTGCTAATTCTCTTAACCTGCTCATGAATGCATGAGAAATTCATTTAAAGTAAAATAATGGAAACATTCACTGGTACAATAGCAACAGATGCATCATCATTAAACAATAGAGTGATATAAATAGGATGGTGACACATCTTGCATATTGATGTGCCATTTTAAACATGTATTCAAAGAAGACCTACCTCAAGTTAAACTCCACCCTTCTCAAGATCACGATCTGTCACAAACACAAAATCCTCAGCAGTATTTACAAGTGAACTGTTAAGACTAGTACATTCAGACACTGACATGACAGCACCTAAAACACTTTCTGTACTCTAATTCAGCAATAATATACATTAGAAGCATCTAAAAGTTTATACTCTTCACCCAGTAAATCTGCATCTGGAAATTTTAATCTAAGGATAAAATAAAAGATGCTAAGAATTACATTCAGTAAAGTTCATAGGCCCCACAAGTAGCAAAACAAAAACCAAAAAAGAAATATTGAGCCAAAAGAAACAGTTACATAAACTACATTACATCTCTATGGAAACTACTATGCAATGTTTTTTAAAAAGTGACTTTTGGAAAAATATCTGTCAGGAGAATCTGAGCTACCTGAGAATCTGGCACATGAGCAATCTTGGATTAGAAGCAAATTCCTGATTTTGTCACATAGTAATATGTCATGGTATTGAAAACAAGCCTTAAAATGGAGAAAACACCTTCGGCCACATCAGCCACCAAGCCTGTAGAAAACACCATGGGCCAGAGCCTCCCACTTTCCTGATATCTCCTCCGGATGCTGGTGAATACAAACCCTGCGAAATCTCCAGGAACTAATACGAAGAACCAGCTGACCATTCCAGAGGCTTAATTAAGAAAATTTGTGAAAGAATTTTTCAGCATCCCAGACACATATCAACTAGTAACCCTAAAGAGTCTAAAGGTAAGTAAATTTAACAAAGTCCCTCAGCAAGGCATGCAAGACCATCCAAAATGATGGAACAATTCAGAATTCATTGAAATGACCACCTGGCTTGTTTTGTTGTGGTGGTGGTAGTTGTTATTGTCAGAGGTGCTTTTGACCATGTATATACTTCTTAAATCTTTTTTCAAAAAAGTAAAACTGGCTTCAGAACTCAAACATCTAGACAGTGGGTCAAATAGTGTCCCCCCCAAAATTCATGTCCACCTGGAACCTCAGAATGTGACTTAATTTGGAAATAGGATCTTTGTAAATGTAATTAAGATTAATTCATTCTGAATTAGAGTAGGCACTAAATCCAATGACTGGTGGCCTTATAAGAAGAGAGAACACACAGAGAAGAAGCCAATGTGAACAGAGAGGCAGAGACTGGATGTTGCAGCCGCAAGACAAGGAATGCCAGGGATTCCCAGTGGCCACCAGAAGCTAGAAGTGGCCAGGAAGGATTCTTCCCTAACCCTTTCAGAGGGATCGTGCCCCCTGCCCACACCTGATCTCGGACTTCTGGCTGACAGAGAACTGTGAGAGAATAAATTTCTATGGTTTGAAGCCACCATGTTGGTGGTAATTTGTTCTGGCCACCCTAGAAAACTAATACAATCTACAAACAAATGTAAAGACAAGATAAACACACAAAAGATTATCAGGAGGCGAGTATATTAAGCACACGTTCCTCTACACCTTCATCTTAGGCTGTGTGTCAGGGATGGGGGATGCTTATAAAGGAAAACTGAAAGATGAAATTAATTTTAAGATTTTATTCGCAGTTCTCTTGTTTCTCAGAGCAGTAGTTCCTAAGCATTGGCATGCATAAGCATTACCTGGCAAGACCATTAGACTGCAGATTCCCAAGCTCCTTACCCCAGACCCTGATGCAATAGATGTTGTTTTTCACAAGTACCCACAGATTCTGGTTACGCTGGCCTCCTGATCACACAAGACCTCTGTTGGGAGTTCAACACATATATATCTCCCTGTCCAGTAACCCCAGACCACACAACCCCTCATGCCTGAGCTCATACCATCATGATTCCTGCACCTCCACCTCCAGCCCGCCTTTGCCTGGCTACCCCTGCATCAGTAGCCCAGGCCTGTGATCTCAAGGAAATCTCCTCAACCACCAGTCACTGGCCCATACATTCACCACCTACAAGGAGCCTCCTAAGAACTAAAGTCTTGGTACTAGCAATATAACAGTAAACAAGAAGAAATAAAGGGCATCCAGATTGGAAAAGATGAAGTCAAACTTTCTCTATTTGCAGATGACATGATACTATATACAGAAAAACCTAAAGACTCTATCAAAAAACTCCTAAAACTGGTTAATAACTTCAGTAATGTTGCACAATACAAAATAAATGCCCCAAATCAGTAACATTTATATACTCAAATAATGAATTAACAGAAAGAGAAACAAAGAAAATAAACCCGTTTATAATTGTCACAAAAAAATAAGATACCTAGGGATCAACTTAACCAAGGAGGTGAAAGACCCCTACAATTAAAACTACAAATCACTTCTGAAAGAAAATAAAGACACAAAAAGATGGAAAGATATTCCATGCTCCTGGATTGGAAAAATTAACATTGTGAAAATGTCTATACTACCCAAAGCGATCTACAGATTCAATGCAATCCCCATCAAAATACCAATGACATTCTTCACAGAAATAGAAAAAACAATCTTATCTTTCATATGGAAAAACAAAAGACCCCAAATAGCCAAAGCAATCCTGAGCAAAAAAAATAAAGCCAGAGGCATAACACTACTGGACTTCAAATTATACTACAAAGCTATTGTAACCAAAACAGCATTGTACTGGTATAAAAATATACATTCAGACCAGTGGAAAGGAATAGAGAACCCAGAAATCACTCCTCAGGCTTATAGCCATCTGATATTAGACAAAGGCAACAAAAATCTACATTGGGGAAAAGACCGCCTCTTCAACAAGTGGTGCTGGGAAAACTGGATATCCATATGCAGAAGAATGAAACTAGATATGCGTCTCTCACCATACACTAAAATCAACTCAAAATGGATTAAAGATTTAAGTATAAGACATGAAGCTGTAAAATTACTAAGTGAAAATATAGGTGAAACACTTCAGCAATTAAGTCTGGGCACAGGCTTTATGAACATGAGCCTGAAAGCACAAACAGCAAAAGAAAAAATAAACAAATGGGACTATATCAAACTAAAAAGCTTCTGCACAGCAAAGGAAACAATCAACAGAGTGAAAAGACAACCTACAGAGTGGGAGAAAATTTTTGCCAACTATGCATCCGACAAGGGATTAATATCCAGAATATACATAGAATTCAAGCAATTATATGGTAAAAAAAAAAAAAAAAAAAAAAAATGACCCAATTAAAAAATGGGCAAAGGAGCTGAATAGACATTTTTCAAAGGAAGACATACAAATGGCCAAAAGATACATAAAAAAATGTTCAGCATCACTAGTCATCAGGGAAATGCAAATTAAAACCACACTGAGATACCTCCTCACTCCAGTTAGACTGGCTATAATCAAAAAGATGGTGAATAACAAATGCTGGCAAGGGTGTAGAGAGAAGGGAATACTCCTGCACTGTTGGTGGGACTGTAAATTAGTAAAACCACTACAGAAAACAGTATGGAGGTTTCTCAAACAACCACAGATAGATCTTCCATATGATCCAGCAATCCCTCTTCTGGGTATATACCCAGAGGAATGGAAATCAGCATGTCAAAGAGATACCTACACTCTAATGTTTATTGCAGCTCAGTTTACAATACCCAAGATATGGAACCAACCTAAATGTCCATCGATGGATGATTGGATAAGGAAACTGTGGTATATATATACACTATGGAATACTACTCTGCCATAAAAAAGAATGAAATACTGCCATTTGCAACAACATGGATGAAATTGGAGAAACTTATGTTGAGTGAAATAAGCAAAGCACAGAGGGATAAATACTGCAGGTGCTTCCTCATATGTGGGAGCTAAGAGAGAAAGCAAGAGAGGAAAGAAGGACCACAATACTGTGGTGGTCTTAAAGAGGGAGGGAACATTCTTAGGGCTACAAAGCAGAGTGTGGGGGAGAGGGGGAGGGGAAGGAAGGTTGGGGGATAATTGGATTGGAACACAGGGTACAAAAGTAATTTCTGGTAATCGGTACACCCCCAGTATGAATCTGGCCCTCACATCATGGGCACGAGGGGTGACAATTAACTTTGTATCTCATGAATATTCTTAATAAACTTAAAAAAAAAAAACAGTGAACAAGAGAGACAACGTCCACAGAGTTTACATTCTTGTAGTTTTAGACACAATAAACACACAACATAATGGCTAGGAGCTGTACTCTAGTCTTGAATCCTAGACAAGCTGCGCAAACACTCCTGAGGCTGTTGCCAGGATTCAATGAGTTAACACACGGAAGTGCAAAAGGAGATCTTCATTACTAAATCAACAGGTTAATTTCATATCCTAACATGTTCTGGGAGAGAAATAATGATACCACACGATGGAGTAATTTGGTGAAGGAGGATTATTTAGCACAGACCTTGAAGGAGCTGTATTATGAGGCTTGGCCAATCCCAGGGATCCAACAAAGCCGTTTCAGTTCCCAGATGACAAAATCTCAGGTGTTACAGAGCTATTTTCCAGCATTCCTGCATGCATCCTACTCCTTGGCATGGACATGGGTCTTCTCATTATAAAAGTTTCAAAAAAACAGACCTTTGAGCAGCTCCTAGAGCAACAGGCTGACCAAGGGGAGCCACAGCCAGAGAGGAAGGACAAGGCAGATGCTCTCGGTGGCTGTGACCAACTGTGATCAACCTCAGCTACATCTGATACAATCCTTTGGCAATCTGTAGAAATTCTAAAGGAGTCACTACAGGCAAATAAGAGTTCCACAGGTCCAGACAGGAGCAAGGATGGGACCATTCATTATCAGTGCCAATGTGACTTCTTTGAATCTACATGCTGGTGAGGCCTGCTAACATTGGGACTGTAAGTGTGCACCTTTGTGACTACATTGTGAACTACTGGAGAATGGGAATACATCTGTTCTGAATGCACAGGGAAGAGAACTAGGAACACACAATAAATGAATGTAATGTTGGATGAATAAAGGAAATGAAACTACAAATGGGACTTGATAGTAATGCATCCAAACATAACGTGATGCTCTTACCACAAAAAAAAAAGGTAACTGTGAAAATATGGGTACATTAATTTGCTTGACTGTAGTAATCATTTCATTATGTGTATGTATATCTAAACAGAGTGTTGTACACCTTAAATACAGACAATAGAAATAAATAAATAACATGACATGACAATCAGATTGCCTGGGAATGATCACAGCTGGACCTTGCATGCCATGACATTTTTGGCCACCTTGTAAAGTCCTAGTATCAAGGTGGTTGATATATGATGAAATAGGCCCTAAAGCTGAGGGACATTTCCACGGCCTCCATTCTATTTTCCAGGCAGTATAGAATGACAGTTAATACCCCAAAATGGCAGCTCATGCCATCCTTCTGTACCTGTAAGCTTGGGCCTAGAGCTGCTAGTTCCAGTCAATTCCTTCCTGCCCATCTCCCACCTTCTTGTGTTTCTGTGTCCCAGTGAATGTAAAAGAACTGCCTGATGTGTAGTGACTTCATCACTCTGCTGCTTTAAAGAGCTCTGTTGCCGTCAGTATTGATACTACAGGGGAGATAACCTTTTCCAGAAGATTCTGGTGCCCTCTAGGTGGGCTTTCAGAGAAACATGCCCCCTCTACTCCCACTCACAGTGAATCGCAGTTAGAAGGGAGGTTCCACTGACTTCCTCAGGTGGGAGTAGGGCTACTCGGAATGAAAGGCTGAAAATCTGAAGTCTATAGGTAAAGTTTCTAACTTGTACTTTAAGACACTTGACAAACTGGAACCAACCTGCCCTTCCAGCCTCCTTCCTGTCACTGTTCCCCACTCTACAGCCATGCTAGGCTCCTCGATGCCCCACCACCCATGAACCCACTGAGTATCTTCATACCTTTGTTTGTGACCTCTACTCAGAAGTTCCTTTCCCCAAATGCACATATTGGCTTCCTAAAGAAATTTCACTCTTCTTTCAAAATCCCAATTAAGAATCCTCGCTCAATCCCTAAAGATTTCCTTGAATGCACCCGTATCACACTGGACCAGCACTCAGCACAGAATGTGGGCTGACCCATGACAGAGTGAGCTCCTTAGGAACACAGACCTAGTCTCATTGTTTACTGTGTCATTGTCACCTGGCAGGCATTTAATAAACATTGATTGAAGGGATTTCCTGATTAGAGATCTGTGAACAGCACTATCTTAAAAATGTGAAATAAAAATCAGAGAAGCATCCCCCCTCCTCCCATGTCATACACTTTCAGAGTATCCAAGTTTTCTCTGTTGTAGAAATTAGCACATATATGATTAATATTGGTCAAGGGTTTGGACCCCTGTACAGACCAGCCGCCAAAAAAAAAAAAAAAATTGGTGTAATAATTCACTTAACACCCATTTTCCCCACAAGACTGTGAGCTCTTTGCAGCCAGGGGCTGTGTCTGATATTTCCTGCTGTGTCTCTAGGCCCCAGCACTATAGCTGGCTCACAGTGATAAATGAATCCCCCACATGACTTCACTAGATGTCCTAGAAACTTGTAAAACAACCTTGAAAACATTATGCTAAGTCAAAAAAGCCAGTTACAAAAGACCACACATTTTGTCATCCCATTTACATGAAATGTCCAGAATAGGCAAATCCACAGGGAAAGAAAGTAGATTAGTGAATGTCCGTGGTGGAGAGGGGAAAGTCTGGAAGGAAATGGTGAGTGATTATTGATGGATATGGGGTTTCTTTTTGGGGTGATGAAAATGTTCTAATTGATTGGGCTGATCATCGCACACCTCTGAGAATGTACTAAAAGAACACTGAATCACACTAAGTGGTGAATTGCGCAGTATGTGAATCATATCTCAACTAAACCATTGAAGTTGTAGAAGCTCTGCTGTTACAGAGATTTGAAAATTAGGTCTGCTCAAGAAAGATAAATAGTGTAATTGGGAAAAACCATGGAAATCTCTTAGAAGACATATGATTATCTTTTTTTTAATAGACGCAGATTTGATTTTATTTAGTATCCTCGCTAAATGCTAGGGATCATCTGGTCTAAGCTTCTTATTTTTAACAAAATGCAAGCTGTGACCAAGAAGTTCAGTGAATTGTCTAAGATCCCACAACCAGTTGTGGCAGCTTAAGAATCAAATGCAATCACAGCAGCATTGTTCACAATAGCAGAAGGGTGGATTTGTACAAGGTACCCAGTGTCCATCGACACATGAATGAACAAACAAAATGTGGCATGTACATTCAATGGAATATTATTCAGTTTTAAAAAGGAAGGAAATTCTGACATATGCCACAACATGGATGAACCTTGAGGATACTGTGCTAGGTAAACTAAGCCAGACAGAAAAAGAGAAATTCTGTGTGAGTCCACTTACATGAGGTACCTAGAGTAGTCAAATTCATAGAGATAGAAAGCAGAATGGTGGTTGCCAGGGGCTGAGGAATGGGGCATAGGGGGTTATTATTTAGTAAACACAGAGTTTGTTTTACAAGACAAAAAGTTCTGGAGACGGATTACAATGTAATGTAAATGTACTTAACCCTACTGAACTCTACACTTAAAAATGGTTAAATGATGGATTTTATGTGTATTTTATAAAAAAAATAAATTTTAAAAAAAATTCAGACTCTTAGTGGTGGATCACTAAGAAAAAAAAAAAAAGAAATCCAAACTCAAGTCTCCTAATTCCTATCCTGAGTACTCTCTCACGGCGGCCCTTCCCAGACCCAAGCGAAAGCACAGACAAAAAGGAGAACAGCTCTGCTGGGTGAGACTTCACAAAGGAAAACTCAGAGGGGCCCATGTCACTGCTTCCAAGGAATTCGAGAATTTTAACAAATCTCAACAGGTGCAGTCAGTACGCAGATCAACAAAATGGAGGCCACTCCACAGGTCTGAGTCTCCCCCAAACAAAGCCCTGGCAGAAGGTAAGCAGGCAGTTGCAATAGGTACGCGGTGTTGGGTGCAGAGTAGGTTGGACAGCTTGTCAGACTTAAATGAGCCTAGGACTACACCAGGGATCTGGTGTAAATGCAGATTGTGGTTGAGTTGGTTTGGGTGAGGCCTGAGATTCTGCATTTCTACCAAGCTCCCAGGAGATGCTGGTCCTAGGGACCAATATATGACACTGAGGAGCCAGGATAGAGATGGAACTCCACACCCCATTCCGCCGCCCAAATGAGAAGCTGCCCTCACAGGCTTGGGGCTGTAGGGAATCATTCCATTTTCAGTAGCAGTAAGTACACAATCACAAGCCAATAAATTTCAACTCATTTTAGGTTGAGTTAGAAAACATACATGTTTAAAGTTCATGGTTTATGAAAATGTAAGCTTGATTTATGTTAAAAGTGGGTCTGTGGATTGGTTGCTCGACTATGGAGGAAGGAAAGAAACCAACTGCAGTTTCTTTCTAAAGGGAATATTAAATATGATGTAAAACCCAAAAGTCAGTGGAATTTGGTCTAATAACTGATTCATAAACTCATTCAAGTCCCTTGGTAAGCCATACTGTGAAAAGCCACAACAGAGAGAGAGAGCCCAAACATTCTGCTTTGCATTGAGTCATAGACAACATGGTTTTTTAAACTTGGTTCTTGGGAAGTTTTGGTTTGAATATCAGTTCCTAGTAAAAATTAACTAGGAATGAAAGTCATCAGAACAGTAAGAGAAAGGTTCGTGGGCCGGCCTGTGGCTCACTCAGGAGAGTGTGGTGCTGATAACACCAAGGCCACGGGTTCGGATCCCACATAGGGATGGCCAGTTGCTCATTGGGTGAGCATGGTGCTGACAACACCAAGTCAAGGGTTAAGATCCCCTTACCGGTCATCTTTAAAAAGAAAAAAAAGAAAGGTTTGTAAGGTCAGAGCCTGCAATCAAAAGGACAGATGTTAGAGAAAAAGACAAGCACCCATAAGAAACTGAAATGACACATTATGTTTTTAAGATTAGAGGTCACTAATTAAAATCCAAAGTAGTCTTCTTGTAGGGAGGGAGGAAAACTTTTTTAAAAGAGAAAGTGAATAATTGGCTCCTTTCAATCAAAACTATACCAAAATCCTTTATAAGAACTGAGTATGGTGATGGAGGGCTCTGCACCAAACGAGCTTTTAACTTTCACTGCAGTTGTTAATAGCCCTTCCTATTAACTAATAAGCCCTTCCAGCTAATTAGCCCTCTTATTTTATAGCTATTATGATTAGTAAGTCCCCACAACAGGAGAAGGTAGTGTGCCCACTTATCATATCTATTAAGTGATTCTCTCAAGGTTCAAAGCATATACCTTCCACCACCAGTCTTCGTTTGTTACAAAGTCAATTTAATTAAACACACACACACACACACACACCCTTGTAGAACAGAAATCTAATGGAAACCTCAAGATGTAAAAGGACAGAGGATACAGTGCTCAGTACTGGCCTCGGTGCGGTCAAGAGAAGACACTTCATACCCTACTCCAGTGGTGGAACTGATACAACCTACCTTTGTAGAAAGTAAGTTGGCAACATGTAAGGACTCTCAAAAATGTTCAGTCCCTTTGACCCAATAATTCTCTTCTGAGGATCTATCTATCCTAAGGAAATGATCTCAAATTTAGAAAAAGTGCCACAGGCAAATAAAGACATCCACTGTAGTATTTCCTAACAAGAGAATAAAAACGAACGCCCTGGGGGTTATGCCCTGTCACTGTCGCTAAGCAGGAACTACGTCTCCCTGAATTCCCTCTTCTGAACAGTAGGGGGTTAGAGACGGCGCAGGGAGGGGTTTGCCCAAGATTTGAAGGCAGAAGTGGAGACGCAGGTCGGGTGGAGTTAGGGTGGGGAGCCCACCTAAGGCTGCAGCTATCCACAGCTCTTCCAGCTCCCCAGCCAGTCACGTGTGCAGCCCCTAGGGAAAGGGCGTGGGGTCATCTGCCGTCACCCCCAGCCATCCTGGCAGGAGGTAGGTGACACAGCTGCAGGCTCCAGCGTGTCCTGCTCTCCTGCTCCACCTGCACTTTTCTTCCTGACTCCTGGACCAGCCAGAGGCAGAGACAACAGCCTTCCACAGACTTCTTCCAGCTCCCAGGGTGTCACAGGATCGAATCGCATGATAAATCCCTCTTCCATGTCCCTCTCCAAACCCTAGCTGATGCATCTCCATGCATGCAGATAAGAGTCCAGTAAGCCCCAGTGCTGTACTGCATGGAATGGGGTGTTTGCAAACTATTTAAGAACATCTGCAACAGAAACATTTTAACCATTAAACAGGTGGAAATACCTAGCTAAAATTTAAATGTATGCATTATACATAATAAATTTAAAAACAAAGAAAAAAAAAAAAAGACATAAAGTACACCTGAAAGGTAAACAATAGTTCAATCTAGGTTGAACTGAGTTAGCTTTTGTTTCTTCATTTTTTCTCTATTCTTAAAATTTTCTGTAGATTTTCAGTATGAATTTTTTTTAATTAAAATTCTTTAAGAATTCTAAGTATTATAAATTTGTAAGAATTAAATTCTAAATTCTTCATTTTTTTCTCCACTTTCAGTTTAGGTTTTGAATATATCATTATGATATATTCATATATCATATATAGTCATATATATTCAATGATATATCATATATATCATTATATAACTACCTAATTTTTTAAAGGCAGTGTATTTTTGTGTGTGTATAGTCAACAGAATTGCAAATCTGATATTACTTCACTTCACTGCTAAAAAAAAACATACAAAAACTTTTGGTTATTAACCAGGAAAAAAAGGCAAACTTCTTGGCATGATCCGGCCACTAATCTTGCCAGCTTAGCTCATCTTATGACCCTGACATAAGGATAACGGTAATAACAAAGACATAATGACAGTAATGATCATGGTGGCCCCCAGAGGTGACCAAGCCCTTGGACTGTTCCGCACTTTTGCACGTGTGTTTCTCTTGTCCTGAAATGCTCTCCCCTTCTCCCCCTCCCCCACCTAAAGAACAACCACTCACCACTGAAGACTTGATTTGAAACTGACTCGCCTTCTTGACTACCTCTCAGACTGCTGGGGCCCACACCAAGTTTCAGATTCAGCAGGTCTGGGGTGGGGTCTGAAATGTGCATTTCTAACAAGCTCCCAGGTGATGCTGATGTTGCTGGTGTGGGGACCACAGTAGAAGAATCACTAAGCTAGATTATGAGACCCTTGAAGTTGGGAACTATGTTTTTATTCATCATTGCATCCCAAGGCCAAAGAACAGTACCTGGCACTTAGTTGGTGCTCAAGATTGGTTACGGATCATTTTATTTATTTATAAATTTTATCTATTTCACTGTTTTAAATAAACAAATCCTTTGCCACACATAGAGCTAACATCACCTGAATGCAACATAACGTTATGTGCCGAGTTACATGCAGCAATCTGACACCTATTTATTTCCTTTGTTAAATCTGAAACCTTAATAAATACAGGGTGAAAATGTCAAAAATCTCAGTCTTTTTTTGCACACACACTCTTTGTGAAAAGCTCTTCAGAATACACGTTACCATTGTACTTTCTCTGTTGCTCCAGGCAAAGGGAAATAAAGCCAGAAATAGGAGGAGATGTACAGAAAACACTTGGATGTTTTTTCACTCCAACTTCTCAATGGTAAAGCCTAGACCATTTTCCCAAATGTCCTTCTATATTCTTTATTCTGTGTCTCCTCTTCTACCTCCACAATTATTGTGGGCAGACAGTGCCAAACCCAGAAGCAGGACCCAGGTAATCTGACCATCAGGTTTGTAAATTACCTTCCTCAAAACAGTGAGCATCACCTTCCCAGACACACCCTCCAGTCAGTTTGTGAGAAAGCCATAGGAATCCAGACAAGAAAAGAAGCAATTCCACTTGCAGAGGACGGTAAGATGTCCCAACACGCACGATTTGGGAGGGGAGGGCACAGGGAGGAAGATTTTCCAGGAAAACAGTACAAGCAAATGCAGAAATGTTAAACCCTAAAACATCAAGAAGTTTGCACTGTACCTGAAATGTAATGTGATGGGAGATAGGACTGGAAAAGATTTTGAGGTCAGACTGTAGAAGGTCTCAAATGCCATATCACAAAGATGAGACTTTAATCCGTATGCAGTAACTCCTGTCAAAGAGGAGTAAAATGATCAGACTTACATGTTGGAAAACCAACTCTGGTAGCTGAATGAGTGATAAAGAGGGCTTGGAGGAAGCTTTTGCTACTTTACTTATAAAGAAATGCTCGCTGAAACTGCAAGAGAAATGTAGCAAACTAAAATGTATGTGGGTATGTCTTTATCCACATTAAAGTAAAGATCTTTAATTTTCTCTGTTCATTCTATCACACCTTGTTTCCCAAACAACATAAGGTAGGAAAATAAGCAATTAAAGCAGTGAAGACTAGAGGAATTAACAGCCAGATCTCTTCAGAGCAAGAGAGTCAAGCAAATTTTCCCAGATTTGATCCTGGCCTTTAAAAAATAAGAAAGACTTCACCAGGATGAACGATGCCATTTATATTGATATCATTAGGCACTAAGCACAAGAGCTAAATTTAGCTTGCTCTTTAAAACCAAAAACTTCTAAAATGCTCCTTAATTCCAAATTAACAACAATCAGGTGATTTGATTAAGCAACCAGGGTGTAAACAGAATGAAAGCAAATACATCAGTTATGCCATTTGCAAATACAACCTCTAAAAATAGAGCAGTAATCTGAATTATACTTCAGCTGCAATTAAGTGTTATAGCCCATTCCTTTAGTTGGAAAATTGGGCAATGCATACCAAACTCTAGAAACTCAAGCCTTTCTTTTAGAACAATTTCCCAGAACATATGAAAAAGAGGCAGCTAATAAAGAAAGAATAATCCCCTGATGGCTGAGAAGACAGATTTTAATTATGCTTTAAGATGAGGGTGATAATTGATTTATATTCTGAAACATCTTAACTCAGAGCTCATACACAGACAGGACTTAATGATCAAAGATTGTCAGGAAATATGCTGTTCCACATGTGTGAATTTACCACATAAATGAAGCTTAGTATTTCTAAATGTCCAAACATTTTTTAAAATTTCTTAAAATCCATTTTTAAAGGGAAAAAAAGCATTTGAAAATACATTACAGAACTTCCACATCCAACCAAGATGAAATAACAGGGGCCAGATTTATACTCCCACCTCAAACGATTTTTAAAACAAAATATACAAAACAATGGTTTTCAAACATTGGACCATGGGTAGCACAGCACACTGACCCCCAACAGACTGAAAACACATGAGATGAACCCTTCGATTGCCCTAGTGTCCTATCTGCCAGGCGTTGACACAGGGAGAGGGAACCCAGGTGGAACTCTGCGGTGTCCCAGAGTTGAGCAGTCAGAGCTAAAACAGATGACACGTCACCCTGCCATTTGAAATAAGCATGCTAAAGAGTTTACTGAACACAGCGTCATTTGTTTCTTTTACCATTGAGAAGTTGGGAGTGAAAGAACATCCAAGTCTTTTCTGTCCGTCTCCTCCTATTTCTGGCTTTATTTCCCTTTGCCTGGAGCAACAGAGAAAGTACAACGGTAATGTGTAATGCAAAGAGCTTTTCACAAAGAGTGTGAATGCAAAAAGGGACTCTCAAATTTTTGACATTTTCACCCCATATTTATTAAGGTTTTCAGATTTCACAAAGGAAATAAATAGTCATCAGATTGCTGCACGTAACTCTGTACATCATGTCATGTTGCATTCTGGTGATATTAGCTACATCTGTGAGAAAGGATTTTGTTTATTTAAACTAGTGAAATAAATCAAATTTATAAATAAATAAAATGATCTGTTACTAATCTCGAGCACCAGCTAAGTGCCAGGTATTGTTCTTGGGCCTTGGGATGCAACGATTAATAAAACATAGTCCCCCCCCCCCTTCAAGAGTCTCCTGGTCTAGCTTAGTGGTTCTCCTACTGTGGTCCCCATACCAGAAACATCAGCATCACCTGGGAACTTGTTAATTATGTCATGCTCTCATACTGTGAGGACCATGGCTAAGAGCTGGAAAGTTTTCTTCTCCATACTGTTAAACTTTTAAATTCAGGCATGTTCTTATAATGAATTTTGATTTCCTCTCTTCCTAACAGGCTGTCACCACATCTAACTGCAGCAGTAGTGTCATCAGTTATAGTTCATTACATCTTAGTTTCTTCCGTTTCCCAAATGCAGCAGCACTGTTTGAGTGGAGAGGCTCTAGGTAGGACCCACAGTGACTCTCCAGAGTGAAGCCAAGAGCACTAGTACAGGGACTGTTGTGACATCTTGTCTCTGTGATGTTCCAGGGCACAGAACTTGCAGCCTCTGGCCAGGCACACAGTAGGCATGCAATGAACAACCACTGAATTAATTAATTTGTTACTTAGTAAATGAATAAAGATCATATTATATGAACAATTAAGATCATATTATATAGAGAGTTCCTGATCTATTTTATTTCTATCCCACATCCTAAACATAAAGTATTATGGTTAAAAGTCTCAGGCAACGTGTATCTTCTTTTCTAATTTCATGAGCTACTCAAGTTTGGATCAACCTAAACAGATCAGGTAGATGCCCTTTGGTACCGAGCAGATTCTCAGTAGATTCCTTCACTAAGAGAGATCCCCAAGGTTCTCACCAAGAACTTTGTGGAAACGGGCCACAACTCCTTTGCCTGTGTGTAGAGAAACAATGGAATCCACATTCCACAACAGCAATTTCAAACTTAAAACAGCCTTCCTGTCTTTAAAGCCGACATCCAACTTCATTCAAGTTAGTCTTTGGAAGGCCCTTCATCTTAAGAGTATAAAGCAATAGGTAAAGCAATGAGGTAAAAGGGTTTCTTTAACACACCCAGGAATTTAAAGTTGCTCTAAAGATAAGTGCCTATAAGGTTACAAAATGCCTTGTCAGTGGATGCAAACAAGATTTTATTTAATTCAGGGAAACTGATTGATCTAATTGTTACATACAGGTTGAGTATCTCTTATCCAAAATGCTTGGGACCAGAAGTGTTTTGGATTTCTAATTTTTTCAGATTTTGAATATTTACACAACACATACTGATTGAGCATCTGAAAGTCCAAAATCCGAAATGCACCAATGAGCATTTCCTTTGAGCATGATGTTGGTGCTCAAAACATTTCAAATTCTGGAGAACTTCAAATTTCAGATTTTTTAATTAAGGATGCTAACCTGTAAAAAGTGTCAGGGGAAAATGAGCCTTGGGTCTCTCACACACTTCTGCTGCATGTAGCATTAGTGATGATAACTTTGATTTTCATAGCAGTTCATAGATTACATGACAACACTGAGCAGGCAGCTCCCATTCACAGTTCAAGAAGCAACTGAAAGACTGGCCTGCTGTTCCTCAGCCCTTCTTTGCTTCATACACTTCAATTCTGCCATCAAGATCTTTCTCACATGCCACCTCTTCAGTAAAGCCTTCCTTCATATCTGTAAACAGACTTTGCTATTCATCCTCTGTGGTCCTGTAGAACTTTACTACCATCTCTATCGCAATTCTTTCTGCACAGTGGTGGAATCAATCTATTCATGTATCAGCCTCCCCTATTGACTGAGGCCCCTCTAGGATAATAACCATGTAATACACACGTGTATTAATCTATTTCTGTTGCTTATAAAAGAAATACCTAAAACTGGATAATTTATAAAGAAATAAAATTTATTCCTTACAGTTTCAGAGGCTGGGAAGTCCAAAGTCCAGGGAACACATCTGGTGAGGGCCTTGCTGATGGCTGGTGACTTTTCACAGCTATACAGGGTGTCACATGGTAAATGGCATGAGCAAGAGAGACTAACCTCCTTGCTCACTCTCCTTATAAAGGCATCAGAACCATGCCCATTACTCCATGAATCAATCAATCCATTCACAGTGGCACAGTCCTCACAATCTAATCACTTCTTAAAGGCCCTGCCTTTCAGTTCACATAATAGGATATCCTACTCTCTTAACACTGTCACAGTGGGAATTAAGTTTCTATTACATGAAACTTTGGGGGACATATTTGACCCATATCAACATGTATCCCTGAATCACCAGCATCCACCGCTTTCCCTGGCACATAGCAGCCACTTGATAAACAAATGACCCTTGTCCCCAAAAGATAAATCCATTTGTTGCAAACATGGAAACTTCACCACTGTAGCAAACTCTGAAATATTTACATTTTTCTCATTTTGAAAGTAAGCTGTCTTCATTAAAGAAAATTTAGAAAATATATCAAAGTACAGAAAAAAGTCTTCCACTATTGAAACTGTAAGCTTTCCAGTATATTTTGATGTAAATATATCAAAGTTAAGATCATATTATGTATAGTTATTGATCTAACTTATTTTACATCCCATATCCTAAATATACTCCCATATAACCCCAAAATTCTTTAAATTATGTTGTATAGATATTCCATAATTTACTTAACCATTTCTTTGTTTTGGAACAGTTAGATTACTTCCAATAGCTTGGAACGGACATTAGTGGATAGATCTTTGTCAAAATCTCAGCTTGCTTTCTTATTCAAAGGATAACCTTTCAGAGTGAAGGTGCAGGAACTTACGAGTGGAGCAGCTACTCTCGTCAGCTACTCTCTACTAACTCCATTAAGCATCAGCCAACAGTAGGGTCCAAGAAGTGACTGTGTTACTAAGACATATGTAATTGTATATTTGTGATCTTTTCCATGAGTTGACACTCTATGCCGTGTTTGTCAAACAGGGCACTGAAGAGAATTAATAGATCTGTGCACAGACTACCTTAAGCTGCTGGTTAAACTGTAACCCCTTTCTCTCTTTTTCTTCCAGGTATCCTGCTCTCTCCCTCAATTCCTCTCCGTATCCCACTTCTTACTCCCAACTAACTGGTAAGAAGCCTTCCGGAGATCAAATAAGCATTTCTCAGTCTTGGCACTATTGACATTTTGGGCTGAATGGTCCATTGTGATAGTGGAAGGGGGGCTGTGCCATTCATTGCAGGATGTTTACCAGATTCCTGGCCTCCATCCTCTAGATGTCAGTAGGAAGCCCACTCCCACCCCATCATGACAAGCAAAAATAATTCCAGATATTGCCAAATGTCCATCTCTTGCAGGGTTATTTTATTCCCAGTTGAGAAACACTGATCTAAATTGATCATTTATGTATTTGACAATATAAATACAATAAGGCAAAGATATGGTCCACTAGAGGTGAGAATTAAGTTTCAACTTACATGCTAACTATAACCCACTGGTAGTTTTCACCTGACGTCATGTCCAAGGAAAAGTGCTACAGTTGACTGGTGATGTCTCCCACTGGTTGGAGAATGGTAGTTTGCCATCTCCGTTAACTCACCAGAAGCAGCAGGATAGAAGTAGGGGCTTGGCACAATGATTAAAACTGGACCTGATGCCAAAGACACCCAATACCATCTTCCCTTGACTCCACAGAAGAGTAATAGAAACCTTAAAAGCATTCTATTCTTTATAATGCATTTGACTAATAACATTCTATGAAATAATCCCCAAAGAAATTATAGTTGACCAGTTATTAATATGTATAGAAGGGCCGAGCCCGTGGCGCACTCGGGAGAGTGCGGCGCTGGGAGCACGGTGACGCTCCCGCCGCGGGTTCGGATCCTATATAGGAATGGCCGGTGCACTCACTGGCTGAGTGCCGGTCATGAAAAAGACAAAAAAAAAAAAAAAAAAAAAAAAATGTATAGAAGCTTTCTATTCTATCTAAGAAATAAGAAATAGAACTGACTTTACCCACATCCTCAAAAAGCCAACAGCACTGAGTACTAACCCAGAAACCATAATTATATGAAAGAAAATGGAACCACTTTCTTCTGAACCATGTAATTTATATGTAAAAAAGGTGCAGGGAGGGGGTTCTCTCCAAAAACCACTGGTTGTCCAAGAACACAACAGCTAAGGCAGAACAATTCTAACCAAGATGAAACAAAACCATTGGTTACTTATTATGTTTCTGACTGTCAACAGGGTCTTTTCTTTTCTTTTTTTTTTTTTTTTTGGCTGCTGGCCAGTATGGGGATCCAAACTTGTGACCTTGGTGTTATAAGACTGTACCTAACCAACCGAGCAAACCAGCCAGCCCCCAACAGGGTCTTGGTCACCCACAATGTAACTGTGAAGTTACTTAACCTCTCTATGCCTCAGTTTCCCTCATCTGGTAAAACAGGGATAAAACAGTATTCACACCTCCCAGTGTTAGGATGAAGAAATAAGATAGTAACAAAGGACATATGCAGTAAGTATTCTATAAATGTTAGCTAATATTGTTTGATGTCGAATTGTGCTCAGTCTAGGAAGCATCCATCAGCCTATGTTGTATTCGCCAGTAACTTAGCACAGTATGAAGAAATTAGAGGCTAAAAAAGAGTCTCATTCAAAGACTCTGTACTCACAATCTAGTTTTTCCCTTACAACTGCCATTTGCTCAAACCACTCTCATGCAAGGCCAAACATTTCTTCTTAGTAGAATTAAGGAAAACAAAGTGAAGAAAAGATGGAAAGGAACGGGTTACAAAAGTGCCCAACGTGGGACATGGCCAGGCCTGTCGGATTCCCCAACTGCTTTTGGTCATCGGGAATAATTAAACGCTCTAGTAACAGGCAAGAAATAATGAATAGGCATTTCAGGGCCAGCTCCCTAGAAATTATAAAACCATGGAAAGTTGGGGGAGGCAACTTCTTCCCACAAGACAGTTACCTTAGGGAGCCAGAGGTGCTACCACAGCCCAAACTGCTCTTTGGAATTGGACTCAGTTTCTCTGGGCCATTCTGCTATATATCCTCACTGGTGTAATTCTTTCCCTTTGAGGAAGAATCCGATTTTTTTAAAACGGTTTTTAAAAAGTAATCATGCAGAGCTAAGTGTTAACATTCCTTCCATGCATTCTCCTGCCTCTTAACCTCTTTTCCCTTCCTCAAGTATCCGCCTGGTGAAGCCCTCCTTACCATCAAGAGCCAGTTTAAATGCCCTCATGGGAGAAATCTCACCTGACCCACCATCATCTAGATAAAACCCCCAGATACCAGACTCCTGTGGTCCATCAGTTGTGAATCTTTCAGCTTCTGAAATATAACTGCTGAGGTTTATTAGGAACAAAAAGAATCATATTTTAAAGCTATGGTTTCTATAATAAGCCCTTTAACGACTGTGGTTTTCCAAGTTTTCATTCTCAAGTAGGCTAACAGCATCTCTATCCCTCTTGCAAATTCTGAAAAACTGGGATTTGAAATTCATTGTATGCAACATAAATCTGACTGGTTACATAATATAAAACATCAGACAGAGCTGGCTCCCATGCAAGTCATTTAGAACATATTTCATAAAAGCTGGACCTCATGGGATGCAGCCTCCCAAAAGCCAAAGAGAAACCAAAGCAAAGCCGCAGTCTCAGTAAACTGTTCATCCTTGGACCCTCCTCGGTCTCAAATTAAATTAGCCAGGAGGATAGAAATTGATGAGATTTCATTAAGTGAAAAATTTCATGAAAATCAACTCTAACCTCTGTAGCTCCCAGCTGCAGAGCTTGTGTTTATATGAACAGTGTTAAAGATAAGCTGTCCCTCAGAAATTACAACAGCAGTTATTAAACAACTTTAATACACTCTTAAGTGGAGGCACTAAAATTCAAAATTTGTACTGGCATTTCTGTCATCCACAGTGTAGCGCTGAGTCAGCCTATATCCACACAATAAAACAGCAATTGAGGAATACACCTTCCTGTTTTACAAATAAATCAATAAATTTCTACTGACAATGCCTACAAAATTCCTTATGGCATTATATTTCAAAGGAAAAGTGAGATATGTAGAATACCACAACAGTTTTAAAGCGTAAGGGGTCTGGTCTGATGAATTTCATGCTTGTGCTCTGGGAATTTACAAGGAAAAAATAGGGGATAGATATTAATTACAGTATTAATTAATTGCAATATTAATTTTACAGTTACATTCTCCATAAAGCATTGAAGCAAAATATGGCAGCTGGAGGAAAATGAGACCGGACTATTTTTCAGGACCTCAGCAAATAATGATCCAATATCCAAATCAACTGGAGGCTACCTTTATACATTTAACAAATAATAAAAAAATAAATCAGCAACCTTTTCTAAGAAATAGGAGAATGCAAAAACAAGTACTGCTTTTGTGATAGGCAATTTTATGATCAGTAATAAGTGGATAAGTTTTCTGTGGGATGTCACCTAGCATATTGGATGTAACGACGACTGTCACAGGCTAATGTGGGAAACTGTCTGTGGTGATGAGTGAATCCTGACTTTCAGCAAGACACTTAAACTCCAAGGCCTTGGGATTTTTTTAATCTATACAATGAACAATCTAGGGCTGGCCGGGTGGCTCAGTTGGTTAAAGTGTGATGCTGAAAACACCAAGGTCAAGGTTCAGATCCCTTAACAGGCTAGCTATCAAAAAAAAGAAGAAGAACCTAGACTCATTACTATGCCCATGCCAGCTTTCACATTCTGTAATGCTATGGCAAAGTCATTACTCTGTTTAGTACAAGTGAGTTCTAGAATGTTCTTTAATCATAGTTCTTTTATATAACATTTTCACTAGTTTTGCTGAAGGAAGGGCAGTGCTCATCCCAAAAGACTCCTTTACGTAAGGTGCAAACTTCGTGGAAAGTAATCTAGTAAACCCAGGAGATTGTAAGCTTCTTCTTGCCTTTCTGGATGTTGTCTGTAATTCCAATTAAAAGAGAAACAGACCTTTAGTGACTTTATAGAATTCTGACTATCATTTCAAATGCTGCCCTGCCCATGCCTACCTGGCTGAAATCTCTGGCATTCAAACTCCTGGCAACACACGCTGGCTTGTTCTCTTCATAAGGAGGTCTAGATATCCCAGATCCCTGTAAAAGCCAAGAAGTAATTTAAGACTATCGTCCATTACTTCCTCAGTTGGAACATATCCATTAAAATGTGAACAGCCCTCTCCGACCCAGGGAGATGAATGCAGTCAGAACGAGGAGGGAAAACAAACAGGAGACTGGGGTTTTGTTGGTTGTATTTTTGGTTTGGGTTTTTGGGAGGCTGATCTCATGGTTTTGTTTTTTGTTTGTTTTTTTAGCCCCACCAGAGCTGAAATTTCTGCAGCTGAAAAAGATAAGCAACCTCGAGCTACTTTTTATTGAAGGAAGATACATATAAGTTCTGGCTATACCATGCCTCATGACCCGGACACCCATTCTAGGGGCACGGGCAGCATGCATAACTCCATCTGTCCCGTGCTAAGACTCACTGGTGGTCACCATCAGAGAGCGCACTGAGCCTCCAATGAAACCTTACAACTCACTTGCAAGGTGAACTAGGACTGCAAGATCAATGTTTACGAGCATTACTGAGTGAAGACCAGGGTGTGATGAAGTGTGAACAAGAAAGATACAGAGACGGCAAAGGAAACAGGCAAGAAAGACAGAGCACTCCCAGCATACCAATGGGAGATATTCATTCACCACAAACGAAAAAAGGACAAGAAACACATTTTGCCACAGTGACGAGCTCCACAGCAGCAGCTGGGCCACCCTCAGCCGGCCCACCAAAGCCTTTTTAGAACAAATGTTATAGACGTTTATACAGTTTGGATATGTTTGTCCACTTAAGCTCACGTTGAAATCTGATCCCTGATGTGGCAGTGTTGGGAGGTGTTTGGGTCATGGGGTAGGATCCCTCATGAGTAGATTAACGTCCTTCCTGGGCTGGGAGGTGATTAGAGAGTGAGTTCTCCCTCTTCTAGTTCCCATAAGAGCTGGTTGTTAAAGGAGCCTAACACCTCCTTTCTCTCTCCTGCTTCCTCTTACCAAGTGATCTTGCACCTGCCGCTGCCTGCCACTTTTCACCACGAGTAGAAGCAGCCTGAGGCCCAGGTCAGATGCAGCTGTCCCAGAATCGTGAGCCTCTTTTCCCTACAAATTACCCAGTCTCAGGTATTCTGTTATAGCAACACAAAAATGGACCAATACAGATGTGCTGCACATCTTTGATGGGAACAAATGCTAAATGCAAACAAGTTGCAAATCTTACAGTAAAATTAATGCAAAGCAGTAAAGTTCAAAAAGAAATACTGAATTCATCTTTAAAACTAGTACTTAAAAAAAAAGATTTAATTTGAAGAAAATAGGTGGCTGAAGACATTCTTAGAAATTCTAGAGTACGCATGAGAGACCAGTGACCCTGTCTGTTATGAACAATTTCATGTAAAGACCAATAACATCAATATTACTCTCACCCTTATGAACCATAATTATTAGGGCTATTCTGGACCCCAAATAGGATAATAAGAAGGACAGAAAAGCAAAGGAAAGGGAAAAATGAAGAGAAAATGGTTGAAGAAAGCAGAAAGGATGGGGAAAGCAATAGAAAGAGGAAAGAAACTTTCCTAACATCATTGAATAAGAATCGGAAAAGAAGGAAGAATGTGAGAATGAGCTGTCTGCATTACAAACTGAGCTGTAAGTTCAAAGATAAACGGGGAAAGAAAGCAATGGAAGTGAAGAGACTGCAGCTCAAATGCTTCCCTGCAACACCCCTGGGAACATCGGTCAGATGACTGCTCACCTGAGAAATAAGGAGAGGCACAGTGGCCCAGGCCAAGCACTTTACTACAGAAACAAAACCTATATATATTCATGTTCCTCAGCTCACAATGGGGTTACATCCTGGTCAACCTGTCAAAGTTGAAAATATTGCAACTCAAAAGCGCATCTAACACACCTAACCTACCAAACATCATAGCTTAGCCTAGCCTACCTTAAATATGCTCAGAACACTTACATTTGCCCACAGTTGGGCAAAATCACTAACAAAAACTGTATTTTATATTAAAGTGCTGAATATCTTATGTAACGTATTCTACTAAAAGCATATTGCCTTCATATCACTGTAAAGTTGAAAAATCGTCAGAGACCATTTGTATACATAAAAACATACATTCATAACACACATATATATATAGTTATGCACCACATAATGACATTTCAGTCAATGTCAGACCACATATATAACAGTGGTCACATAAGACTATAATGGCTATACCATATAGCCTAGGTGTGCAGTAGGCTATACCGTCTAGGTTTGTGTAAATACACCATGATATTTGCACAATGACTAAATTGCCTGACAATGCATTTCTCAGAACATATCGCCATCATTAAGTGACACATTACTATATGTAAACATAAAGAGTTTATAAGGAATTTATTTACGCAGTTATGGTGGCTGACGTGACATGTCCAAAGATCTGCAGTTGGCAACTGGAGAGCCAGGAGAGTGAAGGTGTGGTTCCAGTACCAGGCCGAAGGCAGAGGGAATACAATGCCCCAGCTCCAAAGGCAGTCAGACAGCAGAAATTCCCCCTTATTCAAGGGGAAGGGCAACCTTCCGTTCTATTCAGGCCTTCAGTTGACTGGATGAGCCCACCCACACTAGAAAGGGTAATCTGCTCTACACTGTCTATCAATTAAAATGTTAATCTCATCCAAAACCCTTACAGAAAAACCCACAATGTTTGATCAAATACCTGGGAACCCCATGGCCCAGTCAAGTTGACACATAAAATTAACTCTCACAGCACTGTGTCATAGGCCCCAACAGAAACAAAAGAGAGGCACTGGTCACTCCTAAAACATCTATACTGGCCAAGATTAGAGGACAGAGTGTAAGTTAGAAGTGCAACTTGGAGAAGCCCAAGGAATGAGCCAACCGTGGTAGTTCATTTCTGACTCCATAGGCCTTAAGCTACAACTTCCCTGTCACTCAGGACTTCACATTAAGAACTGGGACAGCTCTCAGAAGGCATGAACAACCTCTGCAAGACAGGCTGGCAAATCCCCAAATTCTGGTCATGGGTTTTGGGATCAGAGTGTCTATCTCTACCAAGTTGAGTACCCTGGCCTCTACCACTGAAGGTCCTGTGACCAAGGTACTGACCTCTCCCAGCCTCAGTTTCCCCATTTACAATAGCAAGTATGATAACAGCACCCATCTACTACGAGTGTTCTGGGGAGTAAATGAAACAATGGATATAATGGAACTAGCCCAATGCCAGGCATATAGCAGGTGCTCATAAAAATAGTAGCTGTTGTTTTGCTTTTAAATTAACTGCTAGTTCCCTCCACAAAGTGCCCACTCAGAAAAATACCAGCTGCTTCCACAGAAAAATCTGCCTGGCAATTGCCACACTCCCTTTTCTTTCTTGGGTAGGGCTGGGTTTGGAGTCAGGCAATCTACTATGTAAAGTACCAGGAGAACTCCCTGCAGACTGACCAAGACTATGGAAAAAATATTCACACCTAGGCATAATTGAATTTGGCAGAAAAGCAAATATCTGGTGAGCTGAAAGAAAGGAGGGCCAGCAGGGCTTGCGGACTTCTTTGGTCAGCCAGTGTGTCATCAGCCAGCAACCACACCCCTGGTGTTGCCTCTTCCCTCCCCACAAACAACAGAGGTGACGGAAGGAACTGCTTGCGAATAACACAGCTGCAGAAAACAGGACTACCTGGCCCCTGAGAGCACTGCTACCCTTTTCCCCACTTGCTGTTATTAGACAAAGGCAGAACTCAATTTCACTTCTTCCCAGAATATCCAAAGACAACTCTGCTTCTTATCATGATTAGAATCTCCATAAATGACCTCTTTACAAAGGGACCCAACTTTTCTATCATTAACAATGGTGTCCCCGCCTATTCCAAAGAGAAACAAATTCAAGATGCTTCTCTGAAATGCTTCCTTGACTTTCTATGGAACCACAGCTCCTCCAGTAGCTCAACTGCTAGGAAGTGTAGCCCCTTCTCCAAGATCTAAGTTTGTTCAAGGCAAAACAAGTGCTTTCTCTCTGCATATTGTTTTCCAAGGCTTGGGAAAGTGCAGAGCACATGGAGGGCACCCAAAAGGCCCTGATGAAGAGCAGAGTTGATCCACAGAGGAGCCAGGAGGAAAAGGTGGCCTCTTCCCTCCTTCGGAGTCCATCAAAACAGTCCTTGCAGGCTTCAGACATCATTAAACAATACCTAATCCATCCAGCAGTCAATTAAGCTAAGAAGCCAAACTGAGAATTTCAGAGAAAAAAAGTTCACTCAAGATGGATATGACCAAGGCCACATATGCTAGGACAGGCCTCATCTTCTGCGTCATACCATGGAGTGATTTGTAGCTCTGAGGTGAGCATAAATCAGGCTCAGAGCAGCAGGCGCAGCCAGTCAACTGGTCCACAGGCACTCTGGCGCTGGCCATCCATCACTCCTGCTAATATCCTAGATGCCCAACCACAGGCAGAGCCAGCCAAAGGGACAAGAGGACTCGATGACTCAGACTGCCAAAGAGCAGCATGTTTCATTTAGTCTACCATATCCTTCTCATGAATTTTTTTAATTCAGATAATTCACCCAACACTACTTAAAAAAATATATACACTGTCTGTAGGGAAGTTAGCCACGTCAGCATATGGCTAAGTAATCCAAGTCAAGTGATCTTGATGATTCCAACATGAAGAAAAGCACCAGGTCTAAGCGGGCCAGAGTCTGGCATTCAGAGAAAGGAGTAAACATGGAGGCTTGGGAGGGGTGGGGGAAATGTTGAAGATATTCCTGGAAGGGCAGACAAGCTCAAAACCAACACTGCAGAAATGCAGCAGTGAAGCAATTGGCTCACGGGGAACAAGTGGGACAATTGAGCGCACATCAGTATCTGGGGAAGTTCAATGCCAGAGTGAGTGAAAGTGTGTGCATGAGTGTGTGCACGTGTGTGTGTGTGCACGTGTGTGTGACAGAGACAGCAAGAGATATAAAAACCATCAAAGGATATCTCAAGGAAAATCTTTGAGTACTTAATAAGAGAAAAGTTAATGAAAATTACAAAGAAAAAGAGGTGTTAATGCTAATCCTCAGACTAAAAATGTGCTGGCTGGAAGACTGGTGGTAACACTAATGGACATCAGGAAGCTGGGAAAGGGAAAAGGGTAAGCTCTGGTTTCAGGTTGAATTTGCCATATCAGAGGGCCGTCCTGCAGAGGGCGCACCCTAAGGGAACCCCTAATGAGCCAGCCCTTGTATAACCCCTCCCTTGAATATGGACAGGGCCTTGACTTGATTTTAACCATGAGATCATGTCAAAGATGATGAGGTATCCATGAATTATATTTCATTACATAAGACTCCATCTCCGCAGACTGAGCCTGGACAAAGCAAGCTGCCATGCTGGGAACTGCCCATGGCTGTGAGGCAGGAACTTCGGGTGGCCTCTAGGTGCTGAGGGTAACCACCAGCTGACAGCCAGTAAGAAGCCAGGGCCCTCCTCTCAGTCCCATACCTGCAAGGAAGTGAATTCTGTCAACAAGCCAAAGGAGCTTAGAGGCATTTTCTTCCCCAGACCAGCCTCCAGAAGAGAAAGCAGCCTGGCCAACTCCTTGATTGTAGCCTTGCAAGATCTGCTAAGCTGTGCTCAGACTCCTGACTCGTGGAACTATCAGACAATAAGTATGTGTTGTTTTAAGATGCTAAGTTTGTGGCAATGTGTTATGAGTCAATAGAAAATTAATACTCATTTCTTAGAAACTGGAGCAACTAGGCTGAGGCCCAGGAGAGGGGTCAGATATGGACAGGTGTCCATCATATACGGGATGAGAGCCCACATGCCTGAGCTCCACAACCTGGGATTGAGACCCAGCACTTCCTAGTTGTGTGACAGTGGTACCTCAGTTTCTTCATTCATAAAATGGGAGAAATAATAGTACCTATCACCTCATGTTGCCATTGCTGATTAAATTAGTTAGCAACTACAATCATGCATCACTTAACAAGGATACATTCTGAGAAATGTGTAGTTAGGTGATTTCATCATTGTGTCAACCTCACAGAGTGCACTTACACAAACCCAGGTGGTATAGCCAAATACATACCTAGGTTACATGGTATAGCCATCATAACCTCATGGGACCACCATCTTATGTGTAGACCGTCATCAACTGTACTTAGCACTTAGAAAAATACCTGATCCAGAGAAAGGAGAGAGTGAGCAGGAATGGGGGGGGATGGCAGGTCATGTTCTCAAAGGCAGAATGTGCTGAGAAAGGTGGGGGAAAAAAGACAACACCAACAGCAACTGAGGAAAGACAATAAGCAGGGGAAAGCTGAAGAACAGTCAGATAGAAGGTGCCCAGGACAAGGAGCAAAATCATTCCCAGGTCTTGCTCATCAAGGCAAGAGAGAACTTAGATGGGGGGTGGCAAGAAAGAGCAAGAAAGAGCAAGAAAGGCTGGGACCTGGGAAAGTCATCAATGAAAGTGCAGTAGAATAAAGACATTTCCATGGGTTACAAAGAAAATGGCAAAAAAAAAAGTGGGGGGGGGATTAAATGTGCTACAAATACCATCATGACCTGGCCCATCTTACCTTGCTGAACCATCTATATGCTCCCCCTTGTCACCCTGGTCCAGCCACACTGGTCTCCTTTCTGTTGCCCCCTCTCCGGGCTCTTGGCACTGGCTGGCATTACCTCTTCCCAGAATGTTCTTCCCCCATATCCACATTTCCTTCCAGTGTTTGCCCAGAAGCCCCTTCTCATGGAAGCCTATCCTGACAAATGTATTTTAAATTGTAGTCCAGCTATACTTTTACCTACAGTATTCATCATCTTCTACCATGCTATAAGATTTACTATTTATTATGTTTATTGTTTTTCTGTCTCCCCTCACTAGAACACAAGCTCCACAAAGATTTTTGTCTGTATTTTCTTGCGGATAAATTCCAAGACTTTAGAACAATACACTGCCCATAACAGGCACTCAGTAAAATATTTATTCAATGGCTCACGCAGTCCTTAAGAAATGAGATGGGTATGTGTATGCTACTGCACTAAGTTGCCCATGAGACTTCATAAGTTAAAAAGAAAAAAAGCATGTCAGAAAACAACACATGTAGTGTGATGATTAATTTAGGTGTCAACTTGTCTAGATTAAAAAATACCTGGAAACCTGGTAAAGCATTATCTTGGGGTGTCTGTGAGAGTGTTTCCAGAGATACTAGCATGTGAGTCTGACTGGACTAGGTGGGAAAGATCTGCCCTCATTATGAGTGGGACCCAGAGAGAACAAAAATGGGAAAAAGCACATCTCTCTTTCTCTTCACTGGAGCTGGGATACACTCTGCTCTCCTGTCAGTAGACACAGAACTCCAGGCTCCGTAGACTTTGGGTTCCAGAACTTACACCAGCAGCACCTCTGGGCTCCTAGGCCTTTGGCCTTGGACTAAGAATCATACCAGCAACCTCTCTGGTTCTGAGGCTTCCAGACTTGGACTGAGCCTCACTAACAGCATCCCAGGGTCTCCAGTTAACAGTTTATGGTGGGACTTCTCAGCCTGCACAATTGTATGAGCCGATTCTCCTAAAAAATCCCCTCTCAAATATCTACCTACATATCCTAGAGGTTCTGTCTCTCTGGAGAACCCTGACTTAATACATGTTATATGATCCTTTTTATGTATGTATAAAAGAAAAAATCTTCCTCCTCCCCAAACGATCCAGTCCTAAAGCCTTAAGGTGGAGCAGAGCAAGGTAGGCACTCACATGGCAGGGGGAGGCCATGGTATCAGAGTGGGTGTCAGACCCTGAGCCAGCAGGGTAAGGCAGGGGGCATGTGGAGTGGAGCCTAGCATGGCATGTTAGAGTCCATGGAGGACAAGGAAAGCACCCACCAGGGAGAAGCTAGAGTCAGGAAAGACCAATTGGTTACATGCATGTGAATTGATCAAGTAAGTAAAGATATTAAGGATAACAAGCACTAGAATTCTCCTTGCTGGAGAAGGCACTTAGATATAGAAAGAGAGAAAACTAGAATGAATTCTGTGGTGCTGAACCAGAATGGAAGGCACTGAAGTGAGCCCACGGATGTAAATATATAACTACCTAGTGAGAGGCTTAGGACAGTGACACCTCAATAGCAATGAGCACATCTAATGCCCAGATTCTGGCTTCTACATCTCAGTCTCTATTAAAAGAAACCATGACCTCTTGGAAAAATAGCCGGTTCTCCTGCAGGGCAAGGAAAGTATAAGATGAGCCTAGGGAATCTTGTTTATACCTAAAGTACTGAAGAATGACAGCACAGAGAAGCCAGCTGGAAGGGGCTCCTCCTGGCCAAACTAGTGACAATATGATTACTAAAATAATGACAGTAGTAATGAAATGTGGCCCATTGCAAGAAACAGTAAACTATGAGTCAGCAGGAGGACAGTTCAAAATCAAATAACATAGCATCAGTTCTGTGATATTACTGCCAAAGATGGGGAACCCAATTCTAATCATGAGAAAGTGTCAGGAAAACCCAAATTGAGGAATATTCTAGAAAATAATGGCCTATAATGTTCAAAAGTGTTAAGGAAAATCTTGAGAGTTAAGGAAAAATTGAGGAACTTTTCTAAATTGAAGGAAACTAAAGAAACATGACAACTAAATGTAACACAAGATTCTGAACCAGATCCTATTGCTTATGGGAACAAAAGGAGGAATTTGATTGCAGTTTGAGGATCGTGTGTCAGTGTGTCATTGTTAATTTCCTGATATTGATGGTCATCTTGTGATTACGTAGAAGAATGTTCCTGGTTGTAGGAAATACACACTAAGAAGGCCAGGGTAGCAAAGTATTAATAGGTTACTTACTCTCTATTGGTTCCAGAAAGGAGTTGTGGGGGGGCGAGAGAAATTTCTACGACTTTATTATTATTATTATTATTATTATTATCAAAAAAAAGTTTGACATGATTGGCAGTAACAGCATAAGACTGAAAAGACACTCATGCCCATTATAAAGGGTTACTTCTAAAGAAAGCAATGAAATTGACAGGAGGGAAGACAGAAGAAGAAAGACTGTAACTTTTACTCTGCACGGTTTTTAAATGTGTCTTCATTGTAGATTACTTAAAGACCAAAAATATTTGTGGAAAAAAAATAAGTTGGTCCACAGATCATTTCTGAGAGGAGCAAAAGGGAGGCAGGATGCTCAGGAAGACCTTACGTGTCAACTTCCCAGGGACACTGCAGGTTCTCTACTGGCACAGAGAGGGTCATACCTGGAAGGAACCAGCAGCCAAATGCACGCAGAGAGGCAGCCTCCCTGCTGCCTGGCAAGGACAAGCTTCCTCAATTCCTGTTCCCACATCCGCCCGTCACTCAGGGCAAAGGGACTTTGCCAGGAAAACGGAAGCATCTGCTGGGCTTGGAAGATTCTCTTTAAGATAAGACTTAAAAGTTGGCAAATTTCTCACCGTTTCTTTATTTCTTTCCAATTGCAAAGAAGTTTATGATTTATTGCAGTTGATCAACTTTCAATTTTTTAAAACTTTTCACTACATAAATTTTTTTCGATGGGGGCATAATCCCCAGGTACCCACAATCCAGCTTCAACCATTCGATTCTGTTTCAATCCACTTCCCCTACCACACTGGATTATTTAATTTGAAGGAAATCTCAAGCATCATATTATTTCAACCATAAAGACATCAATATGTATTTTTAAAACAGAAGGACCATTTTATTAAACATTACTCCCCACCCCCAAAAAATCCTCAATACCACCAATTAATCATTGTTTTTAATGTCCCTGATTTTGTCTACCTCTCTCTCCCTCTTTCACAGTTGTTCTGTTCAAATAAGGATCCAAACAAGCTCCGATATTGCACATGGTTGACTGGGTTCTTCAGTTCCTTTATCTAGGGATTCCCTCTTCTCCTATTTCCCCCCTTCACAATGTCTTTCACACACAGTTTCTCTTTTCCAGTTAAATGCCTGTGCGGTTTAAGGTACTACTCTCTCCCTCCTTTTCTCTGATTCCCCTGGTCTCCTCCATGATCATCTTTTTGAAAAACTTTTTGTTAGCAAATCCTCAATGAGCCCAGAATAGTGGCACTTTATGTTCAGGCTCCAGCAGGGAGTTCAGTGGGGGAGGCAGAGAGCTCTGCTAATCCCAGCATCAATCTTCACAGAAAACTAAAGCACCAGAAAATTCCCCAGAAACACCCAGACAGTCACTGCGCTACCTACCATTAACCATGACTTGGGAGAACTACCGTCCCTCTTTGAACCTTGCTTTCCTCATCTTTAAAGTAAAGGGGTTTTACAAGATGATGATGATGATGACCACAGTGACGACATTAATAGGACATTTACTATTTGCCCAAAGATTCCTCAAGATTCCTTCCAGCCAAGACCTTCTCTCACACTTAATGTGTTAGAACAACATCCTTACTAGTTAGGAGGAAACATATTCCATAAATGGCAAAGGGGAAATAGAAACAATGATGACAAAGAAACTGAGACCACAGATGTAGATCACAAAACAAAACTTCAGTCATCAACGTATCTAAATTTGAATAACATGCTATGTTTCAAAGCGCTTTCTTATACATTAGCAAATCTTATCCCCCTGAACAGATAAATGATAAAGAATGATATAAAAGGTTAATGGTAGAATCTTAAATATATAGATGTTTCACTAAACCAGTGGTTCTCAACCAGGGAGATTTTACATTCTCCCACCCCCCAACCCTCCTGGGGATATCTGGCAATGTTTGGAGATATTTTGGTTGTCACAGCTGTGGAGGTGTACTGGGATCTACTGGGCTAAGAATGAGGTTAAACATCCTACAATACTCAGGACAGCCTATTCCACAAAGAATTATCCAGCCCAAAATGTCAGTAGTTCTGAGACTGGGAGGCCCTGATATAGGCAAGTCCCCTTATCACCCAAGTGACACAGTACTGTGATGGGGGGACTGGGGTGGCTACTGAGGTCAAAACCACAGGAAGCCAGATACCCTGTGTTATAAAAGCCTCCACACTGTGGACCACTCCAACACATGAACTTTAATCAGGAAACTGTCTTGGTTTGTTTTGGTTACCAAGATAGATCACAACATATATTTCTGCATCTGAACTCTTCCCTCAATGTAGTCATCTTGGGAAACTGTGCTTACCAGACACTATTCAATGGAAGAATTTACCCTGCTGAGCAGACCTGTCTTAGAACGAGAAATCCCATGCTGCCTCGGGTAATGGGCACCTGTGTTTCTGGGAACCCTTCAACTCTAATGGTAGGGACCGACAATGAACACGCCATTGAGAGAGTTCCAGAGGCTGCAAGTGCTATGATGGGACTAGAGCAGTGTAAGAGATGGATGACGGAGGGGCGGTGGGGTGGGCCGTGGCGGGGCTGCTACTTCAGACTTGGTGCTCAGAGAGGTGGTCTGGGGAGGCCACATCTGAGCTGAGACCTGAAGGGAGCAGATGGCTGGCCAGGCAGATTGGCCTGCAGCAGGTAGGTCTGAGGCTGGTTGTGTTCCAGTCCCAGAAAGAAGTGCCCTAAATTAGGAGATTCAGTGAGAGAGAGGTGGGGCCAAATCACAAGAGAGGCCTTGCAGCCCCAGCAGGAAGTCTGGTTTTCAAAGCAGCAGTAATGCGGAGCCACTGGAAGTTCCAAGCGGAGGAGTAAAGAAATTTGAATGGCATTTAGATCCTTCAGCCTCTCTGTGGACAAGGACATCATGCAGACAAGAATGAAGTAGAAAACCAACTGTAAGGCAACTGCATTAGGAATTTCACCAAAAATCAAAACGACCCAGAAAGACAAAGACTTGCCATTGACAAAGACAGTCCAAAGAAGAGGCCCCAAATGTTTAAGCAGTAGTACTTTCTTTCAAATATGTGCACTGGGAGTACAGCCCCACCCCACCCCCCACGTCTCCTCCCAGGAGAAACCCTCCTGTGGCAGCCTCTTCAGTCACACAGAACCGACTTCCCCCAGCAGAGGGCGATAAGGAGCAGCCACCACCACCATCACCTTTCAGAGGCGCCTGTACCCAGGGAGTGGCCGGCAAGGAACCCTTGAACCAAAGGAATAGTGAATACAAGTTCAGATCCGCCTGGTGTATTCCCTCCCAGGACTTTTATTTGTGTTCTTGGGTGTTCTGGTCTCCCCATCTTCAAGGATCCAATTGGAGCCAGGGGCAGGGGGATTATGGGGAAATTGAGGCTCAAGCTCTAAGCCTGGGAGTCCACATTCTCATCCCCTCTTTTTCCACATGGTGCTTTTCCTTTTCCTTGGGCTCATTAATACTGGCCATCAGAGCAATAACAACCACTAGGACAGGTTAGGGTGTGGGTCTGGAAAATGAGCCAAAGAGGCTCCTTAGCTGGTTTTAAGCAACAAGCCCCAGGCCAACCTGACACCTGGGCAAAAAGGCAAAAAGGAGCCTCCACTGGTCTTCTCCACTACCCAGGAAATTACCCTGTGGTCTGGAGTAAAGCCACTGCCTATGTTAAGGAGTTTATACTCTCCTCTCTTCCCTTACATACCTGGGGCAGTAGTAGGTAGCTGGTCAAGTACTGGAAGATCCCACATCCTAGCCCTTCTTTTATGATCTCTCTCTGACCACCAAAAAAAAAAAAAAAAACCAACAAGGCGGGCAACAAGACCCTACAATCTATGCACAGATTCACAAGTGCTACTATTAGAACTAACTCAGACATTACCATTACCACCTCCTAAGAAATCCCCTCTCTGCTCAAACTTAAGCTTCACACTTCAAAGAAAGATTGTTAATTGCACATTATGATATCAATTATATCCAAATGCATTATGAAACAGAATCTTTGCTAAGCAATTTTACTGTTTTAATTCTTTTCTTCTACCATTTTTAATAATTACACTCTGGTTTTTATTACATTAAGATGCAATTAAGAAAAAAAAGTTCTTTATATTTTAAATCTATCTCAATTTTTTTTTACATAAAGAATTCCATAGCCATCCATAATAATGTAACACACAATATAGGCAAAAGACTAAAGGAATGGCCTAGATAAAACACGACGAGTTGTGCTTGGGGGAAAAAAATACAAGCCAACTTATTCTGAAAACCCTTAGCATAAGACATTCTCTAAAAGGATGGAGAATTCCTAATCAAAGAGAAAACAAAACACATACCAGCACACTCATATGGATCAGAAAGCTTTTATACTATGTAAGAAGGAGGTATGGCAAATCAGATCTCAAAATGCTGAATTTCAAGATTGCTAGCATTCAGCCATCTACAAAGTAAAATGAAAACAGTATTTAATATGAAGCCGCCCTTGCCGAATTGCATTTCATCTAACATGTTGGAGAATGAACAAGAGAAACAATTATTTTAATAATTTTAAGTCACAATTTGTGAGCTACAAACTTCACAGTCACACATAGTAAGGCTGACCAGTATTTCAAGGATGTGGAATATCTTTGCTCAATACATACACTACTAGCCTTATTCATCCTCTGCTTAACTTCTAACCCAAAGGTCAGCAAATGCTTTTTTGGTAAAAAGCCGAATAGTAAATATTTCTTCCTTTGCAAACCAGTGCATTCTCTGTCACAACTGTACAACTACTGCTACTGTTGCAGCAAGACAGCAGCCACGGGTGTGGCTGTGTGTTCCAATAAAACTTTATTTACAAAACTGGCCCAAGAGCTGTAATTTGCTGACCCCTGCTCTAGTCCCCAGAGTGCTAGGAAGGAGAGGTGAAGTACAAACACACTTAGGACACTACTATAACAATACAGCATGCATAAGCAAGAAGATCCAGTTTATCTGAATCTGTCTACCAAGACATTGGGCATCACACCCACGAGTATTCTTCTAAGACCAAAACTAAGTCTCAATGCACCAGGTAGGTATCATTTCTCAACAACCATTATTCTTAAGATACAAGTGCTTCTCCCTCATGACACAGCCGAGTCAAAAGAGGTTACTGATCCACCAGGGAATCAACCTGCCCAAGAACTCATAAACTCCTCAAGACTGAAGAGCTCAGTAGATCAACCTTCTCACCCCCAGCTTTGAACTCCTACCTGCCAAGTGGCCAGGAAGAGCCCAGGGATCCTGGAGCAGCTAAGATTCACCACTGTCACCTATCGTCCCCCAAATACTTGTGGCTGTTCCCTCTCCTGGGCACCTTTTCTGCTCATACTACCCACCCACGCAGAGAAAATTCTGTCAACTCTATCTTCAGAATCTGCTTTTCACCAGCTCCAGCACCCTAGTCAATGTCACCTCTAATTGGTCTCCCTAATTTTGCCCTTGACCCACCCTCCGCACACACACACACAGAGTATATTCTCATGTTAACAAAGAAAATCATGTCCATCCAATGGCCCCCAAAGTCATTACAATGGCCTGCAAAGCCCTACGCAATCTGGATGCCGACGTAGCCCCCCAAGACATTGCTTCCCTAATCACCACTTAGTCTTCTCCTGCTCATTCACACGGGAACAGCCACAACAATGCCAGGTACATCTGGAATCCAGGGCCTTTGCACTTCTCTTCCCTGGGCCTGGAAGTTTCTTCCTCCAGAACAACACTTGTCTAGCTCTCTCACCTCCTGGTCTTTGCTCCAATGTCTCCTTGGAGAGGACCTCTATTAAATCACCCTATTAAAGTCTCAACCCTACCCCCCAACATCATCCCAGGGCTCTCTACTGCCCTTCCTTGCTTTGTTTTTGTCCACAGCACAAATCTCCATTTACACTACACATTTCACACAGCTGCTTATGCATCTCGTCTTCACACACACTAGAATGCAAACTCCACAAGGGCAGGAATTTTGTCTTCGTGCCTAAAACAGAGACAGGCATGGAGCAGGTGGTAGACAAGCACTTCATGAATAAATTAATTCCCTCACACTCATAGCCCTGGAGTAGCTCAAAGCATTCTCCTTTTTTTTTTTTTCTCTTATTATTTAGCACAGTTTACTTTGTCCTACTTCTATCCTCTTTCAATTATGATTGTGGACTTCTGTTCTCTTCCTTTCCATTTCACATCTTCTCTTCCCTCTCTTCTCTCACTATCTAAAAACAATTATTAAGTAGAATTTAGACATCTAAAAAAAGAGGCTGTTTTTTATTACTAAGTTTCTACCAAATCTTAACCCCAATATCAAATATGTTAAAAATCCAAGAGTTCATAACAATATTTTTTTTAAAAACTCATTGATCATCCTTGAAGGATGCTACGGAACCGACACATTATTCTGATAAATAAAAGGAAAGAATCAAGCTGTTATTCTGCCTTTTATATACAAATTATACATCAACGTAATCAAAAAAAATAAAAATATAAAAGGCTGAAGTAATGTTCGTTATAGAGGAAGAGATGACAGAATTAGAATATCATCTTTTTGTAAGCCCTAAAGAAAGAACAGATCTAGACATATCCATTAGGGATCATCAATGGCTACTAAAACCATTTTTTAAAAAAGCTGATGGGGACCCTAATAATGGATGGATCAAACTGACAACACCTGCCAATGTTAACATTTCAAAAAGAGACAGAATGTGCCACCTGACGAAAGTTACAACCATCATCTAAAATATTTCTGCCCCAAAATTTGAAGGTCAGTCTGATCAAGTCTTTAGTTTATAGGAAATTTAGGGGACAATCAAACATGTTAAATGACAATACAGGGCAGCAAGATCTACACTTTTGGGAACTCACAGGACAAAAGATCCAGCTTCTTTGACCAAAAATATTGCAAGAGAGAAAAACAGAAGGACAAGGAACATACATGTTAGAAGAGACTCAAGAGTCGTATCGAGCAAATATGTGTGGACTTTGTTTAGATCCTTTGATTACCCTGAGGTAGTTTTAACCATCTGTGAAACAATATTAATGAGACAGTCAGGGAAATATGATCATAAATATTCAGTGATATTAAGAAATGAATTATTGTTCATTTTTTATGTGCGGTAATAGTATCATGTTGATGTTTAACAAGAAGAACCTTTATCTTTTTTAGACAGTCATACTGAAATATTTACTAACGAATCTGATTTTCTTCTTCATTCCTCAGCCTACTATTTTTCATGCAAACATACAAATTGATCCTGCAGAAGTCACTGCTTTTCCAATATATGAAAGAGATGGTGAAGAAAAAATAAGGGGTGAAAAATTAAAAATCAGCAGGCCCATATTTGAGGCCATATGATATACAAATAAACAAAAAATCAAATTTATTTATATACCTTGATGCACCAAAAAAGTCCCTTCAAGCATATGACAGGGAGTACAGGAGAGTATAAACTGCTCACCACATGGGGAGGTCAGACTTCTGACAGTGTAAACATCTGGAACACAGCCATCAACCTGAAAGTTAAAAAAAAAAAAAAGAGAGAGACCTCTGAGTGACAAACAGCTTTTAAAGCCCGTGCATTTTATTCCATAGAAGAAAAAGCAGCATGTCATTTATAAAACTGTATCAGAGGAGACATCAACAAGTGCTAAGAGCAGAGGAAAGAAACAAAGGATGTTGAATTAGAAGCACTCAGAATAAAGACAGAGAGTCCACACAGAGTCAACCCCAGGGCATCACCCTCATTCAGACTCTACAATAACAATATCCCCAAGTCAGCAACACCACCTCAACCAGGCACAGGATCCTGTTAAAGAAAGCAGGAAGAGCAATACAGATGCATTTTTATTAAGGTGGTTAAAAATTAAAAAGCTAATATACAGTGTTCTCTTAACAAGGGAACACTTTTCAAGGAAAGGCAGAATTAAGATGAATGAATAAAAGTTAAGGCACATTTCAGGCTTGAGATCAAGGCAGGGCTTCTTAACAATGAGAACCAGCTTGCACCGGGTCTGACCCTACCCCTAACCTTTGTAGTGAGTAGTGAGCATAGCTTTTGATATTGGGTGAGGGTTGGACCAGAGATTCTTGAGGATCTCAAACAATACCAAGGTTTTATGATGGGTAACATTAAAGAAAAAAATTATCCTAACACTTCTCAAAAACAGTAAGGCAGACTTTATTCAGCACTACTGCAATAGGTAAGTGTCAAGGCTATTGCATAGGGAGAACGACCAAACTCAACTCTGAATACAGCAAAGACAGGTGGGGATTTACTGCCAAAGAACAGAATAAGGGGGGTCAGTGGAAGGAAAAGCCCTAAGAGGAGATGTCATGGTTAAGGGGATTCTTGCTAAATCAACTTAACAGGACTCTTGCTGAAGGCAGGTCAAGGACAACAAAGGTGGGGGATGAGTAACTTGATCAGATGCAAAGGTGATCGGATATTAAGTGTTATTAAGTGTTGGGGATTCTCTCTAAACTAATCTAGCAGGATTCTTGCTTAAACCAGGCTGGGCAGGCCAACCAGAGGACAGGGCCAAAGTCAAGGCCTAGATAAGAGGGATCCAAAAGCCTGACTCAAGTTTGGTCAGGGAGAGAGGCTTTGTCAGTAATAAATAGTAACTCCAGCGTACAAACTGAGGGTCCTGATACCTAAAGAGGGTGCCCACGGTCACAGAGAAGTTCGATCAGGAGGTAGGAGAGAATGCAGACCTCCCCACCCTGAGCTCAGTGCTGTCAGTTACACCCGGTGCCTCACAATACCCTGTACTGCTTAACACTTATTAATTTCTCAAACGTTTCCCCACAGATAATTTCCCTATTTTGCAAAATCTAGAAAAGCCCATTTCTATACATCAAGCAACCACGTGATCGGGGAAAACCACTTTTGAACATAATGCCATGTGAGCAATTTACATACAATTCTCTGTGATACTGAGGCAGACTGGCTCATCACATGAGGTGTAATGAGGCCTTTGCAGGTGGACTTGTAAAATGACAGGCATAGAAATAAAATGGGGAGAATAAAAAAAAATCTAAGAGGCTGGATTTAAAAGCATCTGACAAAAACCAGGGAGTTTCAATCATTTACACAAATCGCAAAACTCCCCCAGCACAAGCTAAGCAATTGCCCATTATGCCCAAATCCCATGGTGGGCCATCTTAGGATGAGCAAGCTGCCTTTCTTACTCTCAGAAGTGCCATCTACTTATTGCATAGAAGTTGTTTAAGAATCTAGAAAGGCATGTGCTAGATAGTCTGTTTGCCCTTCAGGTTACTTTCCGTCTCTTTCCTCTGTGATCTGTGCCCTGAAAGCCTAACTCCCCTTGCCATTTGGCCCCTCTGGAGGTAACAGCAGAAGCGAAGAAAGTAGGAAAAGGGTGAAGAAGGGTCACCTGCGGGGTCCCTTCATCACAGGTCCCGGCTTCTCTCAGGCCACCCTCTCTTTCCGTCTCCAGTTCTAGGGGAAGGAGGGACTTCCTCCTGTTACCCAGGTCTCTCACTCGCTCTTCCTGCTTTTCTTACCCCTGCAGCTGCACTCAACTCTCTTCTGTCACCTCTTTGAGTGTGCCATGTATTTTCCTGCCAATCCTCCAGCGCACAACGACAGAGAGAGAAGGGGCGCAGACAATGCAAAATTCAATTTTCCGTCCTCACCCTGCATGGAGAGGGAAAAAACAGAGAACCCAATTTTTAAGCTAGATTTCATGGTTTCATGGTCTGGGGGGGCCAAGACAGGAGGGTTGTGCAAAGAGGCTCTGAATGGAGGGGTGTCAATGAAAACCCAGAATTTCTATACAGAATTTTGTGTATGTCTGTATTTTTCTGAAAAGAGAAATCCAGAAAGAAAAAGATCAAAAATGCCATTGGCTTCTCAAAAGGTTACCAAAATATGTTAAAAGGTTATGCTGCAAGAGACACATGGCACAGGAACGACCACTGTCCCCCCAGGAGAAGAAAGATGGACAGGCAGACGGTGGGCACCTATGGCAGCCACATGGGCAAGAACAAAACCTCTTCCCTCACCAAGGGCACCTGGGGCTGGAGGAGGAACCAGAACCCACTCACCCACCCCCAGGGGACAGCTGGGATGGTGTGTTCCTGCCAATCGCTCACAGCTCCCTCCCAACAGTCAAGTGACATTTGAAAAGCTCATCAGCTCAGCAGGTGCTCGGATGCACAAGCAATAGCAAAAACCATTCCGGGGCTGAGGAAAATCTCATCCTGTCGTTCTGAAAACATCTAGGTTGCCAGAGAGCATCCACACAGCAAACCAAGAGGGGAAAAATACTCCAGAGACAGCAAAATAGCAGAGCTGACCCTACAGGAAATGTCCAGGTGGCAAAACTAAGCCCAGGAATTGCAGCAGGTGACCTCGCCTCAGGTGGCAGTCAGCCCTATGGATATGTGGCCCCAGAGCCCAGGTCTGCCCCTCCCATACAGTGTGACCAAGGATAAGGGGCTCACCTCACGGCCCCAGTCTCTCCCTCGGCAACAGGAGCTGATCATTCAGTAGGAACTTCATAGAGCTGTTGTGGGGACAATGAGAAAAGATGCCTCGTCCATCACCAAGACCCAGCAAATGCCCTCCCAGGTCTGCTTTCTGATTCACATCAGAGCTCTCCTCTGTTTCCTTTGCTACTGGGGTGGTCATGGGTACAAACAAACAGAAGGTGACAAGAGACTGATGAAACCAACCTCCCAATTCCACACCAGGGGAGCAACGTGGGCAATGGTACCTGAGAAGAGCCAGAGCCTCCAACTTATGTGGAGCCCTGTGATTGTGTCTGTTTCCCCTGCCACTGTCCTTTCCCAGTGCTATCAGGGGCCTTAGCTCAGAGGCAGAAGGCCATTGTGGTTAAGAGCCTGGCTTGGGAGTCTTGGTTGACACTTGGTCTTGACATGTACTGACTGGGTGGTGGTGGGCAAGTTTTATTACCCCTCTGTGACTCAGTTTCCTCATCTATAAATCAGGTATAATCATAATTAGGGTACCTTTTTGTAAGGATGAAATAAATTCTTGCAAAGTTATTAGAATAATGTGTGGTGCACATTAATAACTCAATAAGTTTTGGCTTTCATACTGCCCACATTTCAGCCAGTTAAGGGCCATTTAACAAAGAAGCCTCTGTGCTCCAAAGAACAGCCAAATACTGGTACCACCAGCCCACAAGCCAACTACCACCATGTCCTTGCTTCTAAGATGTGTTTCATATTTTCATGGCCCTAAAATTCCAGTAGACATGCACATCTAACATGGATCTTCTCACCTGTTAAACCAGGATAAAAACAGCACCTAGCTAATGGGATTGGTGGCGTTAAGGATTAATACGTGCAAAATGCCTTGAACAGGGCTTGGCATGGAAGACATCAGAAACTGTTCTCCACAGGTATTTCCATCATCATTATAGTAATTCAGCTGACGTGCTGCAGGCCTTCCCATTCCAACCACATGTGAAAATTCTTCCTCATCCCTCACTTGATCCAGCGATCACCTGACCCTGGTACTAAAGACACTATGGTTTGGCGCTGCTGAGTGGATGGCCAAGGCCTTGGTAAATACAAAGATGCTGCAGAGTTTCAGGCATTTGCTGGAGCTTCACCATTCTGTCGGCTTCCCAGAACCAGTTACTTAGAGAACATTGTTTAGAAGTTGCTGAGTTGCCTCATATCGGACGGACCCGGGTTTACTGACGGTTAATTTTTCTCACCCATGGAGTAACTTGCAGATCACTCTTGGCTTCTTGCTGGCCCCTGGAGAACAGGTAGCCTCCTGTCAGTCTCAGAGGGCCCCATGGAAGAAAAACCTTCAGCAAGGGCACACAAAGAAGCCAACCAGAAGTAGAGAAAAGGTGGCAGGAAGGGCATCCCAGCAGAGCCAAAGGTCAATGAATAAGCCAAGAATTGAGGCAATTAATAAATCAATGGCCTCCACTGTCCATACAAAGTCTGAACTAAGTTCCATAAAAACCACCATTTCCCTTTCCTCTGTCATATTAGCTGCCTCCTTGCTGCATTGGAGGCTTGGGGAATATTAAACAAAGTACATTCAAATAAAGGTAGACCCCTAAGAACGTGAGCACTGGGTGAAACTACCTGGATTCATATCCTGATTCCTCCAACTATTAGTCATGTGACTGTAGGCCAGTCCCCAACCACTCTGTGCCTCAGTTTCCTCATCTGTAAGATGAGGATGGCAATAGCTAATAGGCGAGTAAGAATTAAATGAATTAAAATACGTGAAGCTCATGGAGAAGTGTCAGGTATGCAACAAGCACCCACAAACCTTCAGCCACTGTTATCCTATAGCACCTGCACCCCAGGAGCTCTGCAGGGGAAACCTGTTTCAGTTGAAACTGTGTGTGGCTACAAAGGTTGGGAGGAGGGGTCTTTTCCAGCTTCCAGGAGCCACTGAAATGGGAAGACAACTGGAAACCAACAGAACAGGATACGAATTGCAGCCACTCCACACACAAGCTGTGTGTCTGTCCACTAGTTGCTATGGTCTCTGAACCTCATCTTCCTTCCCAGCTATATGGGGCTTTAGCTACTACAAGGATTGTGGTGAGAAATGAGAACACATCATGTAGGCATTAAATGAATGTGACTTTTTATCATCTCTTCCCCTCCCAGGGGTGTAAAGAAGGCAACAAAAGTAAAAACTGGATTCTTACAATTCTCAGGAAAGTTCGTTGCCCACCCAGATCAAAGCCCCCGGATATCTAGAGATGCCACAGCCAGCCATTACTGGTGATGTTGTCCAACCAACAAGGCCTATGCCACTTTGTGGGGTATGCTCAGTAGCCTGTCTCCCAACACTAAGATCATCATTTTCCACCACAGGTCCAGACAGCAGCAGTCACAGTCAATGAAACCCAAAAGAAAAGGGAAAAAAGGCTTAAGTGTTAGAGTCCTCCTCAGCCAAGATGGACTCTACCCAGTAGTAATGGGAATATTTGACAGCTACCTCATGAGGTCGTATCTGAATCATCAGCAAGAAAGGCTAGGGAAGGTCGTTCTTGTATAAACATCTGAGGGATAACGAGTGTAGATAAATGTCAAAAACAATGCCTAAAACGGCTGCAGACTGCTTGCTTACACAGCTTTTTCCTTCTTCAGACAAATGATAAAACATCAGCACTTCTGAATATAAATCATCTTCAATTAAGACATTTCTGTTGGAAAGCACTTTTGGCAGGACAAGTGAAATATTTGCCACTGTTCTCCAACTTGGATCTTTCAAGGTTGGCAGGGCAATTTATTTTTGTTGATTAAACAAAATACAAATGGAAAGGGCCTAAGAATTGATTAGCCAATTAAACTCAATGATTCTCAACAATGAAATGTGCGTTATTAGCCTTGCCAAAGTTATAAAAATGCCTCCTAATGTTACTGCCATTTTGGGGATTTACACCATTGATATTTGTGCTGACAGAAAGATTAAGGACTGGATTATGCAAAATTTGTCTTCTCTTTTACTGGAATGGAAGGAAAAGAAACTATTAAGGGTTTGGTCCCTCTCAGGAGGAACACATGCACTGCATTCATAATTCTTGAAAGAATGACTTGGGCTGACAAGGGAACTGTTGTCACTGGCTTTGTGTGTACTTGTTCTCTAGCAAATTACAGATTCACTAATCGGCACCAATTTATTGAGATAACAACAATCATAAATATCCAGATTCTTCATTTTCTCTTTTCATTTTCCAAGGAGATGAGTGTCCAGACAGGCAGACAAACAAACAATAGGCTCAGATGCTTTTGCAAAATGGATCGATGCACCATAAGCTACCACAAGGTCAAGACTACAAGTGCAACAAATTCACTTACAATAGCCATAAACCCAGGGTGGCAGAATGCAGACACTTTTCGGTGGTCAGAGCATGAGTCTTGCAGGCTGCTATGCATTTTTAAACTTGATTGTACATAATTGTAAATCACTGACCCATTCTCCAACCCTCCTGGGCTGGAACATGTTGCTAGGCAACCAATTTTGCTCTAGATACTTTCTGCAAGCTAGGGAGGCAACAACCAAGTGTCAAATAAGTAAACACTAACCATGAGAGACAGGTCCAAATAAACAAGGGATGCCCAGCGTCTTTTTTTTTTTTTTTTGTCTTTTTCGTGACCGGCACTCGCCAGTGAGCGCACCGGCCATTCCTATATAGGATCCGAACCTGCGGCGGGAGCGTCGCTGCGCACCCAGCGCTGCACTCTCCCGAGTGCGCCACGGGCTCGGCCCATGCCTAGCGTCTTTAAAGGACATCCATCTCATGATCTTTCCTAAAGTAGACACGTATTTCCCATGCCTTACAACTTAGCAAATAAACTATCTTGGGTTGAACTGGATGGAATTGCCCTTTTGGTAGCTCAATTTGGCCATTCATACAGCTCAGCCTAATAACTTAATAGAGGAAGGTTTCCACAGACTACAAAATTGGGAACTATTTTCCTCCACTCAAGAAATCACAATTGTGCTTTGCATCAGTAACATATCATTTACCTAGTCCACGCATTTCCTGAAATTCTTTTTATAAGAGACAGTTGGGAGAGGAAACCTGCTTGCAAATGGCTGAGTAAGAAGTCACATTTATTTTTCCATTTTAGACTATTACAAACTGATTCGACTATTTCCTGTACAATATCCACACATTCCCTGCCTTTTCAAATGCTCAGAGCCACAGGGAACAGCACTAAATTTATTGCTCCTAATTTGAGATCAAGAGCACCAGAGGACATCCTGAAGATGAGGACAGAATTGTCAAGTGCGTGAAAGAAGTTCATTTCGGGGGAAAGAGGAGGGAAGGCAGGACAGCCACAATGATGGAACATAATGCTGTTCCTGGGAAGCAAAGGAAATCTAATGACTCCCTATGTCTCAGGCAGCAGAGAGCCCCTCAGTCATGAAGTACGAAAGAAACATAATGGCCCTATGTTAGTTCATGGAATATCTCCAGGAGGTTTTTCAAATCTCTGTTGCAAGTCCTGAGTAATGAAAGGCTTAGACAGTTATACACATAGATGATTTAACCTCATTAAGAAAGAATTGGTAAAAATTATCAGGTAAAGAGAGAATTCACAGTGAAGTCCAAGTTTAGATTTCTGGCCTTGTTGAGCAGGTTTGAATACCTATGCAACTATAATTTTCTAGCAACCAAAAATTAATTGTATCTAAGAGTATTAAGTAACAATTTATAAACTAGATACATGTAAACTTTACACTGGGCAAGTGGTAAACTGTCTTAAGAAGACAAAAGAAAGCATATCGCCCATGCCCCTGATGAGTCCTATTAAAATACAACCAGGCTTTCTAAGTCTGGATTTGCTTTATTATATACTTGTAACTTAAAAAAAATTTTTTTTAAATCAGACAATATAGAAACATATAGAGTTTAAAGTAAAAGTTTTCTCTTAACTTCACAGTCACCCTTATTTTCAATCCCCATAGGTAACCTCCAATTTGTTTGCTTCCTGCCTACTTTTTACACAAGTAGCACCCTAATACGTATCCTGGCAACTTGCTTTTTTCACTCAGTGTTACAACCTGGAGGCTTTTTACATGGAGTCTTCTGGAGCATTCAATGTTCACAAGCTGGTCTGTCTACAGTCTCAAAGTAAAGCTTCTTAGAGAGTAAGTATAACCTTCCCACTCTCTGAGTTTACAACAATAGAAATACCACCAAAAGCACGATCAATTATTCATCTCCCCAAAAGCTCCAAGGCACACTGCTTTGGAAAGAAAGAGGAAAAAATGCTCAAACCCACGGTTTGTCCGAGGACATGGGCTGACCCAATACAAATGTGGTGCCCAAAAGGCGGCAGGCAAGTGAGGACCACAAATGGGTGGCTTCCTCTGGAGTCCCAACAGAGAGATGTCTATATCATCCAAAAATAAAAATGAGATACATGGAATCCAGAAACACCAAAGACTAAACAAATATCAAGAGCCAACTGCTAAATTAGATTCTGAAGCTCACTGCTACGTGCTGGGAGCAGAATATTATTTCAACAGGGACAGTCTGAACTACCTGTGAAGGAAATTGTGACCCTGCTGGGACCCAGCAACTGTTGAGATGGGGAACAGCAAAAACACCGTCATGAGCATTAGGACTCTCACAGAAAAGCAAGGACTAGCAGAACCGTGCTGCGAGCAACTTGGGGTCCCCATTGCTCCAGCTCGGGAATACCACGCCATATCAGAGGCTGTGTTGTCTTTACTCCAGGCACGCAGCTGCAGACTCGAATTCTGAAGACCACAGTCCTAACCTCAATACAACAAACAGACTTTAAGAAAGTTACTTCCCGCCTCTAGACATCAGTTTTCTTATCTATAAAACAAGGGGAATTGGCAGAGTGAACTCTAAAATCTGTAATATGATTTATTCCTGTGATTCTGTTTGGTTAAAACTATGTAGGTGGGGGATGGATGGATTGATCAATCAATCGATGAATGAGGCACTGGTCTGCTAGAGTGAGATTGCACAGGTTTGTGACCAATCGTCATAGTTTTAGGAATTTTGAGGAACAGTTGGATAACTTGGAATTAGCCATCATAGAAAAATTTACACTATGGAAATCGGCAGACACTACAAATCAGGCCTTTTTATTCACCTGGGAAAGCGAATTTACCAATACAACCTGATGGAAGAGAAAAAGGAAGGATAAGAAAGGGAGAAAGGGACAAAGGGATAATACCTGCAAGCACAAAGTCCTCCTGGCGGACTATCCTCCCACATCTCCATGTTGATACACTTGATATATGTTCTCTGCTTGAAACACCATTCCCCACTGGGACTCCTTGCCCAAACACATCACCTCTTTCAGGTAAGCCCCAATGTCTTCCCTCCATCTGTGAGAGACTGATCTCACAGCATGCTGTAAATACCACTTCTGCCCTCTTAGGTAACCCTACAATACAGTGTGGTCATCGTCCATGTATTCAGCCCCACTAAATCGTCAGCTAATTCAGGACAGCAACTACACATTTTAGCTCTTGGTGTCTAATGCCCAGCACAAAGACAGGCACATAGTTGCCATCCAATCAATATATTTTGAATTAAAGCCACGGGTTTAACTGCAAGGCAGAGTAAAAATGTTTGCTGATAAAAGGTTCAGCCTCAAAGAGCGGCACTTATTCAATCGCAGTCCTAATAGGGCAGTAAGAGATTTTTCAAGAGCTTAGGCTTTTCAAGTCCACATTCCCTTAGATTCTGGCTTTCCATTAAATCAGTTAACCTACATTTGTCACAAAAGAGTGCAGTATGTCACTGACCCACTTTGTTTCATTTCTTTGCTACTCAATGACATCCACACGTCAGTATGAATTGCATCTGTAAATAAGGTATTAAATATATTTGTCCTGGATTTACCCAAGCAAGCTCTGAGAGCACTGGGATTCACCCTCGGGTTCCACTGCTAATCCACTAAAGTGACTTTGAGCAAGCTGCTTAAGCGTTCTCATCCTCAGCTACCCAGTCCATTAAATAAAGACAGAAGACTAGGAACAGCACAGACAAGAAGCCACTACTCTGCCCCATGCCAGAGTAAAGGCAGGTTCACCAGCCTTGACCTCCACAGTGGCCAACATTACTGCAAACGGAGCTGCACATGGCTATCAACTTTGGAAGGAAAGAATGAAGGTGTCTTAGTATCCTTGGGCTACCATAACAAAATACCATGGACGGGGTGGCTTAAACAATAGACATTTATTTTCTCATAGTCCTGGAGGCTAGAAGTTCATGATCAAGATGTTGTCAGGGTTGGTTTCAGGTGAGGCCTTTCTTCTTGGCTAGAAGAGAACCACCTTCTCTCTGTGTCCTCACATGGCCTTTCTTCTGTGCACAGTCAGAGAGAGAGAGACAGAGCTCGGGTGGCTCTACCTCTCCTTAAAAAGACACCAGCCTAATTGGATTGGGGCCCCACCTCAATGACCTCATTTAACCTTAATTATCTCCTTACAGGCCCTATCTCCAAATACAGTGACATTTAAGGGTTAGTTAGGGCTTTAACATATGAATTTGGTGGGGGGGGGGGGGGTGCACAATTCAGTCCCTAACAGAAGGAAACTAGTGAGCGCCTACTGGGCACTAACACATATTCCTAACAAGAGAAGGAATTTTGCTCCACATTCCTGGAAGGAAATGTATAGAAGGAAAAAAATTAGACCTCTGTTATGGGTTGAATTATGCCCCTCAAAATTCATGTTGAAGTCCTAATCCTCAGTACCTCAGAATGTGACCTTATTTGGAAATAGGATTGTTGCAGGTGTAATGAGTTAAGATGAGGTAATACCGGAGTAGCATGGGCCCCTATCCAATATGAATAGCGTCCTTATAAAAAGAGGAAACTTGGACACAAACATGCACCCGGGAGAATGTGTTATAAAGATGAAGACAGGGATCAGGGTAATGTGTCTACAAGCCAACGAATGTCAGAGATTGCCAGCAAAGCGCCAGAAGCCAGGGGAGAGGCCTGGAATGGATTCTCCTTCACAGTCTGCAGAAGGAATCTATCTTGACCTGCTGACACCTTGACTTTGGACTTCTGGCCTCCAATACTGTGAGACAATAAATTCCTATTCTTTAAGCCACCCAGTTTGTGGTACTCTGTTGTGACAGCCCCAGCAAACTAACATGGGGAAACTTCAACAAGTCCTTGGAAAAAGAGAATTAAAAGATAATATGAATCTGCTAGGGATTGAATTGTGTACCCCCCAAAGTTTAATGTGTTGGAGACTTGGTCCCCACTGTGACAGTGTTAAGAGGGTGGGAAATCCTACTGGAGTAGTTGAAATGTGGGGCTTTGGAGAGGTGATTAGATTGTGAGGACCATACCCAAGTAAATGGATTAATTCATTGATGGTTTTTTTGTTTGCTTTGTTAATTTTTATTGAATCAAAATTGATTATACATATTTTGGGGGTTCAACATTGAGATATGTTGATCAAATCAATATTACTAGCATACATATTGTTACAAATTGTACTTATTCTTTATGCCCCTTGTCCAATCCCTCCCCATCCCCCGTCCCCTCTCCCTCCCGCCTCCAATCACCCTAGATTTCTTCTCTCCCTCTGAAAGAATAATGGTTACTCTGTTGATTTGCTGCCCAAATGATCTGTCCAATGCTGAGAGGCGTGATCAGGTCCCCCAATACTATCATAGAGCAGATGTCTCTCCCATCACTATGAAATGGGCTCTGTGGAGACACACATCCTCCTCCTTTCTTTATCTCTGCTGGTGACTCTCCTTGTGTCAACTCACTCCAGTGGCTGTCGGACCATCTGCGTGGTGGTTGTGGCATCTAGCTACCCTCACGGCAGCCATGGTTATCATGGTGGCTGTGGTGGGCCACCCACATGGAGGAGATGTTTTTGGCCTGCTCCATGGTGCTGGCAGTGTGCCTGGTTGTGAAGAGTGTCCAATCCCCGGCTCCATACCCTGGGTCCCCAGGTGGGCCCCGAGGTGCTGGTGTGGGGTTCCTGGTCGTTGTGGGGGGAGTCCAGTCCCCTTCTCCATGCCTTGGGTCCACAGGCAGACCCAAGGCACTGGTGCAAAGTGCCTGGTTGTGGGAGGGGGATCTGGTCCCCTTTGCCTTGGGCCCTTGGGCAGGGCCCTGATGCACTGTCCCAGTGTGCCTGGCTGTGGGAGGGGGTGGATCTGGTCCCCACCTCCTTACCCCAGGTCCCTAGGCAGGCCCCAAGGCACTGGCAATGTTCCTGGTTGTGGGAGGGGGGTCCAGTCCCCTTCTCCATGTCCCAGGTCCCCAGGCAGGCCCTGAGGTGCTGGCATGGTGAGCCTCATTGTGGGAAGGGGGGTCCGGTCCCCTTCTCCATGCCTCGGGTCCCCTGGCAGGCTCTGAGGTGCTGGCATGGTGAGCCTGGTTGTGGGAGGGGGGTCCCTTCTCCATACCCCAGGTCCCTGGGTGGGCACCGAGGTGCTGGCATGGTGTGCCTGGCTGTGGGAGAGGAGTCAAGTCCCATTCTCCATGTCTTGGATCCCCAGGCTGTCCCCAAGGCACTGACACAGGGTGCTTGGTTGTGGGAGGGGGTTCCAGTCCCCTTCTCCATGCCTCGGGTCCCCAGGTGGGTCCAGAGATGCTGGCGTGGTGTGCCTGGTTGTGCGTGGGAGGTCTGGTCCCCTTCTCCATGCTTCGGGCCCCCTGGTGGGGCCCTGAGGCACTGTCATGGCATGCCTGGTTGTGAGAAGGGGGTCCAGTCCCTGGCTGCTAGCCCCATGTCCCCGGGTGGGCCCCTAGGCATTGGTGGTGTGCCCGTATGTGGGAGTGGGGTCAGGTCCTTGGCTCCAATCCTCAGGCTCCCAGGTGGGGTCCTGAGGTGCTGGCGGTGTGAGTGGTTGTGGGTAGGGGTCCTGCCCCTGACTCCATGCCTCATGTTCCCCGGTGGGCCCCAAGGCATTCATGGTGTGCCTGGGCCAGAACTAAGTTTTTGTCCTTTGCTTGCTTCTAAAATGGGGGAACTTCCTGTGGGAACCAGTACTTGAGCTGCGTGGTTGAGGTAAATTGCTACTTTGCTGCTATTTCCCTAGGGAACACTTTTTGTGCAGCTCACTGTTTAATGATTGACCTTATAGGTACTTCCAGCTCTCCAGATACTTGGTGCACGTGGGTTGTGTAGAAACTCTGATCTGGACCTAAGTTTTTTCGTAGAACTGCACCTCATGCAATTCTGCATTCCTGACCAGTCTCCTCTGAGTGGTCCTGTGCTGATTAAGCAGTGGATCAGCTGTCCTTGCTGTGTCCCAGTGTTCTACTGGTGGGCCCATCTCGCCCACCCCCCGTGCTCCAAACACTTCCCATAGGGTGGGCCCTGTGCTGGTCCTTTGCAATGACTCACCAGCTTCTGAATGGCTCCCCTTTTTCAGCTGTTCTGGTTCCTCACTCCTACGTGGGTCCACAGGAACCCTGTTAGTGGTCTAGCCATCCTGGGGGCCACCAAAGTCCTCTTCTACCCTGCCGCCTCCAAGTAATTCCATCTAAAGGGCACAGCTGCAGCTCCTGTGGGCTCCTTCTCCATGTGCTCCAGTGTTAAAGCGGCCGTGGCCCAAAATGCTGAGAGCAGTTTTTCTTTCTCTCTTCGTGGTTTCTCCTGCCTTCATGAGTTCCAGAGGTCTCTTCTCCTCTTCACCTGAGCTCCAGCGGCCCCAGCCTGGCTGATGTTACATTTTTATAGTTGTAAATTCGTTGATTTGTGGGAGACAGTGATGCTGGGGACCATCTATTCCACCATCTTGACTGGAAGTCTTGCCATTGATGGTTTAATGGTGGTCAGTCATAGGTGTAGTTCTGAGAGTTTACAAGGAGAAGGAGTGAGGAGTTAGCTCTCTTTCTGCTTCTGCCACCTGCATGTGACACCCTGTTTTGCTATGAAGACTCGCTACCCACCAACAAGGCTCTCACCAGATGTGTTGCCTGGACTTTGGACTTCCCAGCCTCTAAAACTGTAGGCAATAAATATTGTTTCTTTACAAATTACCCAGTTCCAGGCATTTCATTATGTGCAACAGAAACAGACAAAAACAGAATCTTTCCATGAACGTTTTGAAGTCCCCTCATGTGACCTCTCATTCAACATCACTAGCTCATTCCTCGCAGGGAGGAAGAGGACTTTCCTCACTGGCAAAGTTAACAGAAGATGCTAAGCACATGTTGCCCTTCTGGGTTCTCCATTATGGAAATTGACCATGCTCAGCACTTACCTTCCCCTTCTTTGCCCTATTCCTGGGGTTGGCCAGCCTTGCCAGCTGGGAAAAGTAGAGAGCAAGCCCATTCAGCCCTCACTTCTAAGCCTCCTCTTCAACTTTATCCAGGTTTATCTGTAATAATGCTGATCTTTTCACTTCTATCTGTCTGAATTCTGTGTTGAATTCATCAGTTGGCTCTAAACTCTGGGAGGAGAAGGCAGCGATTAATTATCACCATTCAAACCCCTAGAGTGACTTTCATCCCCAGAGTTCCATCACTGCATCCCTCAGAACATGCCTACCTAAGCAGCTGAGGCTCATGAGGATTTTGTCTCTTGGCCATAGTACAGGTCTACTGGGTAGAGGAGCCAGAAGTCCAACCCAGCAAATCCTGCATTCTTTCAATAAAATCACTACTGTGACTTATTACTGCAGGTCTAGTATAGTACACAACAAGAAGAAAAAAGGTACATGTCTTTGGTCTTTACCAAAGTGTCTTAAGTGGGATAGAAGTGAAAGTTCAGTTGGTTACTAGTGAGAGGTAAAAAAACTAAGTCAGCCTGTGCTCTTCCAAGCCAAATACAAGGGTCTTCAAAAACTTCATGTAAAATGCATACCATAAAAAAATTATGCATGAACTGCAAAAATGTTTTGCACCATAATAAACTTGTACTAACTTGTTATAATATGTCTGAACAGGATCTAGTTTGAGGTACTAAGAAGGATATGACATCAGTTTGAAAAGAGCATCTATCAGAGCAACATGAATTCTGATAAAATTGAAGCAGGAACAAACTTCAAATTGACGGTGAAGCTTGGATCAAAGAATGATGATATAATCGATGCTTTACAAAAAGTTGATGGGGACAATGCCTCAAGAAATCAGCAGTTTACAAACGGGTAATGCATTTTAAGAAGGGTCAAAAAAATGTTGAAGATGAAGCCGGCAGTGGTAAACCACCCACAAAATTATGCAAGGAAAAAACTTATCTTATTTGTGCCCTAACTGAAGAGGACTGATCATTAACAGCAGAAACAAAAGCCAACACCATAGACATCTCAATGGGTTCAGCTTACACAATTTTGACTGAAAAATTACAGCAATCTTTCCACCAATGGGTACCAAAACTGTTGTGTCCTGATCAGCTGCAAACAAGAACAGAACTTTAAATGGACATTTTTAACAAGTGGGATCAAGATCCTGAAGCATTTCTTTGAAAAATGTAACAGCAGATAAAATATGGCTTTACCAGCACAATCATGAAGTCAAAGCACAATCAAAGCCATGGCTACCAAGAAATGGGAGTGGTCGAGTCAAAGCAAAAGTGGACTGGTCAACAGCAAAAGTCATTGCAATAGTTTTTTGGGATGCTCAAGGCATTTTGCTTGTTAACTTTCTGGAGGGACATAGGATGATAACATTTGCTTAGAAAAAGTCAGCCAAAGCTTTAGCAGAAAAATGCCCAGGAAATCTTCACCAGAGAGTCCTTCTCCACCACGACAATGCTCCTGCTCATTCCTCTCATCAAACAAGGACAATTTTGTGAGAGTTTCAATGGGAAATCATTAGGCACCCACCTTATTGTCCTGATTTTGCTCCTTCTGACTTCTTTTTGTTTCCTAATCTTAAAAAATTCTTTAAAGGGCATCCATTTTTCTTTAGTTAAAAATGTAAAAAAGACTGCATGGACATGGTTAAATTCCCAGGACCCTCAGTTCTTTAAGGATAGACCAATTGGCTGATATCATCAGTTACAAAAGTGCCATGAACTTGGAGTTCATGCTGAGAAATAAAGTTTATATTTTTTATTTTCATCTTTTGATTCTATTTTTCCAAGAACTCTTTGAATCCCTTGTGGTGCTCACTCACCTGTTAAACTAGATGAGAGGAATAGCTTTTCCATGCTGGGGAGAAACCCTAAGTATTTGAGGCTTATTAATGAGACTGGTTGAAGTACAGTCCCACGTGGCCAGAAGCTACTGGGACATGAACAGCGTTGGTTGGCCTGTAGCTCCAATGAGCCATCACTATGAAAAACCTTGGTGGGAACACACCATTTTCCACTATATACCCATTTATCCTCTCCCTCTTTTCTCTTCTTTCCTTGTACCTGTCAACAGTCTAGACTTGCTGGTGACAGTAAGTAACTTCAGATTTAAAGAGGTGAGAATACTTTGAAATGAATGGCTTCTTAAGAAACTATCCTAAGTATAAACTTAGGATATATTCTATATGTTCTATATTCTGTCCAAATATAGAACAAAAGAACACCATTATTTTTAACTCGTTAACTAGCCTCATAGAGGCAATGGAAAGATTTAAACACATTGGTAATAAAATTTAATATAGATCTATACAAACTTCTACACATAAGTTTAAATACAGTCAACAACACAAGAACGGGTTGGGAAGACTAGTGGAAATGCGATCCCACACTAAATTGCTGACCAAAAGCTAAAGGAAACAATAAAGTCATGTGGCTGCAAAAAAAGAGAAAAAAGAAGCTAAGAATGGATTTACAGAAAAGGAGGTTAATGGTCAAAGCACAGCTGGAATAATGGAATCAGTTACAGGAAACCAAACCCATGTCAAGGGGGTCTTTGACAACCTGGAGAACAACCCAGAAGAAAAAGCAGCAAAGGTCCTATCTGGTCTAAACATGAAGTCCAAGAAACAAGAGTTAAAGAAAAAGGCAGTTAAATCTGGAAACAGAGATATAGGGAAGACCTGGCAATGGTCTTCAGATACTTGCGGACTCTTAGGCCAACTGGGAAAGTCACTTGAAGAGGGATTTCAACTCAATATGAATTAAAATGAGAGATGTCCCACAAAATGGAAAGGAGCCGCTTTGTGATACAATTTTGATCACTAGAAGTACTGCGGAGGGACAGATAGAGGCCCACTGGTCAGGAATGTGTACAAGGAGTTCCTGCATTAAGAAGTAGTCCAGCTTGGATGATCACCATTTTCCTTCTCAGCTCAATAAAACAAACAAACAACAACAACAAAAAAAAAACCCCACAATAAAAGCAGTAAATTGACCACCCAGAGTGTGGTCAATTCCTCCAACTTGAGCCATAAGCTCCTTACTGGGGACCTGCTGCTAATCACACACATGATGAGCCGTTTTTACTCACAGCACTCCTGACACCAAATGCGTGGAAGTTTTCCTCACACCAACCAATTCTCCACGGCCCTGGACACCAACTGGGTGTCCTACAATTCAATTCAATACTGACACTAACCACCCGGTGTTAACGCAGACCCCACTGGTTAAGGGTTCAGTCCCACCAGACTGCCCCCACTTCAGACGCCAGCTACAAATGGGGTGCCCAGGGTACTCACAATCCTACTTGGCCAACTACAAATTCTAGGGTTCCCACAACCCCCTCCCCAGGTTCAATAATTTGCCAGAACAGCTCATAGGACTCAGGAAAACAGTTTACTTACTATTACCAGTATATCATAAAAGGACACAACTCAAGAACAGCCAAATGTTAGAGATGCATAGGGCGAGTGTGGAGGAGGGGGACACAGAGCTTCCATGCCCTCTCTGGGGGTGCCACCCTTCCAGCACCAACTTGTGTTCACCAACCCAAAAGCTCTCCAAACCCCACTGTTTAGGGATCTTATGGAGATTCCATTACATAGGCGTGAGTGAGTAAATCGCTGGCCATTGGTGACTAACTCTGGAGAGGAGGGTGGAGCTGAAAGTTCCAACTCTCTAATCACATAGTCTGGTCTTTTTGGAGACCAGCCCCCAATCGGCCCAGCCTCCAATCAGCCATTAGCACACAAAAGATATTCTATTACTCTGAGATTCCAAGGGTTATGGGTTATAGTAGCTTCGTGCCAGGAACCAGGATAAAGACCAAATAGTATTTCTTATTGTCACATACATCTTGCACACAAACGTAAAGATATGATTAGCCTGTTGCCTGAGCTAATCAGCCAGGCATGAGGAAATCAAAGAAGGGCTTATTTTTTAGTCCCAAGCTGTGCCAGTTTGTTTTGTTTCTCTTTGGGGATGGCTGCTGATGGCAGGTGGGAGGAGGGAGAGCAGAAGCACAGCAGAAGGGGGATGCAACATACAAGCTGACATTTGGGGACACGCCCACCTGCCAGCCCATGGGCATCTGGTAAAGTGAATTTTAGCCTTGCCAGTCCTCAACTAAACCAGAAGCATACCCAGTCAGGGCCACCCTAATGCTAAAACATTATGGGAGACCTTGGCAGGGACCCAGAGCAATGTAAGAACTGTATCCACCATTAAATTATAATAATAATGGATACCATTTATTGAGTGTTGAGATCTTTTACCTGTCCATAATCCTGCCAACTGGGCCAACTGTCGAGCTATGGCTGGGTCTCGAGTTCACAGACCCCTCAAGCCCATTGTCCAGACTGTGTCACAAACCCTTCACATGCCAGGCTGGTCCCCAGACCCCTCACATGCCAGGCTGGATCACCAGACCCCTCACATGCAGGTCTATAAGCTAGGTAACCAGCAAACAGTCCTTGGAGCCATAGGTTCGCAAGCATGGCCACGCCACCCAGACACCTGTGGCAGATGCCAGGTCAGGGCACCACTGCAGGCGCACTAACTCCACCCACACACACTTTCTTTACAAAGAATGTGACGCACCACCCCCAACCAGATGGGCAGGTGAGGGGGTCTGATTAAATTATTCTATTTTCCCACCAGTGAGCATCTACTACACCAGGCACTGTGCACGCATAATTGGTAATCATCATTGTCAAACTGGTAATGAAGATGCTCCACATATTTTACAAAAGAGGACAAGGAAGTTCACATGCTAAGTGGCCCTCCCCAGGCCATGCAGCTGGTAAATGAAGAAGGACACGGACTCAGGTATATCTGGCTCCAAAATCATGGACTTCGCATCACACCATGCCATGCCACCTCTAGTGTCTCCTTCCATTAAGTCCTCAGACTTCTGTTCAGAAAGAAGGTGTTTTATAAACATACATAAACATAAGTAGGCCAAAACCAACAGGTCTCAAAGCAAATGGCACTGCAGTCCGTACCACGCTGTGATGAAACACGCTCTCTCTCCTTTGTTTTATGAAGTCTGAGGTCTTGAAGAGACACATACGCAACTGCTCCCCACGCTTCAACCCAAAGGATTCAGTGTGTAAAAGCAGAGTGGGTCTTGTGCCAAGAAGTTGAAGTTGGTTTATTTTAGTCTCAGTGTTAAGACAGCCAGCACCAGGTTGAGACTGAGAAATGCTCCTTCTAATTAAAACTTTATTTTCAAACACATGTCACAGTTTCAACATGGTGAGAGTCATTTCTTTCTATGTGGATTTCTAAGAGTAGAAGCAGCTGCTTCTACTCAGAGTCTCTTCCATTCATTTTGGGACAACCAGAGGACCCCAAGGAGCAAAAATTCATTTTTATACCCAGTGCAAAAGCAACGTGAGCCCTGGCAGCACATAAGAGAATTGCAAATTCAAGGACAGGCTACTATTATAAATCTAGCTGATAATGCAAGAGGCACTTATTCATGATGGAGTCTGAACATCCAGTTGAGGAGCAGCCTGACAAATCTGCATGTCAGATTTGACATCAGAAATGACATCACCAGTCCCCAAGTTGTGGTAAATGACATCACCTGTCCCCAAGTGGTTGGAAAGCAGAGTCCAGCATGAGAACACCCAAGCAGATCCAAGGCAGCCTTAGAAAAAGGGAGTGACAGAGTATTATAGATCCCTGATCATTGCTGAAAATCAGAAAACCCACTGCTATAGACTTTTATGTGCCCCCACAAAATTCGTCCGTTGAAATCCTCACCCCCAAAGTGATGGGGTTTGGAAGTGGGGACTTTTGATGGTGATTAGGTCATGAGGGTGTAGTCCTCATATATGGGATAAGTGTCCTTATAAGAGACCCCAGAGAGCTCCCTTGCCATCCCACCATGTGAGGATACAGCAAAAGTTGGCTGTCTATGAACCAGCAAGTGAGCCCTCACCTGAAACAAGTCTGCTGGTACCCTGATCTTGGGTTTCCCAGCCTCCAGAACTGTGTTGTTTATAAGCCGCCCAGTCTATGGTATTTGGTTATAACAGCCAGAACTAAGAAGCCACTGTACCCCAACTGCCTATCACTCTTCATGTCCCCCACTGGACTCCACAAAGAGAATACAGGGTGGGGACTGTGTCTACTTTGTTCCCTGCTCCATCTGGGTACACATACCCACATCTATGAGCTTAATACATCAATACATCAATACCTACTGGTTGAATTACCGCCATGGATCTAGCGCTGTGGGTGGCCTCCAAACCCAGCTGCCTCCTAGGCAGAGACACTACTTAAATAAAAGCCCTTGTACCCCAGTGTGAAAATCAGGGAAAGGAACAAAAAGAAAGGAGCAGAATACTGCGGGTTTCAAATCCTTCACCCACTACTTTGTATCCAGATAAACCTACTCAAGACCCAGCTATTAAATCAGCCCCCAAAGTCCACAGAACTGGGCATCCTATAAACTCAGATTCCTGCTCACCCAAGAAGGGGACTCTACAGACTGTCCAGAACCCTGACCTCAGCCATAGTAATCTTCATATTCTGAGGTTTCTCTGGTATGGCTGGTGCTATGGTCTGAATGTTTGTGTTTCCTTAAAATTCATATGTTGTAATCCTAACACCCAAGGTGATGGCATTAGGAGGTGGGGCCTTTGGAAGGTAATTAGGTCCTGATTAGCTGATTAGGCAGAGCCCTCATGAATGGATTTACTGCCCTCATAAAAAGAGGCTTGAGGACGCGGAGAATAGAAGCCCTCTATGAACCAAGAAGCAGGCCTTCACCAGACACCAAAATTGCCAGCTCTTTGATCTTGTTAGACTTCACAGCCTCCAGAACTGTGAGAAATACATTTGTTATTGATTACTGATTATTGTTATTGATTAGCTGCCAAATTTCCGGTATTTTGTTATTAACCCAAGTGGGCTAAGACAGCCCTGTGATCAGTTAGAAAAGGATATTCCATCCATCTACCATTTGTGGCCAGGAACAGAGCCTCCAGGCAAAACTGCTTCTACAAGATAAAGAAGAGACCATTAGTGGAGAGGTGGGTTGTATGAGCCACAAAGGTTGCCCTCGGGAACAGCACCAATCGTGGGATAATAAATCCACAGAACAGAGATTTAAGAGCAAGTCTGAAGCCCAAGCTGCCTTCCCAGAAGCCAGGCCACTCACCACTCCACAGCTCACACACATTCCAACAGATCCCAGGAAAGCAGTGGCAGGTGTTTCTGAGACATGGGCCATTCTCATCCTCCCATCTCTTACAATAGAGAATGTGCAATGATTCAGATACCATGAGGTTGCACCATTGGGTGAACATTTTATAACTCACTGTGGCATTTTCTAGGAGCCTATACAATTCAGGTGGTAATCCCACAGCAAAGAAATGGAAACATTTAATGTCACTGTTGCTTGAGAGTGTAGGGACGGGAGGTGGGGAGAAGCCAAAGGGCTAACTCTGGGATTACGGGTCAAAATTTAGACCTGGAATCTCAAACTTCTAATGACCATATTATCTCTGCTGGACTCTGGTAGCCACCATTACAGCTGGAACCTCAATACAGTTCTCACATTCCCAGAGACAGCCTGCCCTGAAGGGACAGGGGTTTGCACAGATTGTGTCCCAGAGAAGCAGCACAGTGCCACCAACAACAACACAGACAGCTGCTGAGTGCCAGTCATGGGCCAGATACTAAGCACCATGTATATTAGCACATTCGATGCTCAGAACTTACTTGAGGGTGGATGCTGCTATTATCCCCACTTTCAGATGAGGAAACTGAGGCATGAGGAGGGTAAATCCCCCATGTAAGGTCACAGCCCAGCTCCAGAGCCTGTCCTCTCAGCTTTGTGCTGCCACCTAACCACATGCTATGGTTTGAATGTTTGTCCCCTCTGAAATTTATGTTGAAACTTAATCCCCATTGAACAGCATTAAGAGGGTGGAAAAGCCAACTATTGTACTTCAGAGGTGGAAACTTTGGGAGGTAATTAGGATTAGGTAGAGCATTAGTGGTTTTTTAAGAGGAGAAAGAGAGACCCGAGCTCACATGCTCAGCTCCCTCACCATGTCATGCCCTTCACCACCTCAGGACCCTGCAAAGTCCTCACCAGCAAGAAGGCCCTCACCAATGTGCCTCTCGACTTCGGACTTCCCAGTCTCCAGAACGGTAAGAAATATAGTTTCTTTATAAATTACCCAGTTTTAGGTATTCAGTTATAGCAACAGAAAACAAAGTAAGGGCTGACCCTGTGGTGCACTCGGGAGAGTGCGGCACTGGGAGCGCAGCAGCGCTCCCGCCGCGGGTTCGGATCCTATATAGGGATGGCCGGTGCACTCACTGGCTAAGCACGGTGCGGCCGGTCACAAAAAAGACAAAAAAACAAACAAAAAAAAGAAAACAAAGTAAGACCCCACATATAGTTCGTGGTTCATGATTCTCTGATGCTCAGATTCCAAGGGACCATCTTCAAAAACATGAACTGGTCCTACATGAGTTCAGGAAGCTGCACACCGATGAATGGAAACCAACAGCACATCCCATCCCTCCACCCCGTGATGATTCAATATTCAAAATGATTCTTGCCCACCATAAAACATGAACTGTGTGGAGAGAGGCACCATGGGGCGCTGTTGACCTGGAATCCCTTCAGGAGGATTGAGGGCCTCTGCCATCCAGCACAGGGATAGCAAACGCTTTTCACTCCGGATCATTTTGGCAGAATGAAAACATTTGCCCTCTGACAGCTGGTCAGTGGCCTCTGAGAAACTCCCATTGGCCCTCTGGAAGCCAGCTGTGCCACCATCATCCTTCCACTAAGCCCAAGGCTGGCATTCAGAACAACGAGCAGGAGAAATGACAATCCTGCTGTCCTGGGTCGTCCTTTGGGGTCACGACAAGGGCACAAAGGCAGTGTTAGCAGCTCAGGCAGCCCGTGCCTCCTTGTGCAAGCTTCATTAATGTCTGACAAATACTCTGTGTCCTGAGGTGCTGCTCCGGGCTTGGTCATGTTTTTTAACCATCTGACATTATATTCGACTGCCCCTCAGTGACCACTGCCCGATCAGCCATTTCAATGAGCTTAGCAGTCAGGCCAGGGTGGGGGCGGGGGGCTTCCCACTTCCTCTCCTCTGCTGAGGGGGGAATGCGGTGGGCCACCCTTCCTGATGGGAAGCCCAAGGACCATTATAGCCCAGCAGTCTTTGATGTGGAGGAGTCTCGGGACAGAAGCACTTTGTGCAAAGCTGCCTCATCAATGGGTGGGACATCACTGCTCAGCCCCTTGGATGCTACCTGAGGTGGCACTGAGACCTGCCTACTGTGTGGCCCCTTCACCAAACTCCTCACCCGGGCCACAGGAGTCTGGACATGGAGTCAGGAAAGCACGGGCAGTGGCCCTGGCATGTAGTGACACAGCCACGGGCAGGTCTTTCCCCAGATTCTGAGACAGCTGGATCCTGCAGCTTCAACCCTTCCAACAAAACATGTGACAGATATTCGGAGACTGGGAAAGGGGACAGTCAGAGCCTGTGCCTGACCGTCAAGAGTGCTGGTCAACCTGGCTGCCCACCAGTTTTGTTCAGGATGGCTATGGCTAGCCCCAAGTAACAAATCCTGATTGGTCCAGACCAGGAGTTCAAAACCCAAGGAGATTGTGCCCCCCCAGGGGGTATTTGGTGATATATGGAAACATTTGGGAGGGGGGCCTACTGGCATCTAATGGACAGAGCCCTACAATGCACAGGATGGCTCCCACAACAAAGAATCACCCAGTCCAAAACGTCAATACTGCCAAGGCTGACAACCCTGGCCTAAGCTACTTATGACATCCTGTTTTCCTCTGTCAAAAACAAGGTCTTTCAGTCCCACTCCACAGCTTAGGAAGGACGTGTGACAGACTTTGGTCACCAAGATGTATGAAAATGTCTACCAGGAAACATTAATGCTGGGTCCCAGACTGATAACTCCAGAGATCTTCACAATTAGTCCTGACAACTGCCCTTATCCCCAATTCAGAGGTTGGGAAACTGAGTCATTTAAAGATCACACACTGATTAGAAGAGGGGCTGGAATTTGTATCCAAGCAGTTTGAAGCCAGAGTGTACTCACGGGGGAAAAAATACAAAATTACATCTGTTCTCTGTGTTATCCTCATTATGTACTGACAGAAAAAAGAAAAAGGGAAGGGGAGAGAAAGAGAAGGGGAGGGGAAAGCAGGGGAGAGGAAGGGAAGGAAGGTGGGAGAAGGAAGGACATAGATATATATGAGAAAAAAGACAGCAAAAAGATCAAATTGTTAACAGCAGCTATTAACAGTGATGAAATTATGGGTAACTTTTGTTTGCTTCTCTGTACCTTCCTGTACTTTCTATATTCTCTCCAGTGGAAATACATTTTACGATCAGAAAAAAAATAATGAAACAAAAATACCTCCCAAGCACACATTTCAAGACTGTCGCCAGCACCAGGCAACTATAAGGTAGTAATGATAGCTGAGCTGAGGAAAGCGGCACAGGTCCCCCTTGGCAGATGGGAGGGGGCACCCTGATTGTGCAGACCCATCACAGCCTCGGTGACAGCTGGCGATGGGAAGCCATCCCCAAGAGGCTGTGCTCACAGCAAACGTGCAAGAGACTCGCTCCTGAGCAAAGACACTGCCCTGCATCTAAGACAGCTTGTCAGTTCCTCATCCATCTCAGAGTACAAGGTACCCAGAGAGGAGAGCCATGGAGATGGGAGGGCAAACCCCTGCCCCCCAACTGTTGTTATTATTCTTTTTAACTAAGAGAAGGCAGGTCGTTCTCCCCCTGTGATCATGGTTTGGGGTCATCATGAGGCCCTCTCTAACTCCACCTTGCGTAAAATGATTAAGTGGCTTCATAGTCATAAAAAGTTCTCGCAGATATCCTAAAATTTCAGGAAGAATCTCTAAAGTTTAAGATATCACACCCCCAAATAAAGTGATTCAAAATACCCAAATATCACCATTGGGTAAGGCGAGGACTAAAATGATTGTTTTTTAGGCCATCAGCAGATCTAGACCTGTCTTTTTAAAAAATAATAATAAATTCCTAGTTGCCTTCCCCAAGAGGCACCCCTGGACGCCTCCCTCTTGCCAACAGAACACTGTGCTCTCCACCCCCAGCCTGAATAAGGCCTGATATAAACCAGTGGGAGAATCCCTTTCCCCTTGCCTGTGATTGGTTGGGGCTGGCCATGTGACCCAGCTGCAGCCAATGGAACAAGAGAGGAAGTATGCTGCGCAGTTCTGGGGAGTTCAGTTTCTTTACAGATCAAAGGAGGTGAACTAGAGGAAATGCCTGTCTTTTCTGGCCAAGTGTTGTTGCAATTACTAGCAGTGCTGCAACTCCAGCTGCCATTCTTGCCACTGTGTAGAAATAAGCCCAAGGATCTAGCAAAAAAATGGGGGAAAAAATGCAGCAAAAAACTGGAAAGAACTCATGATTCTAATGCCATCAACTAACCTTGGAACCATCATGTGAGAGACTAAACCCCAACTTGTTTAAGGTATGTTTAGTTGGATTTCTTGTTTCTAGCTGCCGAAACCATTCTAACTGATAAGACCCTATACTAAAGCTCATTACTAAGAGTCTGGGATCTTACAGACACCTTAGAGCCAAAAGAGAAGGTGTTAGAGTTGGCTGGTTGGCTCAGCTGGTTAGAGCGCAGCCTTACAACACCAAGGTTCGTGGGTTGAGATCCCTGTACTAGCCAGCCGCCAAAAAATAAATAAATAGTTTAAGTGGGTTCCTGGCACTTATAACAACAACAAAAAAAACACATTATCAAATCTCATTTTAAATCAGTTTCTTGTTGGGGGGAGGGAGGAGGGAGGGAGGTTTTGGTGATGGGCAACAATAATCAGCCACAAGGTATATCAACAAAATAAAATAAAATAAAAATAAAAATTAAATTAAAAAAATAAATAAATCAGTTTCTTGTTAAAAAAAGAGAGAGAATGTGTCAGACTGTCCAGACCAGATCCTCAGCAAGGCAGGAAGAGGACAGGGGACTAGAACACTTCATAATGACTTCCTGTCAATTACCAATCTGTTTCCCAACTCAACCTCCTCCACACCCTGACTATAACTCACTGGAACCGAAGGTGAAGCAACTGGCATCCTTTAAGGCATACTCATGCAGTAGAAAACGGATGGTTTATAGCCACCCAAGAGGAGTGATAAAAGCCAGGATTCAAAAGATCTCCTTGCTTTAGCAATTCACTGACTATCAACTGCTGAAAGTCATCCCCAAATTTAGATTTTAAATAAATTCATTGATAAATCTGTAAGACTTTGGAGAAGAACTATCCTCCAAAGCAATTTTTTGAAGGAATGGAGGGCGAGGGGAGACACAATCGGTAGGTAACAGTACATAAATCATCTTGTTAAAGATATAAGTTTCATGTAGGACTCTCCCTTCTCAGAAAACGCACATAAACAAATGGTAACATCATTTGACTGGATAGAAAATCTCTCTCCTACAAGCTTGCAAGTTTATTCTTCAAGAACTAACTTCCTGAGACATCATCATTAAAAACAATTACTTTTAGACACACATACACACGAAAATGTTAAAGTGAAAAACATCCATCTATCACATTACATATACACTGATCACAAAAAAATAAAGTGCATATGTGCTCAATGAAAAGACAAAAGGAATTTGGACAAAAAAAAGATCCTTAGGATGTGTTTTAATGAAGTTGATAATTAAAATATGTATGTTCTTTAATCAAGTTGTTTAAGTCGATAATGAATATATTATGTTCCCAGACTCTCCAGTACTTGAAACTGTAAATTCACCAAAACCACAGTGACCTTCTTATCCTTACTAAGCCCAATCCTGTAAATATCTGAGGGACAACTACATGCGAGGTATGATGCAGGTTCTGAGATAGGAAGGGCTCAGTTTCCCAGAGACTGGGTCTCAGACCACTTCTCTGATTCCCAAACCACTCTCCTGGAGCTCGGGCCACTCCCCTGGGCCCTGAGCCAGAAAAGAGCTACTGTTGCGTGTTGCACCTATTTTCAAGCACCAGGGCAAGACCGAGACCCCGGGAGGCAAACTCGATCAAAAGGGGTGGTTGAGCATGGGCAGACTAGGAGTTACATAAGAGTTACAAAACTGGGAACCACCCCCTTAGTTAAATATTCATAGAGGGCATGAAAATAATGCTTTCACTTTCTACTGATTCTTCCCTTGAATTCTTACCTGCAGCAGAGTCAAGAACCTGGTAGGGGACAGGGTTGAGAGGTCAATAACCTAACCTACCCCAGACCCTCTCCTCCGTTATCAGTTCCACAAAGAATTCAACTGTATTTCAGATACAGGGAAGGTAGGAAGGAGGATGAATTTAACCTCCTAAGAATGTGTGATCTAATTAGGAGAGGGAAGTATGAGAAGGGTAAATACCCACATATATAACATAAGACACACAAACAATGAATGATTAAAAAGAGACATGAAATAATAGAGGGCTTTAAATGAGGAAGACATCTTATTAAATTTTGATAATTTCAGGAAAGGCTTTGTGAAAGATGTAGCATTAGAAATGGATCCTTAAGGATGGAAGAAATTAAGTGGACTGGTAGAGGGTAGCAGTAGCTTAAAGCAAAGGCAAAGAACCGAAAACTTGAAGAAGAATTTGGAGAGCAGTGCACAGTACCAAGGTGGGCTGGAATGCAGGGTATGCATAGGCATACCCTGCATGGATTAAAAAAAAAAAAAGATGGCAAGAACTAACAGGACTAGATGCCAGGCTGAGGCTCCTGCCTTGGTTTGATAAGCAATGGATGGTTAGTAGAGAAGAGTCTGTCTTGGCAGCCACACATCAGAGCTGCACTTTAGAGAAACAAATCCAGCAGCAGCAGGCACCACGGTCCGGAGCTAGAGAAGGGATCAATGGAGGCCTCTGCACTAATTCAGGACAGAAGTATGGAGTGGACACCAGGGCTGGCAGCAGAGCTGGCCCAGCACAGGCAGCTCCACAAATATTGGTTAAACTGAATTAGGTATATTATGGACAGGAAATGGATCTAATTTATTTCTGCAGCCTTTTAGGGCTCTGAACACACATTAGGCACTAACTAATTATGCTGGTTCCTCCTGCCCCCTTCTCCCTCTGCAAGTGATCCAGTCCAAGAAGCAGAGAGACAAAGCGCCAAGGATCAAGGAAACCCTCCCTCTTCCCATCTGTAGAGCTACGGCTGAGTCTGAAGCTCATAGACCCCCTCGAGTCCATTCACAAACCTGTCACATGCAGGTCTACGAGCTAGGTAACAGAAAAAAGGTCCTTGGAGCCATGGTTGAAGAAAGAATAGTCTTTATTTCTAGACACGAGTTCTCTGCCGAACAGCAGTTCAGAGTCACTGCCTCACACACCCTGAAGAACACACAAGAATAGCAACAAACTAAAAATACATGGGCCCGCCTGCGTACTAACTCCACCCCTACACAACTTGTTTACAAAGAATGTGCTGCACCACCCCCAACCAGACCTGAGATGAGGGGGCCTGACCAAACTATTCCATTTTCCTCACACCATCCCATGAAGAATGCTCTTTCTCTGGAAGCAAACATGAAGAAAGTACAGAAGCTCAACAAACACTACAGAAAAGGCTAAAGAGGGAGGGGGCAGTGGGTCCAAGAAAGAAAACCTTATCAGCATGATATGAAAAAACTACAATGCTTTCCACCTCTTTGCTCCAACATGGGAAAAGTCACTGTAGATTAGTCCTAAAAACTAACAAAAATGTATACCCACACAACAAACATAAAATAAGGCTTGGAGAAAAGTGTAATTGAAGTGCAATGTAGTTAAAGGTTCTCAGAGTATGTGTGAGGATGTCCTATCCTTAGGGACGACACCCTCCAGTGTGAAGTACTCAGGTAACAAAGAGATATGATGTTTCCAATGTACTCTAAAATAGATCAGAAAAACATAGTGTGTGTAAGTGTGTATATATGTGTGTGTGTGAGAATAAATGTGTCAGGTGTAAATGTGTGTGAGTATATATTTATATACATGGGGAGAGAATTATAAAGCAAATGGGACAAAATCCAAACAAGTGGTGAATTCAGTTAAAGGGTATATGTCTTTGTGTCTTTGTGCTGCTACAACAAAATATCTGAGACTGGGTAATTTACAAAGAACGGAAATGTATTTCCTCACAATTCTGGAGCCCAGGAGTCCAAGATCAGGCACCAGCAGGTTCCACTACTTCATGAGGGCTGCTCTCTACTTCCAAGATGGCACCTTGAGGTTGTGTCTTCCAGAGAAGAGGAGCACTGTGTCTTCACATGGCAAAAAGCAGAAGGGCAAGAGACAGCAAAGGCTCTGTGAAGCCTCTTTTAAAGGGTCCTAATCCCATTCATGAAGGACGAGCCCTCATGGCCTTAAAGGTCCCACTTCTTCGTACCATCTCATTGGCAACACCGGGATTCTGGAGGAGCCACATTCAAACCACAGCAGTATATAAAAGTTTTTTATACTATTCTTGCACCTTTTCTATAAGTTTGAAATAATATCAAATCAGATAGTTACAAGAGGGAGGAAACGATATACTAGTAAGATCTTCACAATATACTAAGTGAAAAAAAATGATGCAAAATGCGATGTAAGGAATGTTAGCATTTGGATAAGAAGAAAGGGGGAAAAGATAGATATAGATATACAGTTATTTGTATATATCTGCAATGACACCAGTAACATTAGTTGTTTCTCTGTAGGGGCAAATAAGATAGTTGGGGGACAGGGATGAGAGGGAGACTTTTCACTATAAACACTTATATATTTTGAATTTTGAACCATGTGAATATATTGCCTATTCAAAATATAAATAAAGTAAAATTACTTTTTAAAAAATTTTGAAGGCAAACAATAGTGCAAGCAGACAGTTTGGGGTAGCTTAGACCAGAGAAACACGAGAAATGGGATAAAAGCCACCTGGCAGGGTGCTGCCCAGATGTGACCCCATGGGCCACTGTGCTTGGAGAGCTGCCTGTTTAGAAAGGGCTCATTCCAGACAAGCAAAGCTAGAAGCTTGGAAAAGCGTGTTCTATTAGGTTTCAGCCTAGACTGGATAGAATTTTCCCATAAAATAAATTATGTGATTTACTTACAGCAGACGATTCCCTGTAGCCCTGTTCCCAAGCTGATGTTGCTTGCTCTAAGATTTAATCATCTGACACACCGGTACATCTGTCCTCCATCTGACTGGCACAACCTGCTAAGCCCTGGTGATACAGTCATGGGAGCAGGTGGAAACCCATTCCTCAGTGGAACAGACCTGAATATAAACAGCATCCAGTCACCTTCCCCTGGAGGTAACGGTCAATAAGCCATTCGGTGCTATGTCACTGAAGTACAGAGACTCTTGGATCTAACCAATATCTTTAAGAGTTTTCCAAACTGATCATAGATGATTCCAATGATGGGCAATTCAGAATGGGGAAAATGAACCTTCTCCTTGCTAGCTTACACCCACCATCTGTTAAACTTCGTGGGAATTGAGCAAGTTCTCAGACAACAATAGAAAGAGAAGAAGACACTACGGTTTGGAGAAGCAAGATTGAGAGGTGGTGAGCTCATCATTCCAGCTGTCAGAGCACAAGCAGGGGGGACCCCGCGGTACCTTCTCTCCCTTGAAGATACCCATAGCTGCTCTCAGAGACAAGATCCCAGCTCCATTACTCACTCTCAAGTGTCTGGGGGAATATTCCGTTGGGCACACCTGTGTATGTTTATGCCTGAAAACTGCCACATGAACTGTCATCAGAAATGTATTTGAAAAGGGGTAGGGAAATAGTGAGAAAGCAGGACATGGGTTAAGAAAAGAGGCTCCTTCTCTCCCAGAACATGAAGATAATGGGACCCAATTACTGAGCAAAGACACATTCAGCATTGACTCTGTCAGTGACAAAGCCCTGAAAGACATAGCTGAGGAGCTCCCCGGTCCAGCAGGAGGACATAAACATCAATGATTAATAACATGAGAGGGGAACATATTTGCCCTATCTCCCTGGGGTGCTACAAAGAAGGCACACACTTGTGGGTGATGCACCTTAACAAAGAAAGACAGCAAAGAAGCAAAGAAGGAGGGGCACTGAGCTTGGGTTCCAGCCCAGCCCCCCACTGACAGGCTGCACGTGATTGGGCCAGTTACCGGATGCCTGTGACTCAGTTTTCTCATCTATAAAATGGAAATAACACCTACCTTCAGAGGGTGACATTCAAAGTACCTAACACAGCACCTGCCATATAGCAGACCCGTGGTCAATGAGGTTCCTCTCCCTTGTCAACTTACACCAGGCTCAGTACATAAATCCTCTGTCAGGCGTTGAATTGTGTCTTCCAAAAAGATATGTTGAAGTTCTAGCCCCCAAAATCTTAGAATGTGACCTTATTTGGAAATAGGTCTTTGCAGATGTAATCAAGTTAAGATGAGGTCACACTGGAGCACAGTAGGCCTTTGATCTGATACCATTAGTGTCGTTGTAAGGAGAAGTGGGCAGAGACACAGAGACCCACAGGGAGAAGACAGCCATGTGACAATGGAGGCAGAGATTGGGGTGATGCATCCACAAGACTACAAGGAACTACCAGGACTGCCAGAAAACCACCAGAAGCTGGAAGAGGCATGAGACAGGCTGGCCCACAGAGCCCTCAGAAGAACCAACACGCTGACACCTTTATTTCACACTTCTGGCCTCCAGAATGGCAAGAGAATAAATTTCTGTTGTTTTAAGCCACTCAGTTTGTGGTATGTTGCAATGGCAGCCTGAGGACACCAACACATCCTCCTCCTCTCCCCACCTTTTAAGGAAAAATGAAATTCCTGACTCGCCCGAGGAAACAGGACACTTTTACAGACACAACTAATCAAGAACATCCCAGGAAAGGCTCCCTCCAGTAACGAGCCTGCGCAGAAGAAAGCAAAAGGGGAGTCTTGGTCCTTCTTTTTGGTTTTCCTGCCTCCTCCTCCCCGCCCCACTCCTATCGAGAGCCACCACCATTTTTGGTTGTTCGTGCTTCCCAAACAGATGAGGACACAGCTAAAGAATGACCTTCAGATGCAGTCCAGGAGGCCAGGACCACACACCCCACCACTGCAGAGGCTGGCTCACACCCCAGAGGCCCCCCAAGCTCTGCCCCCTCAGCAACAGTGGGGGCAACCTCTTGGGGGTGGGGAGGGGCAGGTCAGATTTTTCCATAAAGTTCACTCTCAGTAAACCTCAGGTCAATCAGAATGGGAAGAAGCGGGGAAAGAGTCAATCCAAAGCAGAAAGTTGCTTTTTTAGATGTCTACACAGCAAGAAGGAAAAGAGGCGATGCTTGGCCTGATTCACCCTACCAGAGTCACCCAAGCCCATTGCCTTCCTTTGGACCTTTCGACTCTACCTGTTATCCAGCAACACAAAACTGGAATTCTCACTGGAACCCACCAAATCCATGAAGTGGTTTTTACCAGTAACAAAGAAGCCATCTTCTGGGAAATGAGAGTCCGACAGGCTGAATGCCCAGTCACCAGCCACCAGAGAATTCAATTAGAGTAAGACTAACGAGGAGTGGGCACCACCTTGGCCGACTTAGATGTTCTCCCCCCGCCCCATCCCAACAGATTTCCCAGGTTCCACCCAGCTGTTCTGACAGCTCAGGGGAAAGTTCCAGTGTCAAGGAATTCAACTGTACAATGAATGACTCAATAGCCCCAGTTCTAATAAGGTTACCAAACCAGTTGGCCAGGTGACATACCTTAGAAAACAGTAAAAGGAGAAATACCCAAGAGGATGCTTTAGGGCCCACAGTCCCTGTCAGAAGGAAAGCAATTGTAAGAAGGCATTGATTTCTGTGTCCACTACTACCACCCACCCATCCGCCCCCGACTTCTGACCCCCAAATCTGGGGCAGCACCATGAACTGAGGCAAGGATTTCAGCTAGAGAAGAGAAGACCATGATGCCTAGAGAATGGGTCACGTGAGAGAGGTTCTGCTTCATTCAGAAAGCTGCCTTCATATGTTTGTGTTTTTTGCCCAGATCATGTGTCTTTGGTTTCCTGGATCAGCCTGGAGTACACCTTTGACACATTTCGTAGCTTCCCCTCACGCTCAGATCCTAATTATTCAAGGGTTGCTAATCCAGGTGGCAGAACTCTCCCATCTTGGCTGCCTGCCATTTCCTGCTTAGGGGCATCTCCATCGGAGAGAGAGCAGAGGAAGTTTAGAGAAAGGCAATCAGCCAAGCAAGAAACCCTCACATTCAAGTTTCTTACTTGAGTTAGGATGGTGAACTTGCCTTGGCTAGAGCCAACTCAAAAATGAAAAAGAGAAATATAAAGGAAGGAGATCTCAGAGAGGAGAACTCGGGAATCTTAGAGTATTTCATTGCTGGGGATCATCTGAGTTCCCTACATGTTTTATAGTTAAGAAATCTGGGCATTGAGAATAGCCCAAAGTCACAAAGCTGGTTGCTGTGAATGGACTCATCAGGCCTTCTGTCCCAAGATGGGCACCACCTGCCTGTGATGAACGCACAGGGATGGCAGGAAGCCCAATCATGACTGAGGACAAAACGCATTCAAGTTGAGTCTTTAGAAGACAGAATGAACAGGGCTGGCCCATGGGTCACTCGGGAGAGTGTGGTGTTGATAACACCAAGGCCACGGGTTCGGATCCCATATAGGGATGGCCGGTTAGCTCACTCGGTGAGCTTGGTGCTGACAACACCAAGTCAAGGGTTAAGATCCCCTTACCGGTCATCTTTTTTAAAAAAAAAGAAGAAGACAGAATGAACACTGAAAGAGGCCTTGCGAGCTGTGGTTCACTTTGATGACAATAGTCAAATCTTGGTCACACGCATTCAGGGAAGAGGACAATTAAACCAATTACAGTACATTGAAAAATCTGATGCTTAGCTTTGAAAAGTGGCACATACCCAATTCCACCCCCCCGCAGAGAGGTGATCCCTGTTCCCCAGCGTTCACACCACAAGGGCCAGCGTCACCCGTCACCCATCACCCTGCCCCAAGTCTATTCTGGTGAATTCAGTTAGTGCAAACACACTCTCCAAATAAGCAATTCCATTTGTCACCCTAAAAAGACAGAACCCAGACCCTGAACAGGAAAATCCAAGATCTGCTGAGCGTGAAGCAAACATGTGTGTCTCCTCGATGGTTTTCCAAGGGTCCCCGTCTGGACCTCCAGCACCACTTCCGGCATCACAGTAAAGTCCACTATCAGAGGACTGAAGGAATTGAAGGACCAGCAGAAGCTCTGCTATTTGAGACATCACCACATGAGATATCACCACCATTTGAGACATCAATAGCCTATAATAAATGAGTTAATTTATATAAATAAATAAAATACACACACACACACACATGCACACACACACACCAGAAGGGCCTGCCCTTGCCTGTCGCACTGCCCCAAGTCTATTCTGGTTCCATATACATATGAGGCCAAACTATGCACTTCCAACTCCAAATTCTAAGAATACTTTGGTAGGCTAAATATTCCAAATATTCCAGTGGAGGACTTGGGATCAGCCCATCCACTGTTCCAGAGATCTCTAATGCTTATCAGATATCACTTGTGAGTAGATAAAGGATGACCTGTGTCTCCTCTCAATCCCTGCCAAACAGTACAGCAAACAGGAGCCTGGATCTTCCAGAAGAAGCATGACCCATCTCCAGGTTAAGTGTGAGCAAGCTAAGGGTTGGCATGTTGTCTGTCTTGACTTGCTAGGGAGCTACAGGTTCCTGCTTGCCGACACACATATGATGGGGCAACCCAGGACTACAGTGAACACCAGTCTGAGACGAGTTGAATTTGCAGGCAAAAGGGAGGTCTGATTTAACCTTCCCAGAGATACAATGGATCAGCCAGAAAAGTGCACATACCTGCTGAGGAGCAAGGAATCCAGTTGTCTGGAGTAACTCGTTCTCTTATACTTTTCAAGGATGGGTTGTCACTTTGCCAAAACGAAGGTGGCTCTGAGGAGTTCAAGTTCCCTACCTGGCCATTTCAGAAGCCACCCTGAGAGCAATATACCACTCCTGCAAGTTCAAAGATGCCAGTATAAGAAACAAAAGCAATATGGGTGGCTGGGACTGAGGGCCCTCTTCTGTTAGTTTTGAAATGATGACAACATGAAAACTTCCAAAGTTGGGAAACCTCCTATTTCCCAGTTAATTCAAACCAGTGGAACTAAGGCTACTTCTCCAAGAGAGTGTCTCTGGGTGCACAAGGGCTGATGAGTTCTGCAGCAGAGGGGAACTGCAAGAACCCAATTCAGTTTTTCTACGTTCAGATCCTGAGTCATCTCTTCCTTCTTCAGATGTTAAGTAGAACTCATTAGCCTACATTTTTTGCAGGATTTGATATTTACTAATAACCGCTCTTCTGCCCAGACAGGAAACTTTTAGAGGAACCTGACCCTTGTCTGTTAAAGCTAAGAACTCAGTTGCTGATTGCTATGGTCTTCTCCGCACCATAGATATTTCTCCCCTGACACGGAAAGGAGTGATCCCATTTTTAAAAATTAGCAAGTACCCTCAACAAATTTTTTATTAATCTCTAACAGCCCTGCACTGGAGACCTCAGCAGTACCAAAAATGAGAAGATATAATCCCCGCGATAAAGGGCCTTAGAATAGAAAAGGAATGAGGACTGCATGGGCCTGGAGCAGTATCCCATGGTATATAGCTAAGAACAAACCAGGTTCAGTCCCAACTCAGTCACTCAGTAGCTGGTGACCACAAGATCAAGCAAGCTACTTAGGCACTCAATTTCCTTATCTATAAAATGAGATCATGTATCCACCTCACAGTGTTGACATAGGCTTCAATGATATAACTTATGCAAAAAAGCTTAGCTATATACAGTAGATATTATCAGCATGAATAATTAGAATACAGGACCAAGCAGCATACGTCTTAAAAGAAAGATATGAAGGGCCAAAGAAATTTTAAAACTACAAGACCTGGCAACTGAGTAACTTAAGGAGTAAAGGACGATCAAGAAAAAAAATTTAAATATATTCTTCTTAAGCCAACTAACTGATGACATTCACAAACACTGAGAATCCTTGACCTAAAAGATGATTGCTTCAAATCAGGCACACTCTGGAGCCCTCAGAATTAGGAGAGTACTCACTGAGTGTACATGTTGTAGAGAATCGTGGAAAAAAAAAAAAAAAAACAGCAAATCAGCATTACCTTGTTTTTTTTTTGTTTTTTTTTTTGTCTTTTTGTGACCGGCCGCACTGCGCTCAGCCAGCGAGCGAACCGGCCATCCCTATATAGGATCCGAACCCGCGGCGGGAGCACTGCCGCGCTCCCAGCGCCGCACTCTCCCGAGTGCGCCACAGGGTCGGCCCAGCATTACCTTGTTAGATGCTTGAAACCTCTGAAGACTTTTGAGCTGGAAAGATCTTCAGAGGTTACTAGGCCCGCTCCTTTTAAAAGCTGATGTCAGCAAAAGGAAATGATTGATTTGTTCGAGGTCCCTCAGCTTGTGGGAGACAGAGCTCTGATTACAACCCCAGCACTGAGGGCCACCCTGGTGGTTTTCTGCCCAATCCAACTACTTCTCTCCACAGCAGACAGCGGGCAGCTCGGGCTGCCTCTCCACCCATCCTTTCCTCTGTAGCACACTCTCCTGTATCACACTCTCTAAACACTCTCTCTCTCACACACGCTCACACACACGCACGTGTGCATGCCTGCAGCTTTTGTGTGTGTGTGTGTGTGTGTGTGTGTGTGTGTGTGTGTGTGTGTTCTTCTACATCTTTTTCTTTAATTATGGTAAAATGCACACAGCATAAAGTTTACCATTTTGACCCTTTTTAAGAGTACAGTTCACTGGTGTTAAGCACATTCACATTGTTGTACAAACATCACCAAACATCAGAACTCTTTTCATCTTGCAAAACTGAAAGTCTGTGCCCATTAAAAACAAACTCCCTTGAATTCGACTACTCTAGGGATCTCATATAAGTGGAATCAGGCAGCATTTGTCTTCTAGTGACTGGCTTATTCCATTTAGCATAATGTCTTCAAGGTTCATCCATGTTGTAGCATGTGTGAGAATTTCTTTCCTTTTGGGGGGAGAGTGGGAGAGGAAGTGGGGAAAACAAGCAATTGGTAAAAGGACACAAAAATCAACTACATTGTATATTGATAAATTAAAATATAAAAAATAATAAAAATTTAAAAATTAAAAATTAAAAAATAGTTTTTAAAAAATTTTCTTCCTTTTAAGGCTGAATCATATTCCACTGTGTGTATATACACATATTCCTTATCCATTCATTTGCCCATAGACACTTAAGTTGCTTCCACCCTTTGGCTATTGCAAATAATGCTATGTGCATGGATGTGCAAGTACCTCTTCAAGCCCCTGCTTTCAATTCTTTTGTGTATATACCCAGAAGTGGGACTGCTGGATCATATGGTAATTCTATTTTTAATTTTTTGAGGTACATGTATCTTTTCAAAATTAGATCACACTCCTCCGTAACTACAAGTAAATGAAAAATAAGTTTTCTTTTTTATTCGACTAATGTTTATTCAGCTCCAACTATAAGCTAGGCCTCAGGCTAGGAACCAGGAATACAATCAATCATGAGGTAAAGTCGTGGTCCCCTGTCTTCTTGGAGCTTACAGTCTAGTGGGACAGACAGGAATCAGATCACAGGCAAATATCTGGGATAGAAAGATAATAGTAAAATTGATGCAGGCAGCAGTAACTCTGACATCAATCATATCATGGGAAGGAACTTTAGAGTGGCAACCCAGGGTGGTCCTGTATTGTGGGTTGAATTGTGTGCCCCAAAAAGATACATTGATCCTAACTTCCAGAACTTGTGAATGTGACCCTATTTGGAAATAGCATCTTTGCAAAAGTAATCAAGTTAAGATGAGGTCGTACTGGATGAGGGTGGGACCTATTCAAATGACTGGTGTCCCTACGAAAGAAGGAAATTTGGACAGAAACAGACACAGGAAAGATAGGAATATGAAGAAAGAGGCAGAGACTGGACTGATGCAGCTGCAACATGGGAGCCACCAGAAGCTGGAAGAGGGAAGAAGGATCCTACCCTAGAGCCTTTTGAGGGAGCACAGCCCTGTCCACACCTTGATCTCGGACTATGAGCCTCCTGAACTGTGAGAGAACAATCTCTGTTGTTTTAAGGCACCCTGTCAGTGGTATTTTGCTACCACAGCCCTAAGAAACTACACAGGGTGAAATGTGAAAACACCAGTTGTCAGGCTCTTTTAACTGCCAGTAATCCTCTAAAGACTGGGCCAATTGTTGAGCTAGGGCTGGGTCTGGAGCTCCCGGACCCCTCAATCCCATTCACAGACTGGGTCACAAACCCTTCATAAGCCAGGCTGGGTCACCAGACCCCTTCACGCAGGTCTATGAGCTAGGTAACCGGCAAACAGGTCCTTGGAAGCCCGTAGGTTAGAAAGCATGGCTGTGCAGGGCGCCTCCGAGGCAGACGCCCAAGGCAGACACCCGCCCGCCTGCTTCACTCAAACTACTCTCTACTTCTCTCTCCCCTCCCTCCCTCCCTCCCTCCCTCCCTCTCTCTCTCTCTCTCTCTGTCTCTAAAGAACACACGAATAGCAACAAAACTAAAAATATACATTGGTGTGCATGAGCACTAACTCCACACACACACACACACACACACACACACAATTTGCTTACAAAGGATGCTGAACCACACCCAACTGGACCCCAGGTGAGGACCCTGACCAAACTATTCTATTTTCCCAACAGTCCTAGATTGAGATTCTTTTCGTCTTTTCTTGGGAGTGGGGAGGGAAGAGATAAGAGAAATAAAAAAACAGAATTTCATCTGGAAATTCTAACCAACTACCCACTTATGACTCTGGCTTGTTGACCTGAGTCTGAGCTTCCAAATTTGTAGGATAAGTGGGTCCCTTAGAGGACATCTGTGATCCCAATGTTAAAGGGATCTGGGACTCAATATCCCCAGGGAGTCTTTTTCAAACTGACCTACCAGGGGCAGACATTTCCCAATTGTCCCTACGGGAGGGGAGTGGGGACACTACTGGCATTTTGGATGTGCTGCATAGCAGGACGTTTAGCAAACTGAGCTAACTGCTAGTAGCTCACCCTGCCCCTGCCCCTACCACCACATTATAATGAACACAAAGGCCTCTACACATATTTCTAGCAGAGTTGCCAGAGTTGAGACCCCTGGGAGGGATGTGTATTGAAGCTGTGTTACAGAACAAGCCCCCTAATTTTCCTTAAGATTTGCATTTGAATGCATTGGGGCATATTTGCGCCTCAATGATAGAAAATATGGAACAATTCTTCTGGACTGCCACTAAACCCTAACTGCTAAGATGGGGGTCACCAGGCAGAATCACCCCCTTAGGGAGCCACCATGCGGCTGGGCGTGTCCTACCAGGGGTGGTGCGGGGAAGCCCTCTGCATGTGGCATGGAGGACAGAAGCGGATACCCCCAGAACAGAGAAGCAAATCCAGTTCTTCTGGAGTCCTGCAAAGCCCCTGGGACCCGCCCAAGAGCCATGTGAGCATCAAGTCACCTGCCTGGCTCAGGCACCAACTTCCCACCCACTCCACAGGCACCCAAGTGTTCCAGCACCCATCACTGTGCTCCCCCGCTGCTGTCAACACAAACACCCACACCCAGGCAGGAAGCAAAAATAACCAGCCATTTCATAGCATGCCTCATCCCCTTCCCCAGGTGTGCTGCTTCCAGTCCCCTGAGACATGGGGGAGTCACAGAGAGCAGGGATGGGGGAGAGGAGAGGGGCGCAGAGTGACACAGATCAATCCCGGTGCTTCATCTCTGCTGTCACACCAAGATCATCATTAACAGCAATAGAAATCAGAGGCTCTTGTCTTGCAGCGGAGCCCGCACGCCAGTTCCTATTCATCAGGCAGCCCCACCACCTGGAATGACAGTTCTTTCTACCAGCAAGTTCCCATGTGCCCTTAGAGACCGCACGACTTCAGAGATGAGTCAACCTACCGCAGCCTTAATACCCACCTCCAGACCCCTCCCCAGCCCACGGGACATGTGTTTATTTATTTCCAGCACGTATATTAGTGCCCAGGCAAGAAAGAAATGAAAAGCAACCACTCTCCACCACCAACGTAACCCCAGACCAGAAGCAGCACTCCTGTGAGGCAGGGTCATCAAAGGACCTCCTAACCTGCAAATCAAACCCTGGTGATATGGGGTGAAGATATGTCAAAGTCCCAACCCCTGGAATCTGTGAATGTAACAGTATTGGTTTTCTAGGGCTGCCATAACAATATACCACAGACAGGGTGGCTTGAACAGCAGAAATTTATTGTCTCACAGTTCGGAGCTGGATGTCCGAGATGAAGGGGACAGAAGGGTTGTGACTTCTGAGGCCTCTCTCCTTGGCTGGCAGACAGCTGCCTTCTTGCTGTGTCCTCATCTGGTCTTTCCTCTGTGTACTTACACCCCTGGTGTCTCTGACAAATTTCTTCTTCTTAGAAAGATACCAGTCAGATTGGATTAGGGCCCACCATACGTCTTATCTTAACTTGGTCACCTCTTTAAAGGCCCTATCTCTAAATACAGTCACATTCTGAGATACTAAAGGCTAGTTAGGGCTTCAACATATGAATTTGGGAGGGAGACATTTCAGCCCATAACACAACCTTATTTGAAAATTGTTTTACAGTTGGGTCTTGCAGATGTAATTAGGTAAACTAAGGTGAGGACATATTAAAGTAGGGTGGTCTCTTAGTCTCATATGACTGGTGTCACAAGAAGAGAAGAGACAGCCACGTGAAGACAGAGACACACAGAAGAACACCATGTGACAACAGAGGAGAGACTAGAGTGATGTAGCGGCAAGTCCAAAAGTGCCAAAGATGGACAGCAATCACCAGAAATTATGAAAAGGCAAAGAAGGGTTCTACATAGAATCTCAAAAGTAACCAACTCTGCTGACACCATGAGTTTGGACTTCTGTCCTCAGAACAGTGAGAGAATAAATTTCTGCTTTTTAAGACACCCAGTTGAACTTTGTTAGGACAGCCCTAGGAAACTAAGTCCTAGGAAACCCAGATTGAGCAGTTTGAAAAGCACCAGGGATTCAGATCACTGAAGCTTCTTAGCAATATATAGAAAGCCTCAATTAAAATTATTACCTTCTTATAACATTCAAAAATTGGCCTGAGACACAGCCTAGCACAGGGATTTCCAGCACTGACTCTATAGCCAGACTGCCTGGCTCCCATCCTTGCTCTGCTACCTACAAGCCACCCAGCCAAGTCAAAGCCTCAGTTTTCCTCATCTGTAAAAAGGGTATGATAATAATAGTATCATACTACTATGAAAATCACATGAGTAGTATTTATAAACACTATGTGCCTGGCACAGAGTCCAAACTACAAAAGGATTTGATCAATCTTAACAAAGAATTAGGTCACCAAGGCATGCTTCTCTCAGTTGTATGTGACATCCCTAAACATCCTGGGTCAGGATCCCTGATCCTAGACTGATCACATGCAACCCCAAAATTCACCAAAGTTCCAAGAAGAGAAGAACAGTGTCTTAGTCCATTTTCTACCGCTATAACAGAAGACCACAGACTGGGTAATTTATAAAGAATAGATGCTTATTTGGCTCACAGTTCTGGAGGCTGGGAAGTCCAAGAGCTGGCACTGACATCTGGTGAGGGCCTTTGTGCTGTATCATCACATGGCAGAAGACAGAAGGGCAAGAGAGGGCAAGAGCAAAGAGGGTCAAATTCACCTTTATAACAAGCCCACTCCCATGATAATGACATTAATCCATTTGCGAAGGCAGCCCTCATGACCTAATCACCTCTTAAAGGTCCTACCTTCCAATACTGTTGCTTTGGGGATTAAGATTCCAACACATGCACTTTGGGGGAAGTATTCAAATCACTGCAGGCAGTAAGGGAAAATTTAATAATACAAAGGAAACATTTCTAAATTATTAAAACCCTAAGCTTACACCTGGTTGCTTGGGCAAAGGAAAAATATTTTTAAGAAAATCTAATTTCCCCACCCACAACCAGGCACACTGCCAATGCCTCGGGGCCCCTCCTGGGGGCCTAGGGCAGACCCCCCACCCACCCACAACCAGGCACACCGCCAGTTCCACATAGCTCCACCCACGGGCTCGGGGCATCAAACCAGAGACCAGACCTCCCCCACAACCAGGCATACCACCAGTGCCAAGGAGCATGCCAAAACATTACATCCATGTGTGTGGCCCACCACAGTAACAATGGCTGCCACAAAAGTGGCTAGACATCAAAACCACCATGCAGATGGTCCGCCAGCCATTGGAGTACATTGACACAAGGAGAGTCACCAGCAGAGACCAAAGAAAAGAGGATGTCTCTTTCCACAAAGCCCATTCCAGAGTGACAGAAGAAGCATCTGCTCTATGATAATATTGGGGGAACTGAACACACCTCTCAGCATTGGACAGATCATCTAGGCAACAAATCAACAGAGTAACCATTACTCTTTCAGAAGGAGAGAAGAAATCTAGGGTTATCAGTGGTGGGAGGATAGAGGGAGGGGGGATAGGCAGAGATTGGACAAGAGGCATAAAGAATAAGTACAATTTGTAACAATACACATACTAGTAATATTGATTTGATCAACAGATGTCAACATTGAATCCCAAAAATATGTATAATCAATTATGATTCAATAATAAAAATTTTTTTAATTTAAAAAAAAAAGAAAATCTAATTTGAGAATCCATTTGAAAAATCAGTTGTAACCAGCAGGCAAAAATAGACAAGAGAGACACTGTCCCAGCCATTGGACACAAAGGGGGAAGGCATGTTACACCAAGTGATAAACCACAGACCCCAGCAACCTGCGACACAAACATCCAGGTATGTAATCAAAACAATGTTTTACAAGACACTTACCTTATTATGTAAGATGCACTAAATTTTTTTTATTCTACTGCAGTTTTTTTAATGTTGTCACAACAGCACTAAATAAAGTAACAAACGGCTCATGACCACAGTTTGAAAACCGTGAACACAGTTCTCTGCAAGACCCTTCCTGTTTTATTTTTCCAAAATATTTAACTTCAGGGACTAAATTCTGAGGAGAACTCTCAGGATCTTCTCTTCTTTTCCAAAGTCTAAGACCATTTTTTCTAAACACAGGGGAAACTCTGTTCTAGAATAAACCACATAAGACTAGACATTAAAGACTGTGAGGAAAAAGGGTTTCCAGAGGGCTAACAGCTCTGTACTAAAAAGTCAGCAAAGTTAAACATTTACTCTTTTTCAATAGCATTCTTAACTTCTAGAAAGCCACTTATTTTGTTTAATAAACACTTACACACGTGCTATATATATGTTCCATACATATGAAGGTACTTCAAAAAGTTCGTGGAAAAATACAATTAAATGATAACATAAATCTTTCCATGAACTTTTTGAAGACCCCGCATACATACATACCATGCACCAGGAACTATTTTAAACACTTCACAAATATTAACTCATTTAATCTTCATAAGGACCCTATGAAATAGATGAACTATATTATACCCATTTTACAGGTGAGGAAACTGAGGCTCAGAGAAGCCACTTGACCAAACTTCAGAGCTGGGGTTCAAGCCTAGACAACTTACCCATTAAAAAAGGCTGCTTTAATGATCTCTTAATCAGTTTTCTTACTATCTCAGATGCCTCTTTTCATACAGTCTTCCTTTTGAGTTCCAAAGCTACCATGATGCAAAGTACAAACTCTTAATCACTACAGCACAGCCATCCAAGAGGGTGACCCCCAAGCTCTCACACTCTCAGTAGTCCTCATTCCTTCATGGTCTTTAGCAGGAGAATCAAACTGCCAAAATTAGCTCCTTAGAAACCAGACCACACCTCTACTGGAAGAGCGAATTCTGATTTTGTTTTAAAGGAATCTCTCATACAGGAATCACACCTGTTGGTTGTTTCTTTACAATCAAACCAGACCTACCTACAAAAAAGAGGTCCCAGCATGTCCCACAAAGGATTGCAACAGAGAGACATTTCTGCAGGGGTGGGTGGGGGGGAACCTCCTGTATTTCACAAGCTGCTCTTTCCCCACCCTCCTCCTCCCACCCCACCCCCAGTTCCTTCCACTCTAAAAGGTAAAATTCAGTACAGACTCACCGACTGTAGAAGCAAAGATGTTGGTCCCAAAAGGTAATGCAAACCCGCAACTAATAAAAGTAAAAACTGTTTTCAACTGAAAAGGCAATTATCCAACCAAACTGGTTTAACAAGAGACAGTTTGCAAATTCTAGGTTCTTGCTTCTAAGGTTCTAAAGATAAGCCACTAATTCCTCAGGGCGAGGAATGCAGCCATCAAAAATGTTAAATTACAAGGTAGAAAGAAAGTAAAAAATCATTTTGATTTGAATTTTGATACAACCACAGACCTCAAAGCCTCCAGGATTCTGAACTGCAGAGCCCGCGCCTGGAGGTCTGCAGCATGGTTGCTGCTGGTGGAGCTGAGCCGCCCTCTCTCTGCAAGAAATAGGCCTCCTGGAGCCCGCTGCTGGGTGGAAGCACAGGACAAAGCTCACTTTGTTGAGTAGAAAGCCCATGTTAGAAGCTGGGAGAGATGGAAGGTGAGATACAGCCACTTTTTCTTGCTTCCAGCTCTCAATATTTCTATCACACATGTACATGCAGCCTCCAGACCCACTGTGAGGTTCCGACACAGAAGAAGGTGGAAGCGCCTTGCCTGGTTCAGCAACTCTTTGCCAAAGGACACCAATAGCCTTCCATAGACATGACTACACCTGTACAGAAACCCAAGATTCCTGTGCCCCCAACTGAAAACTCCTCCTAAACTTTGTTTTCCATCTTTTCCCTTTCTTTGCTGTCTACCCACAAGCCACCTCTCCAAAATCACGACCCATCCTCACACATACCCTCTTTGCTTGGAATGCCCCTTCTTCTTTTGTCTATCTAGCAAAATCCCACTCATCCACTAAGCCCAGCTGGGAAACGCACCTTCCTGACTTCCAGTTAAGTTAGCTACTCTGTCCTCCATTTCACTGCACAGTGGTTCTCAGGGTGTATGGCCCCTGGACAGGCAGCATCAATATCATAATTCTTGCACTTCACCTCAGACTTGCTGAATCAGAAACTGGGGGTGGACCAGCAATCTGTGTTCTAACAAGCCCTCCAGGTGGTTCTGATGCCCATTCAAGCCTGGTGCCCACTGAATAACCATAATCAATACTTTACCCCTGCCTACTTAGCTCGAGTCTATTGTAAGCCCCTCAGAGGCCGGCACAAGCTAGGTACCCTATAAACACATACTTGTTGAATTAACCTAATGAACCTCTTCTAGAACCAGAAATGGCAGGGTGAAATCAGCAACTTTACAGGCTACCAAACCTCCACCATGTTGAGGCATGCAATGGCAGCAACACCCAGGAATCCTGCAGAAAGAAACTGGAGTTGGTCAGAGTTTCCATGGAGCAAGCAATTTAAGAAAAATAAATGCACGGCTCCTATTCATAGCCATTGTCCAAAGTAAGATTACAGAACACACCAGGGAAATGTTGGAAATGACACTGGTTTGTCTCAGAAGGGATCATTGCTGGCTCCATGGGGACAGTAGAGCTCAACCACTCTCACAGGAGCCCTAAGAAAGGGAATTCTCTAAGTGTAATTAATCCAAAATATTTGGTGTGATGTCCTATTGTCTCATCAGAGCCTCTGATTCCAAATCCCAACCCTGCAAAACTCAACAGGCTACCAGTGCACACACAATTAGACCCACCGAAGAAAAAAAAAGAAGAAAGGTTGGACCAAAGTACATTAGCATAAAACTGAATGAGAGGCAAGGTGGCACAGCACAAAATTCTTAGAAATATAATAAGTGAGTATGTACTGGGCTTCTCTCTAGACAGGCACTATACTGGGGGTTCAAATGCTCACAGTGCAGTGGTTAAGGTCATAACTCTACAGCCAGACCACCAGTGTCCCCTGCTCCATCCCACGACCTGTAGTGATCTATGTAAAGAACTTCAAAATACTCCCATTCCATAAAAATATTAGCAGACGATACTATTGCTATGATTGCTCATTGCAGAAGGCTAAAAAATGACCCTCAAAGATATTCCCAGGCCCTAATGAGGAAGATATGCACAGAAAAGGAGAAAATAACATGACCACAGAGGCAGAGATTGGAGCGATGCATCCGTGAGCCAAGGAATGCTGGTATAGGCTGGCAGAATAGGCCACCCCAAAATATGCCACTTTCACACAGGACTATTTGGTGTTACAGATAGTGAAACAGCAGATGCAAGAAGGGCAGTCTGACCTTCATTTTATTCCTGAAAGCAGGAAATAAAACCATGCAAAAGGTGATCTTCCTGTAGCAGGAGGAAAGAAACGTTATCACCAGAGATGGGGCATCGAGGCTGAGAGAAACCTATACAATCAAACCTTGTTAAACTAATCCCTGTCTTCCTATCACTTCTCCACGATTAACTGCCCTAGCCCAAACCCCTTTGCCCTGTCATGTTTTCACAGCTGACTATGCTTTGTCCAAACCAGTGTAAGTTTTCAGCCCTCACTGCTTCTTTGAGCCTTTGTTTTTCTCATGAGGGCTCTAATGTACATGTAAATCTTACTAAATAAAATTTGCATGCTTATATCATGTTGATCTGTCTTTTGGTAGTCTAATGCACAGGGCCCCAACTGAAAAATCTAAGATGAGTAGAACAAAGAGTTTGCCTCTCTTACTCCAGAAGCTGGGAGAGGCAAAGAAGGAACTCTCCCTGAGAGTTTTGGGAGGGAGTATGGTCTTGCCAGCACCTTCATTTGGGGCGAATGGTACTGATTTTGGACTTCTAGCCTCAGAACTGGGAAAAAATAAATTACTGTTGTTTTAAAACACCAAATTCATAGCTTAGGAAACTAATACCCTCATTAATCACTTCATTTACTTTTCTCAGCAACAATGCATGCTAGCCACTTTTATCCCCATTATATGGACGAGGACGCAGACTTGACAGGTGGCACAGCATGCTCACAGGCACAGGATCAGGCAAAGCCAGGGCAGACCACATCAACCTGACCTTCCCAACACGCCTTAGTGGCTCCAATCAATCCACATGGGGGTTACTTGGCCTTTACGGAGAGTCTGGGAAATGATCACCCCAGTAACATTGTTTTTATAAAAAATGTACTCCGGGTTCCGAATAAAAGACAAAAGGAAGTTTAGAACAACACCATTCCTGGGGAAGAAGGGTAGGATCATCCCACAAATACTGTTTTTCCGCTTAGAAATCCATGCGGTGCAATTAACCCATTCGTTGAAGGGCCCAAGTTACACGGTCATCCGCATCACAAATAGGTTGTCCCCTAATCTCTGGGCATCAGCATCTAAAGAAAAGTTGTAACTACCCTTAACTGAGGCTGCCTTCAATCTGTAATAAACCCCAGAGGCTTCTACTGAAAATCCAGAAGAGTATTCATGGTGTGCATGACCCTGTGGTGTTACAGATGGCTGCTAAAATCCCAGTCATCTGGGGTTCCTAAGGCTGAGAATTGTAGATGGTGGGAATCATCACTAAATACGTCACCAATGAGGTAAGTCTGAAATATACATACTTCACTCTTTGTTGTAACACTAACCCTGTTGATGGTGATGGTTGTGGAAAATACAAAATATACTGAACATATTCATGTGTAGACCATGATTACATTCATGAAAAATTAACCAGAAGCAGAAGTAAAACACTGGAAGAATATACTATTTTGTACAACACAAACAATAAGCACACAAAAGGATGCTCAACATCACTAATCATTAGGGAATTGCAAATCAAAACCACAATAGGACATGCTTCACACTCATTAAGATGGCCATTATCAAAACACAGAAAATAACAAGTGGGGCTAGGATGTAGGGAAATTGGAATCCTTGCGCCATTGCTGGTAGGAACCAAAATTGGTGCAACCGCTGTGGAAAAGAGCACGATGGTTCCTCAAAAACATAAACATAGAATTACCACATGATCCAGCCATCCCACTTCTGGGTATATATACAAAAGGAGTGAAAGCAGGCACTCGAACAGATATTCGAATACCCATGTTCATAGCAGCATTACTCACAATAGCCAAAAGGTGGAAGCAACCCAAGTGTCCACTGACAGAAGAATGGATAAGCAAAATGTAGTATATACACACAGTGGAATATTATTCAGCCTTTAAAAAGAAGGAAATTCTGACCCATGCTACAACATGGATGGACCTTGAAGACATTATGCTGAGTGAAATAAGCCAGTCACAAAAAAACAAATGATGATTCCACTTATGTGAGGTCCCTAGAGTAGCCAAATTCATAGACACAAGAGCAAGTGGTGGTTTCAAGGGGCTTGGAGAAGGGCGGAATGGAGAGTTACTGTTTAATGGGTACAGTTTCAGATAGAGAAAATGAGTAAGTTTCGGCGATGGATGATGGTGATGGTTGCGAAAGGTGAATATAATTAACACCACTGGAATGTACACTTAAAAATGGTTAAAATGCTAAACTTTATGTTTACGTATTTTACCACAATTAAAAAAAAAGAAATAACAATAATTGTTTAAGAATAATGGGTTTATGGGTAAGTCTTTATTTTTCCTCTTTTGAGTCCTTAATTTTCACTCACAAAATTTTTCTTAAAAATAAAACAGGCATTTGTGTTAATTTGGTATTAAGTACCAAGAAGAAAGAAATGTAACTGTCTAAGGCAGGTCAACTCATTTAGGACCCACTGCTTTGGGGATTAATGGGATTCCCATGGTAATGACCTTTCCCACTTCTGTAATATGAATGATCTCAAAGTGAAAATCCAATTCCCGCTCTGTGTTTATGAAAGCCATTCCTTTCAGACAGCTGAAGCAACAAAGCCAGCCAAAAGCACTTCCCAGCCATCCAATTGGAGATTTATATTGCATATAAACATAAAGAAACATTATGAAACATTAGCCGGGGGGGGCCAGGAGTCTTGGAATCAGAAGCTGAATTCAAGACTTGCTTCACACTTTGATTCCCGGCACTGGACCAATTAAAAACTCCCCGGGCTTCTGCTGCCTTTTCTGGGAGGTGAAGAAACACCTGCTTCATAAGGTAACAATAAATCCTGAAAAGGACCCACACTTTACAGATGTCAGGGGTGTCGACATAGCATGTGTGAAAGAACACAGCTTGCCATGCATGAAGCAGGTGCTTAATAAATGAGCAATGCTTACTTCCTCTCGTTCCATTCAAACATGCATTTGTGCATCAAGTGGCTTTATGCTTGCTTATCCCTTAACTTCTTAAGAAGGGACAGATAGCGAGATTCACTCTTAATTACCTCAAATCTGCCACATTCTCTAAAAAGAAACCTCATCATAAAATTCTTAATGAGGTTGGCTTGCTAATTTATAGCCAGATAACTAGAAATGACTGGAGAGCTGGCAAAATATCAATCTGGAAGTCTTCATTTAAGTTAGAAAAAGGTTTCTAAAATTTCTCTTAAAGATCGTAATCTAGAGATTCTGGAAATCTAAGGCTCCAGCACTCATGAGCTATGTAATCTTGGGCAAATTACTTAACCTCTCTGAGCCTAGGTTTTCACATCACAAGTGATTTGGAACAGAGATGTATAACTGAGACTCTTTAAGAAGGAAAGGGGAGCAAAAACTCTAATAATTAAGAAATTCTTAATCATGTCCCTACCATGAAATTATTAAACATACTTGTTTATGCTCTAGAGGAGACCTTGTTCCTGGGCTTGCCTGTGGCTCCCTACCAGAGTGGGTTGGACCACCAGTTCTCTAACAAAATGCTTGTAGCACAGATTGTTCCATATTTAAAAGGCCCATTTTTTCAACTGAAGCAGTCCTTTGCAAATAGTTTTACCCAAACAGGATCATTGGTTATAACTCATCAAGAGTTGAAAATAGTGATGAGAAAGAAGTTTCTTTTGAGTTGACCAATTTAAATAATAAATTAAAATGTGTAACTAATACTAGCCAGTATCTCGACATGACAAGTTTTTAAGCTACAATCACAAATTCTGTCATTTAAATTTAGGGGTAATTGCTATAATTCACCATCTAGCTGTAAAATGAATTTTAGCACAATCTCAATCATTCTCAACGGACCATCATCATTCACAGCTTTAAATAGCTTTTCCATGGCATCCAACACCATGTTTTTAAGCAGCACTAACTCCTTCACAAAACAAGATTTTTCTTTACAACTTTTCACACCCTACAAAAGGTACCTGCAAAGAGAGGTAAATCAAACAAAACATGAAAGTTACATTATCTTCCCATTACAATTGGTATCAAAGAACAGAGCTACAACACCAAGACATAAGAAGGATGCCCTGAAATTTTACTATGTACAATTTTCACTAAATATAGCTTAGTGAACTGCATAGTTAAATAGTTCAATGCATTTGCAGAAAAAAAGTCTCAAGTAGTGCAATTAAGAGGGGGCTAAAAGAACACAATGCTTTTATGTAAGCAGCAGAAATCTTCCCAACTGAGGACAACCCCCCAATAAAGACTCTTTTAAGAAAGATGTCTGGATTTTCAAAGTGAGGAAGGAAAACTGTTATGTCAGAGCAGCAGTTGAAATAACAGAAGGTCTCCTGGACAATCCCAGCCATGGTCCGAAGTGCTTAGGGCTCCAGTCAGCTGTTCACTAATCTTGTGACTGACTGTGGGCAGATCTCTTTAACTCTGAGCCTCAGTTTGCTCATCCACAAAGTGAGATAATAATACATACTCTGCCCACCCTCCAGGCATCATAATCCTCAATGTCCAGATATAAAAAAGCTAAGACTCAGGATCCAATCCCACAACTAGTGAAACCCAGCACCAGGACTCAAAAGTCTATTTCCTTGCTAGATGGCAACAAGTATTTGCTGGTGGTTTTGATCCTAAAAGCTTTGAAATGGGAAAATGGGAAATCAGGAAGAATAATCAGAGTTTACTTTCTGCCAAGGTTACAAGCAAACAAGCTAAAACGTATTGAGCCTATACTATGCCTGAGAGTTCTATATCCATTTTATCATGTCATGCTCCTTTAACTAGATAGAGCAAAAACTTACAAAGCATTTAGGGTGTGCCTTGCACTATACTAAACTTTTGACACATGTGAGTCATTTACTCCTCCCAACATCGTGGTGAGACAGGTACTATTGACATCTTCATTTTACAGATGAGGCAACTGAGGCAAAAGTCAAGTGACTTGCCCAAAGTCACACAGTTAGCAGCTCTGGGCCAGAATTAAAACCAGGCAGTTTGGTGCCAGAGTCCATGCTATGAACCCCTCCACCACAAATTCTCATCATTTCCGTTTTCCATATGAAGAAATAAAATGTCTCACTTAAGTGCACACAACTTGTTTTGATCCTGGTCTGCCTGGTCTCGTCACCTGGGTACTCACCACCACACTATGCATCAGGCCTGGTTGGCAGAGGTGCCACCTACACAGCACCACTGGGTGCCTGGGCAGAGGTGTAACTAAGTGGGATCAGATCTGGGTCCTCTGTGCAGCAGACTAAGGAGGGAAGGACAAAAAACAAGTGACCAGTGAAGATGGAAAGCAGTGGAGGGCAGGGAGCACAACCACAAGAGGTCAAGGGCTTAATCACCTGTTTCTGCTGACTCTGATGAATGCATGTATGGCGGAAACTTCTGGACACTTCTGGTTTCCGTGATTATTGTGTCTGTGGTCAGGGGCTCTATGAGCTGAGTTTGGCAAATTAATGACCTTCTTTTTTGTCAATCTGAATAGAAAAAAAATTTCTCAGCAGATCACTTGGAGAGGAAGTCCCACAAGGAAACTCCCCTTCATTCTAAGACAATATGATTGATGCTTTTCCAATCTCACACACGCCTCCCATGCCCACAGGAGGGAATCCTTCCAATGAGTGTGGGGTCACACAGATCATCACGGATGCTACCTTCAGAGCATATCTATGGGAACCTCAAATGCTGGTGGTCTGTTTCTTCATCTTCCGTCAAGCTTCCAAGAACTTCCAAAGATATTCGGGCCACTCACTCAGGAGCAGACCCCCGAGAAACTGGGCTCCAGCACAGAGAATCAACTTAACACACTCCTACTTAACATGCAGTCATCCAGCAGCAGCTGGAGTCTAGAAGATCTGCACACCAAGACAGAGGCTCCAAAACCTCTCCTCACCTCCTGCCTCTGTGAACCCAGCAGCCGGGGCTTCCTTCTCTTGCCTTAAACTGAAACTCCTCATCACATCCACCTGGGCTTATTCATGCTGACACACAGTTATTTTCTAGAAAACACATTTTGGAAGACGGAGCCCAGATTGTTAGACTCTTTGACGAGGCCCAGAGACACTCAAAGACAATATTTATGTGCCTCTGAACTTTGCAGAGAGCCTGTGCCATACTTACAATGCCTACAGGGAAGTTCTAAAAATAAAGGACTTGACTTCAGGCAGAGATGATTTAAACTACAATCTATCATTTAAATAACGAATACATTGAGTAGCTACTTAGATCAAAACAAAGACGAATAAGATATTCAAAGTGCATGCTGGACCTAACAGGCATTTTTATCAGCTCCCTATTTGCACTGATAAATCACTAAATTTAAAGCTCACTCTCCAGCTTTTACCGTTTACTCCTGGGCAGGTATTAAGATTCTCCCCCGAGGAAAGGCACTGGGCTAAAATTACCCAGTTATCAGCTACCTGTTCCCACCCTATTCCACCTTGTCACTTATCACGAAATCCTAAAACATTGAAAGGACAGTAGAGGTCATCAATTCCAACCCAAAACTGGAATCTCCTCAAGTCCCACCTCCCAGGCTCCAGCCTCCATCTGCTTGTGGTCAACAGTCTCTCAATGGTCAATCCCCACCACCAAGCCCGTCATTACCTTTCAGAAATAAATTTTGTTCCAAGGAAATGTCTCCTTTGCCCTACCCAATTAGGAACAGAGTGGGAGAGCCATGTCTCCATTCCAATAGGCTCATAGGCTGTGGTTGACACAAGTGCCACAGTGTTACCATATTTGAAATGGGAAGCCTCAAATTGGAGACTCTAAGCTTCCCAGCACATAAGGAGGTTGAAAAGACCTCAGCATTTAACTAGGAAGAGTAAAAACTGAAGTGGAGGAAGACGTTGATCCATAGATATTTCTTCCAGAGAGTAGGCAGCAATATCAATGCACTAAGTAGGTGATTATCTATTTAATATATGAATCACGATAAAAATTCAGTTATATTTATCATGGCAACAGGAAGAATATAAATTATGGAAATTAAATACCTCTTTAATCTTTCCAAAAGATATTTTGAAAATGGAAAAGTAAGTCAAAAACCTGTCCCCAAAAAGCCCTCAGTCCTGTTACGTTGGGGAAAGAAAACTAATACAGATAAAACAATTAGAAAGCAATACCCAGTGTAATTATGGTTGGGCTTGAGTTCCGAGGATAAAATTTTAGAACAGGAGGAGTAGGGTCCAGTCGCCAGCTCTTTAGTACCTTGACTAAACCTAGAGTCAGGAAGAAAAGGAGGCAGTAAATAAAACATTCTCTTCCTTATCTCTTCCATGTATCTCTTTTATCAGCAAATGGATTTCCTTTCAGAGAGTTTAAGACATTGCGGGTCAGGGCTATCTGCCCAGTTCAGGCCAGAAGGAAACAAAGAAATAAATTAGGTCACCCATCCTGCCTGGTTCTTCTTCCCAAAATAGTTCCTCCTCAAATGCAGAGAGCAACTGTCATCACAAGGCAGCTGTACAGACGTGTGTTTATAAACCTAAAGTCCATAACCTCTAACCTGGTGTCATCTTTCCTCCTTTAACCCTAAGGGTAATTTCTCTCATGCCCCTTCCCTCTTGGGGACTATCCACAGGAGACCGTGTAAGATGCGCTCCCCCAGGGAAGATTCAACCCTTCTCTGGCCCCTGTCCTTTTCCATGACCTCCGGTGAAGTCTCCTGGACATTACATCATTTATCTGTTGCCACTTTTGCTTGAGCAAGGACCCATTTTTGCTTTTGCAAGCCCCCTGCAAATGTTTGTTTCCCCTAAAATGTCTGAAGGCAAGAAGATAACTTCGCATTCAAACTACCACATCAGGAAACGCAAGTGTGAACTTAACTCCTTTCGTAGGGCCTGGTGTCACCATTTTTCTCCTGGTTCCTATTGACAGTAAATGCCATCTCCCAAGATAGCCTCATCTGGTAAGGTGTCCTTTGCCCTCATAGTGAAAAGGTCTTGAATATGACCTACACATATTTCAAGAACAGGTGATGTTGGTCCAGCAGAAGTTTATTACCAACCTAAGTTCTCTAGGTACAACTTGTCTTTCACACTATTACTAGCATTTTACAGATAAGGAAATGTAGGCTGAGAAATTCAGCAAGTTGCCCAAGATTGTTCAGAAGCCTGAACAGAGATCTAATTCCAGAAAACCTGCACTTCACCTTCAGTGCTATTCTGTCTCCCATCACGGAGTGTAGTTTTTCAAGCTGGCACATGGAAGCCAGCTCAAAGTCCTAAAGTCTATTTGTGTGACTAGGAAGCTCCTGAGAAGAAACAGGGCCACAAAGGCAAGGGAGATCTATATATCTATAAACTGAAGGGCACCCCAGAGACCATCTGTAGGTGCCCCCCCAGTGGACACACACCTGAAGAGGAGGAGCCTTCTGATCCGTGCTGAGCAGTCAGCTGTCCCCACCAGCTGGTCATCCGTACTTCCAGTCCCCAGAACCAACCTCCAACATCCTGGACCCTCGGCCATCCTAGGGGTCCAGAGCCAAAGGACATATAAGTAGACCAGCAAATATTTTTGGAGGACAATGATTTCTTATCTTTTCACCTGAAAGGCCAAGCCTTATAAATCCAGAGTACAGTAGGAATGGTTTTATTTAGGGGTTAAAAAGATAAATGATGACTACTGACTATCAAGAACAAGAAACAGGACTTAACAGTTCTGGCTCCAAGTCAATTACAGCGCCGCTGACTTAACGCCCCACAGAGCAGCAACCGTGGCTAATTTCTCTCCAGATGGCGGTTTGTACTTTTCCAGGCAGCATCTCATCTCCCCGAGCCTCACCTCACCTTTCCACAGCTCTTCATGTTTTCCCAATGTCCTCTCTGTGCACAGAGGGTTTTGCAACACCTCCAAATGTACTGCCACCTACAGATTTAATTAGCAGACTGTTTACTCCCCCCACACCGTTTGGAATATCTTAAGCAAAACCAGACCTCCACTGAGCCCAGGGTTACTCCACCCCGGGCCACTGTCCAATCAGCTCCCCAGTGGAAAACTGTTTGCCCAGCTCCAACCCTGGCAGTTGGCCCTGCTGGCCCAGGCCCAAGGCAGGTCTGTGCTGTGAGCCAGCCACTGGGTACCACATGAAGGCTTCAACCCCTGGGTGCTGCCTTAGAGAAAGATAGTGTGGAAGGAAGGGCAGAGGTGGCAAATAAAAAAATTAAAAATGATACCCAGGAAAAGCAAGGCTTTACTGGCAAAAGAAAGGGGACAGAGACAGGCCAGCTGAGCACACATTTTTCAGGACTTCTCCATGTGATCCATACCATACAAGAAAAGGAGGAAGAAAAAAAAAAGTAGAATAAAATGGAGGAAGAAGAGACGTTAAAAAAACAGACAAAGGGGGAACCCAGGAGGACCAGAGGAGAAAGGAGGGTGGGAGAGGAGGAAAGAGAATGATCTGCTTTTCTTTTGTTATTAACCACTAACTATATCAAGTAAAAAAACACTGAATATCCATTTTATGTTCAAGGACACAGGAGTTAAATAATACAAGATCTCTCATGGCAAGGATCTGGGCATGCAGTGGGAGAAACAAATCAGCAACAACAGCAAGGGAAACAAACGTGAAGCCAACAGCAACCGATGCAAACAGGCATATAGTTTATTCTCCTACAGAGCCTCCTAATGGTGCAGGGACTGACGAACTATCCTGGCCTCAGAGCAGGATTGAAGATTGTACAGCAGCCTCCCCTGGACCGATTAAAAACAGCCTTGGCTGCATACACCAAACCAGTGCAACGCTGATGGATAAGTATGGAGATGATAAACCAACACATGAAATGTCTTCTTGATGTGCTAAGACTTTCCCCCTCTGCCATGCTACTGCTTTTATGCTCTTGATTTATCTCATATAAACTATCCTGGGGTTTACAACTACTCTTACTTCTTCATTCTTAAGCTTTTAAAGGGGAGTCAAGCAATTAAATATGCAGTGCTATTATTATTCACAATAGGTACTGATATTGTGTCTACCTGATCTTCTAAATTTGCCTAAATTAATTTTGCTGCAGAGAAAATTCCTATCTTTCCAATAGGTTAGTCATGAAAACTCATTTTTGGAAATCACTCACCCTTCCACTTTATTAATCTCCCCACACTCTGTCTTCAAACATTCTTGGCAGGGGAAGGGGTCAGAATTAAGAGGTTCCTGAAATAAGATAACTTTACCCACCATAGCATCTTATGCCAGGAAGTTACGTGGACAGCCTTATTTTCAGGCCAGGGCTGTGCAATAAAAACATAATTTTAAATTTTCTAGTAGCCACTTTTCTTTTTAAAGTTAAAAAGTTAAATGGAATTTAATAACTTATTTTATTCAACCTAGTATGACACAAATTTTATCATTTAAACATATAATCAATATAAAAAATTACTGAGATATCTTACATTCTTCTCTTTCTTACTAGGTCTATAGTTTATGCTGACGGCAGATTCTAATTCAGACTAGCCACACGTCGTCACCATAATGGGCAGTCCAGCTATGCACCCTCTGATAGTAACATGTGGCCAGGAGGGAATAAAGTTAGATCAATAATTTAAAGTATGAGGGATTCTGGATCGCTTCAGTGCCCACTTATAGGATGTGTGGAGCTTTCCTCTCACATAGCCTGTAGAAGGGACAACACATCCTTTGGTCTATTGAAGTAGCTGCGTGGAATCAGAAGGGGGCTCTGAGTGTCAGATCCAAAAACCTAACACACTCAATGTAATGGAAAACACAATATTTAGACAGAGTGCCTCCTGGGTACATGAAACCATGTGCTACTGTTTGAATGTTCGTCCCCTCCAAAGCTCATGTTGGAACTTAATCCCCAATATGGTATTTGAAAGGTGGAACCTTTAAGAGGTGATTGGATCATGAGGACTATGCCCTTATGAATGGACTAATCTACTCATGGATGAATGGGGTAATGATTTAGCGGGTTATCAGGGAGTAGACCAGTTACCACTGGACTCTGCAGAGAGTTCCCATCAAGAAGAAGGCTCTCATCAGATGTGCCCCTCAACCTTGGACTTGCCAGCCTCCCAAACTGTAAGAAATAAATTTTGTTTTTGTGTAAGTTACCCAGTTTCAGGTATCCTATTGTAAGCCACAGAAAAGTGACTAATACACTGTGCTTAGCAGCTTCCACCAGACATGTTCAAACTCACCATTAACATCTGAGCCTAATACATTAGCCAGGAGACTTTTTTGTGGATTTCCATGTCTTATTAAAAAGTCATTAAATCTTGTGCCTACACTGAGAGAGCAACCATACCTAACAACAGGAAATTGAGCTCCCTGGGTTAATGGCCTGTCCTGTTCCAAGTTCTAGTACAAACCAAAGAAGAATCCAAAATCAGCCCTTAAGAATCTTCATTTCTGCTGCCTGGTCAAAACTGCTGCCCATCACTGGGTCATGAACACCCTAAGGATCCTAAAAGAATAATCATTGTTAGGTACTTACAGCGCTTGACATATTTTCTGAGTCTTTGTTATAAGTTGATTCAGAAAGTTCTCATTTCCCCAATTTTTTCTCATATCACCCGAAAACTAAAGCATATATACATGAGCTCTGATTCCCTAAAATTCATGAAAGATACAGGCCCAGCTCTGTTGGAGACCCTAGAGCTTTGCGACAGTGGCCAGTCCCTCTAACTGATTCCCTATCCTAGTTTCCTATCCTGGTTCCCTATCCTGGTCATTTTCTCCTTCCCATTGCCCTGGTCTGTGATAGAGTCCGACACTCTCCACACCTTCCCATGAGAACAGAAATGCCCCCAGACCAGCGGTTTCTGCTGACATGAGTTTGAGGTCCAGCCTGGCACATCCACCGTGTGATGCTCAGGACAACACTCAGCTCATTATTCATTATTTTCCCAAGCAAGCACCCAACTGAAGTCCTCCAGGGTGCCAACCCCCATGCCAGGAATCAGATCTAGAATGGGCCTGCCCTAAAGAATTCCAGGGCCTCAACACGGGCAGGCAAACAAACAGAAGGATGAAAGACAATAGGTTCTTATGCCAGCGAGAAGGTCCCAGAAGACTTTCTAGAGAGGATGGTGGCTGTGTTGGGCCTTAAAAAATAAGCAAGAGTGGACCAGAAGGGGAGAAAATGCAGCACTGGCAGAGAAGTGGGGGATTGATGCTCCTGAGCCCTTACCACATGCCAGGCCTGTTTGAAGCATGTCCAGGAACCAGGTCATTTACCCCTCACAGCAGTCCCTGTGAAGTAGGTACCATTACTGTCCCCTTTGATAGTTGAGGAAACTGAGCAAGGGAATAAATTATTCCAGTCATTCTGTTAGTAAGAGAATGAGGAGTCCAAACCCAGGGAGTCCAATCAGGTTGGAGTTTCCCTTTGGTCTACCAGATGACTGCCCTTAACACTACACACCACTATGCATGTGAGTGTATGTTGAATTTGTGAACTGCAAGCAAACTTTGCAACCTGGACCACCTGGGAGGCCAAGAAGGTCACCTAAATGCATGAAGCTGAATGAAGGGGAGCCTTCAGGACAGTGGTGCTCCATAAGAGCTCAAAACCTTACCCGATGCTCTTCAGTTCAAACTTGGCCACCCTATTGCCAGCTGCCAGTATGTGCTCACCTCAAAGCTGAGTGGGCAAGTGGGGAGGTGGAAGGGGTGGAGCACTGGACATGCACCATGCCACAGAGCTTGGATTTTATCCCATAAACAGTGGGAGACTCTAATGAGTTCTAAACCAGGAGTGACATTACCAAACTTGTTTTAGAGGGACAGCTGACCTCCACAGAGAAGACACATTGGAGGGTAAGGCTGGGGTGGCAGGGAGCAGGAGGCCAGTGAGTCCAGGAGAGAGAACCAGAAGAGTGCATTAATTTCCCAGGGCTGCCATAACAAGTCACCACGATGTGGGTGGCTTAAAACAATGGAAATTGATTCTCTTGCAGTTCTGGACACTAGAAGTACAAAATCAAGGTGTTGTGGGGCTATGCTCCCTTGGGAGACTCTAGGGGAGAATCCTTTCTTGCCTCTTCCAGCTTTTAGTGGCTTCTGGTGGTTTCTTGCTTGTGGGTGCATCATTCCAATTTCTGCCTCCATCTGTAAAATGGGGATGATTCTGCCCTGCTCACAGCAAAGCTCTACTGCCTGAGGCTGTCAATAATTCTAAAAAGGGTTAGAATTGTCTACCTAAAGCTGTCACCAATGAAAGTTTAGTGTCATGCAATCTCATGAAACACAGTCCACATAACAGGCTTTAAAAGATCTTTTTTTCCAAAAGAAATGTACATACAACAATGTTTCCATTGGTGCTGTCTTGGTTTCAAAAGACATTTGACCTCTATTGTCAAAGGCTGAAATTTTAGCTGCAAGCAAGGGGGAGGGGGTCCTTGAAAACATTTTTATGTGTTTCTCACTGAAACAAAAGACCAAAAATGGATTTTCCACAAGAAGTGGCAGGAGGAGGGGCAGCCTGCACACGTCGTTCCTGCACAGCCGCTTGTTCCAGCCACCTACTGTGCCTCCCCTAATGGAAACACCAGATTTAAACAGGTGTCATAACAGTAAAGGGGCCCCATAAATGAAAAACCCAGAAGGCCTTGCAGAGCAGGACAGCTGGTGTGAGTGAGGGTTCCAGACCTAAGTGGTCCCCAGACTTCCGGAGTCTGCTATCCTTCACCTCACACACACTTAAACATCCATTTGCCTCCACGAGCACACACACACCACATACATAAAATCTCTCAACAGGAAATGTCTTCCATTCTGAAATGGTCTCGCCTAAATAAAATACCTTTGACAGAGTACTCCGAGCTATTGGATTGTATTAAATGAGAGGGAAAAAGAGAGTGGGTTAGTCATTCTATAAAGCAGTCTGCTCAGTGTAGCAGAGTCACATGGACACACTGGGATGCTCAGCAGCTAATTTCAGAACACAAAATTAGAAGGGGGTGAGGAATGTAATGACCTCGACAGAGGCAGAATGCGGGGTGGGGAGGTGTCAGCCCACCCCAGCCCCATATCCACCCAGGTGCTGTCATCAACTGATGACCATGGCTTTTATCACATCCAGGTTGTGTGACCTTGGACGCGTCATCTAATCTCCCTGCTTCCCTTTTTTTTGATCTATAAAATGAGATAACAATACTGACCTTACAAGGATTTTTTAATAATAATGTATGTGAAGTATCAAAAAGGCCCCACACAAAGGGGAGGATCGATGAAAGGTAGCCAGTATAATGGTCATAGTTGTAAACACTCCTTATAAAAGTATTCATTCTTTTCTTGGAAAAATGACTCCTCATTCTTTGCCCAGAAGAAAGTATAAAATGAAGAACAGCATTTGATCTGCAAATCTCATTAATCACCCCCTCCAAAAAAAAAATTAGTAAAAAAAGTGTAGAAGGGGCTGCAATAAGATACTGAAAATGAAAAGAGGTAGGAAAGATGGGGATAAAACTGAATTATTTTTCAATATTAGTTTGCTGGGGCTGCCATTAAAAAAAAAAAAAAACACCACTTATTGAATGGTACAAATAAAAGAAACTTATTTTCTCACAGTTCTAGAGGTTGGAAGTCCAAGATCAAGGTGTTGGTAGGTTTGGTTTCTCCTGAGGCCTTTATCCTTGGCTGGCAGGTGGCCTCCATCTCTCTGTGTCCTCACATGGTCTGGGATCTTTCTGCGTGTCCAAACTTCTTCTTGTATGGACATTAGTCCTACTAGATTAGGACCCACTTTTATGACCTCATTAAACCTTAATCACCTCTTTAAAGACCCTATCTCCAGTCACATTCTGAGGGACTGGGGGTTAGGGTTTTAACATATGGATACGGTTGGGGGCACAATTCAGCCCATAATACTTCCCTATACCAAAATTTGAAATGCTGATTTGAGTGTTCACAAAACTAAAAAAATCCATGTCATACAAAGGACAGGTGAAGGAGTGGATAAGTTTTGCTAATGGAGGGAGGTAGGGGGAGGCATGACAATCAACCACAAGTGGTTAAGGGCAAGGGAGGGTTCACACCCATGGCTCTCTATCAGTGGGGGAAAGTTTCCGGGAGGCAGACCTCCATTCCCCACAAGGAACAACTTTCTGACAGTGCACTTGGCCAACCAAGACCAAAGCTGTCCAGCATCAGCCCCTTCCAATTAACTTCAGTACCCTCCTTCAGTGTTAACAAAGGCCAGCCCACACATGGCTCCCGTCACACCTGCAACCTGACAGTAGGTACTGCTACATCCTGCATCACTCCACAGGGACTAGAGAGGACCAGACTCAGTCAGACAAATGACTTACCAAAGGTGATCAGCTCACGTGAGTCAGTGCCACACTGGAGTCCAGACCCTCGGACTCTGGATCTTCTGTCCTTCCCTCTGTTCCAGAATGAGAACTGCAAAAAAGCCTCAGGTGACATTCCTCAGCCCAGATGTCAGGAGTAGATTCCAGGGTCACAGGGGGCATTATCAATCCTTCTGACCCTAGAGTCCCAATCTAAAGCCAATCCCAATAGAAGGGCAGGGAAGGGTGAAGGAAGACCCTCAGGGTGATGTCAGCCTCTCTAAAACCAGCCACAGCAGGCCACCTACAACCAAAGCACCATCAGACGGTCTCTTCATGCTGCATCTTCTTCTCCTCTTAAACTTCCGTTCATAAAATCAGACACAGAACTTTGGAAGCTAGAAAGCCCCTCAGAAACAATGTGTTTCAACCTCACTGCCTCACAGATGAGGCAAATCCAAAGACAAAATCCAGACAGTTGTTCCTAGTTTTTGTTTGTTTGTTTTGCTCTGGGGTATGTTAAGAATTTAAGAGATAAGATAATGATAGTGTTTTGTAAAAGCTTAAAACAATGTTCAAAGTAATAAACACAAAAAGTTCAGTCTACTTAAAAAGTGAAGAATAGAGAGAAAGAAATTCAATTAACAGCAAGAATATAAAAATAAATGATTAAGACCCAGTTGCTGGTTGGGCTGTTGGTGAGTCCAATACATTCATATACTAATAAACTCATATACTGATATATTCATATATATGAACTGATCAAGACTTTTGGAATGCAATTTGGCAATTGAAATCAAGAGCCATGTTTTTAAATGTCATATTTAATACACATGCCACATCCTGTGAATTTATCCTGAGAACAATATGTTTAAGAAAGCAATATATACATAAAGAACTTCAAAACAATCTTAAAATAGTGATAAAAAGAAAACAACATAGATATTCAATTACAGGAGAATGGTTAAGTAAATGATCAATTCACTGGAAAGTGTGAACATTATAAATGATAAGCAGGAGGATGAAGTGGCTACACTGTACACGTTGATGATGTAATGTTACATGAAAAGAAACAAAATACAAAGCTGTATCTATGCAAGTTACAAAGATGTACAAAGAACGTGAAAAATATGGATAAGAAAGAACAGAGAAAACCAAAAGCAACCAACGTGTTCCCACAGCAAGAATGCAGAAAAAATGTCTCCTTTTAAATGTACTTTATTGTTCTTACAAAAATCATGCAGTCAGTAAAAGTATATTTTAAAAGAGTACGCTGATCAGTCAGCAGACAAAATCCTTCAGAAGCCACCACTTGTCCAGCTCTCCTTGCTGACCCTGTCCAGAAAAATAGGTTATGAAGGTCATGTGGGGGCCTGAACCCTTTTCAGATCTCTATTAGCAATCTTATCAGATCTCAATTTAGCACACTTTGCCTAAAACATCGCCTTCATCTTGCCTGTGGCCATTCACTGCCTCTGTGGCCATTCACTTGCCTCTGTGGCCATTCACTGCCTCTGTGGCCATTCACTGCCTCTGTGGCCATTCACTTGCCTCTGTGGCCATTCACTGCCTCTGTGGCCATTCACTTGCCTCTGTGGCCATTCACTTGCCTCTGTGGCCATTTACTGCCTCTGTGGCCATTCACTTGCCTCTGTGGCCATTTACTGCCTCTGTGGCCATTCACTTGCCTCTCTGGCCATTCACAGCCTCTGTGGCCATTCACTTGCCTCTGTGGCCATTCACTGCCTCTGTGGCCATTCACAGCCTCTGTCCTCACGCCCAAGGAATGCTATTCCCTCCACCCCTCCCCAACCACACGCTAGCAAGCCACCTCCCCCTCCATAAAGAGCTCCTTCACCATTCTTCCATCAGCTTGTAAATAGGTAACGTAGGATAATCTTACCTCCCAGCCAAACAGCGTTCTCCTTGAAGTTAAGGAACTAAGCCTCTTCCTGTTTCTATCTGCCCCCAACCCCTTACTATCAACCTCAGGATACCTTCCATTATTTTCAACACATAGACTTTCAGTACCCAGGTACAAATTCTTCTGCAACCATCTACAAGTTAGGTCCTGAACTGCTCAGCCCCAAGTCCCTGTGACCCTCAAGAAAGCCGAGGTCCAGAAGGACTCGCCTCAGAACCAAAGGCATATTGGTGCAATGCCCTTGGATTTTGTCTCGGTTTTCTGGTTTCTGTTTATCTGCTGGTTCCACACTGCTTACCTGGCTGCTTGCCCACCCTCCCCCTCCCACCCATCTTTCCCCTTAGAGGGCATGCTACCTAATTTTGGCGCCTACCATAGCATGAGATTCACAGATTCATCCTGGCCAGAGGTTTCTCACTCACCAGTAACTAAGAGAAACTTAGCTCTTGCTTGTGGATCCACAGGGAATTTCCCTGTCTCTAGTCTCTCTTTAGTAAAGACCTTTTCTACCTTGGGCTTCTCATCCCATAACCGCCGCCATTCGCAGTTTAGCCTCTTGTCAGTGACCTGTGCACTATGAATACACACTGTCTGCTAACATTCCAAACTGGGGGCAAGTTCATCTAAACATTTATCAAACTCCTCCACTGTAGTGCCACGGGCAAAGCCAAGATAAATTTGGCTGAGACCCTGCCGTCTAAGAGCTCGCAGTCTAGGAAAGGAGTTCACTGAGACACAAACTAGACTATGATAACACACTTAAAAGAGTCATTAATCACCATGACAATTCAGAAAGCAGGGAAATGACTTCAGGTCATAGAGAAATCAGAGCATCTAGGAAAACTGTAAGAAGACAATGGTTGATTTCAACCAGACCTGGAGGAAGAAGTAGAGTTTGGCAAAAAAAAAAATGGGAATGTTCCAGATCTAGAGACAGTGTGAGCAAAAGAATAAGAAAAGAGAATTAGATATACCCCCAAGCAAAAATGAGTCCTCTTTCACTGGCTCAAAGCATTTTAACAAGGAGTCCTGGCAGATGAGATTGAAAAGCAGGGTTGTGACCAGAGGGCTAGAAAGGGGCATTGGAAGTTTAAAACACATGGTGACATATCAGAGCTAAGCTTTAGGAAGATCAAGTCTCTTAGCATTAAGTACACATCCATATTGCATGCCATTAACTGCTTTAAACAGGCTCTCTAATGGAATAGTTGGACATGATTGCAGATTGAATTGTGGCCCCCAAAAAGATTTATTGAAATCCTAACCCCCAGTGCCTGTGAATGTGAGCTCCTTTGGAAACTGGGTCTTTGCAGTTGTAATCAAGAAAAAAATGAAGTCATGCTGAATTAAAGTGGTCTTTACATCCAGTGACTTATCTTTATAAGAAAATGAGAAGATTTGGAAACAGACGCACAAGCAGAAGACAGCCTGTGAAGAGGGCAGAAATTGAAGTGATATTGTCACAAGCCAAGGAACGCCTGGGGCCACCAGAAGCTAAGAGAGGCAAGAAACGAATTTTCCCTAGTGACTTCAGAGTGAGTGTGGCCCTGCCAACACCTTGATTTCAGACTTCTACCCTCCAGAACTGTGAGAGAATAAATTTCTGTTGTCTTAAGTCAGCCAATTTGTGGTACCCTGTTACTGTAGCTCTAGGAAACTAAAAGAGACATGAATTAATTTGGACTTGAAAATCATCAGAGGGCCAGCCCGTGGCTCACTTGGGAGAGCGTGGTGCTGACAACACCAAGCGTCAAGATCCCCTTACTGGTCATCTTTTAAAAAACAAAAAGAAAAAAGAAAATCATCAGTGCTCTAGGACCTTCAGAGATGATGGATGGTTCATGAACCAGAAGGTGATCCTGGAGAAAATCTGAGGTCAGAAGGCACAACCATTATTGGAACTGTGCATAAAAGACCAGCATCTCAGGAAAAAGGAGTAAAAAGAAAGGAAGGCAGTCCAGCCCTCTAACGTCAACAATATTCTGATGACTGAGGTCCTTGCTTCAATCAAAGCCTGAATGGATCTATCAGTGGAGCTAATCCTTCCATTGAGATTTAATCACTGGGTTCCTTGGCTGCCCCGTGGGCTTTCTCATCTTTGTTCATTCCTGAAAGAGTCCACATAGTCTTTATTCTTCCAAAGGTCCATATTGTTGAGACGAGCACTTTGCTATTAATCTCCATGTGTAAGTGGATTACAGAACAATAAAATTTGACTTAGGGCCTTAAGTTTCCAGTAATCATCACTTACTCAAAGATGAATATGTACATTCATTAATGTGATTTTTCTGATTATCCAAGTAACCCCACCCATTATAAAATCTTTCAAAGTGAGAGAAAATTACACAGAATGAGAACCAGCCTTTATCTCAACACTAAAAAAAATATTTAGAGTGGGTATTTTGGCATACCTGATATAATGAAGAGAAGTAGTTTGTAATTTTTTTTAAAAAACTTGTTTTTGATAGAATGTGCCCTAAGAATCACCTTGGCATCAAAGAAAAGAAAAGAAGCATACCTGAGAAAAATGGAGAAGTTTGTGATCAGGTAATCATTTTAACCATTTTAACACTGGTAGAGGTGAGAGAGATTTTATTCATGTCAAAGGAGAAAATTCAAAGATACATATCTCATAGCACCTATAGTCAGGATACTAAACAATTAAATTTAACTCATGTCCTAATTAAGCTCAGAATCGCACAAAGCAACTTTTCCAAGCTAGAAAAACCATACCTTATTATTTCCTTGAGAGATTTCAATTTTATCCCAAATTAAAGTTCCCTAGCAACCATAACATAGGTACCAAGACCATATCTTATGCCCTTGGAACCAGTATCCCCAAACCCCTGTAATTTTAGGCTGTGGGGCTGCACCCCCAGAAAGGTGGAAGAACTGGCCCCATTGTGCTACAATAAAGATAAGGTCCAGACACTCTGGATTGCTAGTTGCTAGGAGGCCCATAAATTCACTTTTCCTGACTTGGATGAGATTCAGAACTGCTGTATCATAGGCTGAGAAGACATGGATTACTGCAATTAAAATTCAGAGGCTGTCCATGAGGAATAATTTTAGCCCTTCTCAGTCTAATAAGCTACATTAACTGGTCCTGGTTTAAAGAATGGGCAGTTAACTGGGACCTCTAAAGTCTTTGGCATGAAGAGTCCAGGTTTATAGTACTAACCAGAAACTTTTACAAATAAAGTCCATCTGGTTTTGATCCCGTCTCTGGAAGAAGAGGACCATTTGGGTATTCTTACTTGAAGTGAGCTGAATTCTGGCAACAGGCTCCCATAAACCTTTAAGGTAATTTGAATTGTTTGATACAATTGGTGAGGATTCACAGGGCCAAGGTTGCAGGCATATTCAACCACCAAATTAAAGCAATTAATCAGGCGGGAAAAAAGAGGGGAAAAAAAACACTGGGTGAATTTTTTAAATCTATTTTTAAATAATTAGATTGTTAAATTGTTTAGTTAACTGAAAACCATAGTTATGAGGTTTTACTTTTTTAGATTTCAATGAAATATTAAAGTTCAATTAATATAATTGTAGAGCTGAAATGATAATTTCTAATCAGAGATTTCAAGATGAGATCATTATTCTAACATTCATAAACCTTTTTTGAAATGTCATGTAGAGCTTGCACTGCACTTGGAATATATTCTAAAATATTTTCAATGCTCAATAAATTGCTTAAGAGGAGTAATATTGTAATGATCACCCAGCAATATTTTTCCTCCATAACATTAACCACAACAGATTCGAGGTTAGTTAAGGATGAGGCTTTTGTGATACAGTTGTTAGCAATATTCTGAAGTCACTAACTGAGAGAACTTGCTCAAGCACAGAGAAGCTCAAAATGCCTGAAATTATTATGTAGTTTTTAAGGACTTACCATCCTAAAAAAGAAAGATACTTTATTAATTTAATTCCGTCTGAAATAATAACCAAAAGCTGATGCCTGAAGATAGCTCATTTCTAAATATCTAAAAAACATAAGCTTCGGGCCAGCCCGTGGCTCACTCGGTATAGTGTGGTGCTGATAGCACCAAGGCCATGGGTTCGGATCCTATATAGGGATGGCCGGTTAGCTCACTGGGTGAGCGTGGTGCTGACAACACCAAGTCAAGCGTTAAGATCCCCTTACCGGTCATCTTTTAACAAAAAAAATAAAAATAAAAAAATAAAAAACATAAGCTTCTTTCCTAAGTAAAGAAAATGTGTAGTTTTTAATAGTATTTGTGTCCTTTAAATGCAGGATTTCTCAACCTCAGCACTATTGACTAAGGGCCAGATAATTCTTTGTCATGGTGAACTGTCTTGTGCATTGCAGGATGTTTAGCAGCATCCCTGTCCTCTACCCACTAGATGCCACTAGAACTTCCCCAGTAGTGACAACCAAAAATGTCTCCAGACATTGCCAAATGTCCCCTGGGGGCAAAAGTGCCCCCAAGTTGAGAACCTCTGTCCTAATGAAACACAGCAAAAAACCCAGCAAAAGTTTAACACCCAAAAGCTGATACCCGAAGATAGTTCACTTCTAAATTATATTGCAAATGTTTCTTTCAAGTAGCTCTGGTAAATAAAATAACTGTGTCATTCAAACAGAGTGTTTTTAAGCAAACAAACATTTCCTGTGTTTCCTTCTCAATTTATATCTTAATTAGTTATACCAGCAGAACTTTAGAAAAGAAAATGTAAATCTAGTATACCAGCTAGCTATAAACTGAAAAGTATTGACAGAATCATAACTAGGTAAACATTCTTTATTGATTTTCAGCTTTTAAAAGCAAATGATATGCAAAGGACATCACCAAGAAAGTAAAATAATAACCCACAGAATGGAGAAAATGTTTACCAATCATATATCTGGCAAGGGACTAAGGGACTTGTATCTAGAATATATAAAAATTCCAGAGCTGGCCGATTAGCTCAGGTAGTCAGAGCACCAGACCAAAGTCAAGCCAGCAACAAAACAAAACAAAACAAAATCCTATAGCTTAATAATAAAAAGACAAAAAAACAATTGAAAAATGGGCAAAGGGTCTGAATAGACATTTTTCCAAAGAAAATATAAAATCAGTTAATGAGCACATGATACAACACTGAACATCATTATTTACCAGAGAAATGCAAATCAAGAAGATACCACCTCTCACCCAGTAGGACGGTTAAAATCAAAAAGACAGATAATAACAAATGTTGGCAAGGGTGTGGGAAAATTAGAATCCTCATACACTGCTGGTGGGAATGTAAAATGGTAAGGCCACTTTGGGAAACAATCTGGCAGTTCCTCAAAAGGTTAAACATAGAATTACCATATAACCTAACTCCACTCTTAGGTTTATACCCAGATGAAATGAAAACGGATATTCAAACAAACATTTGTACACTAATGTTCATAGCAATAACTAGTTACAACAGCCAAAAGGTGGAAATAAGTCACATGTCCATCAACTGATAAACGGATAAACAAAATGTGGTATATCCATGCAATGGAACATTATTTGGCCATAAAACGGAATGAAGGACTGACACGTACTACAACCTGGATGACCCTTTAAGACATTATGCTAAATGAAAGAAGCCAGTCACAGAAGACCATGTATTATATGGCTCCATTTATATGTAATAGCCAGAATAAGCAAATCTGTGAAGACACAAAGTAGATTAGTGGTTGTCTGAGGCTGGGAGGAGGGCTAGGGAAGGGGAATGACTGCTAATGGGTACCAGGTTTCTTTGCAGGGTGATGAAAATGTTCTGAAATTGATTGTGGTGATGGTTATATTTATAACTTTGTAAATATACCAAAAACCATTGAATTGTATACCATAAAGACAGGTGAATTTTATGGTATGTTAATTATATCTTAATGAGGTTGTTATAAAAATAGAAAAAATCTATAGATGAGGCATAGAAGACTTAATCATGATCACTGAAATGCAATATACTAACACAGTGTTACCAATCCTGACAGCTGACAGAGCTGGGGGTCTATCAGGGAGGAAAGCTAAGGCAGAAGATCAGGAAACCAATCTTCTCATTTTACAAGGTGGGGGGTAAAATCACTGTCATCAATCAGTTAATGGACCTAAATTAAGGTCTATGTAGTAATACAAAGATTAAAGAATAATCAATTCAAGGACCATAAATATAATTATCAAAAATGTGGAGAACAAAGGAAGTAGGTGAGATGTACTAAGCAAGCTAAATTGTCATTTATCATAATAGGAAGAAGAAATAAAAGAGGTATATTCATACTATTTAGAGATAAAGATAACCACCAGAAGAACTAAAAACAAAAATGAACAAAAGTGATTGGGGACAGTGACAGTAACTTTTCATGATAAGCCCATCTGTTCTATGACTTTCTTAATACTATTCGGAATTACTACTTCGCACATTGTTTTTACAATCGAACCACACTTGGCGCTATTTGAGTGGAAGAATCTGCAAGAAATAAGAATATATATCAGGAAAAACATTAAACTGGATTGGCCTTACTGAGTGAAATTGGAATTTAAGTGGATTTGAGCAAAACTGACTCATATTTGATAGACTGACTACATCCCTATTAAGAAGGCAGCTTGAAAATGTATGTTAGATCCTTAAGAGAATGTCGACAAACCTATATAAAGTCCCTACTATGTTTAAGTCCTAATAACTTTGAGATCCGAAGAACATTTTAGATGAAAAAAAGGTGCATGTGGCATTTCCCCCCACCCCTACCCTCCCCCCACACAGCAGACCCCAGTCAGAACACACCTTGAGACCAAAAGGAAGCTGCTCACCACCAGAACACAGCAGAATTTGTAATCAAGAAAGTACTATACGGTTATTTAAAACATTATCAGGGTTACAACTGGGACACTTGGGACTCAGGATTCCAGGAGGCCAAAGTGGGACACTTATTTTGAGAATGTCAGGTGGTAGAATTAATAATTACACCAGGACACAGGCATAACCGGGAGTGTCCCAGGGTACCCCAGAAAGCTCAGAGGGCTCAAAAGCGTGGAAATAGACCCCTGTGGTTCTCAGGACCCCGGGAAGCCTACACTATGCTAAAAAACTTGCCTTCCAAGTTATCACTTTCCAAGGATATCCTTGTGTCGGGTGAGGAGATGGAGATGCATATTTTACAAAGAAGAAAAGAATTAACACATTACTTCAGTTAGCTGGGTCAGGCTCCTATTAAGTCACAAAGCAAACAAAACCCACATAAGAAGGTTGTGATGAAAATAAACCCATGGTCTGAGCCTCTGCAAACATTGCCTGAAGAGTGGCAAACCAGCTCGTGAGTCCCAACCCTCCTGGACTTTCCTACTGAAAATCATCTTTGCCTGGAATGCAGCCAAGCACATCCCACTCAGCCCAGGTGATGTGGGTGGATCCAAAGAGATCTTGTGTCCAGGATCCAAAGAAGTCCTGGGAAGGTCAGACCTTGGGCTACAATGTCTCCCCGAAGACCCTGGAGGCCAACAGGGCAAGTAGAAAGCAGAGGCTTTGCCAGGCAGAACTCTGCCCCAGATCCCCCAGACTGGGCATGCAGACATTGGGCACACCACCACAACTGCCACCACCTCTCTTCCCATCCACTCCATTTCCACGGTCCTGACACTCCCGCGGGGAGGACTTTCAGACCCATTCCTCTACCTGACCTCCCGCTCCTTGGAGGTGACCTGGTGGCTCTCTGGGGTTCATTATCACCTCTACAGAGTGAGCAGAGGAAACCAGGAGCAGGAACTGGAATCAGTCTACGATTACAAGGTTAGTAGCTTTTGGAGAGGGAGGAAGGAGGGAGATTGGGAGGGAGGCAGGGGCTTTGCAAAAGCAGGTTTTTTCTGCAGGATATCCTGTCTCCCTCATGGCCACAAGAACTGTGTTTTAGGTTTTTAAATAATCTCTATAGCCTAACCTCCCATCCACTCCCCACCCATTCCAAGCCAAGCTTCGGCCCCCAGGCCCACCGTCTCCCTGTGACATACTTCTCCCTCACACACCTGTATACTAATCCTTTGGTCTTTAATAAAATCATTCTCTATGGGAACAGATGCTGGAATAAATAATACAGGTGTTGTGTTTTTGCTAAACCAAAGATACTCCCCCCTCCCTTTTATTTCTCTTTTGTGAATTCTACAGAAAACATGAGGTACTTTTCATGATACTTCAGTTTTGCTAGACTCTAAAATGCTAGGATGCCCCCACGCCCGATTTCATGCAAGTCTCCCTTTATGGAAAGAAAGACTTTGTGACAGGAGCGAGCCTCGAAGGACCTTGGCCCATTCTGGAACTGAGGTTGTGCTCGGCTGAAAGAACCCCCCTCCCAGAGAGCTCTTGGATGACTCAACACTCTTTGTTTAACATCCTTTGAATGCAGACAATTGATCGGATCTCATATCACACCAGCGTGGTGCCTCCGCCCCCTCCACATATGCTACTGGTTCAATGAACTGCGACCCCCTTCCACCGCCTTGCAGCAGAATTCCTCAGCTCTGCCTCAGCCAGCTGGGAGAACCTCTTCACCTAGCAAAAGGGCTACAAGGTCTTCTAGAAGAATCTCACACAAGCACTGGAGGAATCTCTCTAGCTTCCATACCCACAGTCTAGGCCTTTATGAATTTCTTTTTTTTTTTTTTTTTTTTTTTTAAAAGATGACCGGTAAGGGGATCTTAACCCTTGACTTGGTGTTGTGAGCACCACGCTCAGCCAGTGAGCGAACCGGCCATCCGTATATGGGATCCGAACCCGGGGCCTTGGTGTTATCAGCACCGTACTCTCCCGAGTGAGCCACGGGCCGGCCCCCTTTATGAATTTCTTAATGAGGTCCCTGGAGACCACAGGAACAGGGAAAGTCTTGTGCTGGAGGGGTGTGTAGGAAGGTGCTGGAGGTTTCGAAGGGGATGGAAAGGGAAAATCTGCCTATTAATATCTTGTACCCTTTTACACTAGAGCACTGTCTTATTTTGAAAGCACTCTGTTCCTTGCTGAGTACTGCTTTATTTCTAAGTGCCTCCTTTTTTTAAAATTTTTTTTATTTTTTAAATAACTCATTTGGCCTACAATAATGATGAGGGAGTTTTTTGTTTTTGACACAGGCGTTATTACATAAAACAAAACATTTAGAGATGAAAAGACCTGAAATTTGGAATTGTGCAAAACAAAAAGTTTGCTGGGGCCTGGAAAATCTGATTTTTCTGGTCCTGGATTGAGGAGAAAACAAAAAACAAAGACAGAGAGGCACATTCAGAAACATACTCTCTATCCATTTGCTTAATTTAGTAGGGAAAATGTATACGTACATATATACATGTGTACACGTACACACAAACACACACCCAGTGGAACTGTTTTTGATACAGGAGACCAAACAAGTGGGGACAGTGAAAGTAAGGATCTTTCTCAACCACAGGCCTGAGTCTGTGGTGTTCAGGACTTCCTTAGGAATGTGTTCCCACTCTTCATTCCCCATAGGATTTCTACGCAAGGCTTGGATGTGATTCCTACACTCTCACCTGCGTTCCTCATTTGGGAAATCATAGGCTTGTACTGCACATCTATTAAAGTGTTGTCTCACAAAAAATGTTTCTCCTTCAGAGAGTAAGCTCCCTGCAGAAAGCAAAGAGAGAAAGCGTTAAGATGCATACCTACTAGGCCCTTGGAGATGCTTTCCAGGAGGAATTCCCGCCAGGGCGCTCCAGAATGCCTGGGGTCAGTCAGCTCACCAGAACTGCAGAAACTTGGCCGGGGGAAGGAAGGACCAGCACTGCTTTTCCTTTCAGGTTTAGAGAAGGAGGAGAAGAGAGGGGAGCTGGGAGAGGAAACTGCAGAGGGAAGAGAGAGGAAGTCTTTGTCCTAGCTCCTTGAATGAGCATGAGAGTGGAGTTAAATTGTCAGCTAATGAGATTTCCTAACCACATGTTCCCTTTTAAGTCTATGCCCCCAACTGATTTGATCCCCAGAAAGCAGCAGGGGCAAAAGGGGTCTCCATCATCCCTAAAGGCCTGAGAATTCCCAGAACAAGTGCAGGAAGGGTCAGAGTCATTTCTTGGTTTGTAACTTTAAATGGTTAACGTTTATTAACTGGTATCTAGCAATACTGCAGGAAAGTGCCTCCACTAAGGGATGACCCAGGCAGGCCCCAGGGAACGGAAGGGATGGGGAGCAGTCCTGTGGGCTTCTACGACCACTAGGCAAGACTACAAATTTTCATTTGTTTGTTTGTTTTGGATGGTGAAGGCCCCTGGGGTCTACATTCAAAGGATGTGTTGTGGAACCCACTCAATAATTTATCCCAACAGGCATAAAGGTGTCAAAACAGGAAGACTTTTTCAATAATCTAATCCAGCGTCGTCTGAGATTGTCTTTTTTAACCCTTTATCTGATCATGGGTTGTTTTGTTGTTTTCCATATGAAACTGGCTTCTCTTTTGGGGAGGAGGGGATGGAGGGTGTGAGGGAGTTTTAAAAGAAACTGGCTTCTCTTTTTGCCCAAAGAAAATAACCAGTGCAGACTTAGTGGAGCAGAGGAAAATCAAGTCAAAACACATTGACAGCATTTTGAAGATATTCAATGAAATCAATTCAAACTCTTCCATCTTCACGCTTAGTCAACAGCCTCCTCCTTAAGTTTATTTCTGCTCCATCCAAAGATAATTACTTAGCAGCTTTGGTGTTTACTACTGAAAAGCACCCTCCCTCCCAGAGCTCTTTACCTTGAGACACAAAAGAGCATATTCTGGAAGCCTGCGATCTGCCAGACTTCTGCTACAAGACACAGGTTAAATTTCACCTCTCCTGGGAAGCGCTCCCTGCCAGCCTCCAGATATCTCTTTGTTCAAACCTCCCTCCATCCCGAAGTTAACCATTTTGCAGGGCAGCCATTGGTTCACCAGCAACTGCTTCCCACCTGGACGGGTTTTCCTCCTCCAAGCCCAGATACCGGCCTCAGCACGGTCTTGAGGAAGAAGGAAGAACTAAAACCTAATGGAAATTCAAACACATAAAAAGGAGCTCCGAGAGATTAGATAAGTGTAATTAAATCTAAGGCCAAGTAAAACAAGTCCTGTTTGAAGCTAAAAACAGCAGTCCTTCATGCCTTTTAAAATAAAATGGGACTTGGGGGAGTGGAGGACGCAAAAAAGGGAGGCGACATGGGGCCATCTTCCACAAGATTTCCTCCAGCAGAGAATCAGCCTTACTCCAGCGTTTCCCATGTGGCCGTCGCTGCGCTATGCAACTAATCTATACAGTCGTTTACACTCATTATCCCCACTTCACAGACGCGCAAACCGAGATTCAGGGAGATTAAGTAACTCGGCCAGGATCACCTGGCTTGTGAGTGACACTGGGCAGGTACTGGAACCCAGGGGTTTTTTGTTGTTGTTGTTGTTTTTACCTCGGCGCCCAGGCTCTCAACCTCTACTCCAGCTCAAACACAGTGTGTGCCAAGTACACAGGTAACCCGATCGCGACCGCTCTGCCTCAGCAATGCCGCACAGCCGCTCCGCGAGGCCGCGTGGCTTCCACCGAAGCGGGCTCGGACTGCACAGTGTCCCCAAGGGCTCGCGCGCGTCCTTCAAGACCTGCCCACACGCAGGAAAAGGCAGTCTCTGAGTCCACCTGGGCTACCCCGAGGCAATACCAGAGGATGCGACTGGAAGAGGGTGAGCGTAGTCGGGTCAGTGCCCCGACGGCTGTCAAGCTAATGGCCCCAGGCCGGGATGCCGGCTCCTCGGCGTGCAGGGGACCCGCAGGCGCTGCAGGCGGCGGGGGCTGGGCGCGAAGGCGCCGAGACAGCGTCTTTTCCCTGCAGCATCTCGCGCCGAAGCCGGGGGAGGGGGCGTCACCTGACAGCGCGCACCAACTTCTCCCGGCTCGGAGGGGGCACGCGGCGGCGGCTGGGGCCGGAGGCGAGTGGCGGGGGGGGCGCAGCTCTCGCCCAATAGCGAGATCTGTAAACAAAAGCGGGCCCCACGCGGGTCTCCAGCCGGGTGGCGGGCGGCGCGGCGCAGCAGCATCGGAGCGGCAGAGCTGGGGACAGGAAAGAGATGGGACTCGGAGACCCAACGCACAGCTCCCGGGAACCCTCGCCGCCCGGACAAGTCATTGTCTGCGCACACGCAGGATTCAGCTTTAAATGCCCCCTCCTGGGCCCGCCGCGTGTCCCCCGCCCGGTGTGCCAGCAGCCCCCGGACTCTGCCCCGAGTACCCGGCCCTGAGGGCGGCATGGATCGCCAAGGCGAGCATTCAGGCAGCGTCGCCGAAAAGCCAGGCCCGGAGATGCCCAAGTCAGGGACCGAGACACATGCATAGACCCAGGCACGAACACGCACGCCCTCCATGAAGTTGATAAAAATCGCCGATAAATACA